>NC_134827.1:99408413-100054284 GCF_004210375.1 Tachypleus tridentatus
TCGTATAGTGTATGTACTTTCCGATGTTTTAAGGTTTGTCTAAAGTTTTGATTCGGGACGTGCTAAATCCGTTTGAGGGCAATGGATAATAAGCCCTAGGTGCTGCTTTCTGTAGCAGGAATTAGTCATGGAAAATATAGCATAGTCGTGTTTTGTGCTGATTTACCTTGTTTATGTGAGGCTGCTTACCGAGAGTGACGTATAACAAAGATATTTCTGGATTTGTGTGATTCAATTTAATGATTGGTCAGATTTGTATGATTCGGTTTTCTGATTGGTCAGATTTGTATGATTCGGTTTTCTGATTGGTCATATGCAGTGAAAAAAGTGGACTCTGGAAGCAGGCATTTTCTGTTTTATTTTCACTGTAAAGTTTATTTTTCACTTTTTACTAATGTATTTCGTTTTCTCAACGGATTTTCATTTAACGATCCACAATTTTTCTGTCTTCAGAAGAAACAAAATGTTTGTTTTTATTTAATTTTACGCGTTTAACTTCACAATCTGTCGGGTATCTCCCTAGGCCTGATTAGTTAGGGAGCTCGGCTTGTAATATGTGGGTCACAGGATGGAATCCCCGTCACACAAAACCTACTCGCCCTTTCAGCAGTGGGTTTGGGGGTTATAAATCGACGGTTAGTCGCTCTGTTCGTTGGTAACAGAGTAGCCTAAGAGTTGACGGTGGGTGGTGTTGACTAGCTGCCTTTCCTCTGGTCTCATCACTAGTGTAGCTTTGCGCGAAACTCAAACTCAGCTAAGACTTTTTACTTCTACTTGCTACAGGTCACTAGGCTTGCACTTCAATATACCATGTCCATGTATCTCCATTCCAAATATTAGATATCTCGTCGTTGGAATATCACATTCGCATACAATTTAACTATCGTGTACGTATATATATATATTTATAAATGATCTATTAATATATTAAGAACTCTGACTGATCAAACGCGAATATTTAAGCTCATGTTTTTAAATAAATTCACTAAACTTGACCAGTGTGGAGAAAAACTGACTCTACGTTTAAAGCATCATTTAGTTTCTAACATCTAACTTTGAAGCAAACAATAATTTATTTCGTTTTAGTTGTCTGCGTGATTGTTCCTTTAGTACTAACCGTATAATACCAACTATACCCACTGTAGTGACCGTACAATACCAGCTTGTTTGTTTGTTTGTTTTGGAATTTCGCACAAAGCTACTCGAGGGCTATCTGTGCTAGCCGTCCCTAATTTAGCAGTGTAAGACTAGAGGGAAGGCAGCTAGTCATCACCACCCACCGCCAACTCTTGGGCTACTCTTTTACCAACGAATAGTGGGATTGACCGTAACATTATAACGCCCCCACGGCTGGGAGGGCGAGCATGTTTGGTGCAACGGGGATTCGAACCCGCGACCCTCAAATTACGAAGCGCACGCCTTAACGCGCTAGGCCATGCCAGGCCCACAATACCAGCTGTGTGAACTGTAGTAACTGTACAATGGAACATAACCATGGAAACAAGCATGACGTACTAAAACACCTACTAAAACCTAAATATATACAGATAATATGTAGATATATACATACAAATATATATATATATAATATATGAATTTCTTACTCTCTCCAGCCTTGTGCTTAATTCAAAACAACAAAAGCTTCTACTGGTAGTATGCTACTGGGAGTAGGTGAATGTTTTTAATGCGTCGTTTTAAATCATTAGTTCCTAAGATCACCGTGAGAAGAAAAGGGTATTCATGAAGCTTATCAAAAATCTTTTTACGAACACAGTAAAGAACCTTGTTATACACTATAGAAAATATACAAACGTCTGTGTTTTGAGAACATAACAATATCTACGAAACACGAATTTTCTTAGAGCAATTTATGAGAAATAATAAAAACACACACACATAAAGAACAACGTTTAATGCACTTAGCTCAAAGTGTTTTCTTTAAAAATAATGTTTACGTCGAGACGTGTGTCAGTTGTGATTTTTATGTCTTTTAATAATTTCACGTGTGAGGTTTTGTATTACACACTAAATGTTTTGAAATCTTCTAAATAAATTCTATCGACAGATATAAAGGTTCTTTTGTTTGTGATTGACCGACAGAATTCTAGACATTTTAACAACATAGACTTGCGTTGATGAAAAGCCTTGAATGGTGTCTTGAAATAAGTTGCTTAACAGCTAAACTTACTTAGGTGGCGCTTGAAGGTCCTTTTAAATACCCGCGATTTTAACGTTTGGATTGAACTAATGCTAGACATTGTGTGTGTGGGTGTGTGTGTGTATTGTTGTTTTTTAATTTCTTTGTTCGTTTTTGAATTTCGCGCAAAGCTACACGAGGCCTACCTGCGTTAACTTTTCTTAATTTAGCAGTGTAAGACTAGATGGAAAGCAGCTACTCACCACCACCCACCGCCAACTCTTGGGCTACTCTTTCACCAATGAATAATGGGATTGACCGTTACATAATAACGCCCCCACGGCTGAAAGGGCGAGTATGTTTGGTGGGAAAGGGACTCGAACCCGCGACCTTCAGGTTACGAGTCGAGTGCCATAACCACCTAACCATGTCTGATTTATCCCTAAAACATAAACCACCAAGGAGACGACTTAACAAAGTGTTTAAATTCCAGTAATAAATTTTCAAGTGGTTCTCATTATAATGATTTTGAAAACCTTCCCACTGATGGAATAAACGTCAGAATCTAATAAATAGATTTTCCAAGAAATTGTTGTATTGGATAGGTAGGGTAAACGTCAAGTTCTGCTTCATAAGATTTTCAACAAGCATCTTATTAGACAAAAAAAAAAAGCATTTTATATTATAGTTTTAAGTTATATGTTTCTACGTTGTTTCGTAAATTTACCACCAGGAGTCTTCTTCTGAGCAGAAATAGGCTTAATGTGTATCATTGTTGAATATTGCTGATAATACAAAGGTTGAGTATTCGTATTAAACTATTTTGGTCCCTCACCACATCATTACATCTTGACACGCCTCTATCTCATGACAGTGAATCTTGAAAATAAATAAATAGGGAAAACTTCCGTCGTAAGGCTTTCATGTCCAAAGTACACTATTGCTCGCTGCTTGCGTTCCATAATCTATCTAGTGTACGAAAACGGTGATAATACCCCAGCTTCAATTTCAAAAATTCGATCGCATAGATATCAACAGGTGCTGCGTTAAACAACTTGGGCAGTATATCCTTGTACGAATATCCGTCTTATTCTCCAGCTGTTTGAGAAATGCGACGGTTGAACAAATACCTAGTGGAAGCAATTTGTGTTCAATTTATTGTTTTGCCAGTCGGAGATCTTTCTTAATTATGTTTTGTATTGTTATAAAGGTCATTGACATTTGTATTCGTAGATTAATACCTGTTACAAGACGCCTCACTTTTTGTTTTATCGCAACTTGTAACAATTTGTTGCAGAAGTCTATCTGGGTGGTCCTGATACCCTAAGTTGATACACGTTTCTTTGTTTTGCCATAACATTAAGTATGAAGGACATTCCCGTTTTGAAAGCTCTAAATCTCCAATCTGACTACGTCTTTATGATCTGAATTTATTAATATTTTATGTCGGAAAGGACTGTTAAGTACCTAACCCTAATCGATTAATTTTTAGTGACATCATAGTACCAATGAAACTGACATTATCAAAGTATACTCTTGACGAATATCCTTCAACTGCAACTTTATAACCGCTGGGTTTTCACGTGACTTCTTGGTTTATTTTAACTTACTCAGTCAACCCTCTGCGATGATTATAAAGTGGAAAGCGTTTTTTTTTTCTTTTGTGGTTTCTTCGAGCTATTAGTAAAGAACACATCTTTAAAATAAAGAAGTTCAATCGGACAGTTTCACATACGTTAAACGTTCGTCGCCGTTTTAAGAAACTATACCTGAAGATTTCTGACTGAAATAAAAGATGAGAGAAATTAACAGATTGTCCCCAATTTGTACACAATTTTCGTCCAAAACAGAGGCGGCATGATTTCAAAATTCACCATTAAGTGTCAAAAACTTTAAATGTTCATTAAATATAGAATTAATACATAATTATAGCCAGTTATTTTACCGATTGAAGTTTCATAATTCGAGCACTCGAACGAAGTTAAAACCGATACTATGTTTTCTCAGAGTGGTTAGCAGGTGAGCTGAGTTTCTTAAAATAAAAAAACTGTCACATCAAGTTAAAGTTTATCAATTCTGATATTCATCAGACAGAAAGGATATTATGACGACTGTTTCTTCTTAATCCTGAGATTAAACAAACAGAAAGGACCTCGTGACGACTGTTTCTTCTTAATCCTGAGATTAAACAAACAGAAAGGACATTGTGACAACTGTTTCTTCTTAATCCTGAGATTAAACAAACAGAAAGGACATCGTGACGACTGTTTCTTCTTAATCCTGAGATTAAACAAACAGAAAGGACATTGTGACGACTGTTTCTTCTTAATCCTGAGATTAAACAAACAGAAAGGACATCGTGACGACTGTTTCTTCTTAATCCTGAGATTAAACAAACAGAAAGGACATTGTGACGACTATTTCTTCTTAATCCTGAGATTAAACAAACAGAAAGGACATTGTGACGACTGTTTCTTCTTAATCCTGAGATTAAACAAACAGAAAGGACATTATGACGACTGTTTCTTCTTAATCCTGAGATTAAACAAACAGAAAGGACATTGTGACGACTGCTCCTGATTAATTCTGACATACAAGAAACAAAAAGATATTGTGACGACTGTTTTTTATCAATTCTGACATTCAACAAACAGAAAGGACATCCTGACGACTGTTTCTTGTTAATTCTGACATCCAATAAACAAAAAATATATTGTAACGACTGTTTTTTATTAATTTTGACAATTAACAAACAAAAAGACATTGTGACGACTGTATCTGATCAATTCTTACATTAAACAAACAAAAACGACATTGTGCGATTGTTTCTGATCAATTGTGACATTAAACAAACAAAAAAGACATTGTGACGACTGTTTCTGATCAATTGTGACATTAAACAAACAAAAAAGACATTGTGACGACTGTTTCTTGTTAATTCTGACATTAAACAAACAAAAAAGACATTGTGACGACTATTTCTCATTAATTCTGACATTCAACACGCAGAAAAGACATTGTGACGACTATTTCTTATTAATTCTGACATTAAACAAACAAAAAAGACATTGTGACGACTGTTTCTTATTAATTCTGACATCGAATAACAAACAGAAAAGACATTGTGACGACTATTTCTTATTAATTCTGACATCGAATAAACAAACAGAAAAGACATTGTGACGACTGTTTCTCATTAATTCTGACATTAAACAAACAAAAAAGACATTGTGACGACTGTTTCTTATTAATTCTGACATCCAATAAACAAACAGAAAAGACATTGTGACGACTGTTTCATATTAATTCTGACATCCAATAAACAAAAAATATATTGTAACGACTGTTTTTTATTAATTCTGACAATTAACAAACAAAAAGACATTGTGACGACTGTATCTGATCAATTCTTACATTGAACAAACAAAAAAGACATTGTGACGACTATTTCTGATCAATTGTGACATTAAACAAACAAAAAAGACATTGTGACGACTATTTCTTATTAATTCTGACATTAAACAAACAAAAAAGACATTGTGACGACTGTTTCTTGTTAATTCTGACATTAAACAAACAAAAAAGACATTGTGACGACTGTTTCTCATTAATTCTGACATTCAACACACAGAAAAGACATTGTGACGACTATTTTTTATTAATTCTGACATTAAACAAACAAAAAAGACATTGTGACGACTGTTTCTTATTAATTCTGACATCGAATAAACAAACAAAAAAGACATTGTGACGACTGTTTCTTATTAATTCTGACATCGAATAAACAAACAGAAAAGACATTGTGACGACTGTTTCTTATTAATTCTGACATCCAATAAACAAACAGAAAAGACATTGTGACGACTGTTTCTCATTAATTCTGACATTCAACACACAGAAAAGATATTGTGACGACTATTTCTTATTAATTCTGACATTAAACAAACAAAAAAGACATTGTGACGACTGTTTCTTATTAATTCTGACATCGAATAAACAAACAAAAAAGACATTGTGACGACTGTTTCTTATTAATTCTGACATCGAATAAACAAACAGAAAAGACACTGTGACGACTGTTTCTCATTAATTCTGACATTAAACAAACAAAAAAGACATTGTGACGACTGTTTCTTATTAATTCTGACATCCAATAAACAAACAGAAAAGACATTGTGACGACTGTTTCATATTAATTCTGACATCCAATAAACAAAAAATATATTGTAACGACTGTTTTTTATTAATTCTGACAATTAACAAACAAAAAGACATTGTGACGACTGTATCTGATCAATTCTTACATTAAACAAACAAAAACGACATTGTGACGATTGTTTCTGATCAATTGTGACATTAAACAAACAAAAACGACATTGTGACGATTGTTTCTGATCAATTCTGACATTGAACAAACAAAAAAGACATTGTGACGACTATTTCTTATTAATTCTGACATTAAACAAACAAAAAAGACATTGTGACGACTGTTTCTTATTAATTCTGACATCGAATAAACAAACAGAAAAGACATTGTGACGACTGTTTCTTTTTAATTCTGACATTCAACACACAGAAAAGACATTGTGACGACTGTTTCTGATTAATTCTGACATTCAACACACAGAGAAGACATTGTGACGACTGTTTATCTTAAGCTACGAGAGTCTCTTTTATGTAATATAACAGAAATTTCTTAGAACTTTATAAACGTTATTCTAAATAATTATTTGTTTCGTAGAGTTATCAACTGACACGACTTTATACAATTTGATTAAAAGAACCATCACTTCGGATGTTAATAGGTATAAAATAGTTTGGTTAATAAAATCACCAGTTATCAGGGATTAAACAACTTGGTTAAACGGTTTGGTGAAAATTTATCAATAATTTGAGTTTTTCTAATAATGCTTGTGTGTCCTTCTAGCGGTGTGTTGAAAAATAACTGATAACAGATATGTTGGCAACACAGAGAGATGCAAAGGAATTATGGGAAGTTATTACGTCAACACATCATTAAAATATATGAATAATATTAAAATATGTTTATATTTGTAACCATTTCCTTATTTATATAAAGAGCTAATAGATTCATCCAAACTTGTTTCAGCACATTTAAGAATGAAAGGTGAATAAATATTCTTGATTTTATAGAAATTGAAGGCCGTTTCTAGTTACCGATATTTAGGTCCCTTGGGTGGATTTGGAAGGGTCAGTTACAGTCTTGTACTCTTCCTCTGAAATTGAAGGCTTGTTTGTAGTTTGGTTTGAATTTCGGGCAAAGTTACGTAAGTACTATCTAGTCTAGCTGTCCCTAATTTAGGAGTGTAAGACAAGAGAGAAAACAGCTAGCTAGTCATCACCATTCACCGCCAACTGTTAGGCTACTTCCTTCCCAAAGAATAGTGGGATTTATCGTAACTTTATAACGCCCCCACGGCTGAAAGGGCTAGCATGTTTGGTGGAATGGGGATTTGAACAAACAACACTCGGGTTGCGAGTCAAGCCAACCTAACCATCCTGACCAGGCTGGGTCAAGCCACCATAAACATCCTGGCCATGCCGGGTCAAGCTTCCCTAACAATCCTGGCCATGCTGGGTCAAGCCAACCTAACCATCCTGACCAGGCTGGGTCAAGCCACCATAAACATCCTGACCAGGCTTGGTCAAGCCACCATAAACATCCTGGCCATGCCGGGTCAAACCTCCCTAACCACCCTGGCCAGTCTGGGTCAAGCCACCCTAACCACACTGGCCATGCCGGGTCAAGCCACCCTAACCATCCACGTTTGGTCGCAGAGAGTATTTTCACGACTTTCTTTGAATTGTTTCTTTTACGGATTGCAATGGCATTCTAGATCTATGCTTGTGTCTGCACGTGTAAATAATAGCATTTTAGATCTATGATTGTGTCTGCACGTGTAAATAATAACAAATTAGATCTATTGTTGTGTCTGCACGTGTAAATAATAGCATTTTAGATCTATGATTGTGTCTGCACGTGTAAATAATAACAAATTAGATCTATTGTTGTGTCTGCACGTGTAAATAATAACATTTTAGATCTATGGTTGTTTCAACTGTTATGACAAGAAACAGCACACTTGTTTCAACTATTATTACAAGAAACAGCACACTTGTTTCAACTATTATTACAACAAAACAGTTCAGTTGTTTCAACTGTTATTACAATAAAACAGTTCAGTTGTTTCAACTGTTACTACAACAAATAATCCAGTTATTTCAACTGTTATTACAACAAACAGCACACTTGTTTCAACTATTATTACAAGAAACAGCACACTTGTTTCAACTATTATTACAACAAAACAGTTCAGTTGTTTCAACTATTATTACAACAAAACAGTTCAGTTGTTTCAACTGTTATTACAACAAACAGCACACTTGTTTCAACTATTATTACAAGAAACAGCACACTTGTTTCAACTATTATTACAAGAAACAGCACACTTTTTTCAACTATTATTACAACAAAACAGTTCAGTTGTTTCAACTGTTATTACAACAAACAGTATTAATTTGTACGGAGAAATGAATGACTGCAGAGTTATTAACAAAACACTAACTTTGTTTGGTATGTAAGAATCTTTTAACATAAAGTTTGGACTTTACATATGTCACAATTTTTGTATAAAAACACCGTAACGTTAATTTTCGCTTTTTCTTATACTTTAGTAAACCTAAACTCTGATTTTTTCGTCGAGTTAAGTATTTTGTTATTCATTGTAAGTGTTTAATGAAGAATCGCCTTTAACTAATTCTAAGACACAAAATGAAAGACCCTCCTCCCAAAAAACAACAGCATGGATATAAAACAAAATGTCATAAGAGTTCACTGTTAACAGATATTGTGTGAGAAAGTTTCAATAGAAACATATTGTCTAACTTATATCTATCTTCAATGGTTTAGGAACTGTTTGTGATGGATACAATTAGAAACAGAAAAAAAAACATTCATTAAAATATAAGAAATGTTAATTTCATTCAAGTCATGGGATTCAGCCTTGATTAGTCATTCAAGTCATGGGATTCAGCTCTGTTTCACGTTTCGTTACAATAACTTTTTAATTAAGAAATACTTTAAATCCAGATATTTTGTTTTTCGTTACTGTCAGCAGTTTTGTGATTTTTTTAACTTTTAGTTTACAATAACCTCTCCCTCACATAACGCTTATTAGTAAAAACTATGGTCCAAACCAGTGGTTCTTAATCTGTGGGTCGTTTGAAGTTTATCGGGGTTCACGGAAGGTTTGGGAATTATTGGAGAAATCACGGAGCAGTTTGTAGTTTTTGTGACAAGTGCCTGTCACCAATGAGAAACACTCTAAAGTGCGGCAGTTGAACCACGTCGAGATGCTTGTTGCGCAACCACCTGTCTAATTTTGAGTAGAAATGTTCATATATTACGTTTTGGATTGACTAAATTTTTAACTATATAATATTAATACATCGAACTTAACATTTAAATATCAAAGTTTCCATCGTATTTAGTATAATCTCTCATTATATATATATATATTAACCCTCACACAGAGTGAATAAGCAGGTTTCTATCGTGTTCAGTAATTCCATGTATTTTACATTTGTTTAGCACTTGTAGCATTTCTCAAGGTAATTTATTTGTAACATTTTCAATAAATTAGGATCTTTATATAGTTTTGTTTTATTCTACCTTTATGCAGAGTTCACCATTATAAAAATTATTATAGGGTCACGGTAATACCCTGGAGAATTTCAGGGGTAAGACGATGAGAAAGGTTAAGAACCACTGGACTCTAAACTATACAAACACCGTGACTATCCTTCGTATCCCCTATTGTTTATGAGAGATTTTAATTCACTATGCAGAGGGAAATTAGACCTAGATTTTTTTTTTTTTGTCAAGCTGCTTTGATTTTTACTTTGCCTTATACGACAAGTTAGTGTGTGGTACCTATCAACGCAATCCAAAATATAAGAGAAGTTACCACACTAAATAAAAATGTCGCAGAACGACTCGCGCACTGAACTGTAGACATCGATTGGCTTGGTGAGAAACTAGAGGAAGGTAGTCGGTGAAAACGTGTAGTAAAATCATGGTGGCTAGGGCGCTTGACTCGCAATCTGAGGGTCATGGGTTCAAATCCCCGTCCCACCAAACATGCTCTCTTTTCCGCCGTGGGAACATTATTATATGACGGTCAATATCAGTATTGGTTAGTAAAAGAGTAGCCCAAGAGTTGGTGATGACTAGATGCCATCCCTCTAATGATTCACTACTAAATTAGGAATGGCTAGCGCAAATAGCCCTCGTGTAGCTTTGTGCAAAATCTAAAATAAACCAATTTGTCTCTAACCTAAAATATCAACAACACTGTTAGAGCTAAAACTAAAATGACATGACAAGTACTTCACACTACTAACATAAGACAAATCAAACTAGGAGCATATTTAATACTATTGACATAAGACAGATCAACATAGGGATATATATATATATACATACAATAAAACCTATACAACCTTGAAATATCAAAATTTTGCAGCATTATCTTAAGATTTCTCTCATAAAACGCCCTCTATATGGCGGAGCCTGCGTAACGCGGACGGAAAACTATTTTCCACCTAACTCATCTATCAACAAGTAGGGTTAGAACCTGAGTAATGCAGTAAAAATGTTTTTGATTAAATATTAATTTGTTATTTAATTAATAATTTCTTTAAATATTAATAAATTCTTGTTTAATTAATAATTTGTTGAAATATTGATAAATTCTCGGCATTTTGTTACAGTAAGTATTGGTTAAATATATTCTGTTATTTTTTTCTACCGTCATTATTTTTGCAGATAAATAAAACAAAAGAATGGAACAAGAAATTAAGAATATTCCTTTTTTCCTACATAATACAGCTCGGTGGACTCAGCAGATAACCTGATGTGGTTTTGCTAAAACAAAACACACTATTTTTATGATTATCATTAAACTGTTTTCTTTCTTTCTCCGAGATTTGTGTCGCTTCTTCTTTGCGGGTATTTGGGTATGTTGAATTTTTAAATACCCAGGAGGGTCATGAGCACAATACCTCTTCCTCCATCCCTAGCTTTCATGTCGACAACTATTATGTCGCTGTTGTGGTGCTTTTGGACCAGAGTATCCCACAGTATTCCGGCCGTTTTCAGGGCAATGTCCATGTATTGTCTTCACTTGCCCTTTCTTTTATTTTATTCTTACATATATGTATATTCCTTTTTTCCATATATATTTATCGGAAAAATAATATAATAATAATAATACTAAAAAAAATAATAAAAGAAAAAGAAGGAAATAAGATAAAAAATAAAATAAAACTAGTTTTAAGCGTCTAGTGCATGGTGGCCAGTTTGATTTATGTTTCTTAGATATATATTTATAGGAGAGAGGTACTTAGGACTATGTTCATCATGTACTACGTAGTGTCTGTCGAGATTACATAATAAATCATTTTTATGCTAATTTTTATTAAAATAATTTAGTGCATTATGCAAGAGTCTTGCAGATATCGTCTCTATGTTTGTGTACTTGTGTATGAATGTGGATGAAGTGATTTGTGTCACAGATTGGATTGATTTGTTTTGAATTTCGCGCAAAGCTACACGAGGGCTCTCTGCACTAACCGTATATCTAGTGCATCCGTAAAGCTATATTACGTATTGTGATTATAACAAATGAAACGCTATGTTGTCAGCATGTGGTACGAACACGCAAATCGCTTACCCTAAATGTTTTTTGTTTTGTTACGTAAGGTTTGAAGTTCGTTCGCTTGCTTATAGATGTCGCTTCAAAACACCATATCGTTTGCTTTATATCAATGGGCCATTAATGTGTTGTCAGATAAAGGTTATTTTTTTAATCTATCTACAATCGTGAATGCTGTGTCTATCGAAGAAATAAAACCCAAAATTTTTTACCTCTGCCAAAGTTTAATTTTTTTTTAACATCGGTGAGATTTAATGAAATTAAGTTTGGATTTTGTTGTTTTTGTTTGTTTGTTTTTTGAATTTCGCACAAAGCTACTCGAGGGCTATCTGTGCTAGCCGTCCCTAATTTAGCAGTGTAAGACTAGAGGGAAGGCAACTAGTCATCACCACCCACCGCCAACTCTTGAGCTACTCTTTTACCAACGAATAGTGGGATTGACCGTCACATTATAACGCCCCCACCGCTGGGAGGGCGAGCATGTTTAGTGCTCGCGGGCGCGAACCCGCGACCCTCGGATTTTGTTGTTAAGAGCCTATAAAGTTGGAAATTATCATTCGTCCAAAAATAGGTTTATAACGAGAGTAGATTATTTTATGGACATTCGAGAAATAATTTTAAAATGCCCTTTGCTTTGACAACTTTTGTATTCAACAATTATAGAAACACGAAGAGATCAACTCTAAGTGAAATAGTCTTAAAATCGTTAAGGTTTTTTGTTCAGACACCAATGTGTGAAAATATTACTTGTCACGGAAAGTGTAAAATCTAAAGTCAACACAAAGTTACCATTAGACCATACTATAGTTGGCTGAAGTCAAATTATGGACTACTGAACACAGCTTTAATTTTGTTGACAGCGAAAAGTATTCCAACAATATCCCGAGGTAACAGCAATCTTTGCTCAATAATATTTAGTGAACATATATTTGTACAAAGCATCAAGAGATGGCGCTTTCCGCACGCGAATACTTATCCACAGAAAAAGACAACAGTATATACATAAATTTCATATAAAAATAAATTTCAGACAGACCGAAAAGACGTATCTAAAATTCCAAGAAATTATAAGCTTATAAACATTCCAAAACCTTTAACATAAATAATCGTGGTAAATTTTACTAAATACAGTTTCCGCATAAATAATTTTTGGATATGAAAATCAACGTGATATAAATCTATACGATATTTTTTCTTGTTTCAACACATAAACTACCCCCCCCCCAGCGGTATGTTTCTCTCATTACATCACAAGATTAACGCATTTCGAAATCCGTGGTAGGCACAGCTCAGTAAGCCCATTGTGTATCTTTGTACTTAACTTCAAACGAACACAAAGGATATTTTTATTAAAATAACGTAATTCGTTCCCTGGATTATGAATTAGATTATGTAATATGTGCGTTCTGATTAATTATTATTTACTTTTTATTTTGCTTACTTACGAAACAAACTTGTAAATATTCTGAGAGGATACGATGACCTTATGAATGTTTAGCCTTACTGTTTCCTTTTCACATATTTAATCTTGGCGTAGTTTCAGCATTTAATTTTGGGCTCGTTTTAGCATTGAATCTTGGGCATCCTTGAGTAAATCTTGTCTGTCAGGACAGCGAATTTGTTTCGAATCCATGAAATATCACAAGATTTTGCCCATATTTTGACTTGTGGGTGAAATATAGGAGCGACATGTTTTCCCTTAATGCGATTGGTGCGTGATCATTAGTTTAACACGAAGGACAGAAATACTAACACTATTTCTTATTTTCTGTGAAGTGTTATATGTTTTATTTTCGAGTGTGGTTCTGAAGGTCTATAAAGCTAAAAACCAAGTTTCGATACACCTGATGGGCAGAGTACAAACAGCTCACTGAGTAGATTTGTGTTTAATGACAAACAAACATCCCCATTGTGCAAAGAATGCCAGTAACGAACACTAGGGAGATTACAAACAGCTATCGTGGTTTTCAACGAACTAAATCATGAACACTATCAGGTAAAGTACACATGTAAATAAATATATAATATTGTCATGATATTTGATTATTTAACAATGTTCAGAACACTTAAAAGATAATAAATATAATGAGAGTTATGTCAGCTACCAGACATTTAAATGTTGGCTGGCCTGGTAATGGGTTAAGGCGCTCGACTCGTAATCTGAGGATCGCGGGTTCGAATCCCCGTCGCACCAAACATGATCGTCCTTTCAGCCGTGGGGGCATTATAACGTTACGGTCCATTCTACCATTTGTTGATCAAAGAGCAGCCCAAGAATTGGCGGTGGGTGGTGATAATTAGCTGTCTTACCTCTAGTCTTACACTACTAAATTACAGACGACTCGCTCAGAAAGTCCTCGTGCAGCTTTGCGCAAAATTAAAAATCAAACAAACTTAATTGTTTAATTTTATGTAGGTTTTATGTGAGTCAATATATTCTATACAAAAACAGGTTTGTCTCAACGTTTCCTTACGCAAGCTTTGTTTGTTTCTTTACTGTTAAGGACAAAGTTACACAATGTGTTATCTGTGCTATGCTCATCATGGGAACCAATACACTGATTTTGGCGTTGTAAATCCGAAGACTTCCTGCTTTGTCACTGGAGGGGTGGGAATTGGGGGTCCTAACGTTGCCTGTGACAGGTCAAAACAATTAGTTTTGTCTCTGTAGATACGAAGACACAAATATATTCGTATGATTAGTTTTTGAGAAGTTAAAGTAATAAAGTTTAGTACAGCGGACAGAAGGCCCTCTTCATTATTCTCAGAGGTCCCAGTGTATCGATCGAGCTCTTCCATTAACCTCAGTTACCTCTTAGCTATCTCAAGAGGAGGTGGAGGGTCTGGACCCGGAAACAAACCGTTAAGATAATCGCCCGTGGCACTTCAGTTCGTATGCTAAGTTTGAGAGTGTTTTTCTTTCATAGCAAAGCCAGATCGGGCTATCTGCTGAGTCTAGAGAGGGGAATCGAATCTCTAATTTTAGCGTTGTAAATCCACAGACATACCATTGTACCAGCGGGGGACACCAAGTTTGACATTGTGGTTCTAACTTTTGGTCTCACTAGTTTCTGAAAGAAGTTGTGAATTCATAAAAAAAAACAAAAGCAGATAAAATAAAAAACCAGATTTAGAACTGATAAAAAAGAGCAGATAAAGTAACAAACCTGACTTGGAACTGATAAAACAAGAGCAGATGAAATAAAAATCAGACTTGGAACTGATAAGGCAAGAGCAGTAAAATAATAAACCAGACTTGAAATTAATAAGAGAAGAGCAGATAAAATAACAAACCTGACTTGGAACTGATAAAACAAGAGTAGATGAAATAAAAAATCAGACTTGGAACTGATAAGGCAAGAGCAGTAAAATGATAAACCAGACTTGAAATTAATAAAAGAAGAGCAGATAAAATAACAAACCACACTTGAAACTGATAAAATAAGAGCAGACAAAATAACAAACCAATCTTGGAACTATTAAAACAAGAGCAGACAAAATAACAAACCAATCATGGAACTTATAAAAAAGAGCAGATAAAATAACAAACCAATCATGGAACTTATAAAAAAGAGCAGATAAAATAAAAAACCAGATTTGGAACTGATAAAAAAGAGCAGGTAAAATAACAAACCTGACTTGGAACTGATAAAACAAGAGCAGATGAAATAAAAAATCAGACTTGGAACTGATAAGGCAAGAGCAGTAAAATGATAAACCAGACTTGAAATTAATAAAAGAATAGCAGATAAAATAACAAACCACACTTGGAACTGATAAAACAAGAGCAGATAAAATAATAAACCACACTTCGAACTGATAAAACAAGAGCAGATAAAATAAAGAACCAGACTTGGAACTGATAAAACCAGAGCAGACAAAATAATGAACTAGACTTGGAACTAATAAAGCAAGAGAAGATAAAATAAGAAACCATACTTGGAACTGATAAAACAAGAGCAAATAAAATAACGAACCAGACTTGGAACTGCTAAAGCAATAGCAAATAAATTAACGAACCAGACTTGGAACTGATAAAACATGAGCAGGTAAAATAACAAACCAAACTTGGAACTGATAAAACAACAGCAGATAAAATAATAAATCAGACTTGGAACTGATAAAACAAGAGCAGATAAAATAATAAAATAGACTTAGAACTCACAAAACAAGAGCAAATAAAATAATGAACCAGACTTGCAATTGATAAGACAAGAGTAGATAAAATAACGGACTAGACTTGGAACTGATAAAACAAGAGCAGGTAAAATAAAAAAATATACTTGAAACCAAACAAACTATCTAAACAGAATACTGAGTGAAGAGACGTAGTGCTAGCGCTAGAGACCAGATAAAATACTGAGTGAAGAGATATAGTGCTAGATAGCTAGAGACCAGTTAGAATACTGAGTGAAGAGATATAGTGCTAGATAGCTAGAGACCAGTTAGAATACTGAGTGAAGAGACGTAGTGCTAGCGCTAGAGACCAGTTAAAATACTGAGTGAAGAGATATAGTGCTAGATAGCTAGAGACCAGTTAGAATACTGAGTGAAGAGATATAGTGCTAGATAGCTAGAGACCAGTTAGAATACTGAGTGAAGAGATATAGTGCTAGATAGCTAGAGACCAGTTAGAATACTGAGTGAAGAGATATAGTGCTAGATAGCTAGAGACCAGTTAGAATACTGAGTGAAGAGATATAGTGCTAGATAGCTAGAGACCAGTTAGAATACTGAGTGAAGAGACGTAGTGCTAGCGCTAGAGACCAGTTAAAATACTGAGTGAAGAGATATAGTGCTAGATAGCTAGAGACCAGTTAGAATACTGAGTGAAGAGACGTAGTGCTAGCGCTAGAGACCAGTTAAAATACTGAGTGAAGAGATATAGTGCTAGATAGCTAGAGACCAGTTAGAATACTGAGTGAAGAGATATAGTGCTAGATAGCTAGAGACCAGTTAGAATACTGAGTGAAGAGAATACTGCTAGAGTGAAAAAGATAGAGATGCTAGATAGCTAGAGACCAGTTAAAATACTGAGTGAAGAGATATAGTGCTAGATAGCTAGAGACCAGTTAAAATACTGAGTGAAGATATAGATAGCTAGTACAGTTAAAATACTGAGTGAAGAGATATGCTAGATAGCTAGAGACCAGTTAAAATACTGAGTGAAGAGATATATGCTAGATAGCTAGAGACCAGTTAGAATACTGAGTGAAGAGATATAGTAGAGAGAGTTAAAATACTGAGTGAAGAGATATATGCTAGATAGCTAGAGACCAGTTAGAATACTGAGATGAAGAGATAGATATATGCTAGATAGCTAGAGACCAGTTAGAATACTGAGTGAAGAGATATAGTGCTAGATAGCTAGAGACCAGTTAGTAATACTGAGTGAAGAGATATATGCTAGATAGCTAGAGACCAGTTAAAATACTGAGTGAAGAGATATATGCTAGATAGCTAGAGACCAGTTGTAATACTGAGTGAAGAGATATAGATGCTAGATAGTTAGAGACCAGTTAAAATACTGAGTGAAGAGATATATGCTAGATATGCAGTTAGAATACTGAGTAGTTAGAGACCAGATTGCTAGACCAGTTAAAATGAAGAAGAGATATAGTGCTAGATAGCTAGAGACCAGTTGTAATACTGAGTGAAGAGATATAGTGCTAGATAGCTAGAGACCAGTTAAAATACTGAGTGAAGAGATGCACTAGATAGCTAGAGACCAGTTAAAATACTGAGTGAAGAGATATATGCTAGATAGTTAGAGACCAGTTAAAATACTGAGTGAAGAGATATGCTAGATAGCTAGAGACCAGTTAGAATACTGAGTGAAGAGATATAGTGCTAGATAGCTAGAGACCAGTTAAAATACTGAGTGAAGAGATATATGCTAGATAGCTAGAGACCAGTTAGAATACTGAGTGAGTGTTAAAATAAGTGAAGAGATATAGTGCTAGATAGCTAGAGACCAGTTAAAATACTGAGTGAAGAGATATATGCTAGATAGCTAGAGACCAGTTAAAATACTGAGTGAAGAGATATATGCTAGATAGCTAGAGACCAGTTAGAATACTGAGTGAAGAGATATAGTGCTAGATAGCTAGAGACCAGTTAAAATACTGAGTGAAGAGATATATGCTAGATAGCTAGAGACCAGTTAGAATACTGAGTGAAGAGATATATGCTAGATAGTTAGAGACCAGTTGTAATATTAAATGAAGAGATGCACTAAATAGTTAGAGACCAGTTATAATATTAAATGAAGAGATGCACTAAATAGCTAGAGACCAGTTATAATGCTGAGTGAAGAGATGTACAAATATGACGGGAAACACTGGAAACTGAAACAGTTCTGTATGAAACTGAAAACATACAAAGTAAATAAATAAAAATATATATGTATGCATTCCTTCCCAAGAACATGCTACGTATTGTTTCTGATTCCACGACACATAAATGAGCAAACATAATTCATATTAGTACCTTTGGATAAAAGATTAAAACTTACGATGACACGTATTTGCATAAACATGTATTTTTCCTCTGAAGTAGTCCTTTACTGAACAGACGATTGGAATCGCTAGTCTGTTTCAACAAAGGATTTTTAAAACTAATTCCAAAGCATAAATATGCGTTAATTTGTTTCACTTATCTTTCACAGAATACTTCCCGATTTTCCTATTCAAATCCTTCCTAACATGACGTCATAATGATGTGAAAGATGTGGTGTCACACACGTGACGTCATACCTGATGTTGTTCTGGAAACTCCCTCTTTAACAGACTTTGATACAGCAGGTAAAAGTTCCGAAACCTGGGATTTATTTACGCCTATTTTAGTGATTAAATTGAACTAATATGGGAACGAGTAATTAACGTAATTTAATTAAAACATTTAGTTAAGTATGTAAGATGTGACGTGTAGGGTTATCTTCTTTCTGAGTATGTATATGTGGTTAAAATTTAAAAAAATATTCACGAATATATCAGTTGGTTATCGATATTGTTGTTTGCTTTTTTACGAAACAAAAAATACAAAAACATTTTGAAGGTTTTGTTTGTTTGTTTGTTTTGGAATCTCGCACAAAGCTACTCGAGGGCTATCTGTGCTAGCCGTCCCTAATTTAGCAGTGTAAGACTAGAGGGAAGGCAGCTAGTCATTACCACCCACCGTCAACTCTTGGGCTACTCTTTTACCAACGAATAGTGGGATTGACCGTCACATTATAACGCCCCCACGGCTGAAAGGGCGAGCATGTTTGGCGCGACGGGGATGCGAACCCGCGACCCTCAGATTACGAGTCGCACGCCTTAACACGCTTGGCCATGCAGGGCCATTTTGAAGGAATAATGTGGTTACCCTGTAGCTAGGAAACCAGCACTCTGTGGTAAAGCATGAAACACAAGACATGTGGTCACTCGGTTTCAGTCTGTAGTTCCTAGACTAAACCAGCACTCAGCCTTTAACCATACAGTCCAGGTATCACTTTTTTTAATCTTGTGGTTTCCCAAATGTTGACATATCTCAAAACAACAAGACATAAATATTCATTATTTCAAAGGATGTTTGTTATTTATTCTAATTATATATGTTTCAAACAATCACTTATAAAATTTCTTGCTAATCTATTTGTTTGTTTAAAGAGTAATCTCAAATAATGATCTCAGAGTAAACGTGGCTCATATTTTCGCCCCCTTTTCTTAGAGGACTCGAGAACCCCAACCCCTCATCACTCTAAATTTGGAAGCATCCGTAGGTTCATTGAGAACCGAGAGAAGGCCAGGTTTGACAGCCAATCATCGTCAGACGGTCTACAAGCGGTAGGCCCGCCGATAGTTTATATCCACCTGTTCTGCGGAGTTCCGTTGTTTTATACGCGAATTTATAGCTCGCGCGAAGTCACGTTATCAGAGGGAAATGGTGGAACGCAGAAATATTCTCGTGCTAAGGAAGTTTATTTTGAAATACTCGTTCATTTTCATGCTGCTAATGTGCCTTTTCACTTTTATCCAGTGCAATGTAACAAAACGTTTAGTTTTACCTCCCGGCGTCACACCTCGCGCGGCTGCTACGACGCACGCGGTCGGCCACAGCGTTGCATGCCGGAGTTTAGCAATGCCGCCTTTAACGTGCACGTGGAAGCGACTAACACTTGCGGTATCCGCGAGCCAACACAATATTGCTTCCAGACGAGTGCGACAGGAGGAACAAAATCCTGTGAACGGTGTGACAGCAGACAAGTCGGACTTGCTCATCCTCCGGAATACCTAACGGACTTGAATAGCAACAACAACGAAACCTGGTGGCAAAGCGAAACGATGTTCGAAGGACTTCAGTATCCGACCGCAGTGAATTTAACTCTGCACCTTGGTAAGAACAGTTCCGATTCAGTTATGTGTCTCTAAAAAGATCCGTACTAGGTGAGGAATACTGATGTGTTTAATGCACGTGTTTTGATGTGTAATTATAGTTGTTACTTCGCGAAACTTGTTTGACCACTTGGGGTCAAAGATGATAGAATCAGAAGTGCAACATCAGTTCAGGATAGCAACGAATCAATTTTTAGGCTTCATAGAAATAGTGTTGTCGTTTTCACGTAGTGACGCGTGCTATAATAATGTCCTAAGAAATATTGTGAAGCCTAAAACCAAATATCAAAACATGATTTGCATAGACAATTAAATATATATATACTCTTTGCAATGGGAGACGAACATACGGGAACGTAAATAATAATTACTCATGTTCTCATTAGGTGAACATATCAAACATTTCAGTTACTATTCTGTAACTGATTAGCCAAGTCCCGGGTTCGAACCTTTGATTGGTTTGTTTTGAATTGTTTCCCTCTAGTACAGCGGTATGTCTACGGATTTACAACGCTAAAATCAGGGGCTCGATTCCCCTTGGTGGGCTCAGCAGATAGCCTGATATGGCTTTGCTGTAAGAAAACACACTCACACACACACACAAATGTTTTTTTTGAATTTCGCGCAAAGCTACACGAGGGCTATCTGCGCTAGCCGTCCCTAATTTAGCAGTGTAAGACTAGAGGGAAGGTAACTAGTCATCACCACCCACCTACAACTCTTGGGCTATTCTTTTACCAACGAATAGTGGGATTGACCGTCATATTATTACGCCCCCATGGCTAAAAGGGGCAAGCATGTTTAGTGTGACAGGGATTCGAACCCGCGACCCTCAGATTAGGAGTCGAGTGTCTTAACCACCTAGCCATGCCGGGCCCGAACCTTTGATGATCCTAATGTTTGCTTTGTCAGGAACATATTAAAATGACAGGACTTTACGTCACAGCTAATATCTCTCTACGTACATTTGTATACATGTCTTGTGTAACCGGTATTAGTAAATCAAATTTGTATATTCACAGTAATTTATATTACTGAAACATCATAAAGTGTTTTATTATTATTATTATTATTATTATTATTATTATTATTATAAAGCCCGTTTGCCAATCAAGCCCGTTTGCCAATCAAGCCACCTCTATAATGTTAGTACATATCACATTTATTCAGAGAAAACCAGCATAAAACGTTCAGGAACGAACGTGTGACTTTGATAATTATTTGGTTGAACTTGAGCCAACAGCTTCAGTTTGCCCTTGAAAATTCCCGGTAAAAATTGCCGAACAGGTTTATTCGTTTGGTCGACGAATGAACACTAAAATCCTATAGTATTCTTTGTTTCGGTATAACAATGGACTGCTAAACCTTCAACGTTAAACATACAGCTAGTTCATTGTATGATTACTTAATGTAGTCGTCACTTTATATATATATATTTAAATGTTCTTTTTCCATAAAGACATGAAAAGCCTGTTATATTGATCTACTTTTCTTTAAATCCACCATTGCCTTGTTTACTTGTACAACCTAGTTTTATCTTGTCTCAAGTAGGGCATACTCTCACACTAGCTCAGTGAACTGGTGTGAGGGTTTGGTTTTCAACTCATCTTCAACGCCACCTATGTTCCAAAGTCATATATCATCTCGCTTCTGTACTCGTGATCGTGAGTCGTTCGAAGAACTCATGACTAAAACTGAACAAGTCGTAATAATACTACATCCGCTACATCCATATCTAGCACTCGGCATGGCCTGGTGGTTAGAGCTCTCGACTCACAATCTGAGGGTCGCGGGTTCGAATCCTCATCTCACCAAGCATACTCGTCCTTTCAGCCGTAGAGGCATTATAATGATACGATCAATCCCGCTATTCGTTGGTATAATAGTAGCCTAAGGGTTGGCGGCGGATGGTGATTAGCTGCTTTTCCTCCAGTCTTACATTGCTAAATTAGGGACGGCTAGCGCAGATAGGCTTGGTGTAGCTTTGCGCAAAATTCAGAACCAGCAATCTATATCTAATGATCACAAGGTTTTTTAAAAGAGTTCTTCAGGTCAGCTGAGAAACGGCATGCGTAGTAGTGTTATTATTCTTTTTAATGGTCACTTTATTCCGGCCCGGGAGAGGGGGAGTGTCTGGCAGACCATAAGAATGTTACACCTTCTCTTCGGCCAAGAGACGAATCAAAATACAAAGCTACAAGTTTACAAACAGTGGTTAAGAGAGTTCACGACAGGGAAACAGTAATGATTGAAAAATTAACAAGATACTCGATAATAACAGTTAAGACACGATTAAACTGAGGAAACCCATATAGGTTACCATGGACGCAGTGCATGCTTGGCACAATTTGATTTTGAGATATATATATGTATATACTGATAATTATATACGTTGTGTGTGTGTGATGCTGCACTCGTGTATGGATGTTATACAAAGTTCAGTTGTGTTTGTTTTTGAATTTCGCGCAAGGCCACACGAGGACTATCTGCGCTAGCCGTCCATAATTTTGCAGTGTAAGACTAGAGGGAAGGTAGCTAGTCATCACCACCCACCGCTAATTCTTGGGCTACTCTCTTACCAATAAATAGTGGTATTGACCGTACCATTACAGCCCCTATGGCTGAATGGACGAGTATGTTTGATGAGATGAGAATTCGAACCCGCGACCCTCAGATTGTGAGTCGAACGCCTTAACCCACCTGACCATGCTGAGCCTTTCACTTGTGAGTGCTATATAAAATGAATAAACCAATAACAAGAAGAAAACAACTGTCAAGCATTTTATGAATTACAGTGATTTGAGTGTTAAGACTTTGATGTATATGAAGCAGACATTAATGATTAATGATTTGTAGAATGTTATTTCGAGATACAGTACACCTGATATTTTTATTAATGCTGGAAAGAGAATGTTTGAGTTTTAACATTGGTTAACATATTCAGAAGATAGCGGATTTTCATAGAGTTTGTGTGTGTGTTTTCTTATAGCAAAACCACATCGGGCTATCTGCTGAGCCAACCAAGATTTTAATAGAAGGGACAACAATAACGAATGAGCTCACTTATTTGCCTACACAGGTAAAAGTGATTATCTGACAAATATCTAATACGTAAACCCGCGAATAAGAGCAGATTTAGCCAATAAATTAGGAAACGTTCTTCAGTTCATGACATGACTGAAGTTGGAGATAGGTTAGAAATAAGTAGTTTGGACATATTTGAAGGACAGTGTAAGCAATCTTTATTTAAACATAAGAACAACAAAAGTGCTTGCACTTACGTGGTCAAGTGTATGGTCACCTCTATATGAGGCCAATGAATAGTTTATCATCTTCATTCCTCAAGACGAATCTAACAAACAAGCCGTGATGAAAACTAAGCTGAATTTAGCAAAGAAAAATATGCTATTATTCAAGGGTAAACTCGCTTTCGTTGCTCAGTCGATAGCGTCACCTTGTATCATTTGTTCGCTCACAACACTGGTCAGCTGTTACAACTAGTCAACGTCATACTCGGTCAGCAAATGACATTCCAGTTCTAATGCAGAAAAAAATTACCAATGATGACACGCAAAATCGTGAAGTGTTTCACATTTTTAAGCCCGTCATGGCCAGGTGGGCTAAGGCGTTCGAGTCGTAATCCGAGGCTCGCGAGTTCGAACCCCAGTCGCACCAAATATGCTCGCCCTTTCAGTCGTAGGAGCGCTATAATGTGACGGTCAATCCCACTATTCGTTGGTAAAGGAGTAGCCCAAGAGTTGGCGGTGGGTGGTGACGACTAGTTGCCTTCCCTCTAGTCTTACACTGCTAAATTAGGGACGGCTAGCGAGATAGTCCTCATGTAGCTTTGCGCGAAATTCAGAAACAAACAAACCAATAAATTACAGTGAGCTGAACGAATAGATCGTCTACAGGCAATATGCACGTGAGTACAAGTAAACCTGTAGAAACATCACTATTTCACTGTAATAATCAGTGTCCACATGTGTATAGGTTGTTCTAAGTTTAAATTTACACTTCCAACTGAATTTCTGAGCAATTAGCTTTCGATTGAACTTACATTTAAGAAGAATTCAATTAGAATTTTAAATCTTCAAGTTATTTCATAAATTTCTGTACTACAAAATGAAAGAAGAATACGATGAGAGTTTTCTGATTGGTGACGTTGTGGATATCTCGAAATATTCACCCCCAATTTCACCTCATTAGAACTCAAGAATAATGGTGATGTGTCACTGGCCAACACGTCTGACATGATACACCAAGAGACTGTTCCTAAAGTTTCAACAGCCACCCAGAAAGCCTATATCCAGACTGTCCTCCCAATATTGTTTGACCTTCAGGGCCTGTCTGTTCAGAGCTGAATAAGACAACTGAGAGCTGGTATAGAATTATCAGTTGTCCCATCTAAACTGTCCAGTGGAAAAATACCATCAACGTCCAATGTGTTCACACCTCTGCTAGAACCACCAAAATACCTTAGCCTAAGAAATCTTATCAGTTGTCCCATCTGAAGTGTCCAGTGGAAAAACACCATCAACGTCCAATGTGTTCACACCTCTGCTAGAACCATCAAAATACTTTAGCCTAAGAAAACCTACCCACAGCTAAAGTCTTCAGGCAAACCTTCCAAGTACCAGGATGGTCGATCCATACACTTTCTTTTACCATTGAAGGATAAGGCACACCATCCTGATGCTGAACTGAAATCTTATGGTAGATGACTGTGGCCAACAACAAATTTATAACTACATCTGAGGATCTGCTATTGGTTCTCCAATAGCTAAGAGAACATGATTTTACGAAACACCGTACAAATACGTTTTATGTTACTTATTATTCCATATCTTGAATATCTGTATAATCTTTTTTTTTTTGGCAATATCTGTTATTTAATTTCATATTACACATGTTGTTAAAGTGGCCATTCAACTGTAATAATACTAGATTTTTGTCTATCTTGATAAATGCGTGTGATGATGTTGTAAATATTCAACTGAATGATACGTAATTGCCATTGAGTTTGAGTGTATATGCTATGGATAAAAAATGATAACACTTGTGTAATTCTGCCAAGAACTGGTGCTACCTTTCTTTTAAAGTAGTTTTTAGGGCTTGTACGAAAACATATTAAAATGTTTGTCGGTAAGCCTAACTGGGCATCATTTGCACTGAATCACTAAAAGCTATCATGCAAAGGAAGAAACATTTAAATGATGTTTAAGTAAAACAGGTAAGACAAGAATCAACATTATCTTGTCAACAGTAACATCATGGATTAGAGTGCTTTGCACGTGCAGAGAGGGCCTTTGAGGTTACCCTTATGGTCACGTGCTCCTGTGGGCGTCACCTGCGCAACTTCTGTTAAATGGTCAAAAATGGAGTCTTACATGTTTGTTCTTTCATGCTAACTGAGGTTTCGAACTGGTGAACTTCACCTAAAACATTTTCGGCTGTATTTTTGTATAACAAATAGAACGAATAATGTCAATCCTGATGCTAAAAGAATACACCCAGTGTCGGTTAGCACTGTGCATATGCAATCACTGAGTTACAATATACTTGTTTTACCACAGCTCTTATAATGTACTGACTTAACGTATTTGTAATTAATACAGTATGCCAATGGACGTCAATTAATACCTATGTTTACAATTTGCGTTATCTACGTTGTAAATTGTTTAAATAAAAAAAAATGGAGTTAAAGTTGCAGTTATAAATTTATATCGTAAAGTAATTGAGAGTAGGAAAATCTGACTTGTGACATTTCATCCTATTGAGTATAATTCTTCATTGTTGTTTTCATTTGTAAGTCTCTATCTGGCTTACAATGAACAGGCAGTACAACAAAGTACTGGGCCTTGTCTAAACATATTGAAAACTAACGTATAAATCGTTTGTATGCCCAGTTCTGGGAAGTGTGTGATTGAGTGTGGTTTCCTTATAGCAAAGCCACATCGGGCTATCTACTGAGTCCATCGAGGGGAATCGGACCCCTGATTTTTAGCGTTGTGAATCCGTAGGCTTACCGCTGTACCAGCGGGAGACTTCTGGATAGCTCTGATGTAATGTTGCGAACGCAAGTAAGCTTCATGAGTTCCTCACATGATTAATATGACATGAATATTAAACCTGTATATCTAGGCCAATAAAAGAGAAAAAAAAAAAAACCTATAAAATAACCCAGCAAGGTTACGGGCATTTAAAATACTAACATGGCGTCCTTATATAGCCAAATAAAGTGGGACTGGCCTTTTATTTCGTTATTATTATTACTATTTTATTGCTTGTCTATTGGTTCTTGTGTTTATTTTATTCGACGAGAGCAGGTTGGTTTGAATCGTTTTAACCTGTACTTTTCGTATTGCGTTATAGACGCTTTAGGTATTAACGAGACATTAAATTAAAAGAAAACCATTAATAACTGACTAGTCGTTAGGGCTGTGTTATTGACACTGAACCTTACATATATTTCTTTGCTCAGAATCAACGTATACGAAAAACCATCCTGTTGCCTGCGGCGTGATAAAAGTGTGTTTTATAAAGTTATCTAACGCTTAAATCATGTTGTTACCACAAGGCATGTCGTGTCTTACTGTTTACGATTCCAGACAGAACGTGAGGGGGCTTTTGGGGGAAGAAGTGTACCTAAGCAGACATCCTTGTCTGGATTAGAATCTCCAACAAACTTAGTACTCATTTACCAACCAAATAAGGATAGATGGATAAGTTGACCAGTGACATCCTTGACTGAAATCGAACCCGCGACTATTCGACTGAGGCTCGAATGCTCACCCTTTGAGCCATGAAGGTCGTTGAAGCTTGAAGGTAGCAGTTTTAAAATACGTACTGCACAAATGAACACTAGATCATACTCTTCGACGCTAAAATTCTGGTTATGATACCCCTAGTGGGCATAGCACAGAAAACCCATTGTGTAGCTTTGTGCTTAAGAACAACCCAACCAATGAGGGTTTATTTATAACAAAATATTTTAATTGATAGACACTTTCAACAACACACATATATATAAATACATTCTCAACTATGGTTATGGCCCCTCGCTAATTTCTGTTTCTTATCAACCAGGATAGGAAAGATGTCATTTTCACTGTCGAGCAGTCTCTTATCATTTAGTTTGCAAACTGGCCCGGCGTGGCCACGTGGGTTAAGGCGATCGACTCGTAATCCGAGGGTCGCGGATTCGCGTCCCCGTCGCACCAAACATGCTCGCTCTTTCAGCCGTGGAGGCGTTATAATGTGACGGTAAATCCCACTATTCGTTGGTAAAAGAGTAGCCCAAGGGTTGGCGGTGGGTGGTGATGATTAGTTGCCTTCCCTCTAGTCTTACACTGCTAAATTAGGGACGGCTAGCGCAGATAGCCCTCGTGTAACTTTGCGCGAAATTCAAACACAAACAAACAGTTTGCAAAACTGTTGTTGATGGGTTTAGACTAATATTAAATACATTACATCACAGTAAATACATTATATTACGAAATAATCTATGTGTTCTTCTTTTCAGATGAGGCTGCCTTTTTGGAAGTCCCCACAAACCTGGCCATTACGTGGGGTCACTAACTATTGTTCTAAGTTATTAAAGAACACTGAATACACTTTTTTTGTTTAATATTTATTTTGTAGCTGTGCGCTGTCATAAAAACATTTGTTTAACCACAGAGCTATTGTTTCCATTAAACAGTTTCTAAAGTTTTCGTTAAGCCTGAACTAAAACTGTTGGGTCACTACTGTTATTTCTTACTGTAATAATTCTACAATCCTTATTCAAGGATATCTTTTGAGTTAGAAGGTTGTTTGATTTATGTTAAGCACAAAGCTAAACAATGGGCTATCTATGCTCTGCCCATCAAGGGTATAAGTATCACGTGTTTTGAGCCTTAAGTCTGAACACGCTGAGCCAGTGTGTGTGTGTGTGTGGGAGAAGGGAGGGTTAATCACAAAGATACACAATGGATTATCTCTGCTTTACTCACCAAGGGTATCGAAACCCGATTTCTAGCGTCTTACGTCTGCAGACATGTCATTGATGAGTTGTATTGCTTGACGTAAAATATTTTCTCAACCCAAAGAGTCGTTTTTGCATGTATAGAGGTTGGTAAACCTCATACTCCGCGTATCTATACATACATTATTTAAATACATATGGAGCAAAGGTATTTGGGGAAATTAGAAACAGGTCTGAGATATTTATATACATTTATATGTGTATATATACACACAAAATATCGTCTAGAAAACTATAACTTTAAAAGGAATAGGTAAGTGATAATAGTTTCCCAAAGCATCAAATACGTCACATCTATCAAAAGTAGCTCAAATTACTAGATAAATCAACATTCAATGAATATAAAACCCGGGAAATTATCAGTCTTTGACTTTTTTAATGATAAATAAAATATGCTATTTTTTAGAGGGCGCTAGTGTTATCTTCAAATATTAATTTTTGTGGCCTACGAATTTAGCAAAAAAAAAAAGAGTCATAGTTAAAAAAAATGTCGTTTATAATGTTCATAGAAGCTAAGTATGCAATTTTTGAGAGGGCGCTAGTGTTATCTTCAAATATTAATTTTTGTGGCCTACGAATTTAGCAAAAAAAAAGAAAGAAAAAAAGAGTCATAGTTAAAAAAAAATGTCGTTTATAATTTTCATAGAAGCTAAATTATTACGCTAATTCATGTGATGACCGACCTCGTATATGTCTGAAAAATACAACTGATTGTGCATTATGTATAAGTACACTTGTCAAGTTAATGGACCGTTTAATAAAAAAACATGACACTATGATTTTATTGAAGAAATGCTTAGATTAAGTGATGTGTTAGTGAACTCAGTATATAATGCAAGAGGAACCACTGAGGACTGTAATCTGGACAGATCTTGTGAAGTCAGTTCAGGTTAGGCACCACATTCCTGAGATCAGATATAAGCCTTGTTCTTCAAGTAACAGTAAGCCATGCGAGTAGCCACGTTTTTTATTTACTTATATCCTTGTATAACAATTACGTAAATTGTGTTACTAATGTACGTCATGTTCTTTTTATATAATGTTACGTATCACGCATCATCCTATTGTTACAATAACTAACTTAAAATTTGAATTATATTACATTGTATTTGGATGTTAATTTGGATGGGACAAAGAACGTTACAAACGTAAGTGTATTTCTTATTGTTGTGTGGTTTCTAACTCAGCTGAAGCATCCCTCACCAGGAGAGACTTTACCATTTCCTCTTTCTGGCTTTTATTCCGATTCTGTTGATTCTATCTGCTTGTTTGTTTATATATATATATTTATGTATTTTGACTCGAATTCATTCTGTTTCCATCAATACACTTTAGGGTTCCGTGGAAATAATATAGCAACAGTTTCTTTGTCTCAAAACACACATAAACAATAACACTGCACAACAAAGTTTTTGCTTCTTGAACACTGTTGGGTGTTTCTTATAAATTTTTGGCTGCTGATCATGAAAATCACATTCAAATTTGCCCATCACGTACCGTTTCATCGAAATCTTCAGTTTTGCTACAATGAAAAAACGATATCAGGGCAACTGGAATCCGTCAATGCTTGCTGACATAAATACGTTATTGCCGGTAAACAGTTAACTGCCTGTTTCTCAGAATTCCTACGTGATGAAGCAAAACCAAAACTATATTTGTGCATACCCACCAGGTACCTGTCACAATCAGTAAAAACTTTTCAAAAAAAAATTGTTGTGCAATGTTATTAATCATATTTTTGCAATGTTTTCAATGTAAAATTTCACACGTGTGAAATTTGATGAAGGGTCATGGGTAGTAACTAAAACAAACAAGAAAAGGATATTTCACTTGTTCTTTAGTTACTTATGGTAACCTTCCAACTTTGGAACACTGCAAATATTGGTCAGTGTAATCATGCCTAGGGTCCAATGTTCACAGAACGTTGCTGTAAAAAAAATAAAAAAACGCATTCTGCACTTATGGGCAGCTGACTTCTGTCCCCTGTTCTACCACTCTAAAATTAAAGAGAACTACATGCAGCAACTAACTCTGTGTGTGGCCCTACGAGTAGCTCGTTAGTGGAGTGGCACAGAGTAATGTCTACTGATTTACAAAGCTAAAATCCGGGCTTCGATACTCATTGTGAACAGAGCACAGATAACTCATTGTGTTGGTTAGTGCTTGAGTTCACAATAAACATTACAAAAAACGCTGATACCCAAAAACAAACAGACAAACAACAGAAAATAACTTACTCATCTTCCAAGAACTGATACATATTAGCTTTTGCGGTTTCAACGGCTATTTTAACCTTTTTACGATTTGACTGCTTTCTGTCTAATAGTTTCATTCTTTATGTCTTTTCACTTCAGAACAGCGGCTATTTTTTAAAGAAAAAAAATATTTATTTAGTTAATAATTTGTATTTATTTGTTTGTTTCTTAAAGTTAGGGGCAAAACTACACAACGAGCTAACTGTTCCTGTCCTACACGGGTATCGAAATCTGAATCTTAGTGTTAGTTCTCAGCCTTTTTGTCGGATCTCGTGATATTAGTTTGTTCTTTTTCGTCAGGTCTTGAGAGTTAAAGGTTGGATTTTCTTTTTTTGTCAGATTTTAGACTTTTTTTTACTCATCGGTTTTGTGAGATTTTTCTGTTCTAGTCTTTTTTTTATCAAATCTTGAGATTTTTAAGACTTATTTCCTGTAAATTCAGCCATTTTTAATCTTCTGTTATAAAATATTTCCCCAAACGCAGCCATTTTTTTTAGACTTAAACGAAGCATAACATGTTGCAATTCGCCAAGCTACGGCAAATTTCAGATAATAACAGTTATTCTCTTGGGATGTAGGGTTATATGACTGAGGTAGTTCTACTTGTTACAACAGGGAAACCAATTTTACTCTCGAAATGGTTGGCCTACTTGTAATACATTGTTTTTCACTTTTACTCTCAGCTTTTGAGAAATACAAAGCGCGGGTTCGAATCCCCGGCGCACCAAACAGGCGCATCACCCCTCTCAGCCGTGGGGGCGTTATTATGTGACGATCAATCCCACTATTCGTTGGTAAAGAATAGCCCAAGAGTTGGCGGTGGGTGGTGATGACTAGCTGCCTTCCCTCTAGTCTTACACTGCTAAATTCGGGACGGCTAGCGCAGATAGCCCTCACATAGCTTTGCGCGAAATTAAAAAAAACAAAACAAAAAAAATTACAAAGTTTTACTATTATAATTAAGAAACGCAATATTCAAAAGAAAAGCGATTGGTTACAAATATTAGAAATTCGAAAGGCCAATGTTTTATCTTTATCTCCAGCATCATGTGTCGTAGTTTTTGTTGGTGAAAACACACATAATATTGCAACTATCTTTTACGTTGTACTTAGAGGGAAAAAAATCCTCGCTATTCTCTGTAAGTATGCACTTCTGAAATAATAACATTATTTAATATAGCCTAGCGGGAAAAAGTGTAATATTTTAAATTATTCTTTTTTGTATTTTCATAATTGGTTCACCACGAAAACCACGCATAAAAGCATTGTACCATCCTTAAACGTGACCTTATTTAACTTTTCTCACTCAAAAGACCATAGGGGGGCGGTAAAGTACCTGCTGTGCGCTTCGTTGGAAGAACCACAGGGAGCGGTAGAGTATTTATTGCCTGAGTGCAAACGAAATAGAAAACGTAAATACTAAACACTTCGCGAAGCCACTTCAAGCCTAACACATAAGTGTAATTAACAGGAAGTACGTCCTGGTAACTCATGCTTCGATATATCCAGAGTACATTCTGAGAGAAAGATGTATTTTTTTTTTCTGACTGAAAAAAAAAAAGCCAGGTGGGTTAAGGCGTTCGACTCGTAATCCGAGGGTTTGAATCCCTGTAGCATGAAACATTCTGGCCCTTTCAGCCGTGGGTGCGTTATAATGTGACGGTCAATCCCACTATTCGTTGGTAAAAGAGTAGCCCAAGAGTTGGCGGTGGGTGATGATGACTAGCTGCCTTTTCTCTAGTCTTACACTGCTAAATTAGGGACGGCTAGCGCAGACTGGCATAAATTTTTCTTTCAGTCGACAGCGTAAGACGTTGGGCAGACAACAAAATTTGAAGAGACCAATTGAATAATTTGTGTTTCCAAAACATTTTTATTAACTTTTTTATATATGCAACTGCAAGAGCGTCTACTGTTTTAATTACAAGGTCTCTCTAAACATAAGAAAACAAATCCATTAAATATTCCAATTACCCCTTCTAATTGCTGTTGTATGCTCTCTATACCTTTTATATTGAAAGCAATAGATTCCACCCAAAATACCACCAGCTCTGTAGTCAATTACCCACACATATTGCTGCTGATATTACAAAGAAAATGAGCGATTTTGCTTTTTTATTCTCCCCTAATTCTTTTCCCTGAGTATCGTAACAGACAAACATACGAAATGACTCAGCACGATGGACCCAGTCGATAATGAACGGTTTAGTAATTTGAGCGTCAAAGCACCTACTTGATAAAGAAATTGTGTTAAAAAAACCTTCTCTGGTTCGGGAATATGTGTTTTCTCAGACGAGGTATTTATATATATATATATACTTATGTGAGCACCTGGTATCGTACATCTATATTTAAACTAACAGGAATTTTATCGAATCATTTGAAAGAATTCACTCACAATCCTGTTTCCTCTAAAACATGAAGACAACAAATATTGAAGTTATTAAAAGAAAACTAAAGTCAAAACTTACAAATTTTTTTAAAAGAAATCCTACAAAAATCTCACCCATGAATTCATCGGGATTTTTAAAAAATGTAACATTATTAATTTATCAACTATACAAATGATATTTTTTCCTGTTAAGGTAAACGTTCTAACGACAACAGACACCATATCAGTACAATAAATAATTAGTTTTTAGTGCTGTGAACAACCATGTGCAATCATGGTTGTTGGCTATTTTAAAGCGATTAATCTTCAAAGTTATGGGGCTCAAAGAAACGAAGACATGGCTGCCAACACCTGGAAAGTTCATGGCAACAGCTTTCAGGTGTCTTAAATATGGGTGGGTCAGTAGCCAGTCTACTGTCCTTAGAAATCTGTCAAGCCTGTCATTCCTTGTTTAGATTAATCAATCAGTATATAAAACAAGAAATATGAGAATAACCTGGAGAAAGTACGCGTTGTCGGTCTATAAAAAAAATGTATTATGAAATCCACTTCATCACCCGAGCGTAACAACGAGCTGTCGGTTTTAGCTTTATTGTTCAAATTAAAGGAGGGCGTTGCTTTTTTGTTTCGTATATAAGATAGTTTCTCTGACAACTTTTGCGATAAGGTCATTTATTTATTTGTTTTTTACATTTCATAGAGGTCGCTAAAGTACTCGCTGATTACTTCAACTTATTTCAACTGCAGTTTGAATAAAGTTTGATTTGCTCTCAGTAGAACTCTTCAAGTATTGTATAGAAGTATTATTCGATCCCATTTTTTTTTTAAAAAACAAAGATAGTCATTGAAATTCTCAATAATTCTGCAATGGAAAACGACACAGATGGTTGTTTAAAGAATCGGCTACTAAAAATAAGTTCGGTAAAAAGAATGACACAAGATTTTGTTTGGCCCAAAGCTACTCCAGGACTATCCACAAAGCTGCTCCAGGACTATCTGCAAAGCTGCTCCAGAACTATCTGCAAAGCTGCTTCAGGACAATCCACAAAGCTACTCCAGGACTATCTGCAAAGCTGCTCCAGGACTATTTGTAAAGCTGCTTCAGGACAATCCACAAAGCTGCTCCAGGACTATCTGCAAAGCTGCTCCAGGACTATCTGCAAAGGTACTCCAAGACTATCTGCAAAGCTGGTCCAGGACTATCTACAAAGCTGCTCCAGGACTATCTGCAAAGCTGCTCCAAGACTATCCACAAAGCTACTCCAGGACTATCTGCAAAGGTGCTCCAAGACTATCCACAAAGCTATTCCAGGACTATTTAAGCTAGGAATCCATGCTTTGTAAGTGGCCAACAAGATGGAAGACAAAATGTGTTTAATGGTTTTAATTTTATACGTTTCTGTACATAACATTCCAAATGTATTCTATTTTCCATTATATAAGTATTAAAGAACACTTTAATTGCAAGTTCAGCTGCAACAGGGGCTTGTTGAGACTAAAGCTGCCCCTAAATATGCCTTTGCCTCAACACCCAACAGAAAGCTCAGGATGTTTAATATTATTTCACATCACAGGTTGTGTGCTCACAAGATTAGCACGCTTCTCATTTCCTCGTCTGGCCTACCTAACTTCCCGTCACCGGAAAGAAGATGGCGCAGGACTTGTTATTTGTTTGTCTGTTCTTGCATTTCGCGCAAAGCTACACGAGGGCTATCTGCGCTAGCTGTCCCTAAGTTAGCAGTGTAAGGCTAGTGGAAAGGCAGCTAGTCATCACTACACACCGCCAACTTTTGAGCTACTCTTTTTACCAACAAATAGTGGGATTGACCGTCACAGTATTACGCCCCCACGGCTGAAAGGGCGAGCATGTTTGGTGCGACGGGGATTCGAACCCACGACCCTCAGCATTAGGAGTCAAGCACCTTAACCACCTGACCATGAGTCGGTTGATCACTGTGAAATATTTTGTTGAATAAATACAACGGTTCTTATTCACTGTTAAAGCTAGAATTTGAAGAAGAAGTGAATGACGTCAATGTTTCTCTTTCTCTATTTTAGAAGTTTCGCGACAAATCTACTAAAAAGACTATTTGCGCATAGCCATACCTGACACTGAAGTGACTAAAAGAAAAGGCAGCTAACAGCACCAACAGCAAATTCTTGGGATACTATTGTCCAAGCAAATAGTGAAATTTAACTGTCACTCTTATAACGTATAAACGTTCCCAAACTCTGAAGCACGTTTTTCGCGGCAACTAATCACGAACGTGGGACTCATCGATTCATAGTCAGAGAACGTTGACGATTGGTCTACCAGTGTTTCTGTTACGAAGTTGTTATTAGGCCACGACTGGTTTCCCAATGTTTCAGTTTCGAAGTTACTACTAGCCACGACTGGTCTCTTAGTATTTCTGTCATCAAGTTACTCAGCAGTGAGTCTGAAGGCTTATAACTCTAAAAACTGGATTTCGATACCCGAAGTGTTCCTTGGGGTTTTACTCCAAATGTCTCTAATACGCTCCCTAAACTTTATTTGGAAGTGAATTTTAATTTGTTAAGTTTTTGATCTATTAAATGCCACATGTGCTCAATTGGGTTGAGATCAGGAGTCTTTGGGGGTCATTGTATCATCTGAACAACTCCAGCACATATGTAATTTCTACATAGGTTGGATGAGTGTTTGGGGTCATTATCTTCTTGGTGGTAGAATCCTTTACCAATAATAATCACGGGCTGGTATTTAATGTGTTCTTGGACTGCGAATGTGAAAATTCGTGCTTTGTGGCACATTGCTATGACAACGAGCTCCGCTCTTTGGGGTCATGAACCTAACCTAACCTAACCTAACCTAACCTAACCTAACCTAACCTAACCTAACCTAAACGAGCTCCACTCTTTGGGGTCATGAATGCATTATAAGAGCGTCGGAGAAATCCTACTATTTGATCAGATAAGAGTTGCCCAAACACTGGCGGCGATACTGGTAACTAGCTGCCTTTTCCTTAGTGTTTGAATTGAAAATTAGGAACAGCTCTACACAGATAAACTAAACCAAACTAAACTAACGTGGCAGGGGTTCAGTTTAGAGAGAGAGAAATCCGAAGAGTTCTCTCTCCAACTGGGGTGTTCAGGAACTTTGTAGTTCCTCTTCGTCCCCTTTCGTGGATTGTTATTAGGATTAAGTGGTGGGTTTGTTTTTTTTATTATTATTTTAATAAATTAATTATCGTTATCATTCTTGACTTTTTGGGTGGGGAATGTCTCACTAAATGGTCTTTTGGGTGGAGGCAAAGGTAGCAGTGTAGATTATACTCTGTGTAGCTTTAAGCCTCAGTTTCTAAAACAAAGAAATATAACCTTATCATATATAATAATTAATAATTTACAAGTAATGTGACCTTCGGGCCTAAGGTACGATAGAAAGTTACTACAAAATAACATATATATCGCTCAGTAAGGTGGCTATTTTATTATTTGATGACCTTAATAAAAAAAAAACATTGTGGTAGCGTTAAGACCAAGGAAGTTAGTTCACTTTATAATCTCTTGATAAAGAATGGAGAAGACGGTTTGGAAGTTATATAAAAAAAAGAAAGGAATATCCTAACGTTAGTTTTGTGTTTAACGAGTGATAAAATAATACATTGTAATACCTGTTGGTACGAGTGATAAAATAATACATTGTGATACCTGTTGGTACGTGTGATAAAATAATACATTGTGATACCTGTTGGTACGAGTGATAAAATAATACATTGTGATACCTGTTGGTACGAATGATAAAATAATACATTGTGATACCTGTTGGTACGAGTGATAAAATAATACATTGTGATACCTGTTGGTACGAGTGATAAAATAATACATTGTGATACCTGTTGGTAGTTCAAGAGATGTTAACCATTTTAGGTACTTCATCAAAGAAAAGAACAGAAAAAACTGTGAATTAAGGTTAAGGCACCGACTAGTAATCAGAGGATCACGGGTTCGAATCCCCGTCGCACCAAACATGCCCGCTCTTTTATCCGTGGGGACATTATAATGTAACGGTCACTCCCACTATTGGTTGGTAAAAAAAGCCCAAGAGTAGGCGGTAGGTGGTGATGACTAGTTGCCTTCCCTCTAGTCGTACACTGATATATTAGCGAGGGCTAACACAGACAGCCGTCGTGTAGCTTTGCGCGAAATACAAGACAAAGAAACACACGAAACGTGCGTATGACACATGGTTTACCCTATATTTACTGTCTAACACGAGTTATGTTTTTTATTTATTCTTTTTGTTGAAAAAGGTTATATATGTATACACGCACACACATAAACATACCTATAACGAAAGCTTTGCTAATTAGTTTCCTAAATATGATGTTTTACTTTTTACGTTCTGTAACTCTTTCTAGGCGTCAGTAGGATCAGAGACCAGTCGTTTAGTGACCTCTAGTTTCCGATCCGTTTGTTCTCATTTTTACCAGTTATTGTATTTTAAAGTAGACAAGAACCATCTTGATGACGTTGTGATAGTCTACCAATTGGTCAGCATCATGTTTACTGCCTTACTGACTTAGAAACGACGCTAGAATGCAAGGTTCGATTCCCTATTATATACAGAGCGGAAATAACGTATTTACTAGATTTGTGCTAAAATGCGCTAAACATGCTCGCCCCTTTCAGCTGTGGGGGCGTTATAATGTTACTGTCAATCCCACTATTCGTTGGTAAGTGTAGCCCAAGAGTTGGCGGTGGGCGGTGATGACTAGCTGCCTTCCCTTTAGTCTTACACTGCTAAATTAGGGACGGCTAGCACAGATAGCCCTCGAGTAGCTTTGTGCGAAATTAAAAAAAACAAAACAAACTTGTGCTAAAATAAACAAATAGACGTATGGACACACAAGACATTTAAAGTTACTAAACAAGTAGCTTTTCGTGGTAAGAACTTGTAGTTTCTAATCACTATAGCCATTTTTCCCCGTTATTTATGATGAGTAAAATGGGTAATAAACTGCATATATTAAATCAGTTTTGAATCTTTGTTCGAACTAGAAGTTTGTGTGAACGAACATTGTAAAGACCAGAATATGTAATAAACTTTTTATCGTCGACTTTATTTGGATAAAGAGAATAATACAATTGTTTTTGGTGAAGGTTTGTTGGTATCGAATTTATATAGTTTGGAATGTTAGAGCTGATATTCTGTTTGAGAAAACTCTTCTGTTCTCTGTGTGAAATTTTATGAATAGGTAATCTAAATAAGGGCATCCAATTATTTAATTACCTAACAGTCTGCATACATGTTCCGTCGGTGAATAGTTACTGAAAGGTTTACTGGAGTGTGGTTTGTTAACTTTTTAAGTGATACTTCTAGTAGGTTGCATCATGACAATGAATACCAACACAAGACTGACACTTTCAATGGATTGCAGCACAACCATTAATATTTACTGAAAAGTTTACTGGAGTATGGTTTGTCAGTTTTCACATTGTCACTTCCAATGGATTGCAGCACAACCGTTAATATTTACTGAAAAGTTTACTGGAGTATGGTTTGTCAGTTTTCACATTGTCACTTCCAATGGATTGCAGCACAACCATTAATATTTACTGAAAAGTTTACTGGAGTATGGTTTGTCAGTTTTCACATTGTCACTTTCAATGGATTGCAGCACAACCATTAATATTTACTGAAAAGTTTACTGGAGTATGGTTTGTCAGTTTTCACATTGTCACTTCCAATGGGTTGCGTCACAACCATTAAAATTAACTAAAAGGTTTTCTAAGAGTGTGGTTTGTCAGTTTTCACACTGACACTTCCAAAGGGTTGTATTACGATTATATTTATATTTAACAGAATATAAACTTTACAATTTGCGGGTGTATATTTCGGGACTGGATACAGTACAACGTTCCTTCTAATGTAACACTAAATATCGAGTTTCAGTATCAGCGATGAACAGTGCACAGATAGCCTCTTGTATAACTTTGCGGTTAACCCTAAACAAATCCTTATAATATTTCTTCCTTATAAACTGTCAGTACTTTATTCATTGCTGTTCGGTTTCTTGAATGTTTGTTTTTACTCCTTTTTTTCAGCTCTGCAGTCTCAGCTTTCCGATGTATTATCTATTTGCTTATCTATTCGTTATGTTTCTTATTATATGATATTTTTATTTTCATATAACTATATGGTATTGCTGTAATTTCGAATTTTCGTTTTTGTTAGAGATCGTTTGTGATTTGATTCGAAATCTCTTATCAGCTGCCAAGTACTCTACCATTAATAAATATGCTCACACTCGTGTTTTACTGGTATTTGTGAGTCTAGAGTTAGCTTTGCAACGCAATCTACTCTAAAGTCCACAGCAAAAATAACGTATTCTGAGTTTAATCTTGACTGGACAGTTTCCGGTGGTGATGGCGCCAGGGTCATTCTTCAATAACTTATCAAATGCATTGGCTTTTATTATCGACTTTCTTGAGTAGAGGCGCTAGAACAAAATGTCGTATACAAAACACAATCACTGTTCTGTTCTGTTATCTTCAGAGATAGGGCAGTCTCCTCGATGGACTAATAATAGCTTACGTGAGATGAACTAACACGAGACCTCCCCAACTTCAACAGTGACACAAAACCTCTCCAACAATGAGAACTTTCTACCTTGATTATGAACTCTTGACCGAGAAGATTTTTTTGGTTTAGGGTGAAAAAACCACCCCATGTATAAAGGAAAGTCTCCCCTGCATGTGTATATTAACACAGTGTTTGAAACAATCCTAAAAAAGCAAAGTTTTTCCCAAATGAATATATTAAGGCAATATTCTCGCATTCATTTTAAACATCTTCGTATATAATTGTGTTTCGCCTGAAGGGGTTCAGTTGCCCCACATAATTGGAGCACTCCCGTATGTATCTTCAAGTGGCGGTCCGCGAGAACACAGCCGGCCCCCAAGGAAGAACCAAAAAGGACGCCGAGAGTCAGTAAAAAAAATAATAAAAAATAACAAGAATAACTACGAAAAAATCGATAACATTGTAAATCACTTACGATTAAGACGTGTGTCTTAATTATCTATTTTGTAAAACAACACGTGCGTGTCGCCGTTCCTTTCCTTTCAATACACTGTCGTGCATTTATAATATTTATTACATTACTTAAAAATGTGCATAGTAAACTGCACGTGGTTAGCCTTCTACCAGTTTTTATTTATTCATAAAGAACAGTCAAAGAGCCCTGCCTTAGTGAACAAACGAGATTTAGAATAGGAAATTTAGGACTCGTTAAACGCCAAATACACCAGACCCACCTTGTACAACCATGGTACAATACGAGGCTTAGAATTAGAATTTTGAACTTGTTAAACGCCAAATACACCAGACCCACCTTGTACAACCATGGTGCAATACGAGGCCTAGAATTAGAATTTTGAGCTTGTTAAACGCCAAATACACCAGATCCACCTTGTAAGTGGAGCTTGTTTGTTTTTAAGCGCAAAGCTGCACAATGGTCTATCTTTGCTATGCTCATCGCGGAAATCGAGTCACGAATTCTAGAGTTATGAATTCTTAAGTAACGTTAGACCACAGAAGACTAAAAGTTTGTTTTAAATTAACGAAGTAGATTCACATTATCCATCACTGTATCTTACTAAAACTATGGGATTGAGATTACACACATTACGAGAAATCGACTAAATTATTTCTTACAGGTTTTATACGACACTTTAGCAAGTGGTCGAAACTGCTTTCTCCAAGTCAAGTAGTAAGATGACTTAAGGTTTTGCAATCTGCTAGAAATACACGTATCTTAGATGATGCAGTGAGTAGAATAAATGTAGGCTCAAATAATATATCGCTGCATTTACTTTAAAAAACTTTGTTAATTTGTTTTTGAATTTTGCGCAAAGCTACTCGAGGGCTATCTGCGCTATCCGTCCCTAATTTAACAGTGTAAGACTAGAGGGAAGGCAGCTAGTCATCATCACCCGCCGCCAACTCTTGAGCTACTCTTTTACCAACGAATAGTGGGATTGAATGTCACATTATAACGTCTCCACGGCTGGAAGAGCGAACATGTTTGGTGTGACGGGGATTCGAACCAGCGACTCTCAGAGTACGAGGTCGAGTGCCTTAACCGCCTGGCTATGTTAGGCATAAAAAATCTTACTAGTTTGTACTTTGATACATATAATTCTGTTGAATCTGTATTCTGTCTTTTGGGTTTGAGAACAGAGGTTCTGCTCTTCAGAATTACTTGTTTATTGACAACGCTACACTTCCACGTGTTCTGAAATAAATCATTTTATAACTCCGTAACATTGTAAAGCATTTGGAGTTTAAATATGGCGTCTTGGACTTTAAATATAATGCGATGAGATACAAGACACAGTTTGTTTACTTTCTACTATATAAGCTTTTTCTTGTAAAGTTAAAGGGTGCATTTAATTTCAAGGTGAATTTATTTTGTCGAGTGTGTGTTTATTTTAAATGCAAAGCTATGCAATGGGCCATCTCTGTTCTGCTCACCGTGGATATTATGAAATTCGAATTTTAGCATTATAAGCTTCAGTCTTACCACTGAGCACGAGATGATGAATGGATTGAAGCTGGAATCAAGGATGAATGGACTTAAACTGGTATTAATAATGAATGAACTCAAGCTGGGATTAATGTTTCCATTAAAAAAAGTTACTTCAAACAACTGAACTGCTGTTAATAGCTGACTTCAAACAGCACACAAATACAAGACTTTCCATCACAATCTATTCTCAACCAACCGTAGGGAGCATGGTCAGGTGGTTAGGTGGCGCTCGTTTTGCAATCAGAGGGTCGCGAATTCGAATTCCCGTTCGACCAAACATGCTCATCCTTTCTGCCATGGCAGCGTTATAATTTACGGTCAATCCCACTATTCCTTAGTAAAACATAACCCAAGAGTTGGTGGTGGGTAATGAAAACAATCTTTTTGTGCTAAATTCAGGACGGTTAACGCATATAACCCTTGTGTAGCTTTGCGCGAAATTCAAAACAAACAAAATATTATATTAGATTAATACGTTATATTTAATATTATATTAGTAGAACACGTTATATTATATTTGTAACTCATCGTGATATACCGGCTAAAATAGCATATTACTGTCCCCCTCCAATACAGCGATAAGTCTACGGGTTTACAACGCTAAATTCAGGGGTTCTGCTCAGCAGATAGCTCAATGTGGCTTTGCTACACACACACACGCATATTACTAATATTATTCGTGATAAAACTAATGAGACAAATGTAACTGTGTCCGCTACTCGGATAATTTTGTGTCAAAGTCAGTTTTCTTTGTATATGATTCTAAATACCTAAATTTGGTCTAACTACGTTTCACAAAAATATTATAACTCACCTAATGCTTATTTAATGTGCATTACCCTATTCTTCGACTCTCCAATTCCACAAATAAGGCTGACATTCCTGTCACAGTTTAATGTGCTATTAAAAATGAACTTAATGTTTGTAAAAATGGCGGATAGTCGTATACAAGTCGACATCTACCATTAAGCCTAGTCGGCAGTTATTATACGATTAACTCCAGTGATTTTCTTAATTTTACAATATAGAGGGAGTCAAAGTGATAAACTTCTATTTTAAGATTATTTCATGGAGAGGAAGCCAACATCTTCTCAGTGAACAGCACTTCCACTTGAAACTACCGCCATTTTTAGGACTATGTAGATATCTTCTCAGTGAACAGCACTTCCACTTGAAACTACCGCCATTTTTAGGACTATGTAGATACGTAGAGCTGTGCATGAGTTTAGATATATTCTGCTAAACAAAAAGGTGCAGAGAGGTCAAGCTATAGCCTCCTTTTGTTATTCTGCTAAACAAAAAGGTGCAGAGAGGTCAAGCTATAGCCTCCTTTTGTTATTCTGCTAAACAAAAAGGTGCAGAGAGGTCAAGCTATAGCCTCCTTTTGTTATTCTGCTAAACAAAAAAGTACAGAGAGGTCAAGCTATAGCCTCCTTTTGTTATTCTGCTAAACAAAAAGGTGCAGAGAGGTCAAGCTATAGCCTCCTTTTGTTATTCTGCTAAACAAAAGGTACAGAGGTCAAGCTATAGCCTCCTTTTGTTATTCTGCTAAACAAAAGGTGCAGAGAGGTCAAGCTATAGCCTCCTTTTGTTATTCTGCTAAACAAAAGGTGCAGAGAGGTCAAGCTATAGCCTCCTTTTGTTATTCAGCTGAACAAAAGGTGCAGAGAGGTCAAGCTATAGCCTCCTTTTGTTATTCAGCTGAACAAAAGGTGCAGAGAGGTCAAGCTATAGCCTCCTTTTGTTATTCTGCTAAACAAAAGGTGCAGAGAGGTCAAGCTATAGCCTCCTTTGTTATTCTGCTAAACAAAAGGTGCAGAGAGGTCAAGCTATAGCCTCCTTTTGTTATTCTGCTAAACAAAAGGTGCAGAGAGGTCAAGCTATAGCCTCCTTTTGTTATTCTGCTAAACAAAAGGTGCAGAGAGGTCAAGCTATAGCCTCCTTTTGTTATTCTGCTAAACAAAAGGTGCAGAGAGGTCAAGCTATAGCCTCCTTTTGTTATTCTGCTAAACAAAAGGTGCAGAGAGGTCAAGCTATAGCCTCCTTTGTTATTCTGCTAAACAAAAGGTGCAGAGAGGTCAAGCTATAGCCTCCTTTTGTTATTCTGCTAAACAAAAGGTGCAGAGAGGTCAAGCTATAGCCTCCTTTTGTTATTCTGCTAAACAAAAAAGTACAGAGAGGTCAAGCTATAGCCTCCTTTTGTTATTCTGCTAAACAAAAGGTGCAGAGAGGTCAAGCTATAGCCTCCTTTGTTATTCTGCTAAACAAAAGGTGCAGAGAGCTCAAGCTATAGCCTCCTTTTGTTATTCTGCTAAACAAAAGGTGCAGAGAGGTCAAGCTATAGCCTCCTTTTGTTATTCTGCTAAACAAAAGGTGCAGAGAGGTCAAGCTATAGCCTCCTTTGTTATTCTGCTAAACAAAAAAGGTGCAGAGAGGTCAAGCTATAGCCTCCTTTTGTTATTCTGCTAAACAAAAGGTACAGAGAGGTCAAGCTATAGCCTCCTTTTGTTATTCTGCTAAACAAAAAGGTGCAGAGAGGTCAAGCTATAGCCTCTTTTTGTTATTCTGCTAAACAAAAAGGTGCAGAGTGGTCAAGCTATAGCCTCCTTTTGTTATTCAGCTGAACAAAAAGGTGCAGAGAGGTCAAGCTATAGCCTCCTTTTGTTATTCAGCTGAACAAAAAGGTGCAGAGAGGTCAAGCTATAGCCTCCTTTTGTTATTCTGCTAAACAAAAAGGTGCAGAGAGGTCAAGCTATAGCCTCCTTTTGTTATTCTGCTAAACAAAAGGTGCAGAGAGGTCAAGCTATAGCCTCCTTTTGTTATTCTGCTAAACAAAAGGTGCAGAGAGGTCAAGCTATAGCCTCCTTTTGTTATTCAGCTGAACAAAAAGATGCAGAGAGGTCAAGCTATAGCCTCCTTTTGTTATTCTGCTAAACAAAAAGGTGCAGAGAGGTCAAGCTATAGCCTCCTTTTGTTATTCTGCTAAACAAAAAGGTGCAGAGAGGTCAAGCTATAGTCTCCTTTTGTTATTCTGCTAAACAAAAAGGTGCAGAGAGGTCAAGCTATAGCCTCCTTTTGTTATTCTGCTAAACAAAAAGGTGCAGAGAGGTCAAGCTATAGCCTCCTTTTGTTATTCTGCTAAACAAAAGGTGCAGAGAGGTCAAGCTATAGCCTCCTTTTGTTATTTTTCTGCGACACTTTGCACACAAGTTGTTTTATTTGGCGATTTTCGTTATATACGCTAAATATTTTAATTTGTTTTGAATTTCGTGCAAAACTACACGCTATCCGTCCCTAATTTACCAGTGTAAGATTACATACCAGTGTAAGATTACATACCAGTGTAACATTACATACCAGTGTAAGATTACATACCAGTGTAACATTACATACCAGTGTAAGATTACATACCAGTGTAACATTACATACCAGTGTAACATTACATACCAGTGTAAGATTACATACCAGTGTAAGATTACATACCAGTGTAACATTACATACCAGTGTAAGATTACATACCAGTGTAACATTACATACCAGTGTAAGATTACATACCAGTGTAAGATTACATACCAGTGTAACATTACATACCAGTGTAACATTACATACCAGTGTAAGATTACATACCAGTGTAAGATTACATACCAGTGTAACATTACATACCAGTGTAAGATTACATACCAGTGTAAGATTACATACCAGTGTAAGATTGCATACCAGTGTAACATTACATACCAGTGTAAGATTACATACCAGTGTAAGATTACATACCAGTGTAACATTACATACCAGTGTAAGATTACATACCAGTGTAAGATTACATACCAGTGTAACATTACATACCAGTGTAAGATTACATACCAGTGTAAGATTACATACCAGTGTAACATTACATACCAGTGTAAGATTACATACCAGTGTAACATTACATACCAGTGTAAGATTACATACCAGTGTAACATTACATACCAGTGTAAGATTACATACCAGTGTAACATTACATACCAGTGTAAGATTACATACCAGTGTAACATTACATACCAGTGTAAGATTACATACCAGTGTAAGATTACATACCAGTGTAACATTACATACCAGTGTAAGATTACATACCAGTGTAACATTACATACCAGTGTAACATTACATACCAGTGTAACATTACATACCAGTGTAAGATTACATACCAGTGTAACATTACATACCAGTGTAAGATTACATACCAGTGTAACATTACATACCAGTGTAAGATTACATACCAGTGTAAGATTACATACCAGTGTAACATTACATACCAGTGTAACATTACATACCAGTGTAACATTACATACAAGTGTAAGATTACATACCAGTGTAACATTACATACCAGTGTAAGATTACATACCAGTGTAAGATTACATACCAGTGTAACATTACATACCAGTGTAACATTACATACCAGTGTAAGATTACATACCAGTGTAACATTACATACCAGTGTAACATTACATACCAGTGTAAGATTACATACCAGTGTAACATTACATACCAGTGTAAGATTACATACCAGTGTAACATTACATACCAGTGTAAGATTACATACCAGTGTAACATTACATACCAGTGTAACATTACATACCAGTGTAACATTACATACAAGTGTAAGATTACATACCAGTGTAACATTACATACCAGTGTAAGATTACATACCAGTGTAACATTACATACCAGTGTAAGATTACATACCAGTGTAACATTACATACCAGTGTAAGATTACATACCAGTGTAAGATTACATACCAGTGTAAGATTACATACCAGTGTAACATTACATACCAGTGTAAGATTACATACCAGTGTAAGATTACATACCAGTGTAACATTACATACCAGTGTAAGATTACATACCAGTGTAACATTACATACCAGTGTAAGATTACATACCAGTGTAACATTACATACCAGTGTAAGATTACATACCAGTGTAACATTACATACAAGTGTAAGATTACATACCAGTGTAACATTACATACCAGTGTAAGATTACATACCAGTGTAACATTACATACCAGTGTAAGATTACATACCAGTGTAACATTACATACCAGTGTAACATTACATACCAGTGTAAGATTACATACCAGTGTAACATTACATACCAGTGTAACATTACATACCAGTGTAACATTACATACCAGTGTAAGATTACATACCAGTGTAACATTACATACCAGTGTAAGATTACATACCAGTGTAACATTACATACCAGTGTAACATTACATACCAGTGTAACATTACATACAAGTGTAAGATTACATACCAGTGTAACATTACATACCAGTGTAAGATTACATACCAGTGTAACATTACATACCAGTGTAAGATTACATACCAGTGTAACATTACATACCAGTGTAAGATTACATACCAGTGTAACATTACATACCAGTGTAAGATTACATACCAGTGTAAGATTACATACCAGTGTAACATTACATACCAGTGTAAGATTACATACCAGTGTGACATTACATACCAGTGTAACATTACATACCAGTGTAACATTACATACCAGTGTAAGATTACATACCAGTGTAAGATTACATACCAGTGTAACATTACATACCAGTGTAAGATTACATACCAGTGTAACATTACATACCAGTGTAACATTACATACCAGTGTAAGATTACATACCAGTGTAACATTACATACAAGTGTAAGATTACATACCAGTGTAACATTACATACCAGTGTAAGATTACATACCAGTGTAACATTACATACCAGTGTAAGATTACATACCAGTGTAACATTACATACCAGTGTAAGATTACATACCAGTGTAAGATTACATACCAGTGTAACATTACATACCAGTGTAACATTACATACCAGTGTAAGATTACATACCAGTGTAACATTACATACCAGTGTAAGATTACATACCAGTGTAACATTACATACCAGTGTAAGATTACATACCAGTGTAACATTACATACCAGTGTAAGATTACATACCAGTGTAACATTACATACCAGTGTAAGATTACATACCAGTGTAACATTACATACCAGTGTAACATTACATACCAGTGTAAGATTACATACCAGTGTAACATTACATACCAGTGTAAGATTACATACCAGTGTAACATTACATACCAGTGTAAGATTACATACCAGTGTAACATTACATACCAGTGTAAGATTACATACCAGTGTAAGATTACATACCAGTGTAAGATTACAGCGAAAGCAACTTGTCATCACCACCCACCACCACCTCTTGGGCTACTATTTCACCAACGAATAGAGGAACTGACCACAACATTATGATACCCCCACAGTTGAAAGGGTGAACATGTTTGGGGTGACGGAGATTCGAACCCGTGACCCTCAGATTACAAGTCGAGTGCCTTAACCATCAGGCCATGCCACGCCAGGAATATATTTAAAACAGTGTCATTTATATCAGTTTATCATTGAGCTTCTCAGACTTTCAGTTAAAGTGTGTTTTACTGCAGATACTGAGAGAATGTGTTTTCAACACTTTCATTTCATAACACAATAAAAAGAAAGTTAATGTTGGTAAAAGACGAGAACTAATATTAAATTGAACACAATTCAAAAGGAAGAAATTGTTTGAGGTGTTTATTTTAATATGCCTATAGTATGATTGATTTTTAAACACACACACATATATAATAACACATTGTACGTTGATTAAGTCCCATTGTTTATTAAGATGTCGTGAATGTACTTTTATTAACTTACATCTGCAGGCCTCCCCGGGTGTTGGTTAAAAGAAACTTCTTGGCTCCTTAAAGTAACTGGATTTGTCATTATTACTTCTAAAGGAAGGTCGTTCTCAATAGACTATATGTTAGTTAAACATTTGTACTTTCGTGACCATGCGCCTTTAGTGAAACGTTTGTCATGGATAAAAGGCGAATGGCCAGGCTCACACCTTCGAAACATCAAGCGTTAATTGGGTTATTTTATCTTATTCTGAAATGCTTTATTCTCATATGAAATTCCGTAACGTATAAAGTTTATTTTATATGTGTTATTAGTATGTTTTCTTTCGTTTGCAATTTCTAAAAATCTGAAACTGCTAATTATGCCTGGAAGCGGACATTGTTATGTTAAACGAGGGATTTCTAGACGTGCCTAAAGAATGTACGAGAAAGGTTCAGTCATAAACAACGTTTTTCTTTAAGCCGTGGTAGTAAAAACACCCTTTATTGTATAAACCATCACTTCTTAATACAGCGATGCGGGTTGTTAGAAAAAAAAACTGATAACACGAAATACCCCTGCACTGTATAAGACCTGTGAACTCAAAGTACCAAACTGAGCTAACAATAAACATACTTTGCTTATTAAGACGTTTTTTTCAGCTTGGGTGGCAGAGAGCTGAGGAAATAAGGTCCGCATGATGGCGCTGCATATCATAATATATGGGGTCCATAAATATTTGAAAAGAACAGTAATTCAGGGGTCATTTTATTCCTTCTATCTATCCTTTCGGTAAGTCTTTGCTCCTGTGTTTTAAATAGACAAAGACATGATTAGTTTAAGCCTGCTGGACTGAATTGTTTGTCTATGAAGTCTGAATTCAGCAGTAACTGCTGGTCTATTTTTCTCCACTGTCTTATTGCTTAAGTGTATAATTTAAAATAATTGTTAGTGAGTTGTTTTTTCTTCAATATTTAACTTGCTAATTTGAACCAAATTTCGCTCCATTAGAACAGTAATAAAGAGTTGTGTACTTCTATAGGGCTGTGCCCTATGACCTTCATACACCTTACTCCAAATACATAAAGGCACTAGAATAAATATCAACTTTCTGGTCATTTCAATTGTTATTCAGTTTTCACGTGAGCTATAGCGAAAATACTTTGTTGTGACATCCGTGGCACCATCCATGCAACAATGAAAATGACATTTGGTCATATATATAAATGTAGCTACCTTACTATCATGCCAAAAGATAGGACACGAGCAATGATTTGTTCGATTTTTGCAGAGGCAGTGGTTTTCAGTCACTGGTCTGGGAATCGGCGCTATTCCTTTACAATCAACATGCCGCTATGTAGAATATCACAAAAAGAAATAACTGAAGATGGCGGGATGTGAGACATTCCGTGATAACGAAAAGGATCACAAACTATCAGATGTTATAAAAAAAATGGAAATCAAATGGAAATATTTCTACCGTTAATGGAAAAATATCAATAGTCACACATTGCTAGTAACTGGCTATAAAGTGAGAAGGTAATGGTATTTAATCATACCTTAGAAAGGGCGTCATAATAATAACCACCATGTATCAGTACGTCCATCAGAAGGACATCTTCACGTAAACTGGAATGATAACCACCATGTATCAGTACGTCCATCAGAAGGACATCTTCACGTAAACTGGAATGATAACCACCATGTATCAGTACGTCCATCAGAAGGACATCTTCACGTAAACTGGAATAATAACCACCATGTATCAGTACGTCCATCAGAAGGACATCTTCACGTAAACTGGAATAATAACCACCATGTATCAGCACGTCCATCAGAAGGACATCTTCACGTAAACTGGAATGATAACTACCATGTGTCAGACGTCCATCAGAAGGACATCTTCACGTAAACTGGAATGATAACTACCATGTGTCAGTACGTCCATCAGAAGGACATCTTCACGTAAACTGGAATGATAACTACCATGTGTCAGTACGTCCATCAGAAGGACATCTTCACGTAAACTGGAATGATAACCACCATGTATCAGCACGTCCATCAGAAGGACATCTTCACGAAAACTGGAATGATAACTACCATGTGTCAGTACGTCCATCAGAAGGACATCTTCACGTAAACTGGAATGATAACCACCATGTATCAGTACGTCCATCAGAAGGACATCTTCACGTAAACTGGAATGATAACTACCATGTGTCAGTACGTCCATCAGAAGGACATCTTCACGTAAACTGGAATGATAACTACCATGTGTCAGTACGTCCATCAGAAGGACATCTTCACGTAAACTGGAATGATAACCACCATGTATCAGCACGTCCATCAGAAGGACATCTTCACGAAAACTGGAATGATAACTACCATGTGTCAGTACGTCCATCAGAAGGACATCTTCACGAAAACTGGAATGATAACCACCATGTATCAGTACGTCCATCAGAAGGACATCTTCCGGTAAACTGGAATGATAACTACCATGTGTCAGTACGTCCATCAGAAGGACATCTTCACGTAAACTGGAATGATAACTACCATGTGTCAGCACGTCCATCAGAAGGACATCTTCACGTAAACTGGAATGATAACTACCATGTGTCAGTACGTCCATCAGAAGGACATCTTCACGTAAACTGGAATGATAACTACCATGTGTCAGGACGTCCATCAGAAGGACATCTTCACGTAAACTGGAATGATAACTACCATGTGTCAGTACGTCCATCAGAAGGACATCTTCACGTAAACTGGAATGATAACTACCATGTATCAGTACGTCCATCAGAAGGACATCTTCACGTAAACTGGAATGATAACTACCATGTGTCAGCACGTCCATCAGAAAAACATGTTAATATCAACTGGAAGGCATAACTTGTGGTTTTTAGAACACAAACTGTGAACAGCCAACTACTGGAATCTATGATATGGTTTTAAAAGCGACTTTTTTATCCTTTCTGAAATGACGTACAAGTTAAAAACAAAACAAAACATGACGTTTCTAGTGACGGGTTATTTGTATTGAAAATGTTTTCGTGATAGAGGTCGGGCCTTTTGATTCTTTAAAAAAGGCATATAACAGCAACACATTTCCATAATATTGTTTTCGATCACAATATATCATTGTGCTCAGAGCCTTAATACAACAATCTATTCCACTCATATTGCACGGCGTTGACCTAAATCATCTTGTTTGGCCAGCACAGTGGCCGAACTTCAATCAAAATGAGTGTTATTTAAATGAGCTCGAACGTTGTATCGGCCACATTAAACCTCTGCTGATACCTGAAAGACAATTGCAGTCCATTCCAGTCGATCAACTAGCTGGACTCGAACAAGGACATTTTATGCTGGTATTTCCCGCCGAATCCACATCATTAGTAGTTACTAAGAGTAAATATCATACGGATCAAACTCATCATTGGTACAATTCAAGTTTATTGCACTCAATATTAAGTGCCTTAAGTGGTTATTCATGGCACATTTCAAGTTTATTGCACTCAATATTAAGTGCCTTAAGTGGTTATTCATGGTACATTTCAAGTTTATTGCACTCAATATTAAGTGCCTTAAGTGGTTATTCATGGTACATTTCAAGTTTATTGCACTCAATATTAAGTGCGTTAAGTGGTTATTCATGGTACATTTCAAGTTTATTGCACTCAATATTAAGTGTTTTAAGTGGTTATTCACGGAACATTTCAAGTTTATTGCATTCAGTATTAAGTGCCTTAGGTGGTTATTCATGGCACATTTCAAGTTTATTGCATTCAGTATTAAGTGCCTTAAGTGGTTATTCACGGAACATTTCAAGTTTATTGCATTCAGTATTAAGTGCCTTAAGTGGTTATTCATGGCACATTTCAAGTTTATTGCACTCGATATTAAGTGCGTTAAGTGGTTATTCACGGAACATTTCAAGTTTATTGCATTCAGTATTAAGTGCCTTAAGTGGTTATTCATGGCACATTTCAAGTTTATTGCACTCAATATTAAGTGCGTTAAGTGGTTATTCACGGAACATTTCAAGTTTATTGCATTCAGTATTAAGTGCCTTAAGTGGTTATTCATGGAACATATCAAGTTTATTGCATTCAGTATTAAGTGCCTTAGGTGGTTATTCATGGCACATTTCAAGTTTATTGCATTCAGTATTAAGTGCCTTAAGTGGTTAATCACGGAACATTTCAAGTTTATTGCATTCAGTATTAAGTGCCTTAAGTGGTTATTCACGGAACATTTCAAGTTTATTGCACTCAATATTAAGTGCGTTAAATGGTTATTCACGGAACATTTCAAGTTTATTGCATTCAGTATTAAGTGCCTTAAGTGGTTATTCATGGCACATTTCAAGTTTATTGCACTCAATATTAAGTGCGTTAAGTGGTTATTCACGGAACATTTCAAGTTTATTGCATTCAGTATAAGGGGCCTTAAGTGGTTATTCACGGAGCATTTCAAGTTTATTGCACTCGATATTAAGTGCGTTAAATGGTTATTCATGGCACATTTCAAGTTTATTGCATTCAGTATAAGGGGCCTTAAGTGGTTATTCACGGAACATTTCAAGTGTATTGCACTCAATATTAAGTGCGTTAAATGGTTATTCACGGAACATTTCAAGTTTATTGCATTAAGTATTAAGTGCCTTAAGTGGTTATTCATGGCACATTTCAAGTTTATTGCACTCAATATTAAGTGCGTTAAGTGGTTATTCACGGAACATTTCAAGTTTATTGCATTCAGTATTAAGTGCCTTAAGTGGTTATTCATGGCACATTTCAAGTTTATTGCACTCGATATTAAGTGCGTTAAGTGGTTATTCACGGAACATTTCAAGTTTATTGCATTCAGTATTAAGTGCCTTAAGTGGTTATTCATGGCACATTTCAAGTTTATTGCACTCAATATTAAGTGCGTTAAGTGGTTATTCACGGAACATTTTAAGTTTATTGCATTCAGTATTAAGTGCCTTAAGTGGTTATTCATGGAACATATCAAGTTTATTGCATTCAGTATTAAGTGCCTTAGGTGGTTATTCATGGCACATTTCAAGTTTATTGCATTCAGTATTAAGTGCGTTAAGTGGTTAATCACGGAACATTTCAAGTTTATTGCATTCAGTATTAAGTGCCTTAAGTGGTTATTCATGGCACATTTCAAGTTTATTGCACTCAATATTAAGTGCGTTAAGTGGTTATTCACGGAACATTTCAAGTTTATTGCATTCAGTATAAGGGGCCTTAAGTGGTTATTCACGGAGCATTTCAAGTTTATTGCACTCGATATTAAGTGCGTTAAATGGTTATTCATGGCACATTTCAAGTTTATTGCATTCAGTATAAGGGGCCTTAAGTGGTTATTCACGGAACATTTCAAGTGTATTGCACTCAATATTAAGTGCGTTAAATGGTTATTCACGGAACATTTCAAGTTTATTGCATTCAGTATTAAGTGCCTTAGGTGGTTATTCATGGCACATTTCAAGTTTATTGCATTCAGTATTAAGTGCCTTAAGTGGTTATTCACGGAACATTTCAAGTTTATTGCATTCAGTATAAGGGGCCTTAAATGGTTATTCACGGAACATTTCAAGTTTATTGCATTCAGTATAAGGGGCCTTAAATGGTTATTCATGGCACATTTCAAGTTTATTGCATTCAGTATTAAGTGCGTTAAATGGTTATTCATGGAACATTTCAAGTTTATTGCATTCAGTATTAAGTGCCTTAGGTGGTTATTCATGGCACATTTCAAGTTTATTGCATTCAGTATTAAGTGCCTTAAGTGGTTATTCATGGCACATTTCAAGTTTATTGCACTCAATATTAAGTGCGTTAAGTGGTTATTCACGGAACATTTCAAGTTTATTGCATTCAGTATTAAGTGCGTTAAGTGGTTATTCACGGAACATTTCAAGTTTATTGCATTCAGTATTAAGTGTTTACACCGGCAACTAAGATTATATTTCAAACTTATTTCATCTATGGTATGAAGTAGCTACAGTAGTGTGTAAGGGAAGATTTAGGTAATGATATGGTATGAAGTAGCTACACTATTGTGTAAGGGAAGATTTAGGTAATGATATGGTATGAAGTAGCTACACTATTGTGTAAGGGAAGATTTAGGTAATGATATGGTATGAAGTAGCTACACTAGTGTGTAAGGGAAGATTTAGGTAATGATATGGTATGAAGTAGCTACACTAGTGTGTAAGGGAAGATTTAGGTAATGATATGGTATGAAGTAGCTACACTAGTGTGTAAGGGAAGATTTAGGTAATGATATGGTATGAAGTAGCTACACTAGTGTGTAAGGGAAGATTTAGGTAATGATATGGTATGAAGTAGCTACAGTAGTGTGTAAGGGAAGATTTAGGTGATGATATGGTATGAAGTAGCTACACTAGTGTGTAAGGGAAGATTTAGATGATGATATGGTATGAAGTAGCTACACTAGTGTGTAAGGGAAGATTTAGGTGATGATATGGTATGAAGTAGCTACACTATTGTGTAAGGGAAGATTTAGGTAATGATATGGTATGAAGTAGCTACACTAGTGTGTAAGGGAAGATTTAGGTAATGATATGGTATGAAGTAGCTACACTAGTGTGTAAGGGAAGATTTAGGTAATGATATGGTATGAAGTTGCTACACTATTGTGTAAGGGAAGATTTAGGTAATGATATGGTATGAAGTAGCTACACTAGTGTGTAAGGGAAGATTTAGGTAATGATATGGTATGAAGTAGCTACACTAATGTGTAAGGAAAGATTTAGGTAATGATATGGTATGAAGTAGCTACACTAATGTGTAAGGAAAGATTTAGGTAATGATATGGTATGAAGTAGCTACACTAGTGTGTAAGGGAAGATTTAGGTAATGATATGGTATGAAGTAGCTACACTAGTGTGTAAGGGAAGATTTAGGTAATGATATGGTATGAAGTAGCTATAACTATTGTGTAAGGGAAGATTTAGGTAATGATATGGTATGAAGTAGCTACACTAGTGTGTAAGGGAAGATTTAGGTAATGATATGGTATGAAGTAGCTACACTAGTGTGTAAGGAAAGATTTAGGTAATGATATGGTATGAAGTAGCTACACTAGTGTGTAAGGGAAGATTTAGGTGATGATATGGTATGAAGTAGCTACACTAGTGTGTAAGGGAAGATTTAGGTAATGATATGGTATGAAGTAGCTACACTAGTGTGTAAGGGAAGATTTAGGTAATGATATGGTATGAAGTAGCTATGCTAGTGTGTAAGGAAAGATTTAGGTAATGATATGGTATTAAGTAGCTACGCTAGTGTGTAAGGGAAGATTTAGGTAATGATATGGTATGAAGTAGCTACAGTAGTGTGTAAGGGAAGATTTAGGTAATGATATGGTATGAAGTAGCTACACTAGTGTGTAAGGGAAGATTTAGGTAATGATATGGTATGAAATAGCTACACTAGTGTGTAAGGAAAGATTTAGGTAATGATATGGTATGAAGTAGCTACACTAGTGTGTAAGGGAAGATTTAGGTAATGATATGGTATGAAGTAGCTACACTTGTGTGTAAGGGAAGATTTAGGTGATGATATGGTATGAAGTAGCTACACTAGTGTGTAAGGGAAGATTTAGGTAATGATATGGTATGAAGTAGCTACACTAGTGTGTAAGGGAAGATTTAGGTAATGATATGGTATGAAGTAGCTACACCTAGTGTGTAAGGGAAGATTTAGGTAATGATATGGTATGAAGTAGCTACACTAGTGTGTAAGGGAAGATTTAGGTAATGATATGGTATGAAGTAGCTACACTAGTGTGTAAGGGAAGATTTAGGTAATGATATGGTATGAAGTAGCTACACTAGTGTGTAAGGGAAGATTTAGGTAATGATATCCACATCAGGAACAGTATTGATTTCTTGGTTTCATGGAGATGGCGGGATTGGGTGCGTGTGCAATATTCAACCAATCTAATCCGGTAAATCACAAGCGAGAAAACCGAAGAAGTTGTCAAACTCAAAAAACGGAAAAAAATAGACAAATTCATCTTACATAGTTACACTTTGGATTACACCTACCATTAAGTATACACTTACAGGGATGCACCTACCATTAAGTATACGCTTACAGGGATGCACCTACCATTATGTATACACTTACAGGGTTGCACCTACCATTAAGTATACACTTACAGGGATGCACCTACCATTAAGTATACGCTTACAGGGATGCACCTACCATTATGTATACACTTACAGGGTTGCACCTACCATTAAGTATACACTTATAGGGTTGCACCTACCATTAAGTATACGCTTACAGGGATGCACCTACCATTATGTATACACTTACAGGGTTGCACCTACCATTAAGTATACACTTACAGGGTTGCACCTACCATTAAGTATACATTTACAGGGTTGCACCTACCATTAAGTAAACACTTACAGGGATGCACCTACCATTAAGTATACACTTACAGGGTAACTAATAATGGATGTCAGCACTTTCAATTCAATACAAAGTGCTTACAATTATTTATATATGTAGTACAACTTTGTAAGATTACAATAATATTTGCATAAATATTTATACTTTAAAATCAAGATTCTAAACGTTTACGCATATATTTGACTATCCATAAAATTCTAAAAACAAACAATAAAAACGTTAAGGTAAGAGATGACATGTAATACCTGTGTTGTGTGGTCATAGTTATTGTACTGAACGTTTATTTATCATTATATTGTTTTAGACAAAATTAGGGGCTATATTATAGAGAAATGTTGTTCTCTACTTTATTTTAATTAAAGTTTTAATACCCATACCAGCCATCTTGAGGGTACATTTTTTCTTTAAGTGGGTTTCTCGTCATCATGAGGAACTGGCCGTGCTGACCTAGTGGTTAATGGGTCAGAACTGTAAATCAAAGTGTATGGTTTGTGTTCCGTTGAAACAATACGCAAACTCTCTGTGCTTTGATACAATGAGTATAGTGTACCAGTAACGATGAAGTCGCTTTATTAGATCAAAAAGAGACGGTGGTTGTAGCTGAAGAGTCGGTGGTTGGTGCTGTTGACTAGCTATGGTCTCTGTGTTCTATCAGTTCCAACTTAAGGACAGCTACGAGCAGATGACCACTGTGTGACGTCCCACAAAATTCTAAAACATACAAACATAATTAAACTTCGAGAGCCCAGGTGAGAAAATTAAACTGTTTCGCTACGACCAAGGAGCTAAGCCTTAATAAGACAAAGTCGGTTTTGATAGTTTTGTTTTTTTGTTTTTCGCACAAAGCTATTCGAGGGCTATCTGCGCTAGCCGTCCCTAATTTAGCAGTGTAAGACTAGAGGGAAGGCAACTAGTCATCACCACCAACCGCCAACTCTTGGGCTACTCTTTTACCAACGAATAGTGGGATTGATCGTCACTTTATAACGCCGCCACGGCTGAAAGGGTGAGCATGTTTAGTGCGACGGGGATTCGAACCCGCGACCCTCGGATTACGAGTTGAACGCCTTAACACGCTTGGCCATGCCGGGCCCCGGTTTTGATAGACAAAATCGTACAGGTAATCACGAAAGCATGTTTCTGTAAGGAGAGTATAGAACACTTCTAGACTCTTTTCTTCTCTCTTTCTCAACTTTTGAATGTACAACACATTTCTTAAAGAATAGGTTGTAGCACTTTTACCAAGATCTTAATATAAAAACACTTATATTTCATTCTTTTTTTCTTTCATTCTTCGGGAAGTAAAAAAAGAATCGAATTTTTCGTTTCTTTGTTTTTGTTTTCAATGTGGCTTCTCACATGAACGAAGTTTCTTGATTTTATAAAATCAGCAACAGGTTTAATGCATCTGATGTACTTTTATATGACACATCTTACAAAGACTGTAGCGTAACCAGTTTTTGTTTCAAACATTAAAAAGTAAAGTCGTGCTAGAGTAACAATCAGAAAATCCCATGTAAATGTAGCAGTGTCTTAAAGCGTTACAAATGCATGCCTGACTTGGGTTAACCATAGCTTTACGTACTTTATGTGATGTTCGTTGTTGTTGTTTTTTTCTAATCAAAGAAAAAACACGTGCGTTTTAAAACGAATTCCTGTTCTTCACGTAATATAATTGCTTTTCATAAACTTACAATATCAATAAATACAAAGATAGGTAGATAAAAGTGGAAGATATGATTAGACTGTTTTGAATTTCTCGCAAAGCTACATAAGAGCTATCTGCGCTAGCCGTCCCTAATTTAGCAATGTAAGACTAGAGGGAAGGCAGCTAGTCACCACCACCCACCGCCAACTCTTGGGCTACTCTCATACCAACGTATAATGGAATTGACTGTAATCTAATAACGCCGCACGGCTGAAAGGGCGAGCATGTTTGGTTGCCGTGGATTCGAACCCGCAACTCTCAGATTACGAGTCGAGTGTCTTGACCACCTGGCAACGCCAGACAGGAAGATATGAAAGGTGGGTTAATGGAAGAAGATGGTAAATAATTTAGATTTTACGATGTTTGACTGAACATGGTGAAATGTTTGTCGTTACTACGTAATTATTTTTTGGCGTTTGTTTTTTTTTCCAACTGAAGAAAAAAATCAAGAAATTCGCGAAACATTCAAATTGATCTGTTATAAACACGAACAATTCCAACATCGTCAGAATGTATTGTTGTTTTTTAGTTAACTCTGGATTACGAATTGTTAGAAGCGTCCACAATTTACAGCTATAACAATCAAACGTCTTAACCGTTTGTGCTACTAACATATGATTATGAAAGTCCATTGAAATGGATCTGGTGCTTGGGCGTTGAATTCGCGGTATCGAAACCCATCATCAAATATGCACAAACACACGTGGAGGTATTATAACGTGGTGGTCAATTTCACTATTTCTTAATAAAGGGTATCTCAAGAGTTGGCGGTGGGTGTCATTGACTTCTTAATTTCCTCTAGTCTTTCACTTCAAAATTATTGGCGGATTGCTCAGAAAGTTCTCGAATAGCTTTTGGTAAAATTCAACAACAACAACAATGAAATAAATAATGAAAACAAAACGACTTAAATGAGTTAGATCTCTGGAATCGAGGTGATTACAGTTACCATAAGCCCGGTATGGCCAGGTGGTTAAGGCACTCGACTCGTAATCTGATAGTCGAGGGTTCGAATCCCCTTCACACCAAACATGCTCGCCCCTTCAGCCGTGGTGGCGTTATAATGTGACGGTCAATCCCACTATTCGTTGGTAAAAGAGTAGCCAAAGAGTTGGCGGTGGGTGGTGATGACTAGCTGCCTTCTCTCTTGTCTTACACTGCAAAATTAGGGACGGCTAGCGCAGATAGCCCTCGTGTAGCTTTGCGCGAAATTCAAAAAACAAACAAACAAGCCTGTTTTTCCCTTCCTCTGTGATTGTGATAAAAAATGCTTATTACTGTTTAACAGTGTATCACACACTTTCAACTTTGACCTGATCTCCACTCTTGATATCCATCTTCTCTTTTAAATATACTTGAATGATGATGTATTCCTTATATATATCCCGACATGAAAGACACAGACAGAAACTCGAACGACAATGGCTTTTCTTTCCACTTGTTACAGTCTTTAATTAGAAACTGACGTCAAACCAAAAGCCAGTGCATATTACGACTGCATTTATTCTATGCCTTCACGTCTTCGCTGAAATGTGATATTTGTCATTAAGAAACGTATAATTTGCTTTTAGTTATTCTGGAGTTGCGAAAATCAAATTATGAATGACGTTGCTTTTCTTTAAAACGTTAATACATATTTCATTCATTTTCTGTTGTTTTGTTAACACCATGCTTCTAACAGTAAAACATTTATGAAAAGTTATTTAAATGAATAGTTTAAGATAAATTAATGTATACGTCGATGGAGCTCATACGTTCGAACCGTAGCCTTCTTTATTTTTACTCAGAGGTATTATGGGCTTTCCTACTGCTCTATCCTTGACTGATTATAGACTTGGAAGGTGAATGTTGTTCCCTAACTAGTTTTTATCTTCAGATGGTAATTACCACTCAGAAACTGCCCGAACGGAGTTATTTGATTCAGTTTCAAGCTTGACATGCTTGAAGTGGAAAGGGAAAAAAGATTCTTCATCAAGAGGACGACACCGTCTGGTTATTTATTGAAGCCTGAAATAAATTCTGAAAAAAAAATCAACACAACTAATCGCACTTACCCAGTTTATATTTCTGGTATTTCTGGTCCCTACATAATCACTGACTAATTGGAATTCAGATGCACTTAACGAATAGTGACAGCTGTTAGATCAGTGTGATTTTTATGGCACACCAAAACTTGAATTATCAACGTCTAGTTTAACTTGTCTAAATGAATTCGTTAGTTTGATTTGTTTTTAATTTCGCGCAAAGCTACTCGAGGGCTATCTGCGCTAGCCATCCTTAATTTAGCAGTGTAAGACCAGAGGTAAGGCAGCTTGTCGTCATCACCCACCGCCAATTCTTGTGCTACTCTTTTACCAACGAATAGTGGGATTGATCGTAACATTATAACGACCCCACAGCTGAAAGGTCGAGCATGTTTGGTGCGACATTTGTTTCTGATATATTACTCACAACATCAAACTTATAACGCAGCTTATAACGAAATATTATGGAAAGCGTTTTGGTAATTTTTTTTCAATAATGTAATATATTTTTCTTTCATTGACTTACTTATCAAAGTATACACAAATGGGCGTGCAAGGACAACCTCAAAGGACCAAGGATTCATCGTTGTCCATTTGTGGTGACTATAAATATTATTTGTAGTTGATTAAGATAGTCAATGCATAGATAAAGTGTTAAAGGTTTCTTGTTGTTTTCCCCTTCCTAGAAAATTCTAGTAATCAATGTGGCACACATGTAATTGGTTTTATTAAAAAAAAAAAATAGTTATTTTATTTTCTGAATTTCTAGGCAAAGCTTTTGAGATTACGTACGTTCGTCTAAAATTTCACACAAGCCGCCCCGAGAGTTTTGTCATTTATAAACGAACAAGTGAAAACGAATCCTGGATTCCTTACCAATATTATAGCGCCACCTGTAGGGCCACTTACGGACTACCCGACAATTTACATGTTAGTCAGGACGAAGAAATGAGAGCTTTGTGCACATCCGAATTCAGCGACATATCACCCTCACAGGTGGAAATGTGGCGTTCAGCACTTTGGAAGGAAGGCCTAGCGCATACAACTTTGAAAACAGTCCAGTTTTACAGGTGAATGATGCAGGTGTTACTACGTAGTATTCGGTGTGAACTTTTAAATTAGTGATTTACATGTTAGACGAGGTTATTCATTATCATTTTAAATAAAATAGGCATTTGGTTCAAGACAAGTGTTTCAGTGAAATTTATTATTGATATTAAAAACATTAATAATAAAGAATTATAACTACAGCGCTCAGATCGCAAAGAATTATCAGTCAGATACCATTACTATTGAGAACATTTTCGGCCGTAATCCTAATAACATCTCACGAGGTTTAACAAACTAAATCCTATAAACACACACCAAAAGAACAATATAAAATAAACGTCATTAGCGTCATTATAACTAAAATAAGTGTTTTAAATACTATAATTAATAAGATTTAATTAAACTATAAAGAAACTTAAGGTTTCGGTAATTTCCTTTAAGTAACATTTGAAACTCCCCCTATATTTGTTTTTATTTTAAGTGAACGGATTTTTAATTCTCTTATTTTCATCTTTAAAAACATTCCAAAAACACGTCATTGTTAATATTCAGTGCATTTGAGATGAGTTTTCTTTTCGTTTAAATAAGGAACTCTGGAATGTAAATTAGCTTGGCAACATAATAAATTAAGATATTTTAATAACTCTTCAAATAATTGGAAACTAAGGTAGGAGAGCATAATATAAATTATGGTAACTATTATTTATGAATCTCAGATTTTAGAGCTGATATATTCGATGAATATATTGGCCAAGTAATATAATAGGGGAAATTGGTTACGTGTTTATGTGTATATAAATGGTAAAATATAAAAAGATAACTCGTAATGTATGGCGGCACTTAACATATAGAGTAAATTAAATTTTTTTTCTAAGTCCATCTTGATTCTTTCATACCGAAGTCATACCATAACAAAATGTCTGTCGGTGGGACAGTGACAAGTTTATGAACTTACAACGCTAAAATTCGAGATTTGATTCCCTGCAGTACACAAAGCAAAAAAATCGAGCGTGTCTTTGCATTGAAACAAACGATGATTTATTTGTAATAAACCTACGTTGATGATTCTAACAAGTTAGATGAAAAACAAACAAACATGTTTTTGTTACAAAAAGCTCTCCTATATTGTCAATAATAACAGTTGTTAGTTGTGTAAATAGGAGGGATATCAAATTATATATTACCCTTTTTCAATAATAACAGTTGTTTGTTGTGTAACTAGGAGGGATATAAAATTGTTTATTACTCTTTTTTCAATAATAACAGTTGTTTGTTATGTAAATAGGATGGATATCAAATTATATATTACCCTTTTTATTGTCAATAATAACAGTTGTTTGTTATGTAAATAGGATGGATATCAAATTATATATTACCCTGTTTATTTTCGATAATAACGGTTGTTTGTTGTGTAAATAGGAGGGATATAAATTTATTTATTACCTTTTTATTTTCAATAATAACGGTTGTTTGTTGTGTAAATAGGAGGGATATAAATTTATTAATTACCTTTTTTTATTGACAATAATAACGGTTGTTTGTTGTGTAAATAGGAGGGATATAAATTTATTTATTACCTTATTATTTTCAATAATAACGGTTGTTTGTTGTGTAAATAGGAGGGATATAAATTTATTAATTACCTTTTTTTATTGACAATAATAACGGTTGTTTGTTGTGTAAATAGGAGGGATATCAAATTATTTTTACCCTTTTATTTTCAATAATAACGGTTTTTTATAGTGTAAATTCTAGGAAAATCACATTATTTATTACTAAGTAGGAATGCACGTAATTGCCCTGTGTTAGAGCTCTAGATTTAAAAGCTGGCAAGGCAGGTTTTGATCCTTGCGATAATCCAAAATATTTTCCCCACTTTATGCTGTGGGTGCAGTATAGGTGTGACAGTCAGTCCCTTAGTGTAGATTTTTTTATTTTAGGGATTTAATGGCAGTTTTTATCTAGTCTGTAGTTCAAGGTTAGGGAAGGCATCAGATAACTTCATCAGCTTTGCCATAAATACAATATACAGATTAGCTTTGGTTTGGTTTGAATTCCGCACAAAGCTACTCGAGGGCTATCTGCGCTAGCCGTCCCTAATTTAGCAGGGAAGGCAGCTAGTCATCACCACCCACTGTCAATTCTTGGGTTACTCTTTTACCAACGAATGATGGAATTGACCATCACATTATAACGCCCCCACGGCTGAAAGGGCGAGCATGTTTGGTGTGACGGGAATTCGAACTTGCTATCCTCGGATTACGAGTCGAGTGCCTTAACCACCTGGCCATGCCGGGCCTACATAATAAGATGAGAACAGTTATATTTAACTAATCAAAAACACCTCAAGCGTGAGGAAATAAAAGTGCTGTTATAAAAGAATTGACCGTATGACTAAATGAAATAAAAAAATTGGCTACCAAACTGGTAGCTACACTTATAACACTAAGAACTTTAAACCAAATATCCATTCATCAGTTAGCTGGGTCGTGTGTTTTGTTCAACTTGGGATACGAAAGTTGGTAAAACAAAATACGAGGTCTAGCTAACCAGTGACTGAATATTTACTGTAAAAAGTACCCCTACGAACTAGTTGTAAATTACGTGGATTATTTTGTAGGTTATGTTTTATTCTGCTAGTAATGAAAAAAATTGCAATCGGTAAATGTAAAAAAAAATAAATTGTAGTTTGGAGAATCGAACTCTGAATTTTAGCGTTGCAATTTCGTTGATTTGCTGTTGTTCCGCAGCAGAAGAAGGTGGGTTAAAATTTAAGTTTGAAATTTCAAGGATTTCGAAAGTTATACGAATTGTGAAACATGTTTACTGTGCAAGTAAAACTGTTTATATTTTCTACTTGAAAGCAATTTGAATGTTTTTTGACATATTCATTTTAAATTTTTGACATAAACCAATTAGAAAAATATTGCGTTTCAATTATGATATAAAATAACTTAAGCTCTGAAATCAGTTTAACGCTTTCTTCTTACGTTCATGACATTCTGTTCAGACGAACCATAAATCAGAAGATGTAGATTGTAGACGCTGATTACTCGAACTTAGTGTGAAAAGAGTTTTCTAATCAAACTTAAAATAACACCTCCTGGTGACGTTTTATCAACATATCCTATTGTTAGACATTTAAAACGATCACATTAGTAAAATAACATATTTGTTTGTTTTTGAATTTTCGCGCAAAGCTACTCGAGGGCTATCTGCGCTAGCCGTCCCTAATTTAGTAGTGTAAGACTAGAAGGAAGGCAGCTAGTCATCACCACCCACCGCCAACTCTTGGGCTACTATTTTACCAACGAAAAGTTGAATTGACCATCACATTATGATGCCCCCACGGCTGAAAAGGCGAGCATGTTTGGTACGGCGGGAATGCGAACCCGCGACCGTTAGATTACGAGTCGAACGCCTTAACCCACCTGGCTATGCCGGGCCCCAGTACAAATGAAACATAGAGATATTATGAAGGTGTTAATATTCATTATTTTATCTCTATGATAGAACTAAATTAGTAGCTGACATACACGGGCAAGATATTAGGATTATCAGGGGCGACATATAGGTGTCATATGTTCAAGGAAACCCTAAGGGTGCATGTCCAAGTTTGGTGACAATCATTCTACCGGTTTGCCAGCTATAAAATGACACAAACAAGCATTTTTTTCTTTGAAATAATGGTTTAACTATTTTTGAACGTCATGTTAATTATTTCCTTTTTTGACTTATCTGGTTTCAGGAATGGGTTACAGCTACAGACATTCGTATTTCTTTGAATCGGATGAACACATTTGGTGATGAGATATTTGGTGATCCCAATGTTCTGAAATCTTATTATTACGCCATAACTGACTTTGCGGTAGGAGGCAGGTAGGTTGTTGTGAACAATGTAGTTAGAACTTAACGAATAGTTAGATCAACTATTGTTGTGAACAATGTAGTTAGAACGTAACGAACAGTTAGATCAACTATTGTTGTGAACAATGCAGTTAGAACTTAACGAATAGTTAGATCAACCATTGTTGTGAACAATATAGTTAGAACTTAACGAATAGTTAGATCAACTATTGTTGTGAACAATGTAGTTAGAACGTAACGAACAGTTAGATCAACTATTGTTGTGAACAATGTAGTTAGAACGTAACGAACAGTTAGATCAACTATTGTTGTGAACAATGCAGTTAGAACTTAACGAATAGTTAGATCAACTATTGTTGTGAACAATGTAGTTAGAACGTAACGAATAGTTAGATCAACTATTGTTGTGAACAATATAGTTGTAACTTAACGAATAGTTAGATCAACTATTGTTGTGAACGATATAGTTGTAACTTAACGAATAGTTAGATCAACTATTGTTGTGAACAATATAGTTGTAACTTAACGAATAGTTAGATCAACTATTGTTGTGAACAATATAGTTGTAACTTAACGAATAGTTAGACTAAATGACCTTTTTTATCAGCATTAAGGAACTTATTATCTGCAAGATTTGTGTTTAATTCTTTACGTAAGGTCACTTTAAAAATGTTCGATAATTATTATTACGTACCGTATGATAGCTTAGAAGTAGGTAGATCAGTGAAACAAGCTCAGTCAGCTTGCGTCCTTTGTAAGCGAACTAAATATTTGTTTGTTTGTTTTTAATTTAGCCTAAGGCTACACGAGGGCTATCAGCGCTGGCCGCACCTAATTTATCAGTGAAAGTCTAGAGGGAAGCCAGCTAGTAATCACCATACATCGTCAACTCTGTTTGTTCTTTTTTTATTAACGAATAGTGGGATTGACTGCACTTAATAACGTCCCCATGAAGACAAGGGAGAGCATTATAAGTGTAACAAGAACTAAATACAAACTAAGGACAAAACTTTAAATTCAACGACAACAAATTATGGTGTCTTAACACTTCTCAACCTAAACAAGTTTATGTCTTTAAAAATTGTTTTTTGTATTTCGAGCAAATAGTGGGATTGACCGTCCCTAATTTAGCAGTGTAAGACTAGAGAGAAGGCAGCTAGTCATCACCACCCACCGCCAACTCTTGGGCTACTCTTTTACCAACGAATAGTGGGATTGATCGTGACATTATAACGCCCCCACGGCCGAAAGGGCGAGCATGTTTGGTGCGACGAGGATTCGAACCCGCGACCCTCAGATTACAAGTCGAACGACTTAACCTACCTGGCCATGCCGAGCCTGCTTATGATGCTAAAAAAAAAAACGAGTCTCGAAACGTGTGGTGGGCATAATACAGATACTAGACTTCAGACTATTGTTGACTGCCTTTTCATATATGTCCAGATTGTTGATGACTGTTTGTTTTGTTGTTGTTTTTATAAACTCTAATTAATACGTTATATCAAAACCTGTAGTAGCAAACCTACGAGATTTTTATATCGTACTTAATTACCTTAACGTAACACTACTTTTGATAAGTTTTTAGACGGAATATTTTATGTTATTTCTAGGTGTAAGTGTAACGGTCATGCTAGTGAGTGTGTCGTCACGGAAGAAGCAGTTGATAAACAGAGACTAGTATGTCGCTGTGAACACAACACCAGAGGGCGCGACTGTGATGAATGTCTTCCTTTCTACAACGATCTGCCTTGGGCTAGAGCGACTGCGACCACAGCCAACGAGTGTCAACGTGAGTACATGCTTATTTAGATCCAGTTCATATTTTTAACGGCCCGGCATGGCCAAGTGTGTTTAGCCGTTCGACCCGTAATCCGAGGGTCGCGGGTTCGAATCCCTGTCGCACCAAATATGCTCGCCCTTTCAGCCGTGGGGGCGTTATAATGTGAAACTCAATCCCACTCTTGTCATCATCAGGTAGCTAGTCATCATCACCCACCGCCAACTCTTGGACTACTCTTTTACCAACGAATAGTGGGATTAACCGTCACATTATAACGCCCCCACGGCTTAAAGGGCGAGCATGTTTGGCGCGACGGGGATGCGAACCCGCGAGCCTCAGATTACGAGTCGCACGCCTTAACACGCTTGGCCATGTCGGGCCTCCTCTATAAGCTTTAAAACATCTTTCTTTTAGGCTTAGTTCCATAATTTCCTGTTATATCCTTTTAGACTTCAGGAATATTTGTATTTACTTCACTAATTCCTAAACTGTGCAGTAGAAAACAAAAGACAGCAACTAAGTTATGCGAATTAAAGTGAAGTTTATTTAGTAAATAATATATTATCAGAAATGTACTTTTAATTAATATTCCTAGAGTTGTGTATAGAAATACGTGTGTGTGTATACAGAGATTGAATGCACTATATTAAAGCGATTTTACTGCCTTATCCCGTCTGGTCATATTCTGTAAGACGACCGTGCATCTTAACAATAGCCTTGCAATGTAGTTTCCATTGAAAAGGACTCTGTGGTAATCGTATCACGTCAAAACCGCACCATCCGTCTCTGCTTACTTTCTTTAGGCCATCTAGTGTATAAGGATGACAGTTTTCTGCACTGTGACTGATGATTGTTTCGAAATGTCTTTTTATGAAGTAACATGAATACCAATTTTCGTTTTCCAGTCGATTGAGATATGCGACAGTGGAACGAAAATATTGTGGAAACAGTTTGTGTATACCACACAGTATTGTGTGTGTGTCTGTTTCCCATGCAAGAATCTTCTTGATTAATTTTAATACTGTTTGCCTGGGGCAGGTGTATGATTTTTGCCAATGATTTTTATGATCGTGTATTATCAAGATGCCTAACTTTGCTTACTACGGCTGAGACATGACTTGTTACAGGTCCCCTTCTTGATGATCCTGGTATCCTGAGATAACCCATGTTTCTTTGTTTTCAGTGTACGAGGAATAATGTCATCTTGTAAATTATAAACACTACCTGAACATATCTTTATGATCTCAGTGTATCAATATTTTGTGAGGGAAAAGGCTATTATATACCCTTCCCACAAGCGATCAATATTTTCTGTGTTATCGCACTACCTACATAATACCAAACAATGTGGAAATGTAGTTCTAAACCAATATAAAGGAACACCTTTATACCTATACTAATTAATAACCTAATATCTAACTGCAATAGCCCTTACAATCCCGTACCCGTTTATACTCTCGTCCTTAAGACATGTGTCCGTCAACAGCCACATTCAAACACTCTTAATCTGAAGATGGCCTAGGAAGGTCGAAACGTTGTTCTCTTCTTATCACTAAAAGTGTTAATACCCACACTAGCCGTTCTGAGGTACGTTTTTATTTCAAGTGGGTTCCTCGTCATCGAGAGGAAAATATTAAATTAGTTTAGCTTTATTAAAAATCCTATGTCGAAATTTCGGGCAACCAGCACCAATACAATGAAATACTGACTCAAGAAATGTTAGTTTACTATAAAAATGTGGACGTTATAATGTAACGGTCAATCCCACTATTCGTTGGTAAAAGTAGTATCCCAAGAGTTGGCGGTGGGTGGTGATGACTAGCTAAATTAGGGACGGCTAGCGCAGATAGCCCTCAAGTAGGTTTGCTCGAAATTAAAAAAAAAAAAACATACGTAATAACATGTACAAATAATTTGATAAGCAATCATGAGAAACACGTATGAAAAAAGAAATTATACAACGAGTCAGCAATAGCTGAAATTTTTTGATGTGCCGTAATCATTTAAACGTTTAGGCCAAAATCACAAATCTGACCATTTGCTTCGAAACTCATGAATTTTGAACGACGAAAAATCGTGGTAATTGTCTAATCCTTTAAAAGATACGATCATAAGGGTAGAGGACTAGGCTTGAATCGTGAAGTTAAATGTCAAGAATTTAACAATTGAAACTGTATCATTAACACGCATGTTTAACACTTGCTTTTGAATTTGTTCAATATTTTCTTACAACCAAACGTACCTGCAATCTTTCAAACGAAAACAAGGTTTGTGTCCACACAATCATCTCTCTCCTTTGACACGGATTCTGTTTAAGTTTAACATATGCTATCCTTCCACTTATACAGTAATTGTGTGTGTAACTCCACCTATGTATGTTAAGTATTAGAATTTGAAGAAAGGATCATATATTGTTTTAATAAGAGTAATTAGGGTGTGAATTTTCAGTGATAGATAAGTACGTTTATTTATAAGTTACGTATCTGATTAGCAAGAAGTCTGTTGTTGAACGTTGTGTATTGAACTTAGACTTGTAATTTGTGTGAACGTAGCCTGTAGAAAATATTACAGAAGGAAACTAATTCGTTATCGTCAAATGGACGACTGGACCTGACATTATATCCCTGAATAATCCAAAGATAGAATGCATTACAAACTCTTAAACCTATGGTTATCGTGAACATGTGTTTAGTTTTGCATACGTTAACTTGTCTGTATCTCTTATTGTTTTTCGTGTTAAATTGCTGGCAAAACATAACCCTTACTTGAAAATAATATTTATGGTTATTGTAATATTATTTTGAATTAAGTAACAATTATTCAAGGATTGTAAGATAAACTTTTAAAATAGAGAACGACAGCTTAAGCCTCGTGTCATGCATGCTATTGAGAATGGACTTGATGAATGAACATTAATAAAAAGTGGTATTAATAATAAAGTTAAACTTATTTGTGAAAGTTAAAGTTAACTTTTACTGACTTTTTAATAATTGTCTCAAGTAAATTATTTTTAGTAATAATTAACCAAACTAGCATTTTAAACCTTTTTTTTTAAATAAAGTTTATACCAATCTTGAAAAGTTCAGGCGTTTATTAAATTATATGCTTTAAATAGACGCACTATAAATTTGAATCTAAGAATTATAAGTAAACGTTTTCCAAGCTTGAACTAAGGTATGTTGAAATAATATATATTAGTAATTCTATGTAATGGAAAGGAGTGTCGTACATCACGATAAAAACAAAAAAGTGGTAAAGACTAGTAGTGTCCTGTATTTAAAAAAAAATATTATTTCTAATTAGACAGATCTTTGTCGAAAGAAAAGGTTCATTGCTAGACTGTACTTAAAGACAGTGTTAAATTGATTATTTTTTAAGTTTCAGTTTGATTAAGCAAGCTTTAATAGAGCAGTAATTTATTTTGTGTACAGTAATTTATTAATATTTTACAATTTAAATCTGTAATGAATGTGTGGTTATTAACCACAATTTAATTTTTGTTTTGCAGCTTGCAACTGTAACGGAAAATCTGATAAGTGCTATTTCGACAGAGAGCTTTATGAACGTACTGAACATGGTGGTCACTGTGTAGAATGCAGTGATAATACAGATGGCCCTCATTGTGAAAGATGTAAAATTAACTTTTATGGGCAAGGTGGAAGATGTATTCCATGTAACTGCAACCAAATAGGTACGCTTGTCTCAAATTTGTGGGAACTATTATATGTTAAATTGTTATTTATTTATATAACTTTAGAATAGTTGTGGAACATGTAACTAACAGTAAGAGAGGGAAAGTTGGAATGTAAATATAATCAACGAAAAACACAACATTTCTTTAACACAACAAATCAGCACTCAGTGAGTTGTGCAACTTAGCCCTTTACAAGAACTTGCTCTTTACCTGAATATTACACTTCATGAAGTTTCAAGAGTTCTTGTTCAGTTAAGTTTGTTGAGATATCATTCGATGTAGAAACTTGCTGATATTGTACTAAAATTAGGTAAACAAATGAAATATCTTAAACAATTACTCTTTTTTTATGAAAAAAAGAAACAAATATGCCAGATAGTGTACCTAATCAATATGTCTTAATTTGATGTGAATCATTTGCTAGTTTTACGTTTATACAGTTGAATACAAGAAATTTTGTTTTTGTAGGTTCTCGTAACTTGCAGTGTAATCAGCTGGGCCAGTGCCAATGTAAACCAGGAGTTGATGGGAAAACATGTGATCATTGTTCCGACGACTTTTATAACTTTAGTTTGCAGGGATGCAGGTACAAAATTCTTTTTGATATCTCTTGATTTACTTTAGTAGCTTACTAAATAATGTAGACAGTGGTTAGTTATTTGCATCAAATTGTGTCTTAATTTGTGGATGAGTCATTCCTGCAATTTTTATTTTAAACTTAGCATGAATATAATTAACTACAACTCAGTTTTAATACCATTCAATATCTTTTTCAATAGATGGCGCCCCATCTAGTACAGCGGTAAATCTAGGGATTTACAACGCTAAAATCAGGGGCTCGATTCCCCTCGGTGGGCTTAGCAGATAGCCCGTTGTGGCTTTGCTAAAAAAGAAAAAGAAAAACAAAAAATCAATAGATGGATATTCTAACTGACAAGTTTAGTTTTATAAATTAACTGTTAAAAGTTAACAAACTAAGGTATTTTAATACAAGTGAGACTCGTATATACTGGTTTTTCATAGTAAGTTGTATAATTGTTTTTGGTGATGGTGCTTACGTTTAGTTAAACAGTTTATCATGGTATCAAAGCTTTCTGTTGTTTTTTTTTTTTTACTTAAGTCATTAGACTTTTGTTTATTTCTTTTTGTCAGTATAAAAAAAACTAATATATGGCATCTTAAATTGGAAGCAAAAAAATTATATATTTCTTCAAAAATACAACTGGGAAATAGACACTTGTGCTTTACAAAAAATAAGTTATTATAATTAAAATCTGATAAAGAATTAGTGAGAATGTAATATGTGATGTTTAGAGTACCATTTAACTTAATAAACAAATGTTTACAGACCTTGTGGTTGCAGCCCAGCAGGAAGTTTGAACAACAAACCAAGCTGTGATGATGTTACAGGAACTTGCCAGTGTAAAGAAAATGTAGGAGGACAGAAATGTGACAGGTTAATTTATTTTTTAGAAGGACTATTGACATACGTAATGTGTTTTTTGGATTTCTGGTATTCTTAACTTTATTTTAAAATGAAATATTCAACTGATACTGTTAGCTGTTATTGCATCATTAACTTTAAATTGAAAGATGGTTTGATTTATACTTTAATTATCTTTTGATATTTAAATACAATGGAATATCAGATTGTATTACAATTCATGTGATAACAGCTCTCTAGGTATATTTAATTGCTTTCATTTAGCTAATAATTTGTGTAGAAATAATTTAGTAATAGAAATAAGTTACATTGAAAAGAGTTTAAAATTACACATATTTCTCTTGTAGTTTCCATGCATAAAAGATATAGAAAACTAAGAGGTGAAATGCATTTCTGTATGTGAACTTTTTAGTTTAAGGCAGATAGTTTATATTTTCGAAGAATTTCTTTTCTTTGATTCAGGTGTAAACCAGGATTCTTTAATTTACAAGATGACAGTGAGTTTGGATGCATTACTTGTTTCTGTTTTGGCCATTCCTCTTTGTGTAGAAGTGCTCCTGGTTATTCCAGAGCCTATATCGAAAGCAGTTTCTCTGGAGGTGAATGAGGCATTATTGAAAATGAAATATATATATATAGATTGGTCTGGAATAAATCAACATACGTGAATCAAATCAATAGAGTATCCTTTTTCTGCCACTAAACTTTCAATGACTGAAGAAGTTCTAAGAAGTTGAATGTGAAGCAGATTATTATTTTTTATAGATTATGTTGTCATCTAATAAAATATTTCAGTAACTTGCAACAACTACAAAAAGCACTCACTTTGGATGTATCTTTTTCTTGGATAACAAAACTGATGAAAAACATTTTAATAATTTGTTAACTTAAATTGTAGATTACATTCATTATACCAGTTTATAATGATGACAAAATTATCTTATGAGATAACAGTTCTACTTTTATTTTTTTTACAGTTTTGTTTTAGTCGCTTAGAATTTGTTTAACAATTGTAAAACATTATGTCCTTAACATTGCAACACCCTAGTATAGGTTGCTTTATTTAAAACGTGTAGATTTAGTTTTTATTAGTAAATATTCGTAAGACTATCTCACAGTGGTTTTATCTACTTTAACCAATCTTCAGTTGTGGCAAGTCTCTCTCATTAGAACATCATGCATTAATGGTTTAAATGGTAATTGAAAGTGTAAATTATTTATTTTTATTTCTTCTTGGAGATTTCCCAAGCAAATAAGGTCAATAGATATTGATAAACAAGGAAAATGTTCTTATATAACACTGTAACTTGGAACCTTAAAGGTTAATTTCTTTTTAAGGAAAGAAAACTGGAAAGCACAACTTTATTCAGGCAAAGAAATTCCACTTCTTTACAATGATGTTCTCCAGAATATTGAAGTGGATGCATCTGATAGTGATGTTGTATATTTTACAGCTTCAGGTAAGGAACATTGGAATGGATACATCAAGTAGTGATGTTGTATATTTTACAGCTTTGGGTAAGGAACATTGGAATGGATACATCAAGCAGTGATGCTGTATATTTTACAGCTTCGGGTAAGGAACATTGGAATGGATACATCAACTAGTGATGTTGTATATTTTACAGCTTTGGGTAAGGAAAATTGGAAAGGATACATCAAGTAGTGATGTTGTATATTTTACAGCTTTAGGTAAGGAAAATTGGAATGGATACATCAAGTAGTGATGTTGTATATTTTACAGCTTCGGGTAAGGAACATTGGAATGGATACATCAAGTAGTGATGTTGTATATTTTACAGCTTTGGGTAATTGATGGCTTGAGGAGTTACTGGAATTAAGATGTTTATAATTCTTAAGTTTTAGATGTTTTTCTTTTGCACAGAAATAATTTCAATGGATGACCAAACTAGATTTATTAAAAGTTTGGTTGGGTAGTAGAAAGAATGTGTTATTATATGTAAAGACTGATAGTTATTTAAGATAAGCAAGAAAAATTTTTTTTTATATAACTTCTTAAAAACATAATTACAATATCCAAATCACTGATTTTAATTTCTTCAGTTCTATTAGAGATATGAAACTTGCACTAATAAAATGATTAAAATCTACATTTGTCTTAGCAAAAGTTGTTTCAGTTGTATGAAGAGTAATACATACGTCATAAAAATCGTGTAACTTTGAATTGGTTGTAGACGATTTAATAGTGTCCAAAAAACAAATTGACGTTTTTTGTGCTGAATTAATTTTGGTACTTTATGGATTTTAGGTATACTTAAGTCCAACAGATAAGCTGTGTTCAAAACACAGATTTGAAACTATAAAGCAAGAAATGGATTGAGCATGAATTACAAAGAAAAGACAAATACACAGACAAAGAAGTAAACAAAATATTTATTCACAGTAAAAAATTATGTTATTTTTTAAAATAAAGCTGGTTGGCTTCTTGCTAGTTTGTACTTTAAAACAAGCTGCGGGTTCTGGATAACGATTAAACACATCCTCTGAGATCATGAACAGAATAATAATTTTATACTGTACTTTTAACTCAGATTAAGGGGTGCTAGATTGGTATCACACAGATTACCCATTTCAAAAATTATTACAAATGGTATGTTGAAGTTAAAAAAACTCTTCAGCTTATACTAACTTGTACAAGTTATCTTGTCACCCCTTAAGATGGACTTGCACCACTCTTAAAGAGTACAGACAGGTATAAGGCCAAATTGCTACAAGTTTTATAATATTGTCATATGTATTCCCTAGGGGTCGCACTCTAATAATAAAGTTGTGTATTAAAAATACAAGAATCATTCTTATTCTACAATACAATATGGCAAATCAGACAATGTCAAGAAAGTGTACATGACAGAATGTAATGAACTATTAAATCGATGACTTTGGGTGCATTTTTCTTTTCCATTTTTATCTCAACATATAGGTGTACATTCTTTGTCAACATTGATGTTAGCCTAATGCACCTATAAATAAATAATGTCTGTTAAAGTACATACAGCTGTAATCAGTCTTCCAGCATAAACAAGAAATACATGAAATAAACGAACTAAAAAAAAACAGGTATATTTTTTAAACCAATGTTTCAAGGACAGAGAAGGGAAGGTTTAGGGTTCATAACAAGCATGGTTACCACTTTGCAGATAAGAATGCTATTGTCAGGAAAGTAACTTTTATTCACCTAAGCAAATTAAGGCATTTGAGATGTATGAATGTCGCAAATACATGAAAAAACACAAAACTTTAAGAAAAATATGTTCCAAATTGGTCAAGGAAGGGTGAAACTAACAGTTACGTGTCAACTGATAACTGAGTTTAGCTGATACATAATATATAATATTTTCTTCAAATTCCTGTTTAAAATAATGGAAAGTTTTACTGTTATTGTAGATGTGCATGTAAAGGTCTATGAAAGCTACTTTTGGGATCTCGTACATTATAACTTTATGCATGCTAGTATATCATACTAGAAATAATATCATTCACTCATGAAGGTGCTAATGGAATCACCAGCTGTCTTGAGCATGCACGCTTTAACAATGTAACCATACTGTTTACTGGTCACTCGGTCGATATGTAAGACACAACTAGCTTCCGAACTATTCTTAGTACCTTTTATGAAATGTGATACATACAGAGACTTTTAAATATAATTGTTACAATGAAAAGGTAGAAGTCTGCTAGTTCCAAAAGAATATATATTGGAAAGTTAACTAATAGCCTAAAAAACACTAAACATAAGAGGATCCCATGAAGCACATCTTTCTATGCTAAAATACATTTTTGAAGTGCAGTTATATAAATATAAGTCTAAACAATGCCCCACAACTGTCTGCAGCCAGTGAAGGGTGATAACAGACATTGAGGGCTTGAGCACTCAGATCTTTCTCTCCTAGTTACTACTTGTTTTGAATATCTTCATGTGTGATGTGCAAAAGGAGGTTAAGACTGATAGACAGTGTATCCATAAACTGAGCTCTACTCATACAGTTACCTCCAAAACCCAGGGTGCATTTTATATCCTACATTATAGCATCTTTTATTTGATTTTGTTTTACTTAACTATTTCAGTATTGATTTTCTATCTCTCTTTATATATATATATACATATATATATATATATTCATATTAAGCAGTATCAACAAAGATTTAGAACAGAAAACCTAAATATTTTTTGTTTTTTTTTTGAGCTTCAAGAGTGAAATGCATGTAGGAGACTTAATTATTGATTTGGGAGTTAATATAGATGTTGATAAGGTTTATATTCTCGTGCATAGATAAATAATTCTTCTGTTATATTCATGGTAAAATGATTTTATAAATTGGGTTCACTCTTTTACTTCTACCTTCATCTAAAGTTGTACTGAAGTCATTGTACTGAATTCTCCTTAAGCTAATGCTAAATTTATTTTGTAATAATAAACCTAGTATATAATTGTATAATATTTTGATCCAGATCATTATTTGGGTGACCAAAAAAGCTCCTATAATCAGTTTCTCAGCTTTACTCTGAGCATTGGTAACAATGTACTTCAAGCAACAGTTGAAGATATTATTATGGAAGGGGCAGGACTTTCCATATCACAACCAATATTTGGCCAAGGAAATCCTCTCCCAAATGTCGAGAAGCAAATGTATAAATTTCGACTTCATGAGCATTCTGTTTACGGCTGGGACCCTCAATTAAGTGCCCTGGACTTCATTAGAGTCTTGTCAAACTTAACAGCTTTGAGGATCAGAGGAACTTACTCAACTGGAGGTACTTGTATTAATGTTATTGAGTTATTAATGAGTGCACTTACAATATTTGCATGTCTGAGTATAGGATATCCTATTACAAGAAGTGCATTGTTGTTTTTGTATATTTCATTGAAATTTTCTAGAGCTCTGTAAACATATGCTTGATACATTTGGGAGGGAAAATCTTGAGCAGAACAAAAACATTTAGCTTGGAAATAATAATAATATTGCTATTTAAACTTCAGTCAAGCCAAATTATGTGAAAAATCATAAAATACGATACACTTGACCATTAGCCAATAAAGTTAAAAAATCATTTTAAAAATGTGCCAAACTAGTTGTTGAAAATAATTAGTTTTCCTTTGTTTTTGTGGATGGTAAGTTATTTTTGATAATATGAGGATAATGAACTGTGAAAATTAATAAAAACTGTTTTCTTTCTGGCTAAATCAGTCAATGCCTTTTTTCCAGGAAATGGATTTTTGGATAATGTGAGGCTGGATTCAGCTCATCACTTTCCAGTTGGATCTGTGGCAACATGGGTAGAGACATGCTTTTGTCCTGATGGTTATGTTGGTCAGTTCTGTGAGTCTTGTGGGCCAAGATTCAGACGTGATCCACCTGAGGGAGGAGAATTTGGTCACTGCATCCCATGTAACTGTCATGGGCACAGTGATTATTGTGAAACTGAAACAGGTGATTAAACAAGTTTAGTTTGATAATTTTTGGGAAATTTTTTTCCACAGATTTGACATAAATGCAGGTATCTAATATTTGTAGATAATAATAATATTATAAATTTCTGAGAATTAGAATAGAGTATTCAAAATGATAAATTATATTCTAGATCGTTAATGAATGATATTTAAAGTTATTGTTTTGCTTTTATGCCAGTATTTCCAAAAGCCTACAAGAGCATCCTAGTGTGTCTCAAAATAATTCCAACGTGTTTCATTTGTTTGTGTTTATTCTCGTTTGTTATAAGTCCTGTAACTAGTGACTTACTGCTTATGTTATAGTAGTTCCAAGTGTGCATTGAAGGAAACATTGAGAAACACTGCTTTACGTTAATTATGTTTTGTATACATTCGAACATGTATTTATTACTTTAAAATGTAATCAGATTAAGCTAATAGAAGCAATATATTTCTTCATGAAGTTAAAATGTTGCTGTTCACAATATGTTATCAGACTTATCAGGCTGACTTAGCAAAATCAAACCTGTGTTATGTTATGAGGTGAAATAACTGATAAGGCAAATAAGAACAAAATAAGTTATTCAAAAGAAATAATATTTAACTGTGGTATGTAAGTAGTTGAGTAATTTTCTGTGGAATTACAGTTTAGAGTTTCATATAAAACCTATTCATAATAATATATATTTTTTTTCTAACCCTGTTTTATAGGACGTTGCATTTGTCAACATAATACTGCAGGTGATAACTGTGAAGTCTGTGCTGTTGGTTTCTATGGTAATGCTTTGCAGGGTACAACAAAAGATTGCCAACCTTGTCCTTGTCCACAAGGTGGCGCTTGTGTAGCCCTACCTGATGATCGAGTAATATGTGTAGAGTGTCCAACTGGTTATACTGGTTAGTACCTTCTCATAAAGAATGTTAGTAAGCTGTTTTCTTCTTTCTCAAATGTATTAGAAAATAACTTATCTTGAGGCTTTTCATTCACTTTAAATGAACCTAAGATTAAAATGATAAACCTTGTCTTCCATTTTATCTATCAAAATTTAAATTTCATGTGAGTTTCGGTTGTTTATTCTTCAAGATGGAATACAGTTCTTTTTTCCTTCTTCATGAAATTTGTTATTATATTATTTTGCTTGTATGACTTTTGTCTTTCCTAGAAATCTATTTTCAAGAGCATAGATCAGTAATATATTTTATCTACTACCAAACACCAGTTAGCTGCTATTCCCCATACTATTCGAAATGGGGAGGTAGCAAAATCATATTCAAGTTGTCAAATTAGTTATAGTTTGGTTATTTTGCATTACCTGGCCAAATAAACGAAAAACAAAGCTAACATGGTTGCATATGTTTTCTAAGTCTTTTTAATTTTCAGGACACAAGTGTGAACTCTGTATTGATGGCTACTATGGGGATCCACATGGGAAATATGGTCCTGCTAAACCTTGTAAGATCTGTGAATGTAATGGAAATATAGACTCCAATGCTGTTGGGAATTGCAACACGTAAGCTTATTTCAGTGATCTGTTGAGTACGTTCGAAGAAACGTTGGGTGTCATAACTAATACATGAAAATATATTTCAATGTTTCACAGTGCCTAACTACTTGGTATTACATTTTACTGAGGGATTAATTATTGTGCCAGAGTGTCAAAAAGTTACATAAATGACACGTTAGCCAGAGATCAACCAGTACTGACTTAATTTACATAATTACCCAGGTGAGATCACTTCATAATTTATATGTACTTTTAAGTTTTACTACATGGTACTAAGCTATATGTTGCCAAAATAAAATTGTGATCAGGGAACATGACATAAAAAAAACATTAATTCAAATAGTAATGCATCATATATACACTACAATAAAAGAAAACAAAGAGACTTTTTTATTATTAGTCTTTGATCTTTCTTAAAGAAATGTTTGGCAAAAATAAAATTAGTAATTAGCAGATGGCCAATACATCACTTAACAGTGATTGCCATCAAAGTTTACTGTACAGTTTAAAGGTAGGGGAAGGTAGATGAGCTTTATACAATGTTGCTGTTTTATTTATTGTTACATAAACACATGCTGTTAATGTGGTTTTCACAAATATATAGATGGAAGTGTTGTAGTATAATTAGTATGATTAGAAGAACTTTAACACTGACTAATAAAGACCTGCAAGTTTTGCTTGTTGTTATGGAGATACTAAACAGTGCAAGTGAGAGAACTTAGCATTATGAATCGAAAACTAGAGCCTACATATTACACAAATTACTGAAACAGCTGTTGTTGTTTTTGTAGGAATTGTAACTTTTTAAAAGTTTTATGTCCATAAAACTTGTTTTATATTTTTGTCTTAGTGCTTGTTGATATATATGTATTTAGCATCTTATGTGACTTTGTTCTTTAAGTGTTTTATTTTAACATTCTTGGGCAAAGTATCATTTGACTGATATAGTTATTTTGTTTCTAATAGGATAAGATTCTTTTAAATACAATTAATCAAATGAAGAAAGACCAGTAGTAAAGAGTCAACAATAGTTTTTATCATTTAAACGTTAATTCATCACGAAGATATATCGCATATAACTTAAATTTTAAAAATTACTTTATCTTTGTTTGTTTGAAATTAAGCAGAAAGCTTTACAACGAGCTATCTGTGCTCTCCCCACTACAGATATCGAAATCTGGTTTCTAGTGTTGTAACTCTCCAAAGATACTGTTGTGCCGCTGGAGAGTGTTATTTTATCTAGTACATTATGAGTGTTATTAGTAGTAGTTTATATTTATTTGGTGTCATATAAATATAAAAATTTAATTTTTAATAGCAGTGACCGTACAGATGTTTCACTTCAAATTTAAATTGCATGGAATAATCACACTTATTTTTTGTCATTAGAACATCTGGAGATTGTTTGAAATGTGCTTTCAATACAGGAGGTCCCCAGTGTGCCATTTGTCTTCCTGGATTTTATGGTGATGCCCAAGCAGTGCCTAAGGAAGGCTGCAAAGGTTGACTTTTGTTTACATGTTTCAGTTAATAAGTAATAATTAATGGTTGAAAAAATAAAATAGAATTCAATTTCTCTCACAACTTGTGTTATTTTGTTGTTTGGAGAACAATTAATTACAAAATATTTTAGTTTACTATCGATTTTAAAATTCTAACAACAATTTTTGTCAATAAATGAAAAATTCACCACACCTGCAAAACTTTTTGTTGCTTCATAAGTCGAATGAATTGGTGAGAAAAGATTTAATGTAATTCGAGGGTTGTAGAACAATCTGGTTTTTGTTTTCCTAGCACCAAAAAATTAAAACTACTTATGTTTCTGTATTTTTTTGAGAAAGCCACACACAAAGCTTGAAGTTGAGAATCAATAATTGATAAACCATGGTCAACTTTTACAAAAATTGACTACAACTAGCCGTGTGGATTTAAGTATAATTCGACATTGTTCAAAAATTAGGTTTTTAGCAATAAAATATTTAATTAAAGAGAACTTGACCATGCTGAAAATTGTGAACTAAACATTGGTAGAATATAAAATATGAAAGTTAACAACTTAAGTAATTAATTTAATAATAACGAGATTAGTTGTCAAATTTCAAAAGAAAAGTAAATTACAATTGAGTATTTTTCCAACTTCAAGAAACCTAAAATGGAAGAAGGGTTTGTAAAGTGTGGAAAACTGTGTGGATGGAGAAGCCTCGTCACAAAATTTAAGGGCCAGTTGCACTTACTTTGTTTCATCTTAATGCATCTCTAGGTCATGAATAAAATGTAGATATCATTTCTGTGTGAAATAAGCACAGTTTTGTTGGTAGTTTCTTTTACTAGATTTATTGAGATAACTTATCTCTATTAGCAACACATGGTCTTTGTTCCTCACTCATTAGTCACTTTAAGAAGTAGCAAAACTACAAAGTAAATATTAACTTAAATACACTTCTAGTAATTCATGCTGTATCTCAAGTTGAAGTTATTAGTTTATAATTTGGCAAAGTGTTACACACTACTACTCATGATTTGCATAACCATTGATAAATTATGCTTCAAGCAATCAAACCAGTGTTTATTTATATTTTAAATTAAGCTAGATAAACAATATGAAAAGTTTATGCAGAACGAAAGTACACTTTTTACAGTCAAACTTAGGTTTCACAGAAGTTATGTTCAAACATAGGTTATCCATCTGGCATCCATTATTCCTCTCTCAGTGAGTTAATTTGACCTCCTTACTTGGACATGTTACACAGAAGCAGTCTCTCTAAAGACATCTTAGTGTATTGAAATACTTGCAAACCTCTGATCTAACTTTTTATTTGAACCTTATAACAAGTTTCACGTGATGTATTTCTTTAGAGATATCTTAACAAAGTCTTAAATTAAAGGTTATTCTACTTATTTACATGTTATTTTTTATTGTAGATTAATGACAATATTTAATTTTTGTAGTGCTTATTGTAGAAAGTGATATTTTATTATAAAGTCGTTTATTTTTAGATGAATATCACTATTTCAAGTTTGAGTAATTTTGGTAAAAAACCATCTAAGTTATAATTTTTGTGTACATACACACAGAATTACTGATTATATAATTTCTAACTAATTCTTAGTGAGATGGAAGGCAAAGAGTGTAATTAGCATTCGTTTTTACTGAATGGTAATCTAGGCTTTTATATGCAAGGTAATCTAAACTAAATTAGAATTATTAAAAATAAATAAATAATCTAAAAGCCATTCTTTATCATTCATACACTTATCAAACTTCTTCTTAACCTCACTTAACCTCACTGCCTCAACAACATCTGAGGGCGACCAAACCACCCTGTTAGAAAAATGCAACTTTCTTAGCTGAAGATGATCCCTATCTTGCTCTGCCAAAATTTATACTTGTGACCCCTAGTCCTACTATTCTCGCTGTTAAATATGGAAAAAAGATGATGCATAAACATTATCAATTCACTTTACAGTCTTAAACACCTCAATCAGATCCCCCCTAACTCATCTTTTTCCAACAGAAAATTTGAGAGATTTCAGCTTTTTTACTTATTACAACCCCTCTATCCAAGGCACCATTCTCGTAACCCTTCTCTGAACCTTTTCCAACACTCCAATGTCTTACCTAAGGTTAGGTGCCTAAGAGTGAACACAACATTTCAAATGTGCCCTAACCATGATCTGCACAATGAAATTATAACCTCTTTAGGCTTGTATTCAATATTTCTCCAGATACAACCTAAAATCTTATTTGTCATATCATTAGAAACAGCACACTGCTTGAATGACTGATAAACTATTTCACCAAGATTCCTTTCTTTAATAAAACTGTTAAGGTTATTTCTAATCAAGTTATACTTATAATTCAAATTATGATAACCCACATACATTATTATGATTAAAATACATCTACCATTTATTTGCCCAAGTCACTAGGTGATCTAAATTCTTTTGTAAGTCAACAGAATCTTCTTCAGAGCCAGTGACACTCAAGACCTCAATATCTTCCAGAGAAATTTAAGTAATTTATTCACTATATCTTCATCTATGTCATTGATGTAAATCAAAAAGAACAAATGTCTTAAGTCTGATCTATGAGATGCTGAACTTGTGACATTAATTCAGTTTGACTGAACTGCATTTGTAATAACCCTTTGCTTTCTTCAATCCATTCACTCCTCTATTCAGTTTGCTAACTTATTATCCTCCACACTTATAGAGATAAGTTTTTAACAAGCCTTTTATGTAGCACCTTGTCAAGTGATTTCTGAAAACCAATATATATAAAATCCTCACCCTCACCTACATAAGCAGTAACCTTTTCAAAGAATATCTAAAGATTTGAAAGGCAAAACTTCCCCTTAGTGAAACCATGTTGACTATCCAACAAAATTCTAAACTTTATTAAGTGACTTTACAAAGCATCTTCTGACAAACTTTCTAAACTTTTCCCTCGACTGATAAAAGACTTATTGGCCTATAATTATTGGGACAATTGTTATCACCTTCTTTAAAAGAAGAGTTACATTATTAACTTCCAGTATTGTGGTACCTCACCCCTGTTCAAGGGCTAACAAAAAATATGGTAGTAAGTGGTTCACACATCTAATCTCTTAACGTTTCTGAAATCCATTTGGGAAATATTATCCAGCCCAGCAGTCTTAATGATTTTTAAACTTCCAGATTTTTTCTTAACCAACTCAGAATTAATTCAGTCATCTTGTTTTTCATTTATCAACCATTTAAATTGTGGAGAACTGCTTAAAGCTGTTAGTAAAACCTAAATAAAAAGCAAAATTTAATATTCCACCCATCTCATAATCATCAGATACTGAAGTTTCTTTATCATCCTGTGTCAGACATGGGCAGTTGGTTAAGGCACTTGTAATTTTAGGGTCATGGATTTGAATCCCTGTCACACCAAACATGCTTGCCCTATCAGCCATGGGGGTGTTATAATGTGATAGTCAATCCCACTATTCATTGGTGAAAGAGTAGTCCAAGAGTTGGCAGTGGGTGGTGATGACTAGCTGCCTTCTCTCTAGTCTTACACTGCTAAAATAGGGACAGCTAGTGCAGATAGCCCTCATGAAGTTTGAACAAAATTCACAACAAATCAAACCTTTATCATCCCTCAAGGGTCCTACTCCTATTTTAACAAGAAATCCTTACCGTTAATTTTTACATTTTCAGCCAACCTTTACTGATGTCCTAATTTCTTGTTTCACAAACTTTATTGATGTTCTGCAGTTTTCTAAATCTCCTGTCATACAAGACAATTTAAATTTCTTAAGTGCTTTGTGAGCCAGCCAGGTTTTTACTTGCAAATACCTGTTTATTTCTATAAAGAATATGTTTACTTTGAGTTTTTATAAAACTTATCTTTAAAACTTTGCTACATCTGATCAGTGTCTTATCTGTATTTTGGATGTTGTTGTTTTTATCCTCAAAATACTTAGCTTGCAACTGTTATCCACTTGGAACATCACCAGATGTTCTTGATGATGGAGTATTAGTGTGTGACGTAGATAGTGGTCAGTGTCCGTGCAAACCACATGTGAATGGACAACAGTGTGATCAGTGTGAAGCAGGATTCTGGAATGTTGATAGTGGAACTGGATGTGAACTCTGTAACTGTGATCTTATAGGAGCAGTCAGCCAAAGTTGTGATGTGAAAACTGGCCAATGTTTCTGTCGTCCTGGAATTACTGGGAAAAAATGTGATACGTGCTTGTCTAATTACTATGGCTTTTCATTAGAAGGTTGTAAAGGTAAGTTTGATGAGATTAGACTTATTCCATTATAAATATCCCAAACCCAAGACTGGTGGAAGTGATTGGTCTGATAGGCTTAAAGCTGTACCACATTTTAGGCTAATGAACTTGTGAATTCAAAAATCACATTTTTTCAGGGACTGTCTGGATCTCTCTAGCAGCTGTATAGCTGTTCACCAGATGGCCCTACCAGCAAAATGCAACTTCCTCCAGAGTTGTAGACATAGAACTGCTAGGGTTTTAAATACAATTTTTCTAAAATATATATCTATTAAAGTATATGTGGATCAAAATGTTATTGGTTTCAGGACCTTGTAATGTACAAATCACACACAAAAATTTAAAATAATATTATATTAAAGTTTGTTTATTACTGGTGAAGCCCTCTATATATTTTACACAGTAAAATAAGTAATTTAAAATAATATTATATTAAAGTTTGTTTATTACTGGTGAAGCCCTCTATATATTTTACACAGTAAAATAACTTATTTCACCTAACATTTTGATCAGTTCTTTACTGATCTTTACTTTACTTTACTTAGCAGACTTCGTGTGCTATAACAGGCAGAAGGAATAATTACTCAGTTTGTAGTATATTTGACCCTGTCATGTGATATTTTGGATGTTCACTTGAGAAAGTAATTGTTTTTTTGTAAGAATACAATGTTTTCTATATTTTTCACATTATTAATAAATGTATTATTTCAATATCTTTGATATTTAAAAAAAAAAGTTTGGTCTTTAGGGTTACTGTCATTTAGTGTGGTTGTATAGTCCTATAGAACTTAAGGGTCAGAAAAACACATAAACAGCCAACATGTGACTGTATTTATTATAGCATGTGAATGTGATCCAATCGGGTCTGAATCACCTCAGTGTGACAACTCAGGACAGTGTAAATGTAGACCAAATCTGGAAGGCCGTGGTTGTGACCAGTGCAAAGAGAATAAATACAACAAGGATGCTGGATGCATTGGTAATTAGACCTAATTTGTTTAAGTTAAAAAATAAACTAGAATTGTTTTATTTTATGAGTTTATTACAATATGTTTTGTAAGTAAATATATATAATTATTTCAGTAATTGTAATAATGATAGCCTTTTCTTCAGTTGGGCCATGCATGGCCTAGTGTAGTGATTTGAAATACAGTGGTCTGAACATGCTCTACACTTTTAGTTGTGGGTGCATTATAAAGTTGATTCACTCTTGTTATTCACTTTAAATAAAGTCCTTGTGATAGAGGGTACTGCTAGTTTACTGTCTTCCTTCTGGTCAGTTGTTTAAGGTTAGGGATGACTGTACATGAATCTTAGGGGTATGTGACCCGGCTGTATAGCTCAAAAGTTCAATAGGATGTTTCAGTTAAAAACACCACTTCCAGTTCATTTTCTTTATTTGAAGTTGTTGTAACCAATTCATAACTCTTTCATTTCTGGGCATGTTTTTAAGTGGAACAGTGCATTTATTTTTTTTACATGTAACTTATTTTTATCTTAATAACTGCCAACAGAGAAAATGTTTAAGTGAAGTTAGTCAGATATTTCTCTATAGAGCTTATATAATAGTTTCTTATTAGCAAAAAATTTAACTTCTGTTATGTAAATGATAAAAATAATTGAGTTAATTTCTGAGTATGGGTTCCAATAACTGCTGGGATTAATTTTTTTTTTATGGTATTATAGATTGTCCTACATGCTTTAATCTGGTTCAAGATGCAGTGAACAAGCTTCGAACTAAGTTAAATGAATTAGCCAGAATATTGGATGAAATCAGAAAAAACCCTCAGGTTGTGGACGACTTGAATTTTGAGCATTGGCTAGAAGCAGTTAAACAGCATGTTGACGACTTGTTGAACAATGCAGAAAGAGCAGCAGGTATTTGAAATAAAAGCATGTTAACTTTAGTTTAAACAGTATTTCAAAAAGATAGCTACTCAACTTAGAGTTGCCTGCAGCTAAAAGTCTTTTTCAAAAGTAAGGTATCTTATATTTTTATCTTGGGTTTCTTTATTTAACTTTAAATATAGAAGAGTGAAGAGCTTTACATCAGAGAAATGGACCTTGTTTTTTTTATATAATCTGCATACTGCATGTGTTTTCGTATAGCAATGCCACATTGGGCTATCTGCTGTGTCCTTGAGGGGAATCGAACCTCTGATTTTAGCATTGCTGTCCTAGTAGTGGGACGATGTAGGTACTGATAAATGTCAGTGGATCCTTAAGGTTATAATGAAGATAATTACAAAATTCTGAGACTGTATTTTACTTGTTACTCAACAGTAAATTTTATTTAAACAGGAGGAGATGGGAATCTTGTGACTCAATTGCAAGAGCTGCAGAAGGAAATTGATGATGCACAAAAAACATACGAGATGGCTTCCGACAAGGTTGCTGCTGCTGTGAATATTAGTGAGCAGGGAATACTCAATATTTCTTATGCAGAGGAGGCTATTGAACGTGCACAAGAAGCTTTAACAAATGCTCATCAGCTCCTGGAAACAGAAGGATTGGATGCATTAGAAAATGCCAAAGAGCAATCAGATAGGTTTAGCCAGCAGTCTGTTCATATGTCTGAAATTGCTCGGGAAGCCCGACATAGAGCAAATCAGTAAGTTGACATATTTTTGTCAGAAGAGTGTTTGTGTGACTGAAATAGTCCAAGAAACTCAACATAGAGAAGGTTGTTAAACTGATAGGTTTCCCAGCAAGCTGTATGGTTGTACAGATGTAGAGAAGATGTTAAGAATACAGAAAATCAGTTTGTTTTAGAAGCAAATATTGTGTTTTTATATTTTTAACAAAATCAAAATATAAGACATGAGTAACAAATCAAATGTGATCAGATATTTTAATTACAGAAATACTGGTTACAATCTAATAATCAAAAATATTTTTGGTAAGCCAGATTATAGTAGGAAACTGTAGTATAGTTATTTTTCATAACATACCAACACTCATTCTGTGACCCAAGTTTGAAGGTGTGCTTACCCCAACTGTTTATATTACTGTAGCTATATTTATGTGTTGCTTATGCTGCTAGACTCATTTATATGATATTTTATCCAAAAGGCATCAAGATGAATCAGTTTTTATAGAAGAACTCTCTGAAGTTGCCATGAACACATCTTCTAATGCCTATAAGATGGCCAAAAATACAACTAGTGTACAAGAGAAATCTCGAGACGAAATTGAAAGACTACAAAATAAGTATGTGTTTGTTTATTTTAAAATATGCTCCAGTATTTAATGGTAAATTAACATGATAATGATTCGGAGAGAAAATTCACCTCAGACGTTTTTTCTTCATAACTTGTGTTCATTCAAAGTTTTCCAAAACATTAGCTTGTTGTGAATTGTTGACACAATATGCCGTTTTTTCCAAATCTGTTCTTTTCACCAGTTAAAAACAAAATGAAATTTTAAATTCCAATATGGTTCATTACCTCTTCTCACATAAGTAGCTATTATCTTTCAGTGCTGCCTTCTATATGTACATTCTTTTTGTATGCCACATACCTCAAATTCAATGTGGTTCAACTGCATTGTGCAAAAATCCTCTGCAAATAGGACTATCATTGCCTCTATTTGATTCTACAAATTTTCCACTTCTTTTTCGTCAATACTATTATCAAGACGTGTTTTTGTTTGTGCTCTCTTCCTGTTCATTTGTGGTGTACAGTACATCACAGCACACCCAAACTACACCTTGAGGCACATCCTTTTACTCTCACCCATGTTGATGTACTCTGTTTGATTGAGATTCCAATATCACGTGGTTCAGATCCCTTTCCAACCATTCTTTCTCTACCTTTTTGATGTGCTTCTTTCAATTTTTGTCCATGTCTGTGACATCTCTTTTCTACACCAGATGAAGAATACACTTGGTACAGAAGTGGTGCACTCTCCTGCTTATGATCCTCTGTTGTGAGGATATCCTGTTTTAGAGTGTCCCTTGGGCATTTTCAAAAGATGCTTGTTTGTTTCCCTCACACTGATCCCTCCATCTGTTCAATGTTGGGTTCTAGCTGTGCATATAAGTGAAGGTAATGTACTGCATCAGAATATATAATTTCCCACACTGAAAATATATTTCCAATAGATACTTACGTCTGCTCAAAATTCCTACCCTTTTTCCCCACAAAAACTGACACTTCTATTTTTTGGAAAAACTCTTTTTTTATAGTTCTGTAGAATTGAATAGGGGGAGTCATATGAGTTGGGAGGCTGTCACAGTCATATTGATGGAAGGTTGTTGCATGATGATTTACATATGAGGTGCAGTCGAACATTGTTAATCCTGGGGTATGTGGAAGCTCGAAGCTTGTGGCATGCAAAATGTTGTGTATAGAGGGCAGTACTAAACAAAAATAGGTATTTTATTAGAAATAGATTTTCAATATAGTACAGTTATAACTTTTGATTGAAATTTTCCATTTCGATATGAATAAAGATCAGCATAATTGTTTATGCAGCTGAGTTATCTCATTATTAAGAGGAATTATTGAATTTTTTTGTGATATCTTGGTATAAAATAAAATAATTACATTCTCAAGATTTAAAACACTAAATCTTGGACTTCTTGTTGTATATTTGTACATTTTAGAAATGTGTGTCTGTACTTAGTTAATACTATATTAATAATATGAATGAAACTGATTTTCTCATTAATTATAGGTTTAATGAAACTGATGATCTTCTTTGGAAGACAAAAGATTTAGCAAGGGAATCAAAACAGGAGGCCAAACAAGCATATGATTATTCTCTTGATATCTATACAGATGTCAGTTCAGTCACCGTACCAGACCTTGAAGTGCCAAAACTGAAGGACAGAACTCAGGATATAATAGAAGAGGTATGTAAATTCAGTGTTTCAGTGCAATTAATATTTAAGTATGAGCTTAGAGTCCGAACTTGAAATAAACCTTCATTATAGTTAATATTTACTGCAGATTGAGCTGAACTGTAGAGTGAATCAACCCTAAAATTGTGAGCTATCTGAGCCACTGATAGTGAGAAAAATTATCCCAGACTTAAACATTTAAGATGTTAAGATAAGGTGAATTATGGTTTGCTTATTTGTAAAGAATCATTTTAAAGTAGTTTAAGATAATATCAATTGGTTTGTTTGTTTTTTGAATTTCGTGCAAAGCTACATGAGGACTATCTGCACTAGCTGTCCTTAACTTAGAAGTGTAAAACTAGAATGAAGGCACCTAGTCATCACCACCCACCACCAACTCTTTGGCTACACTTTTACCAATGAATAGTGAGATTGTCTGTCACGTTATAACACCCCCATGACTGAAAGGGAAAGCATGTTTGGTATGACAGTGATTTGAACCCACAACCCTCAGATTATGAGTTAAGCACCTTAACCACCTGGCCATGCCGGGCTTAATATTGTTTGGTGTTATGAAGTTATAGTAAGTCTACACTTGTCACATGATCTTAATGGATTAAACCAGAACCCTGGAGGGTTATTTTGGATTGACATGTGTAATTCATATAAGATATATTGTTAGCATGTCTAGGAGGTGTTCAAACAGAATATTTTCTGGGGGAAAGGAGGATAATTCTAAATGATGGCTGGTTTTACTCCCCAAGATTATTTTTTATAGATATATCTACAATGGTAGAGTTTTAAGGGGTATTTAACACCAAAAGTTATCCTAGAGAAATAAACCCATATTTATAAAATATCTAGGGGGAGCTGCCCCACTACTCTATGGAAAGAACCCCTGATAACGTGTACTAGCATTTGGAAAGAAAAACATTGTAGTTAATTTATGTTAAGTTGCACATAAATCAGTAGATGGTGTCAGAATGTGAAATTGCAGGAACAGTGGAGGGTGTAAAATAGTTAATGCAGCTGTCAGATGTGAAATTATCTACGTGTGAAAAGTTTGACATGAAGTAGGGTATTAGTGCATCTGTTGAAGAAATATTTATTGCGATTCTTTAAAATACTTTGTATCTGTATGTAGACAAACATTTGTTCACCAAAAACTTATTAAATCGAATTTGATTATTTTTCTAAGTTCAAACCATTATTTTCTTTTGTACCTTCTTTTAAATCTAGTGCTATGCATGGATGCATATTAGAACATGAAAAGATCAGGTTAATCTTGCTATTTAAAATATAAATATGAAATAAAGGACCTGACTTTATATAAATATCAACTCAATTTTAGTGTGTGCAAATGTCATAGTAATTTCAATGATTCAAATACAGAATAAATGTGTGTATATACAAGTTTTATATCGATTTTAAGTCCATATACACAGAAAAAAAAACACCTGGATGTGTACAAATTTCATATTAATTCCAAGTGGTAAATACAGAAAAAAATAAAAAGGATTTCATCCTGAACAGTATGTTCTAGGAACGTGATTGCAAGCATCTCTGAAAACAAAACGTGTGTTAGGTCTATACCAACATAACTTAGTCAAAATGATTGTATTCATGTTAGTTAACATTGTAGGTAAGGAAAGTTAAAAGAAATACCGATGAGCTGCTTCAGGATAACCAAGAACTAATGAATGAGATTGAGGATAAGAATGATGAAGCTGAGGAACTGTTAGCTGAAGGGATACACCAGCAACAGGTAAAGCAACACCTCATTAGGTGAAATAGTGTATTTTTGTTTATCCAAAAATGTAATAGGTAACAAAGACTGGATGAAAAATGGAGAAGTTTACTGTAAAAATCTTATTTTTTACATGTAATTAATTATGTGTCATGGACAATATTAGTTATGCAAAAGTGGATAAACCTGAAATTTAGTTACGATTTTAGTTGTTGTGTTTGTTTTAGCACAAATTTACATAACGAGCTGTCTGTACTACATTCACCAAGGGGAAACAAACCCATGTATTTTAGTGCTGTAGGTTTTTAAACTTAATATGATCCACCAGTAGGCTTCAGTTAGGAAGGCATTTAAAAGTTATTACCTCACTTTAAACACATCTGTGGATTTTAGTTCTGTAATTCACATAACTTATTACTTGTATTTAACATAGAACTTTAACAAAACATATTCCATTGTAGGATATGTCAAATAAAAAAAGGTATTGTATAGGTTTAGGTATTTATATAAGAATTACAAAGGCTAGTGTCATTTCTCAAAGGTATTGTATAAGTTTAGGTATTTATATAAGAATTACAATGGCTAGTATCATTTCTCAAAGATATTCTATATTTTTGCATCCTGTTCTTCAAAGACTACACTTCAGACTTTGGGACTTTTGTTGTGCTATAAGAGTGACAGTCAAATCCCACTATTCAGTTACACAAGAGTAACAAAAGTTTGTTATTGGTGTAATGTATTTCCTTCTCATCTGCCAGTTTAAAATACAAGAAAACTGTGTGCAGCATCACCACATCTTTTGAAGAAAAGGTCCAGAAACAAACATTAGTTGAATGAAAGATACTTTAATTTCTCTCAGTTGTGTGTTATATCAAAATATTGTGAGTTCATTTGTGCTACAGCTTGTTACCTCATTGGCTTTGTACATGAAATTAGACTTGTTGAATATGACAACAGATTTTAATTAGTTTAGTAATGCCCCCCCCAGTGGCTCAGCGGCATGTCTGTGGACTTGCAACGCTAAAATCCAGATTTCGATATCAGTGGTGGGCTTTGTGCTTAATTAAAAAACAAGTTTAGTTTAATTGTTTAAATATATATTTATATACATGCACAAACACAACCCATATATACCTAATATATAAATCAAAGACAACAAAGGACCTTTTGGTCCATCTAGACTACCCCATTCACTTTACTAAACTCTAAAATAAAACACTCTGAGCTACACCCTTAGCATTCAAATATCTATCAAGCCTTCCTTTTAAGCTTCCTCAAATTAACTACATTTATCACACCTGAAGACAACTCATTTCAAAGACCAACCATCCTATTAGAAAAGTAAAGCTGTTTTAGATTCAAATGATCTTACCCTACCAAACGTTTTTGTCCCCTAGTCCTACATTATCATGATTAGTGCAGAGAAAAAAGTATTGAACTAATGCAAGTTTTGATATTAATATAACAGTGTAATAAAATTCCTGATATGAAATACTGTAAGCTTTAAAAGTCTAAATAGTAGAACTTGCCTTTTCTCAAACATCTGAACCAGAAAGCTTTCCACATTATTTTGTCATTCAAGAATTAATTATCTGCAAACATTAGTGTCATGCTAAGAAAACAAGTTCACCTCGTGAAACAACAGAAAAACATAAGGGTAATTAAAAGTAGTATTTTTATATTTATAACTACAGAAAATTTAAGAAAATTAGATTACTTGTTTTCCTGAAAGGGGGCCAAAGGCTGCCTGGAGAGATAACCTGCTTTAACTACATGCACCACTGTACAGTAGTGTGTTGTCTGTCAATGTCAGTCAGTCAGTAGACACCGAAATGATGTCGCATAAGGGATCCTTAACAATGTAGTTTGTATTGTTGTGACATCAATAAAACAATAATGAATCACTAGAAGATGAATAAACACTGTAGGCTACAACACACCATAATATCAGAACTTCAAAAGCAAGAAATAAAAACACTTGCTAATATCAATTTTGATTTTTATTTAGTCTCAAAACAGGTTACTTTTAGAGTCCATATGGAAATACATCTAGTATATAGATTTGGAGTTTATTATTACTGATTTTTACAGATTACAGATGAAATGCTTACTGAAACTAATGCTGCACTGGCAAAGACAAAGGAAGCCCTGGCTTCTGGAAAAAAAACGCTTGAAGAGGCTAATAACAATCTGGATACTCTGAAAAGTAAACCTCAGTTTTTAAGCCTAGAAACATATTTGTAGATTCTCAGTTCTAGCAAGATATTTTCATTTGATTTCAAATATATTTTCCTTAGTTATGATTTAATAACAAATATTATTTGAAAAGATTTTTGTCTAATTAAAATTTTCTAAAACGAATCTTTTTGTACAGAGGTTTATCAAACACATTAAAAGTGGGAATATCTATGAAGTGTTTAAACAAACAAAGTTTTAAAAGGAAATTACCACTGTGTTATGTTTGATTTTTGCTTAGAGTTTGACAAACTGGTTAAAGACCGTAAAAAAGAGGCTAATGATGTATTAAAGAAGGCTCCAGTGATTGAAAGGATGCTCGAAGAAGCTGAAAAAAACACTGAAGATGGTCTCAGTGAAGCAGAAGAAAAAACCGTGTTTGCTAGAGATGTCGCTAAAGAAGCTAAGAGAACAGCACAACAAACTTCAGATGTATATATTTAGTGTTGTTTTTGTTTCTGAGTTGCTTCAGTAAACACACTGGAGTACATTGGAAATTATAAAATAATTTGATAAAAATGAGAATAGCCAGTGAGAGTAATGTACAGTATTTTTCAAGAGAATTCCTGAAAGAGAACAGAATTTTTGTTTTACTTTTTTAAATACAAATAATTTGTCAATCAAATAGCAACGTCCTTGTCGTAGTTGGTTTATTTTTAGTTCTATAGTTGAGCTGAGTGATCTAATTAATTAATTAATAGATTATCTTTGAACATTTTTTTACTGGTTGGTCTCGCATAAAATAATTAATGAATCACAATTGTGATTAAGTTTATAAATGCCACATAAATAATCGATTAGTACATCAAATTATTATTGTTTTAGTGTGTTCCAGCTATCCAAGTAATTGAAATGTGACCATTACAATTTCTCATGATTACTGTCAATCAATTCAATGTTATGCAGTAAAATCTATTTGTATTGCAATGCACATAAGTAATGAACTAATAGAAACTAGTGTTTCCACTTGTTACTATTTTTGATTATTCCAATTATCAAAAGTCTTGTTTTAGAATAACTGATTTGTTGAATGTAATCTATTGATAAGTCTGATTAATTAATTAACAGATTTTGTTCTAGTTTGCAGAGTTTTGAAATAATTTGTGTGAACTTCAATGAATGGTAGCATCTTCCATAAACATAAGTATTTGTTAATAGAGTTTTTCTCATTAAATATTAAGTGTAAACATTTATTGTTTGTTGTTTCCAGTAGTTGTTCTAAGTAAAATTTGAGTATATAAGTTGGGAACATTCACCATGAAAGAGTGTGATATTGCAGTATATAGAAGGTTATACCAATGTTAAGAATGTTATGGTAATAAATTCATAATACTTTGGTTTATATCTAGTTTGTCAATATTAATGAATATTATGACAGCTACAGTGAAGTACAGTATTAATAGAAGATAACAAAAAAGTTGCTATAGATTATTGTTTGTAATTTTTATAGCTGTGAATTAATTACACTTGTATATTAAATTTAATTATTCATTATTTGGATGCCCAATGGCACAACAATATGTCTACAGATCTAAAGCACTATAAACCGGGTTTCAATGCCCATGGTGGGCAGAACACAGATAGCCCATTGTTAACTTTGTGATTAACTACAGAGAAACAAAGCACTACATAGTTGATTTTTTAAAACATACATCAATGTCGACAGTTCACTATAATAAGAAATTAATATGAATAAATTCTAGATGTGTTTTAAATTATAAGGAAATCCTTTGCACTAATTTATATCTTGTGAAGTAACTAGTTTCACAGGCCTGCAATGGATTCGCTGCCTTAAAGTTTTTACATGTTCTAGAGTAATTCATGTACACTGAACCTAATAAATTATATCCATTTTTCTCCACTATGTTCAGATATTTCACAAAATGTCAGACGTGCTTTTACATAAGTGAATCATTTTCATTGAAATTGGGTCACATTTTGTTGACAACTGCTTGCTGTAGATTTCTCTAGACCAATCACGACATGAGAGTGTTATCAATCATTCTAGTATACAAACAGTAACCAGCTGTACGATGTGTCAGTTTTTGTTTCTGCATGCACTTTGACATTATTTTTTCTTTCCAGTATTACTTATTCATCACTATGGCAACAAGAGGTTATTTAAATAACCCAAACATACTTGTGGTAAATTTCTGTAAAGAAATAAAAAGGCAAAAAATTGTAGAATTTGCCTACAAGAAAAAAAAAAAAAAGACACACATAGTTTTGAGATTAAAAGACGAAGATTTCACAAGAAAATCATGATGAATGAGGATGGATATTCGTTTGACATCAGTGTTCTACCATTTTTATTCAGCTTGTTTGTATTGTTGCTAACAAACATAATAATAAAAGACATTCATTGTGGTAAACAAAATAATTCGGTCTAAGTAAGAGGTTTTTTAATTCATGATTTGTAAAAAATCCTAACATGATGGGAAAAAATGAATACAAGTTTTAAAGACTGCATAAAAGAATTGTGTAAAATCTGCTATTAAGACTAAAACAACTTTATAAAGTTTAAATTCACAAGCCTGTGTTATAAGTTTGACATTTGTTTGTTTTTTTATGTATATATTAAATGTGTGGTACATCTAAGGTTTCACACCAGTTAGATTGATTTAATTACTGTCTTAGGATGCAGGTGGCATCAGAAAAGATGCATATCAAACAAAGGATAAAGCAGGCCAGTTACAAGATCAAGCTTTTGATGTGGCTGAAAAGGTGGCTGACACTGCTATCCAAATGAAGGACTATGAAAACCAAGCTGACAGAGGTGAAGACTTGGTGGAAGAGGTTAGTATTAATCAACTATTTATATCTGTCTAAACCTAAATGCATAAAAAATATTTAAACACAAGCAGTTGTTGAGTATACCATCACAATTATCTTTCGAATAGTAATACCCTCAGAATTATTTTGCTTGTAGTCTCCAAAAAAATAATCCCGTGTATAGCACTTTCAAAATTATTCTGTCTGAAGAATAAACTCTGCTAAAAATGGCAATTTGGAAATAAGAATATTATATTACAAGTCTTCTTTGCTAGTTATAGTTTAATAATTTTATATTTTAAAGTGCCTAATCTTACCCTTTTTTAGGGTAATGAAAGTTATTTTTACATTTCAATTGATTATTATGTAATCACAATCTATCTTTAGTTTTTATCATAAAATCTTAACAGGTGTGTTTTTATTATGTAAATCCTTCAAAGGTTTGACGTGTGTTGTGTTTTTTTCATGTTTATGCCCCAGCCAAGTCCTACCAGTGCATAGCATAATAACCCTGCATTATGCCTACATATATATATTTATTATTGGACAAATTAGTGTTCCAACACTATGATTAAAGACAGTTCATTTCCCTGAACAGCTTGTATTGCATTTAATAACTGACATGCATTAGTAAACTATATCAACTCCTTTTATGCCCATAAATTAGTAAAGATAAGATAGATGAAATTGCTTTGATACAGGTGAAAAAGTTAAAAATTATTCCCCACTGTGTAGATCTCCATTGATTTTAAGGTTACAAAAGTGAAAATGTTTGTAGATTATAGTTTTTAATGTAACTTGTAAACTCTAAGAGCAGTTTCAGTGTCAGTGTAGATATGTATAGTTTGTTAAGTGTAAGAACCTAAACTTATCACATACTGTTAAACTAGCAGAGGAATACCTCACTATTTATTATCATTACAGGCCCTGAAAAGGGCAAACCAGGCAGAGACGAGTGCTACAGATGCTTCTGAAAAGATAAAAGATGCTCTGGATTCTGTGGACAGGATAAAGCATACATTAGGTAATTATCACAAGTTAGATGAAACTACCCTGAAAGTGAACATACTATAGTATTCCCTGTCATCTAAGCTGAATTGTAACATTTTTTCATAGGTGTCACTTATTGCCTTTTGATTTTATCAACTCCTGGTTTCTGGTACCCAGGGCTTGTTCTAAATTTAGTCGATATGGACATTAACATTTGTACATTGTGTATGTATTTTGTTTTTTGGTTAATATTTTTCTTTACATATGAAAGAAATATCTTTTGTCTGAGTGAATATCCTCCAACATTAGCTAGTGAGGTCCCAGAAGTTTGGTGAATCATTACATTAAAATTATAATTTTGTGACTTGTTTTCGGTTTATTACAAAAACAATTTTAACTTTTCTTAACAATATTCAGAATTAAAAAAATATATATATCAGAATCTTATATAATAACATTGCTATATATAATATTGGTTCACGTAACAAAACTATATTGTTTTTCATAGTTAAAATAAAAGCTTGAAGCTTCATCTATTGTTATGAAATTAACATAAAAAAGTCAGGAAAAGTTCGTAATTTCGAAGCAGAATAATGGATTTTACAAATTTGGTCTCTTAACCTATAGATATAGAATTATTGATTAGAGTGTTTAAATAAAGTTGTTAGGAAAGAAGAGATATGGAATTGGGTTGGGTATTTTTAAGCTGTATACAGGTTAAGAACGCAAGTTTTTTGTGTGTGTTGATATAGCATAAACTACATATAGCAAGTTAACTAGCACTGAAGTAAAAAAAGGAAAGTTTCTCCAACATGCAGTGATGTTCTAATGTTACATTAGCTGTTGATAAACAGTCTAAACCCATTGTTACTAATGTGTTTTTTTATGAATCTTTTGTAATTTAGGTGAGGATAATTGATAAACTTCTTGATGGTGAATGGTGGGTGGATGCTGGAAGATTGAGGTTGGTTGGTATGGTTATTATTTTCCAGGGAGGTGATGGGGATTCTCTCAGTGGTTATAGACTCTTTGGTCTTACATCGGTTGTAGGAAGAGTTTTAAAAAGCCTGATAGAGGTTGCATTGTGAGATCATTTAACAGGATTTGGAGTTTTGTGGAATGGTCAACATGGTTTCGGTGAGGACAAACCTCGCTTTACGAATATTTTGAAATGCTTTGAAAAGGTTGATGCTTATGTGGATGAGGGTGGGAATATAGATTTGGTGTGTCTAGATTTTCAGAGGGAATTTTTTAAGGTGCCACACAGAATCTTGTAAAAAAAAATCATTTCTGTAGGTATGGGGGATGGGGTAGCAAATTGGATAAGAAGAGGAGACGGTTGTTGCAGATGGAGTTTGGTTGGAGTGAATATCATGAGGGGGATACCTCAGAGCTCAGTATTATGACCTTTTTTCTTTCTGATTTGCATTAGTATCATGGATGACAAAATGGCCAATAACTTAAAGTTGCTGATAGTAAAGTCTTGGGTGTTGTTGGCTGTGAGGAAGATGCTGCTGATTACAGAAAGATTTGGATCATTTGATGAGTTGGACAGATATATGGAGAATAGGTTTTAGCTGTAGTTAATTCAGGATGATGTAAGTGGGTTGTCATGATTTGAGTTGTGGGTGTGATATGGACGTAAATAGCTCTGGCAATGTCACAAAGGAAAGGGATCATAGTGTAATGGTCAGTCAGTCTCTGAGGTCATCCAGGTCAGTGTGCTGTTGCTGATGGTGGATTTTTAGCTTGTGTATAAGAAGTATTGAACACAAGTATAAGGAGGTCATAATTTCATTGTATAGGTTACTGGTTGGGCCACATTTGGAATATTGTGTTCAGTCTTTGGTTCCTTACTCTAGGAACAACACTGAATTGTTGAAAATAGTTACTAGAATGGTGCCTGCGATGGAGGGATTGTCATACGAGAAAAGGTTGAAATCTCTAAAAATGTTTTCAGTTGAAAAAAGAAGAGAATGTGATTGAGCCATTTAAGATTGTAAAGGGAATTGATACCATTGATACGTTATCTTTTTACATACGTAATAATGAGAATGTTAGGACTAGGAAACAACAGTTTTATTTTTCTAATGGGATGGTTTACCTTTAGAATGGGTTGGCCTTTGAATGTTGTAGAGGCAGTAAATTTAAATGAGTGTAAGAAAAAGCTTGACAAGTTTATGAATGATAAAAGCTGGCTTTAAGATTTATATTTTTAAATGTATGTATTAGTAGTTTTAGTTTAATGTAGGGAAAAGAACAGTTGAGATGGATCAATAGGTCTCACGTTTTTCAGAATAACTTTATTATCTTAGTTTCACGAAACTAAAAAACACAAAAACTTATCAGGTTAAAGATGACTGATTTTGTATCCAGAGAAGTTCATCAAAGGTTCTTGTTTTAAACACTCATAATATTAAAGATTACATCACTGCCGTAACTAAAGGTTTAATATCTAAATAAAGATTTTTTTTTTTGTTTATTCAGATAACCTTGATGGTGTGGACCTTAATCTGTTGAGAGACTTGGAGAAAAGATTGGCAGATGCTGAACAACAACTGAAAGATCCAAACCTGGATAAGGAAATGAATGAACTCCAAGAAGCCCATGATGAACAACACAGATGGATGCGTGACTATGAAAAACAGATTAAAGAACTGAAGAAAGATGTGATAAATATTAAAGAAATAAAAGATTCCCTTCCTAACGACTGTTATAAAAGAGTTATTTTGGAACCTTAAAAACCACTAAATGGCCTCACAGAGTAAGTCAAACTTCTGATACGAACTGAGCATTTGATTGTGTTGTTCAAAAGACTTAAATTTGGACATTAACCTGTGGAGCAGGTGAGGTACCACAAGTTAGTTTGAAAATGTTTTCCATGAAGTATAAATATTATTATTACAGCGATGTTTATTGCTCATATTTTAAATTTAGAATGATTTTATAGATAATGAATTCAGAGTTGAAAGTTTATAATATTGGTTTATTTGTTTATAAAAAAAAAATATATGTTTTCTCTTAATTTTAGTTTAGAACCAATGATGTCAGTCTGCTAACGTTAGTACCTTGAAATTGCAAGTCAATTAATTACATTTGTTTCTGAGTTCCTATATAATAATAGTACATAAAGTACAAGTACTTAATTATCACCATTAAAATAAACATCAGCATAAAGAGTTTATGTTTTGTGAGATATTTATAATTTGTTTTTCCTGCTTTCACAATGTTGTGATTTTCAATAACAGGGAAACATCAATAATTTTATGTATGAAATTATTAGAATATTTCCTCAGTTTTATAGATTAATGGGAAAAAAATGACTGATTAATAATTCTGTGAAACAACTAGATGAACAATTCCGAACACCTTATTCCTCAAGTCCCAATCGATAGAAATTGTGTGGTTTGTTTCTTTGTTTTCTAGTATGAAAATACTGGTTCTAGCCTCTTATCAAGTTTTTTTTTGTTATAAATTCAGTCTTTGCAATTAAGCACCCTGATATACGATGGTCATATTTGAGATTGTTTGTATTTGATATGATGTTGACAGGTTGCTTATTGGTGAAAAGAGTTTGTTTGGATTTTGTTAGGAGATGTCAAACTATATACGTCAGATGGTATTATAGAGTGTGTTGTCTGTTAGTGCAGTGCACTTTGACAATGCTTCAATAGATAAACGTTTGACTCACCTGAAAACAAACAACATGCCATTTTCTGAGGCATGTCATTTGCTGAATTTGGTACAATATTTATCATTACTTGTAATTAAAACTTGTATTTTCTGTTTCATAGGTTATTAATAGAGACTGAGCTACGGATGTTATTTTTGTCTAAAATCGTATGTAACTATGACAATTATACACACAATAACTTTAAACTAGTAAGCCACTAGTGACGTCTTGAGATTATACGTATTGAACATCGAACCATTAATGAAGTTAGAACAATCCTCCTTGTTATTTCCCTGAAAGGGGAGAGCACAGACTATCTGGAGGGGTCACCATTATTTAGTAGAGTGTCTGTCTGTCAGTCAGTAGACAAACAAAAAGCATCACACAAGATTTATGCACTCTGTATGCTACAACATAGCATGACATATGAAATTTAAAAGCAAGAAATATAAGTAATTACTCTTGAAACACAACACTTTGGAGGACCCTGCATAAACACATGTAGTGTTTGAACATGCTTTTAATTTATTTCATATCTGAGAAACCTCTCATGTTTTCCATCACAGTTTCATCCTTACTGCCATCGTAGCTTGATTGTATTTAATTTATATTAAAATAAGTCGCATATAATATTGTTGTTTACGAGCTATACCAATGAAACTGTTGTTAATCTTTTTGAAAATTGTGTACATTACTAACCCTTTCTCTAAGTGTTATAACATTATAAGTGTGGTAAACTAGGAGCCCACATACATGGGTTAAACCATTGTTACAAATATAATGTCCAAAGATTGATTTCTTATTTTAACCGTCAGTCCAATATACTAATGATATACATTTAGGCCTTTTGTGTATTAGGATAAAATAAGTTATATCTTTAAACAATAAACAGTCTGTTGTTATGAAATTGTTTGATTGAAAACAAATTCTGCCTGCTGCTACAATGAGACCTTTTTAACCCACATCTGTTTTATTGTTTGGAATATGCAAATGAAAATCTTCTAACCTTGGTTTCCTTAACCTTCATTGTTGAGTAATTGTATAATAGTAATGTTTACGAACAAGTGTTTACCTTAAAGTTATTCATTTTATTTAAACTATGAAAGTGCAATACATTTTGCCTTTGTTTGTAACTAAGCGCAAAAGTGCTTCCTGTGTTCTGTCAACAGCCACGGGTATCAAAACCTGATTTCTAGCATTGTAAGCCTATAGATGCCACACGTTTACTAAATTTGATAACCGTGTTTAAAACTACCAATTATTTTCTCATATTCTTTTATCGCAACTTGTACTTTATGAACCCTAAATACTGAAATGACAAGTAAAAAAAAATACTACAAAAAATAAACATATTGATTTGTTTACATCAGATTCGCAAAAATATTAAAAAATAGCGAAATTTGTAATAAATGACTTTTATGGAAGCTTTATTTTTTAACCCTTTTTTTCAATAAAAAAAAGTTTTCTATTTTTTAATTTCGCCCAAAGCTACACGAGAACTGTTTGCGCTAGTCGTCCCTAGTTTAGCAGTGGAGGGAAGGCAGCTAGTTATCACCATCCACCATCAACTCTTGGGCTGCTCTTTTACCAACGACCATCACATTATAACGCCCCACAACTGAAAAGGCGAGCATGTTTGTTGTGACGGGAATTTGAACCCACGGTCCTTGGATTACGTGTCCGAGTGCCTCAACCACTTGGCCACGTCAGGCCAGCTTACGATATAGACATCACGTACGTTATCCATGAAATACCAAGATATATCTAATCAATTATCCTGAGATATTGATTGGCAATTTGATCAAATTGTATTCAGTTCGCTGCTACAGAAGTTCTGCAAAATATCTTACGTAAATCATTTATGTTTACATGTGTATTTGATGGTTTTTAAAAGTGATTGGTCTAAGTGCTAGGGTTAGTTAATTAAAGATAGCTGATTTTTGAGAACTGTTTACGAATTATCAGTAATTATCTGGTTATCAAAAATCGATTACAGTATTGAACATTTAAAAAAAGTTGAAATTTGCTGAATACTCGGTAAAGGTTTGCAATACAACTAGCAAATACAGTGTGTTGTAGAGTTTATTAGCCCATAGTCTGTCAGTTGAAACGTGGTCATAGGTCAAAAGGAATGGATTAAAGCTAATAAAATATTTGGGGTACGTTAACACACCCACTCTGTTTCTCAGAAAACAATGGAGAAACTCAGCGTTTCGGCCACAGTTCTCGATCTTTCACACTACTACACCGATACAGACCTTTCATATTACTATACCACCAACGTTTCGTTCATTGATATAGATCTACTACTACACCATCAGCGTTTCGTTTACCTATATTCTTCACATTACAGTTGTGAACAGTAGTAGTGTACAGTACCTTAAACAAATGCGTTTTACCAAAACGAAACATTGAGAGAAAAAAGTTATTTCCAATATACATACAGCCAGCACTTCGATTTTATTTTAATCGATTTTTTTTTTTCTGTTAGTTGCTGGTACGTGAATATTTCGCCAATTTTCACCAGGCTTACCCTTTCAGAAAATATTTGAAACTTCAAGTTAAACGAAACCTGTTTTATATGAAACTTGTGGTTTTATTGCTCAGCGATAGTGTTTTTTTATTGAATTTTTCTAGAAAGTTAAATTTTACTTGCATTCCCTTTTAGTTTCAAGATGGAGCTGCACTGCGCCTGATTTACTGATGAAAGTTTAGTCTTACTAAAGTGACTCTTACCCGTTGCACTTGAAGGTTTATCGTGACTAGTTCTCAAAACACAACGTTACGGTTGTGTTTTGTTTTACCTTTAACAAATGTTTTATTATGTAACACAACTTATTCAGTGTGGGTTTAAAAAATATTGTAGTTTTGATTCGAAATACTATTATACATTCCTTAGGGAAACGACATAAAGTTACGTCAGGTTAAAAAGCAGATCCACTGGTGCGTCCTTTTAATATTTATAGTTTCATTATTTCCGGTCGAAAACAATATTCAAAGTGCTTGGAGACTACGAAAGTGAGAAATATATTGTAAATAATTAAAAAGACGTTTTTCTGAGTTACATTAATTGTTTTGTTACAAGATGTTAAAAGTTACTTTATATAGGTACGTACGTGTGAAACCCGTTATGAAAACATAATGATTGAGTCGTTTTAGTTTAAACTAGTGATGAGAAACAATTACATTCAGTAATGATTAGTCATTGTTAGCGAAAGTATCCATATAGACAAATATGGTGCCTTGAAAAGGTCGGGGTCGGCTTTTCTTTAGAATATAATACACACCGATATGAGGTTTAACTGAAAGAAATACAAATTTATTAAACAAAGGGGCAGAAATAGACCTTGAAGTCTCCTCGAACAACTAACAAAATACACAGACAGGTACCAAAAGTTCACGTGTACAGCGAGTATTCTGTCTTTCTCTTCCCAATTACTAGCTTCACAGCCTGAAGTAATTCTCAGCTTCAAGGTCATGCATTGTCCGGACCTAAAAATATAGAAACAAAGGTAAGACGAAACAGCAGAATCGAACTTATACTTTATATATATATATTTATATGTGAGCTAAACGTCCAGGTCGGAGACCCCAATATCTAGGTATAACCATTCCGATGTTTTAAATGCTCACTAGAGGGAAGGAAATAACTTATCAACACCTACCGCCTATATAGCTATTCTTAACCAAATAGTGGGACTGACTGCCTCGACTATAATGGTCCTGTAGCTGAAAGTTCAGAGTATCTTTTTGTCGGTGACTACTGCAGTTCGAACCTTGGATTTTCTGCTACGCAGCCCACGCATTAAATATGAGGCTATGCCCGACTTCTGTATGATATGTAGTTATTCTAACTAATGTAATTCTGTATCACCTGCAATTTCATCTGTTGTAAGTAATTAGGTTTTTTTTCTAGGTGTTGTCGAATACTTTCACATTTTAAGTATAACTAACAACTGTAGTGTGACTATATATAAAGCTGCTAACACAAATAATACCGGTCTTCACAGCAAACACCTGGACTCACAAAACCTAGTCTGTGTAAAACAGGTCTTTCCACCTATGTTATATTTTCATTTAAAAACATTTCACCTGCTAAACTAGAAATCCAGTCATATCACGTAAATATGTTTTTGTGTGAAAGCTGCAATACTTCCAATATACTAGGCTAAAAAAGAATTTTCATCAGCTCTATTCCTGTATGCCCCCTCCCAATGGCACAGTGGTAGTCTGCGAATATAGAACGGTAAAATATGGGTTTCGATACTCGTTGTGTAGCTGTGTTCTTAATTACAAACAAACAAACTATTCCTGTACATAAAGTAATGAGGCTTAAACTTAATATTCTGGATGAGTATAATATTTAAACAAAATACCACAATGTGGTTAATGGTCACTGTCTTAGCGCAAAATTGTAAGTGAGCTAGCTATCTGTGCTGTGACAGTTGTAACGTTGTAAGTTCTCGAGTTTTCCGCTGAGTTAACGAAACTTTTTGTTTGTTTTTGAATTTCGCGCAAAGCTACGCGAGGGCTATCTGCGCTAGCCGTCCCTAATTTAGCAGTGTAAGACGAGAGGGAAGGCAGCTAGTCTTCACCACCCACCGCCAACTCTTGGGCTACTCTTTTACCAACGAATAGTGGGATTGACCGTCACATTATAACGCCCCCACGCCTGAAAGGACGAGCATGTTTGGTGTGACGGGGATTCGAACCCGCAACCTTCGAATTACAAGTCAAGTGCTTTAACCACCTGGCCATGCCAGGCCGTGAGTTAACAAAAGACCTTTTTGTAATTATTTAGTTACTAAGTTTTTCAGTATCGAAGACAATATAAAATTACGATAAGTCGTTCAGTGTATACGAAGGCATCATATTAATTATATGTATATCAACGTTTGTGCAGAAATATTACCTACCTTACACTTGTGGAGGAGGAACAACCCGGATACCACAAATCTGAAAAAAATAATTTATATTAAAATAAAAGTAATTAGAATCGTGCATCGATCACTGATTGTTTTCAAAATGTGTAGTACATACTTGAAGGATTAACACATTTTGCTAAAAGTTAAAAAGGAATGACCATTGAACTCTAGATGAATACAACAGAATATATTTTTATTTTAAACTAACGTTTTGCCTTTGCAGTTTCTTCAAGGTTAACCTGTTGACTGCCAAGTATTTCATCTGCTACAATACAACTCTAATGCTTCTTCATTTGGTAACTTATTCGTGACGCCATTTTGGATCGTAAGTGAAACAATTTGCAAGTAGGTCAAATGCATGTATGGTGCTGACATCTAGCGTTGAAATTAGGTATTATTGAGAACGAATTAACTCGTCCGTGGAACTGTGTTACCGATCGGCTTGGACGAGTTATCTCGTCTACGGCACTGAACAGGTTAATATACGTATACATAGTTATATATATATATGTGTGTGTGTGTGTGTAAATAAAAATATATCTTTAAATTTAACTGGAGTGTAAAGGTCGTTTTTGGAACTTTTATCAAAACATGTACCGTTTACACAAAATTAAAAAAAAATCGCTATCTGAGTAATTGATTTTTTATATTTATTTGTACGTACCTCAGAGATGTTCTGGTCCATACAGGCTTGGTAGAGTTTCACCTATAGGAAAAAAAAGGCACCAGTTTTATTTAGTAATTAGGCTTTTTTATAACAACATTTTCCGAGTGCAGCGAAAAACCCTGAGGTAGTTAACTTTGTGTATATTTAAATATTGTATAATAATGAAGGTTTGATAGACGTTTAACAAGTAACTTGAAACGTTGAAATAACGTAACCAAACATAATATAAAACGTGATCTCACGTTCTGTAGTTTTAGTTTAAATCCTAAATCTAATAAAGTATATATGCTTAGATCCAAATCAGTTTCCTTCTATAATTTTTCTTGGCAATCAAATAACTGATGAATAATTTATTATTTCCTTAAATTCCAACAAGGACTAATAAATGGACGAATTAGAAATGGATTCATTCTATTATATTCCTTTCAGAAGTAGGTCACAATATTTCATTTAACGATTTCTCTATCATCGCCACAGGATCTTCAAACCTTGACCTCTTCTTTAAAGAAAACCTACTCGTAGTTAAAGATCGCCTAACCCTTAGCGTTTCACAAAGTTCGTTAGATATAAAATTGTTCGAAGTTTTCACACTTAGCTGTTGTGTAATATATAAACATTGGTTTATCCGTCCATTTATTGCTTTTCTTAATAACTAAACAAATGAATGATTACGTTATTATATTATAGTAATAATCATCTTTGTGACACCATTTTCAGATTTTGCTAACGATTCAATACGTTATTCCGAAACGTTCGAACCGTTTCTGCGTCTTCATTATATAAGGTATTTTTAGAATATTGTCCGCGTAATAACTTGCAATACGAAACATTATTTGTGTCATAAGTAACAAAGTCAACAACCCGAATTACTAGAACAGTGTACAGTCTCCCAGTTTATATCTCCAAATAATATTAGTGATATTCAACAAACCCGAATTACTAGAACAGTATACAGTCTCCCAGTTTATACTTTCAAATAACATTTGTGGCATTCCTACAGTACAGTAAAATAAAAAAGGATTTAAAAAAAAACACGTAGTTCTTTTATATAAAAAAAGTTTCCAAACGTAACTCTTTATCAGATGTCGTCACCCAAGGGACCAAGGCTATGACCAAGTACACCAGTTCAAAGTTATGTGTTCATCTTCTCGTTTTCAATTCAAGCGGCCCTTTTCACGGCCATCACATCTTGGTCAGGCTTCTCTCTCTCTCTAAACTAAACCCCTGCCAAGGTTTTGTTTCCTTATTACTTAGCTGTTGTTCCTCAAACTGCCCTTTTCACGGCCATCACATCTTGGTCAGGCTTCTCTCTCTCTCTAAACTAAACCCCTGCCAAGGTTTTGTTTCCTTATTACTTAGCTGTTGTTCCTCAAACGGCCCTTTTTACGGCCATCACATCTTGGTCAGGCTTCTCTCTCTCTAAACTAAACCCCTGCCAGGTTTTGTTTCCTTATTACTTAGCTGTTGTTCCTCAAACGGCTCTTTTCACGGCCATCACATCTTGGTCAGGCTTCTCTCTCTCTAAACTAAACCCCTGCCAGGTTTTGTTTCCTTATTACTTAGCTGTTGTTCCTCAAACGGCTCTTTTCACGGCCATCACATCTTGGTCAGGCTTCTCTCTCTCTCTAAACTAAATCCCTGCCAAGGTTTTGTTTCCTTATTACTTAGCTGTTGTTCCTCAAACGGCCCTTTTCACGGCCATCACATCTTGGTCAGGCTTCTCTCTCTCTCTAAACTAAATCCCTGCCAAGGTTTTGTTTCCTTATTACTTAGCTGTTGTTCCTCAAACTGCCCTTTTTACGGCCATCACATCTTGGTCAGGCTTCTCTCTCTCTCTAAACTAAACCCCTGCCAAGGTTTTGTTTCCTTATTACTTAGCTGTTGCTCCTCAAACGGCTCTTTTCACGGCCATCACATCTTGGTCAGGCTTCTCTCTCTCTCTAAACTAAACCCCCTGCCAAGGTTTTGTTTCCTTATTACTTAGCTGTTGTTCCTCAAACGGCCCTTTTCACGGCCATCACATCTTGGTCAGGCTTCTCTCTCTCTCTAAACTAAACCCCTGCCAAGGTTTTGTTTCCTTATTACTTAGCTGTTGTTCCTCAAACGGCCCTTTTCACGGCCATCACATCTTGGTCAGGCTTCTCTCTCTCTCTAAACTAAACCCCTGCCAAGGTTTTGTTTCCTTATTACTTAGCTGTTGTTCCTCAAACGGCCCTTTTCACGGCCATCACATCTTGGTCAGGCTTCTCTCTAAACTAAACCCCTGCCAAGGTTTTGTTTCCTTATTACTTAGCTGTTGCTCCTCAAACGGCTCTTTTCACGGCCATCACATCTTGGTCAGGCTTCTCTCTCTCTCTAAACTAAATCCCTGCCAAGGTTTTGTTTCCTTATTACTTAGCTGTTGTTCCTCAAACGGCCCTTTTCACGGCCATCACATCTTGGTCAGGCTTCTCTCTCTCTCTAAACTAAATCCCTGCCAAGGTTTTGTTTCCTTATTACTTAGCTGTTGTTCCTCAAACGGCTCTTTTCACGGCCATCACATCTTGGTCAGGCTTTCTCTCTCTCTAAACTAAATCCCTGCCAAGGTTTTGTTTCCTTATTACTTAGCTGTTGTTCCTCAAACGGCCCTTTTCACGGCCATCACATCTTGGTCAGGCTTCTCTCTCTCTCTAAACTAAACCCCTGCCAAGGTTTTGTTTCCTTATTACTTAGCTTAGTTGTTGTTCCTCAAACGGCTCTTTTCACGGCCATCACATCTTGGTCAGGCTTCTCTCTCTCTCTAAACTAAACCCCTGCCAAGGTTTTGTTTCCTTATTACTTAGCTGTTGTTCCTCAAACGGCCCTTTTACGGCCATCACATCTTGGTCAGGCTTCTCTCTCTCTCTAAACTAAACCCTGCCAAGGTTTTGTTTCCTTATTAGTTAGCTGTTGCTCCTGCTTCCTGGTAAAAATTCTGTACTCTTTAATTAATAAATTTAACCATTTCTCGAACACTACATCTTAGTTAACAAGACGTTTAACTCAGCAGAACTTGTCTATTACAGTAGAGCTCAAATCACCAATTATCATTACCTTTTGTGTAGGAAGGGATTACACAATGGAGGTGCTTGGCTGGACATGCATATTTTACAATGACAATTTGAAAGCATAAGGAGCTGCTAAAATCAGCTCAATCTATTTGGGGGGGGGCATGCAACCCCATAAATTTAATATAATATTGTAACTTACAGTTGTTTATATGTCAAATATGTTAAAGTAGAAGTGATTCAACACCCATGGTTCAGGAATCTCTGACTATACAACACACAGTTTTTTGAGAGAAAGATGGAGTGAACAGGTAAAGAAAAAATGTTATTCCTCACCATCTGTGGATACCATTCAAAATCCTTTCCACGTTGTCATTGTCATACACAAGCAGATTACAACTTGCAACTACAAGGTGTAAGTTGTCTTTCGCAAGTCCAATTCAGTCTACACGAAGATTCAAAATGTTCTATACATCATTCTGTTAAACACAGTCGTCGAGAGAGTGGAAGTTGTCCCTCCGCTCCAACCCCAGGATCTTTCTTATATATATATTTAACGTTTTCTCATTTATCAAAATTCTCAGAAGCTACAACTGATTTAGTAACATTAGTAAAACTTATAAAGCTTACCTGAGAAATAAAATCGTCAGCGAATCTTTCCTCCTAATGCAAAAGAATGAATAATAACAGTTACCAAAGCAATAAATAAAGGATTAGTCAATACAGTTTGAAAATTACTTTTTGTTGATGGTTTCGCAGTACTTATTTCTTAATAAAGTAAAAAGAATCCTAATTTCTGAACAGAAAAAAGTCTTAACAGTTAGTTATAAACCATGCTTGACCTCTCGAGATAGTCTTCTTATCCAAATAATATTTTTAATTTTGTTTGTGTAATCAAAAAAATTAAGATAACTGCGAATACATTATACCAGTTTTTAGGCCTATTAATTTTCTAGCATTTCGTCGGTTTTTAATATTTAATCCGTCATGCTGCATATTGGTTTGTGCTTTGTAAGCAAACAAAAAAGCCAAATACGAAATTTTACTCTGTACATCATTTCTGACTTCGAATGGACAAAAATTAAGATGGAGGGGGAAAAACAAAAATAGAGCCGCGACTCTAATTAGATCTCAAATAGGTCAAGAGATAAAGCTAGCGACCAAAACTTTGTGCTTGAGGAAAATTACTCGGAGCCATACTGCGGCTAAAAATATTTGTACATTTCACCTTCAACATGCAACAAACGTCAGAAAGCAGGTACATCATGTGACCACTAAAGATAGATCTGACGTGTAACCACAAGAGGGACAGATACATTACTCAACTAAAATACCAATTTACAAAATATATCGTTTGTTTTGAATCTCGCGCAAAGTTACACGAGAGTTATCTGCGCTAGCCGTCCTCACTTAAGCAGTGTAAGACTAAAGGGAAGGCAGCTAGTCATTACCACCCACCGCCAACTCTTGGGCTACTCTTTTACCAATGAATAGTGGGATTGACCGTCACATTATAACGACCCCACAGCTAAAAGGGGCGAGCATGTTTGGTGTAACGGGGATTCGAACCCGCGACCCTCAGATTACGAATCGAATACCTTAACCATCGGGCCATGCTGGGCCATTTACAAAAGAAATACCAATACTTACAGCTTCACTTTTACATTCTTCGTGTTTCGCTTTGATTTTTTCCGTGATCTGTAAAACAATCGTTAGTAAAAATTAACTTTTAACGGAATATAAAACGTTTTTAATATATTATACAAACATTGTCAACAGATTAAATGAAAATTAGAAACCTCTGAAAACGTAGACCATGCTAAGACTTTCTTTATCAATAAATATTAAAGATATTTTTATATACATATATATAATCATGAAATATCCATGACAGGACACACCAGGACAACATGAAAGCGATTGGAAGATAACAGAAACAGGGACTGATGAGTTTTAGGGAGTTTCTTAAATATATTGATGTGCAGAAAAGTGTTATAAAGTAACACGTGCTAGCTAATTATCACATCGGTGCATCATAACCACCCATTAAACGGGTCTTCATATGTATTCCTTGAAACAATTAACCAATAACACGTACAAAAAGATTAAAATAAACTTTATAAACTTAATTCAGTTGGGAGGGTATGTTTGTTTCGGAATTTCTCGCAGACCTAAACAAATGGTATATGCGCATAGCTAACCCTAATTTTGAATAGGTGCAGAAGAGGAACGTGTGTGTGTGTGTGTGTGTGTGTTTTCTTATAGCAAAGCCACATTAAGTTATCTGCTGAGACCATCGAGGGAAATCGAACCCCTGATTTTAGCGTTGTAAATTCGTAGACTTATCACTGTACTAGCGGGAGGCAGAGGAAGGTAACTAGTTAATAGCACTTTCCTACAACTCCTGGGCTTTTCTTATGGGATTAAAAATTAGGATTTGGTTTGTTTGTTTGTTTATTTTTTAATTTCGCGCAAAGCTACACGAAAGCTATCTGCGCTAGCTGACGCTAACTTAGCAGTGTGAGACTAGAGGGTAGGCAACTAGTCATCACCGACCACCACCAACTCTTGGACTACTTTTTTACCAATGAATAGTGGGATTGACCGTCACATTATAACGCTCTCACGGCTGAAAGGGCGAGCATGTTTGGTGTAACGAGTATTTGAACCCGCGGCCCTCAGATTGCGAGTCGAGTGCCTTAACCACCTGGCCATACCAGGCGTAGGATTTGGTCCGTCACTCTTTTAGTGCGACAACGGTCCCAAAGTGCGGAGCTCGTTTCTGCGGAAAAGGAACACAAACCATGAACCCCGAAATTCATAGACTAGGAACTTTAACAACTAGTCTATATCCAGCCTCTTAAACCAGGAAGACGTGGAATATAGGAGCTAGAAGCTAGGCTGTTGAATCTAACATTTTCCGCTATTTTGACTACATATTCCAATATTTATTTTCACCTTTGTTTAAAGAGATACAAACTGAAGTGCACGTGGCTATATAAACCACGTCCTGGTGTACGTAAAAACAACTAACTATAAGTGAATTCCAAATATTACCTCAGGTTTCAGTGCCTTTTGTTCGATCTCACTCTCGGCTCTGTCAAACTTGTATTTATTGTTGTCGTCAAACTGTAACAAAATCAACCAATGAACACGTTTCTTACACCAACAATAAGAACTGCACTAGTCCTTACCGAGATTAAATTTTGTATGAGTTAGGTTTATAGGACATTACAAACAATTGGATTAAGGACAAATATAATTACTTGATAAAACGAGAGTCGTGATACGTAGATTTCTTTTATTTCATAAATCACCTTGAATGATTTTTATTTCATATTATATTATAAAAAGAACCTAAATAAAATAAGGATACTATTATCATAAACCTTAAATTAACGACGTGATCCTGAACCGAACTCCAACAATGGGGCCCAGGTATCGCAGAAAATCGAATAATCCTATATTTTTGTTTTTTTACAACATCAAACGTAAAGAATTGATCAAAACAATTGATAAAACCATTCATTTTCTAAAGAAAACAACGTAAGAAAAACCTTAGCAATAATTAGTAGAAATAGTTGGGGTTGTTTCTATTTTTTGCGTAACAAAAATGTTACTGGAACAGTGTAACCAAATAAAAAATTCCATAACCAATTAGATGCACGAATTGTCTTTAAAAATTGACTCCATTGGGTCTAGAATTAAATCGAAATAATGTAAAGTCCAATAAAATTATGTCGACTACATCTTCTTGAGTTATTGATATCACGAACAAAAATCATTTTTTAAATAAGAATCTCCGTTATTATTGCTAGAACTAAAAGTAAGAATAGTAACTTAGAACAACTTTACCCATCCTTCTGTTTTCAGAGCACACGTGGTAATATCGGCATGATGTTTTTCCAACACTTCCTAAAGCACGTGAGACAAATAAACATTTTTGTTAAAATAATCTTATTATTAATAGTAGTATTTATATTTTATATAATATTCCTCTCAATACACTTGTTTTTGTTATTAAATATAACACATTATTCCATCATTTAATAGCAATTAAAGTAAAGGTACTAACGATAATTCAAGTATTTTTATAAGGACTACATGGTACACGGTTTATTATTACAAGTCCAATTAAAGTTTAATAAGTCCACAAATTATAATATTTACCAGTTTATATTATTTAACTATTGGTTTTGCTTTGTGCAAAAATCAACGTTTGTTATTAATTTAAATGTTTTTAAATTATTGTTTTTTGTTTTTGAATTTCGCACAAACCCACACGAGAGATATCTGTACTAGCCATCCCTAATTTAGCAGAGTAAGACGAGAGGGAAGGCAGCTAGTCATCACTATCCACCACCAACTCTTGGGCTACTCTTTTACCAACGAATAGTGGGATTAACCGTCACATTATAACGCCCCCCACGACTGAAATGGCGAGCATGTTTGGTGCAACCGGGATTCGAACCCGAGATCCTTGGAATAGGAGTCGAGTGCCTCTTTGTTATTAACTGCACCATGAAATATGAAGAATTGTTTTCAACCTTTTAGGTGTAATGTGAGAAGGTAAAATTATCTAAGAAACTCTGTACCAATACTTTAACGATAAATAAATTAATATCTAAGAGTAAAATAAGTCGAATAACTTTTATTTAAATTTCAACAAAATCGAACCTTACTGGACTGGGTTCATCTTCAGGTTTCGGAGGTGGATTCTCCTTCAGACAGTTAGCAATCACGGTTTGCTTTTTTGACTAAGAGTAGAAACAAAATAATTATTGTTAGATTTAAACTCTTAGCAACAACTTAAATCAAGAGTCTCAGATATTAGTATAGTTGAAATATCGTTTTGATGGCCGTTCAATCGTTTTTAATTCGCCACAAAGTCATCATCAGAAAAGCCAAACAAACTGTAATACGGTAAAAGTACAAACTTGTTTAAATTTACATTCCCAGTAATAAGTTTATTTAAGGATACTGTACCCTAACAGTTGATATGTTATTAACTTTAAATTTTAGTAATAAGTTTATTTAAGGATACTGTACCCTAACAGTTGATATGTTATTAACTTTAAATCTTTAGTAATAAGTTTATTTAAGGATACTGTACCCTAACAGTTGATATGTTATTAACTTTAAATCTTTAGTAATAAGTTTATTTAAGGATACTGTACCCTAACAGTTGATATGTTATTAACTTTAAATCTTTAGTAATAAGTTTATTTAAGGATACTGTACCCTAACAGTTGACATGTTATTAACTTTAAATTTTTAGTAATAAGTTTATTTAAGGATACTGTACCCTAACAGTTGACATGTTATTAACTTTAAATTTTTATTAATAAGTTTATTTAAGGATACTGTACCCTAACAGTTGACATGTTGTCCCAAAGAATTTCTTGTCATTAACACTATATGTTCAACTACTGATGCGAAGTTTTTCAATCAACATGTTACTTAAAATATAAATTTGTTTTAATCACAAAGAACCAAAGTTTGAATGTTTTTGAGGTAGGGATGCTTATAGCTATTGTATTCACATATGTACACTACTGTTCTCGTTACTTGTGTCAGATATTCACACATGTCCACTACTGTTCTCGTTACTTGTGTCAGATATTCACACATGTCCACTACTGTTCTCGTTACTTATGTCAGATATTCACACATGTCCACTACTGTCCTCGTTACTTATGTGAGATATTCACACATGTCCACTACTGTTCTCGTTACCTATGTCAGATATTCACACATGTCCACTACTGTTCTCGTTACCTATGTCAGATATTCACACATGTCCACTACTGTTCTCGTTACCTATGTCAGATATTCACACATGTCCACTACTGTTCTCGTTACTTATGTGAGATATTCACACATGTCCACTACTGTTCTCGTTACTTGTGTCAGATATTCACACATGTCCACTACTGTTCTCGTTACTTATGTCAGATATTCACACATGTCCACTACTGTTCTCGTTACTTATGTCAGATATTCACACATGTCCACTACTGTTCTCGTTACTTATGTGAGATATTCACACATGTCCACTACTGTTCTCGTTACTTATGTCAGATATTCACACATGTCCACTACTGTTCTCGTTACTTATGTCAGATATTCACACATGTACACAACTGTTCTCGTTACTTATGTGAGATATTCACACATGTCACACTACTGTTCTCGTTACTTATGTGAGATATTCACACATGTCCGCTACTGTTCTCGTTACTTGTGTGAGATATTCACACATGTCCACTACTGTTCTCGTTACTTGTGTCAGATATTCACACATGTCCACTACTGTTCTCGTTACTTATGTCAGATATTCACACATGTACACAACTGTTCTCGTTACTTATGTGAGATATTCACACATGTCCGCTACTGTTCTCGTTACTTATGTGAGATATTCACACATGTCCGCTACTGTTCTCGTTACTTATGTCAGATATTCACACATGTCCACTACTGTTCTCGTTACTTGTGTCAGATATTCACACATGTCCACTACTGTTCTCGTTACTTATGTCAGATATTCACACAAAACTACACAAGGAATATCTGTGCTAGTCGTCCTAACTTTCGAACTAATCAGCTAGAGGGAAGGCAGCTAGCTAACAACACCCACCATTTACTCTTGAGCTACTCTGATAGAATAGTGGGATTTTGATTGCCACACTTATAATGCACCTATACCCACAGTAAAGAACGGTGCGCGAACTTGTGGGAACTGCGCGAATCATAGACATTCGGATTTACAGTCCAAAATGCTAACCACTAGGTCACGCCCGACCCAATTGTTCTCACATTTAAAGCATAATAAAAGCGATAATCTTACAACAAAGTGTGTCGCTATTCTCGATAGGTATCTGGAACATTGTAACCGGGTTTGTTTGTTTTTCTACATATTCCAGCCTAAAATCTAGATACGTATACCAACATGAACTATTTATACATAATATTCTATGGGTATTTTTATATGGGTTGAAATAATACATCGTTACAGACTGTCATATAAGCGATATATAAAAGTTACTTTTTTGTATGTGACATTATTTTTAGTTTAACAATATTTATGTTTTAAGAATGTTACTTATTATTTATTTACCTGCTAGCAGATTCAAACTATAAAAATAACTAAGCACATATGTTTCTCTCGTCAGGGGGCGTGTTTTAATAAGTCTTAAATAGGTTTTCTCTTCATCTCTGAGCTTGAGTTCGAATGTTTTAGGAAAAAATCGAAATCCCTACCTTGTCGTCTGCTGTTGGTTCCAGCTGCGGGCACTCTCCCCAGTTGATTTGCTGAAATAACAAAAGTGAAATAAAACATTAAATTATGTTAATTCCAAATTTCACTTATCAGGAAATAACATTTCGCGCAGTAAAGCTTTGACTTTTTTTTTATAAAGCCACCAATTTATTGGTTTTTTCACTCTTGCACTCAAAAGTCCTATACACTGTTTAAGTGCTTACATTCCCACTTTGTAATTAAACACAAAGCTACACAATGGTCTATCTCTCCTCTACCCACACAATTCTAGCATTGTAAGTCGGCAAACATACCGCTGTGCCACTAGGTGGCGGTTGGAGCCAGATTAATAAACTCCAAAATATAGAGCTTTGACAGTGATCTAACCCACGTTTCAACATAATAAGACCCATAACTTTAAATTAATTAACTTTGGAAAATAATTCTGAATTATTGCAATTTTAACAAGTGTGAAATTATTAATAAATTATTTTTTCTAGGCGAAGTTTTTCAGATTAGGGACTTCTAATTATTTATCGTCTCGTGATTTCTGTACTGGAATTAAGCCATGCTCAAAATTAAATGTATGTGTTTGTTTTAGAGCAAAGCCACATTGGAATATTCGCTGTGTTCACCCCAAAGAACTAAAGCCCGGATCTTAAAGTTGTAAGTTCGTAAACTTACCGCTGTCCCACCAGGGGACAAAAAGACTAGAAGGAAGGCAGCTAGTCATCACCACCCACCGCCAACTGTTGGGCTACTATTTTACCAACGAATAGTGGGATTGAACGTCACATTATAACGCCCCCACGGCTGAAAGGGCGAGCATGTTGGTGCGACCGGGATTCGAACCCGCGACCCTCGGATTACGAGTCGAACGCCTTAACCTACCTTCGGAAGTATATTGAGCAGTTATGCTGGGCCCAGGGGACAAAACCCATCTAACGTCCAATTTAGTTAGTTTTATTTTTAATAGACACTGTCTGAGAACCAGAGTAAGAAAGCACTTTTCTACATATTTTATTAGGCGTACCACGCTCATCTTACGAAATCATTTATACACATACACACACATATATTTATTAAAAAGTTGTTCACCATTAACTAACTTTCTTTTCATTTCGGTAATTCAAACGTTATTGTATAAGAATAGTTTTGTGCGAATAATTTATTAAGAAAAGGCGTTAAACATAACCGATTTGTTTTTGTTTTTGAACGGCGACTAGTCATGCACACAGACAAACAAGATGTAAATATGCAAGGCGTGAACTATTGTAGAACAGACACAGACTGGACCAGTCACTAGTCCACTTTCTGGCTCTGGGACTACGTGATACAGCAGCCTGTCTACATCTCAATAACTAGTAACGTAGTTGGATCAGTGATCGAGTCCCCCAAAAATCCAGTGCCCCAGTTATTTTATCCGGTGAAATCAATCAACGTGAAAGTAGAAAGACAAGTCGGGCTCGAAGCTTTTTCGTTTGATATCTCGTTAAGTTATGTAACAAAGTTTAGAATTACACTAGAGGAAACAGGTCTGGAATCAATGAGGTCGGTGGCTCTGAAACTCTGGTTTTCTGGTGCACCGTCAAACTCGTTGTTTAAAAAGTGACATGACTTGATATCCAGCAATCTGTTCACAAGACGTATCCAGCGAAACGCATTTGTACCATCAGGTTGTGTAGTTTATAAGCAACAACGTTACAAACAATTGAAATTCATATTAGAGACAGGTTATTTAGCAAGCCTATGAAAAATGGTCAGTATGAAACAGTTTCGTTAGAGAGTGAAAAATATCTAACATGACGAAACGTTCCACTACTTTTTAGTTAAGTGTTAACAAGAGAGTGAAAAATATCTGACATGACGAAACGTTCCACTACTTTTTAGTTAAGTGTTAACAAGAGAGTGAAAAATATCTGACATGACGAAACGTTCCACTACTTTTTAGTTAAGTGTTAACAAGAGAGTGAAAAATATCTGACATGACGAAACGTTCCACTACTTTTTAGTTAAGTGTTAACAAGAGAGTGAAAAATATCTAACATGACGAAACGTTCCACTACTTTTTTAGTTAAGTGTTAACAAGAGAGTGAGAGTGAAAATATCTAACATGACGAAACGTTCCACTACTTTTTTTAGTTAAGTGTTAACAAGAGAGTGAAAAATATCTAACATGACGAAACGTTCCACTACTTTTTAGTTAAGTGTTAACAAGAGAGTGAAAAATATCTAACATGACGAAACGTTCCACTACTTTTTACTTCAGATGTTCATCATTTATGTTTAGAGTACCGATAAGAGTTACTGAAGTGTCAGTAGTGTCCTCTGTGTGAAATGTTCTCATTTCAAAATCATAGTGCTTTAGTTAATATGTGAGCCCCTGTGTGTTATATTTACCTGCTTATGGTTAATTGTCTAACAGTGTTCTAAGTAGCAAATTTGAATGTCCGTATTAATCAGTTCCTTTACTGAGACGTTTTCTTTTCTGAATATTTGCATGCTTAGATTAATGTCCTCTTCATAAAAACCTTGACGTTTTAAATAGTAAATAAATTCTCTTGGCGTATTTTAGTGTTCTAAGTAACGTCTTGTGTGCCTGGATACCAAAACATGCTCTGTTTGGTATGTTTGTCTGACAAATTTAGTACACTAGATGGTAAGTATTTTTGTCTGACGACTTTAGTACACTAGATGGTATGTTTGTCTGACAACTTTAGTGCACTGGATGGTAAGTATGTTTGTTTGCTCCAGGTATACTACGTACACAGATACGTCTAGATGGCTTTCTGTCGGTATAAGAACCTCCGATTTAAGGAAACAGAGGGATCGATAAACTTCAGAAATGATCAAAACTGTTTAAAACTTTATGATTCTTTGATAGATTCTTTAGGCAGAGTATTCATGATAAAACTTTGTAGAATGGACGGCAAGTATCTGTAGTGGAGACACAAGTCAGTCTTGAAGACGAAAGGCGGAAGACTTTCGAAACGTCGTCCTCTACACTTATGTCTCCACAACAGGAAGTTGCCGTCCGTTCTACAAAGTTTCATCAACTTCATGATGTTTCATAAATGATTCGAGAAGAAGATGAAGAAATATACCTTTCGAAATTATGATTTTGTAACAATTCTAAAAGTTTATCAGATTTCCTTTTCCTTAATTTTATATAACTCAAACTTAACCTGTTACCAAAAAACTTTCGTCCATAGGTAACATTTGGCAAACTTAAAAATGTTCTTCAAGAAAGTAAAGGATACAAAACTCACTGGTGAGCCTGGTGGTGGTCCGGAGGGTGGACCCTGAGGAGCTGCCGTAACAACCGCCAGGACGCAAGCAATCACAACCAATCGCAATGCGGCCATTTTACCCTCTTTCTGTCGTCTTGATAATAAATCTGGCGGTGCACGACCGATATTTATAAACGATATCCAACCAATCAAAACACACCTAGTCATGTTTCGGGACAGAGCCTGCCAGTCAGCGTGACGTAATAACGAAAGGGGAGAGTTTGTGGGTGAGTCAGAATGAAATAGACGAGAGTACTGATTAATTAAGCCAAAAGGTCACTTTTCTGTGCACAGCTAGTTGTTAAACCTTTGTGATTGGTCAAGTTAAGTGGAAGTTAACAAAAGAGTTGAACAGGATGTCGCACAACTTGTTTTGTTACCTGATATAACGAAAGAAGTGATGAACGGATGGGTTTACATAAAATCAAATCTATGTTATATGACAAGAAATCAAACACGTTATCCTAAGAATGTACCTTAACTCGACGAATTTTATACCACCATAAAAATGTACCTTCTTAATATGACGAATCGTACACAACCGTAAAACTGTACATTCTTAACAAGATGAATCACATACCACCGTAAAAATGCACCATTTTAACACGACGAATCATGTACTACCATAACAATGTACCTTGTTAACACGACGAATCGCGTACTACCTTAGAAATGTGCCTTGTTAACACAACGAATCATGTACTACCTTAGAAATGTACCTTGTTAACACGACGAATCGCGTACTACCTTAGAAATGTGCCTTCTTTTCCTGTCCTTATTTGGTGACATTTATTTAAAGTAATTGTTTAGTACCTTTCAAATTATTGTCAATGCTCAATAGATTTCAGATAAGACCATACATTCTAACCGTATTAGCAAGGTGTGGTCAATTGGTTAGTGTATCCAGATTGTGAATCTGGGTGTTTTTCTCCCTGCCTGTTCGGTAACTACTTTCTAGTCTATCAGTTCAAAATTAACGTCTATGCGTAGTTAACTTTCTGTTTTTGTAGCATTGCGCGTAAATTCTGAAACAAGCTAACAAAGCTTGCCGTAGTGACAATCGTTACTGCTGCACAACTGTCATGTCTTTCGATAATAGTTAAATGTGTTATAATTTCACATTTATTTTAACTCATATTACACACCACTTCCCGAAAAATGGGTTTGAAACCTAGACTTACGTCGTCCTGCGTCAAAATACAGAGCAAACAAAAATATATACGATAGCTATTATTATCATAAGTAGAAACAGTAGCCTAACCTTGAATAACATGGTAGATAAAACCACCTTTAGGGTTATCGTAAATACAGATCATATACAAAGGCATAGCAACAATAGCTTAACCTTTTATAACAGCTTCGTAAATATATCATACGTCATAGTAATTATCCATATACTCTCTAAACAGGCGCAAATGTCATTGACGTTAACTGAATCCGTTTATTAGAAACAAATCGGGGGAAAATTTGATGATACTTTCCAAGTTTTAGCACAGATTTAATTTGTAAATACGTCATTCATATAGTTAAGGCTAGCGGGTAGTGTAAGCTAGTTTTATAATGTCACTTATTTCTTAAATAATCTAATACGGGAGGGGTTGCTACGTGTCCCTGACACAATTTTAGTACATGGTTAGAAACAAACGAAACAGACACATACAAAATGCCAAAGGCTCAGTAGCTAGTTTGAAAGTGTTGCATTTGTTCCCTCAGACTATTAACATTTATATATATATATTTATATAGAATATGTTTGTCTGAAAGGAATCACAACTTAATGACAAATATGAACCCACGCAGCTAATATGAATACAAAAACACATTAAATACTAGTTTCTATACTTGTAATTAGAAATGTGTAGCAAGAATTTGTGAAGATAATTTTAAAATATTTGTGGATGCATAGTGATAAACAAGAATTACTTTCATAACGTTTAATTATAAATTAAAATCGTGTACCATTTCATTTCTTTGTTTACTCTATTGCTCAAATAAATATCATCTCTAAAGAGATAGAAACCCCATCATTTTGAATTTGACGATATGTTCATAAACATTAGCACCTTTCATGATTATCCTAAGCCCAAGACGTTGTTTGTTTGTAGTTAAGCAAGCAGCTACACAATAGGCTATCTGTGCTCTGTCCACCACGACTATCAAAACTCGGTTTCTAGTATTGTAAGTTCACAGACATACCGCTATGCTACTGTGACTGTCAATCCCACTATTCGTTGATAAAAGAGTAGCCCAAGAGTTGGCAATGGGTGGTAATGACTAGTTGCCTTCCCTCTAGTCTTACACTGCTAAATTAGGATCGGCTAGCGCAGATAGCCCACGAGTAGCTTTGCGCGAAATTTAAAACAAACCAAACCAAAACTATATGCTGTCGTCTTGAATTTTGAAAGAAGGAAAGCAGCCAATCAGCATCGCTTTACCATCCACCATTTGTTCTAAGGAATCCACTGCCATTCTTATAACGCACCTACGGTTTAACGCATGGGGATTATTTTGTGACATCGCACGAATTCGAACCAGGTTCGCCAGCTTCCAAATTCAAGACTTCTACCAAAGGGCAAACCTGAGCCCTTATTTTGAGAAAGACAGGTATGGACGACAGAATTGTGTGCGTGTGTCTGTGTGTGCATAGCTACAAGTTTTCCATTACACTTCTCGCGCACTTACAACAGTAGTATAAGGACATTTCATATCTAATTTGTATCCCTACATAGCTTGTTACACAAACAGAAACATAATAAATAAAATATGAGAAGAAACGGGGTCAAGAAGATCAGTTTATTCGCAGAAGAAGCGCCATCTACCTTAGTTACACATATATATATATTTTTCCAAGCAAATATATTTACGTTCCATAAAACAAACTAGCTTTTTATCGAGAATTACAACAAAGAAATAAATAGAGGTTAGGGTAAACATGGCTACGTTAAGAACTGAAACAAACAAAGCTAGAAAAAAACACGCCATCTTTCTCTCGTTAATTGCGTTATATTAAGTACATTGTTTATAATTTCGATTATTTTGCTGCGTGATTATTTTAACAGCCTGTCTTTCAATATTTTAAAGTATCCTGTAAACAGAAAAACAATATTAAAATGGGCATGAGGTTTACAGTGGCTCATGTTATTTTGAAATAAATAATCCCTAAAAAAGCTGTATTGAAACTGCATACCAATTGACTTTCTTCTTAACCCTAAAAAATTGCTATGTAAAATTAGGTCGACATTATCATCATTGTCGCCAAACGTGCCCGTTTGGAGAGGATAAAATATTTAATGAAATGATTTTATAAATACGTGTAACTGTGCGTACGCCATTTTTTCTACTAACCCCGTTTTTATAGAATTTGAGGTGGGGTTATGAAATGGGCGTAACATGATGGGTATTGATAACTGCGTGAGTTCAGGGTTATATAATAGATTGGCAACAAGCCAAGTTGACGCGTATGCTGCTGTGATTTCTGTCATTTGTAACAGTTGGTGAAGCGCCCTCTAGTAAACATTTTCAGAAAAAAAAATGGAAATTTTATGTCTCTAATTAAAAAAAAAGGAAAATTGCGTTTTCTCTGTAGATAATTTTTGACATTAATTAAAAAGGGGTGACTTGTAGCACACACACACACACATATATGATCACTGCGAGATAGATTTCTTGTCAAGTAGCATAACCATTCATGTCCCGACATGTCCCTTTCAGGCTTAGCGGAAAGTTTGTTTGTTTGTTTTTAATTTCGCACAAAGATACTCGAGAGCTATCTGTGCTATCCGTTCATAATTTAGCAGTGTAATACCAGAGGGAAGGCAGCTAGTCATCACCACCCACCGCCAACTCTTGAGCTACTCTTTTACCAACGAATAGTGGGATTGACCGTCACATTATAACGCCCCCACGGCTGAAAGGGCGAGCATGTTTGGTGCGATCGCGATTCAAACTCGCGACCCTCAGATTACTATTACCATCTGGCCGTGCCGGGCTGCTTAGCGGAAAGACTTAGAGCTTAAACGCTAATAATCGGGTTTTCCACACCTGCAATTGGCATAGCACAAATAGCTCATTGTGTATTTTTCCGCTCGACAACAAATAAACTAAATGCGTCAAAATTTGTTTCATATCTTTAAGCTCACAACCAAATAGACAACCTTTTAACTGCTATGCAAAATGAAAATAAAAGAAAGATACGCATTGTTATTTCGATATACCCGAGGTCTCACTGCTTAGTTTGTTAATGTTATTTTTAAATCCACATGTTTCCAAATATTTTTGTCTTGTTCGATTGTTTGTTTGAATTTGTATTACGATGAGTGTATACCACGTGTTAAAGATTTTTTTTCTAGTAACACTACACAACTACGGATAATGAAATTAATAGTAAAATGTTTCTACATAGGTTAACTTTGTTGTTATTGTTTTTTAATTTCGTGAAAAGCTACTAGAGGGCTATTAGAACTAGCTGTTTCTAATTTTGAACTAATAGACGAGAAGGAAGGTGGCTAATAAATGCTATCCACTGTCGACTCTTGGGGTTCTCTTTCTCAAAGTATAATGGAATTGGCTGTCACATAATACCGTCTCCACGGCTGAAAGGATGAATATGTTCGGGAACAGTATTTAAACTCGCGACCCTGAGGTTTCGGGTCCAGTGCTTTAATCACCAGGTCATTCTCGGTTAAGGTAAGAGCAGGTTTTGGAACACGACAATTGTAATGCTAATTAATTAAAAACTGTATAGATTGGACACTAAATGTGTTAGCGGTAAGTTTGACGACGTTCAATCTTAAATTGCGACATTCACTTTTCAGTGGTGGTCAGAATGCAAACTGTCCGTTGTAAGCCAAGTGGTTAAAAAGTAAAAAAACAATGGTTTTCAACGCAAAGCTACGCAATTAGTTATTTTCTGTCAACCGCGGGAATTAAATCTCTATTATAACTCTTCCAAGGCTGAAAGACGAGCACATTCAGCAATGGGGTTCGAACCCGTGAATTGCATATGGCGAGTCAAACGCCTTAAATACCATAAGAAAAATACGGGATCTCAAAATATTACTAAAAGACCATAAAAATGTGAGCCCTTAAACTCCAAGAACTGTTTATTTGATCTTAACATAAGGCTACAGAATTGATTGTGTGTACTCTGCCCACCACGGGTATCGAAACCTGACTTTGTGTCATAGATCTTAAAATAATCGCTGATCCACCAAAGGGGTGGGAGTTAAACCATGATTTTGTAACCATGTAACTATGCACCACCACCAAAGAAGTCATGCTGCTGTTAGCAGCAGCGAACAGTGAGAGAAATTTTAATATAGTAAGTCTGTCCAGTTCTTAGTGTTTTGACCTCTTTTACAACAGTGATTAAAACTTATTCCCGCGTTTTACTATGGGTGCGTTTTAAAAGTAACAATCAGTCCCTTTATTCGGGTGAACGCCGCGTGCTAGCAGGAGTTGACTGTCTTTCATCATGTTGGTAGTTCAAAATTAGGGAAAACTATATTTAAAACCTAGGAGGTCTCTGACTTAGCCGTGTAGCCCATGAGCACGGTGGTTCAAAATTAGAGACAGCCATCTTTAAAACCTAGGAGGTCTCTGACTTAGCTGTGTAGCCCATGAGCACGGTAGTTCAAAATTAGGGACATCTATATTTAAAACCTAGCGGTCTCTGACTTAGTCGTATAGCCCATGAGCACGGTGGTTCAAAATTAGAGACAGCCATCTTTAAAACCTAGAAGGTCTCTGACTTAGCTATGTAGCCCATGAGCACGGTAGTTCAAAATTAGGGACAACTATATTTAAAACCTAGAGTTCAAAATACCAGTACTTCTTGGTTGTTTATTCTGTAACTTTAAGGCAATAAACTAGAAAGAAGGCAGATGGTAAACAGCACCCCCCACCAGTATTTGGGATATTCTTACCTGACTGAATAGTAGGAAATGACCATCACTACTATAACTACAGCTCCAAAATGAGGATCCTTCTTTTGCAGCAACGGGATTTGAAACCATGAACCTTCGATTTCAAGTCCAGACGAGCAGGCTATTAAAGATATGCCCGGTTCCTCCAGATAGTAAATAATGCACAATAAGTATATTACACATGACTAACGCAAGGGAACAATGGTAACAGTCATATACGTAACAGAGTCAATAAAATTAACAATAAAATAACAGTTTTATAATAACCAAAAGGGTAAAAATAGTACACATACCAAATAAAGCTTTCACCCAACTTGTACTTTCAAAAGTAGTTCATTGTATAATTGTAACATTTGCAATAGGTTCTAAAGTTTAAATATAACATAATAGAATAAATAAGGGGGAGGGAACAAGGATATTGCGTTCGTATAAAATTTAAAAATGTAATAATTTAGATAAATAGAATATTTTACTTTTACCGAGTAAAATCCAACAGGAGTAATAATCTACAACATACATAAATGGAAGATCCCATTGCTTTGATTTGTTGTTGTTTTTAATTTCGCGCAAAGCTACTCGAGGGCTATCTGCGCTAGCCGTCCCTAATTTAGCAGTATAAAACTAGAGGGAAGACGGCTAGTCATCACCATCTACCGCCAACTCTCGGGCTATTCTTTTACCAACGAATAGTGGGGTTAATATTATAACGCCCTCACGGCTAAAAGGGCGAGTATTAGTCGTGTGACCGGGATTCGAACCCGTGACCCTCGTATTACGAGTCGAACGCCTTAACACACTGGGCCATGCCGGGCCCAACTAATTTGAAAGGCATTAGAAAAGTATTTAGTTTTATTTATTAAATCCATCAACCTGCAATTTGTGACAAGTTAAATTACACGAACAATTCAGTTGTCAAGAAGGTGAAGTGAAATATTCAGTAAACGCATTCAAGCAAATGATTTAAGACTGCAGTGTCAATAAGTATCACAATAAAGGATTAGTAACATTAGAACGTCTAATTGGTAGCCCTAAGTGGGCCCGACATGGCCAGGTGGTTAAGGCACTCGACTCGTAATCTAAGGGTAACGGGTTCGAATCTCCGTCGCACCAAACATGCTCGCCCTTTCAGGGATGGATGGCGTTATAATGTGCTGTCAATCCCACTATTCGATGGTAAAATAGTAGCCTAAGAGTTGGCGGTGGGTGGTGATGACAAGTTTCCTTCCCTCTGGTCTTACACTGCTATACCAAGCGTGTTAAGGCGTTCGACTCGTAATCCGAGGGTCGCGGGTTCAAATCCTGGTTGTACCAAACATGCCCGCCCTTTCAGCCGTGGGAGCGTTATAATGTGACGGTCAATCCCACTATTCGATGGTAAAAGAGTAGCCCAAGAGTTGGCGGTGGGTGGTGATGACTATCTGCCTTTCCTCTGGTCTTACACTGCTAATTTAGGGACGGCTAGCGCAGATAGCCCTCGAGTAACTTTGCGCGAAATTCAAAAAACAAACTAACAATACACTGCTATATTACGAACGGCTAGCGCGTATATACCTCGTGTAGTTTTTCGCGAAATTAAAAAAACAAACACTAAAGACGCCTTTTCAGTGGCACAGCTGGATATATGTGAATGTACAACGCTATAATCAGGATGGGCAGGGCACAGATATCCCATTGTATAATTTTGTGCTTAATTACAAACAAACAAAGCCCTAAGTGTTCAGTTCCTACCTGATAACGAGGGTATTTTGTCTGTTTCAGATTAAACACAAAGCTACACAAAGGGCTATCTGTACTCAGCCGACCACGAGTATCGAAACCCGTTTTCTCATGGTTTAAGCCCGAAGATATATTTCTGTGCCGCTGGGGGGCAGGATGGTCTTTATCTCGAAGAATTATTGAGAACTCTCGATAGCCTACTAATTGAGAACTGTCTACAGTCTACTGATTGAGAACTGTCTACAGTCTACTAATTGAGAACTGTCGATAGTCTACTGCTTTAGAGAGAAACATTTTCACCAGGATCATTTGTATCCTTATAATTAAGTTATAATTCAGCTACGTGTTATTATTCAGCGTTCCCATAACGCACTGTTGTAACTAAAAAGTGACTTTCAAAGGAACGTAAAAACTCTACAAAAAAGTACAACAGGATTCAAACTTATATGTAGTTTGAGTACTCGTTGATAGTTTAAATTTGCAGCATACTGTTGTAACGAATTAAGCGGACACAACAGTTTTAAATCGATCAGTATTCGATCCCAGTTTTCTACAGAATGAAGGTAAATAATGTACTACAGTATAATGAGTAATTTTCGATTGAAAAAACAAATTTCATGAGGTTTTTTGATATTAAAATAGAACTTAAAACAGCTTTTCTCTGAATAATATAAATAAGTTACTTTATACGGGTACAGCTTTTAGAAGACTGGTCAAGTACGATGCTAGGAACTGTAAACAATATATTGAAAACTAAGAACTGACCAAATAAATAAAACAAGCACGAGAGTTACCTTGGCAAAATATTGGAAAAATAAATAAATTCAAGACGATTTTTATGGAACAAAAACTTCTATGCGCGCGAGCAAGATATTAAAAAAGATGCAGCTCGAGAGCCTGCAGTAAGTATTGAAGATAGTAACGGTAACCTTTCTACTGACCCCACTGAAACTGACCATAGATGGGAGTGTCTCATGAATGTTGAAGTGGAAAATATACACGTGCCAAAGGACAACAAAGAAACAAATATAGACCAAAAATATATATATGTAAAAACGAAGAAGGTCGAAACGTTGTTCGCTCCTCTACGTAAAAAAAAAAATTCTCAACCCATACGAGCCGTTTTTACATATATATATATATTTTCTACAAATGGGTTTTCTCGACATCACTGATTAAACATAGACCCATATGAAGCTACGTACAAGGAAGATCTACACAGAAACAAATACAGACCCATATGAAGCTATGGACAAGTAAGATCAACACGGAAACAAAACTAGACCAATATGAAGCTATGCACAAGTAAGATCAACACAGAAACAAATACAGACCCATATGAAGCTATGCACAAGTAAGATCAACACAGAAACAAATACAGACCCATATGAAGCTATGCACAAGTAAGATCAACACAGAAACAAATACAGACCCGTATGAAGCTATGCACAAGTAAGATCAACACAGAAACAAATACAGACCCATATGAAGCTATGCACAAGTAAGATCAACACGGAAACAAAACTAGACCAATATGAAGCTATGCACAAGTGAGATCAACACAGAAACAAATACAGACCCGTATGAAGCTATGCACAAATAAGATCAACACAGAAACAAATACAGACCCGTATGAAGCTATGCACAAGTAAGATCAACACAGAAACAAATACAGACCCATATGAAGCTATGCACAAGTAAGATCAACACGGAAACAAAACTAGACCAATATGAAGCTATGCACAAGTGAGATCAACACAGAAACAAATACAGACCCATATGAAGCTATGCACAAGTAAGATCAACACGGAAACAAATACAGACCCATATGAAGCTATGCACAAGTAAGATCAACACAGAAACAAATACAGACCCATATGAAGCTATGCACAAGTAAGATCAACACGGAAACAAAACTAGACCAATATGAAGCTATGCACAAGTAAGATCAACACAGAAACAAATACAGACCCATATGAAGCTATGCACAAGTAAGATCAACACAGAAACAAATACAGACCCATATGAAGCTATGCACAAGTAAGATCAACACGGAAACAAAACTAGACCAATATGAAGCTATGCACAAGTGAGATCAACACAGAAACAAATACAGACCCGTATGAAGCTATGCACAAATAAGATCAACACAGAAACAAATACAGACCCGTATGAAGCTATGCACAAGTAAGATCAACACAGAAACAAATACAGACCCATATGAAGCTATGCACAAGTAAGATCAACACGGAAACAAAACTAGACCAATATGAAGCTATGCACAAGTGAGATCAACACAGAAACAAATACAGACCCATATGAAGCTATGCACAAGTAAGATCAACACGGAAACAAATACAGACCCATATGAAGTTATGCACAAGTAAGATCAACACAGAAACAAATACAGACCCATATGAAGCTATGCACAAGTAAGATCAACACGGAAACAAAACTAGACCAATATGAAGCTATGCACAAGTGAGATCAACACAGAAACAAATACAGACCCATATGAAGCTATGCACAAGTAAGATCAACACAGAAACATACCTAGACCCATATGAAGCTGTGCACAAGTAAGATCAACACAGAAACATACCTAGACCCATATGAAGCTGTGCACAAGTAAGATCAACACGGAAACATACCTAGACCCATATGAAGCTATGTACAAGGGCAGTTTTATCTCCTTGGGTGGAGCTAATCAAATGATAACTCAGGACATAATGGCTTACCTGCAGAGACCTTTAAATGTGGCAAATAAGCGGCTGCTGAAAATTTTGAATGACGTATGTAAGAAAGATGATGTCCAAGCACATCAAGTAATTTGAAGAAACTAGAAGAAGGCCAGCATGGTTTCAAACCAGGGATAAAATACCATAAACCTTAACTTCTTCATGAAAATGACTTGTGAAAAGTCATGGGCGTATAACGAGGACGAGCATTTGGCTTCTCTACATCTGAAAAAAACAACAACAGAGTTTTTAGAAGAAAGTTCTGTCAAACGCTACAGAAGACAATAATTTAGTATATCTGCCAAGTAATAATGTATCTGCCAAGTAATAATGTATCTGTCAAGTAATAATGGGCATGTGCAAAGTTTTTGTGCAATGAGGCCCCAGCTAGGGAAAAATCAGGAAGGAACCATTGGTGTGCAACAGGATAACGTACTCTCCACACTGTTGTTCATCTTGTTGATGGATTATATATTGAAGGAAGAGGAAATGTGCATTCTACTTTAGATTCTGAGACACTTAAGGATGTAGATAATATTAGTGTTGTTACATCTGCTGAGAACGTGGTGTAAAGTGCTTGAGGAACATGTCTTGATATCACAAATAATGGTATTGTCACGCATACCAAGACAAGTAATTGTTGAGGTCAGAGGGACAACATTAAAGCCAACAGGCAGCTTTCAATATCTAGAAGTTCACTGTAACTAAGAAACAGATAAAGAACATGCAGTGAATGACAAGATAAACCAGTTTAACAGGAATGTATAACGCTCTGTCTGTTATAGAGGATTAAACACATACTATATAAAGCTAGGGTTAAGGGTACCATATGTACACCATGAAATTCCAATCTCATCTGTTCTGTTGGATTGGTGGATGGATCTTAAATGTTCAAAGGAAAAGTCAAGTTCAAGCAATCGAGATGAGAATTCTTCTTCCTTATCAAATGTGTCACGCTCAGAGACACTATTAATGGGTGTGAAGGATTTTACTGGTAATCGGTCACTGAGGGAACGTAGCTGAAATGGTTTTGGCCCCTGAAGCATATGGAGAAAAAGATTAAGGTCTTTTAAGTGTTTCCTGTAGGAGCAAAGAGGAAGAAGACCACCAGGATACCTTGGTTAAAGGTGGATAGAAACCATAAGACAGGTGGTTGAGCTGATTGAAACAGAAGTCTATAAAAACAAGAGACGATGGAGAGATTTCTACACAAACACACGCTAGGCCTAGCTGGTGGGACCATGGCCAGGTGGGTTAAGACGTTCGACTCGTAATCTGAGGGTCGCGAGTTCGAATCCCGGTCGCACCAAACATGCTCGCTCTTTCAGCCGTGGGGGCGTTATAATTCTACGGTCAATCCCACTATTCATTGGTAAAAGAGTAGCCCAAGCGTTGGCGGTGGGTGATGATGACTATCTGCCTTCCCTCTAGTCTTACACTGCTAAATTAGGGACGTCTAGCACAGATAGCCCTCGAGTAGCTTTGTGCGAAATTCAAAAAAACAAACCTAGCTGGTGTCGGACGACAATGATTATTTAGAATTGGAAAGGGCACAGCTTTTCTCAATATATATACATTTTTTTATGATCTGAAGGATCTGCGTTAACCCTAAGTTATAACAATACCTGATTTTTGTGTAACTGTAATGCATTTCTTTTATAAGATCGCACTGTCGTTCTCTTTAAACTTTATAATCGATTTTAAGTTCATTACATCGATATTATTAAAACTGTATTTTTTTTAATGCGATAGCCCCAAAGGAGTTATAGCTATTAAATTAAAGGCTCTTTTCCCTCAGTAATACTTCTAAGTCAAAACCATATATCGTTTATATTTCAAAAAATTTCCAATCATATACCAAATAATCCAAAAGAAAATGAAACCTCTACAATTTAATGTTCTTTTTGAACAGCCTATTGTATGAAAATGGTGACACAGATTTTACTTTAAATCAGATGATCTTTCTTCTAGCTATTCTATAGATTTGGCGTAGACTGAATTAATTCCAGAGCAATTAGCAGTAAATTGGGACAAAATTATCATTCCCATTGTATGAAAAGGTAGGAGGGGGGGTAAATAAATTATAGCCTCTTTTTAGTTATTGTTTCAACACTAATTATATTCTGAGATGTTCCCTAATTTTGATTATATGTATTTATACCCTTTACTAATAACACGCAACATTTAACAGTTATTATTTTATCACAGGTTTAACAAACGTTTCGATGATTGAGTTATCAGGTCGAGTACCCTACTTGCATATTATTATTTCTCATAAACACGTTAATTACGATATCTCGACTATTAATAGTAGTTAATATTTTTATTTGTCTGTGAAAAATCTGTACCTATTTTTCCGATTTTACAAGTTGCAAAACTTTCAACCCAATTAAAAGCAAGTTGTCAAAAAAACTACGTGTTCCATGTTACGGAAACAGTACGAAACAACCACGTAGTATTGCTGATTTATGATATAATAACTGTAAAAACAAAACTGGATAAACGAAATTGCTAAATCCAATGAACTTGCAAGAAAAACGGTATCCCACGAGATAATCAACTTAGTGGTCAGTTTCATGTAGATAAAATTAAGCATGTTTTGTTTTCGGTTAGAAGGAAAGATCTAAAGTTCATTCGTTAGTGTAATTTGTACAAAAGACGAGGGGATATGCCCCCTTGTTTTCCACCAGAATGGTTAGTTTAAATTGCATTTCAACAAGGGTAACAAATGTTTAGTTTGTTTGTTTGTTTGTTTTGGAATTTCTCACAAAGCTACTCGAGGGCTATCTGTGCTAGCCGTCCCTAATTTAGCAGTCTAAGACTAGAGGGAAGGCAGCTAGTCATCACCACCCACCGCCAACTCTTGGGCTACTCATTTAGTTTTAATGTTACTTGTAGAATAACTTATTTTAGCGTCTGTAGCAGCATCCATTTGTAACAATTTTTCCCACTTTTGAAACCAAAGTTACATACCTGATTTCATTTGTTGAACCTAATTGGAACTTTGAAACCAAAGCTTCAATTCTAGATAGAGATATTGGATCTAATGTTACACGTACTGGATTAAAACAAATTCGTAAAACCACTAAGCTAACTTTTATAGTTGACGTAACCCAAAAAGCATTTCCGTACGGTATCAGCAGCTGTGCTGGTGTTTTGATTATAGAACAGATATTAAACCTGTTTTCTTAAGTGTACAGATACTTCGTTTAGGCTGTTAAAAGATGTCTGTACGCAAGCATTTGAAATATAACCCAAACAAGACTTACAACAATAAATATATGTTAAAAGTTGACAGTGTTTATTTAAGAAATTATTTTTCCATTAAACAGTTACAACACATATAAAATGAAGTAGGTATAAGAAATAGTGTTTTTTGGAAAGAAAGTCGGCGAGAGAAAGGGGGTGGTAGTTTGTGTGTGTCTTTTTCTTATAGCAAAGCCATATCAAACTATCTGGTGAGTCTACAAAGTGGAATCGAACCCCTGATTTTAGCGTTGTAAACCTGAAGACTTACTGTCCCAGTGGGGGGACGGAAGTGAAAGTTTGTGTGTGTTCTTTTCTTATAGCAAAGCCATATCGAGCTATCTGCTGAGTCCACAGAGGGGATTCGAACCTCTGATTTTAGCGTTGTAAATCTGAAGACTTACCGGGGACGGTGATGAAAGAGAACTGGCACCAATATGTCTGATGGTGTTACGTGATTCGAATCAATTAAAATTACCCTCAACATCAAACCACCAAACCTATTAAGAAAAAAACAGATATGTAAAACAGTAAATATAGTTGACGACTTCAGACACTGATTGCTTGACAACGTAAACATTAACTGTTGAAAGAAAAGTCGTTGTGTAGTGACAGGTAATGTTTGTTGTACATGTCCGTACATATTAGGCTTAAAGTGTAAGTACTTTTTATTTGTTTTGGCGAAACGTTTTAAACGTGTCTTTATTGTCTGCTTTATTTTTACTCTAAGCAACTATTCATATGGTACTTCACACATAATTTTGTCTTTCATTTATTCTGGCTCAGACTGAAGTTTAGCTACATCGTGCCTAACGTAGGTGGTGATGTGGGAAAACCTGGACTTGCTGATAATTTTTCTAATTTGGTAAAGAATAAATTCACCAGTCGTAACGACATAAAAACCTCAAGAAAAGCATAAGGAAATTAAAATGTATGCTATATTTTATTGGAAAGTGTACAACACACAAAATTACGCTTTTATATCTCTTATTCCTATCTCTCTTTGAGGAAAATTGTGCATGAAGTTTTAGTTTGAAAGAACTTAAACAAATTAACGTCACTTAACTTAAAAACTCATCAACGTTTCCACGAAATTTCATTTTAAAATGGTCACGTTTTAATTCTTTTGTTTTACAAAATGTACGCACAGAATTTCATTTTCATCGAATTTTGCATTGTAACAGCTTTCGCGTTTGCTCACTCTTTACCCTTTGGCTCAAACTATTTTACAACGCACCTATTTCCATTTATCTATTTAGTAGTAAAATGAAATACAAAAAAAAAAAATCAGACTGTTAGCGAATACTGTTCAAACATTCAATTTTTCTTGATGAGGTGTTAAAAGGGCTCGGCATGATCAGATGGTTAAGTCTCTCGAATCACAATCCGATGGTTACGGGTTCGAACCCCCTTACACCAAATATGCTCGCCCTTTCAGTGGTGGGGGCGTTATAATATGACGGTCAATTCCACTATTCGTTCACAAAAGAGTAGCCCAAGAGCTGGCGTTGGGAGTGGGTGGTGATGACTAGCTGCCTTCCCTCGTGTAGTGCGCGAAATTCAGAACAAACAAACATTCATCATCATAACCCTCTTTCATTTAGCTTCATCACTAAGTCTTTTTCCTAGCATGGCCAAGTGGTTAGGGCGCTCGACTAGCAATATACAGGCTGTAGGTTCGAAACCCTGGTCCACCGATGAGAGGACAGTAGTAAGTATTCGGATTTACAACTCTAACGTAAGGGGTTCGATTCTCCTCGATGGATACAGCAGATATGGCTCTGCTATTAGATAAACACATACCTGATTCCCTGTCCTACTAAATATATACGCCCTTTCAGCCTTGGGGGCGTTATAATGACAACAGTCAATACCACTATTCGTTGGTAAAAGAGTAACCCAAGAGTTGGTGATGGGTGGCGATACTAGTTGTCTTTCCTCTAGACTTTCACTGCTAAATTGAGGAAGGCTAGCGCAGACATCCCTCGAGTACTTTCGCGCGAAATTCGAAACAAACCAATCTATACTTCCATTTGTTTGGAGTTTAATAAAAAGTTAAAACTGTTGTTGAATCAGCAGTTGTAGTTGGTTTGGCGAAATAATATAGGTCGTGTTTGAAAATTTTCGAAATCATTGTTACAACAAAATACGTAAATGTGAAATCTCTATATAAGAAACTTCCTAATAACGCCATTTCTGCAACTATAATTACACTTGTAACTTCATTTCGTCTTTCACTATTTACGTTTTTTTTTTATTCTTTTTATTAATACTTGTACATGACTGGCTGTATCACTTCCTTATTTCAGAAACCGGTTTCTAAGTTCACTGAGCAACAGTCGGGTCAACAAAAATTTGGCCATTATTCTAGTTTAGCACAAAACCAAAGCATGACCCATTAAATAGCTGCTCTGATAACCGACAATATATCAGGTTATTAAAAGATAACACAGGAAGTGAGTCAGATTTTAATTTACTGGTCTTATTCTGTATTGGGCAGACAGTTGTTATAAGTTTAAAACATGAAAATATGTAATAAGCGAGAACAACTGATGGTTTTATACGTAAAAATAAAGAAGGCATTACGTAAGACAAACCAACTATTTTATCCCTAAATACAATGTAAGCAATAAGTATTACGTCAGACAAACTAATTAATAGTTTTGTACCTAAATATAATAAAGGCTTTAAACTATTAAGAAAGACAAATAAATGGTTTTGTATCTAAATATAGTAATGGCATTAAGTGATAAGAAAGACAACTTGCTGGTTTTATTCCTAAATATAATTATTAGATATAAATACGATTTTTTCGTTTTGTGTTAGATACGAGAGCAATTTTTTAGTTATAAAACGCAAGTGTCAAATTTTGTATTTTAGACGTGATAATTTATCGCAGATTTACTTACGCATCTATTTATAAATTATTTGTTGTGTAATTCAATTGTTGTGAACCGACGTCACGTTACTCGAATCTTCCGAATTTTTCTCTTTGCTTTAAGTTAGTATTGTTACACCATAAAGTCTCGTAGTTTGTAGAACGTTCTGGACTTCAGTCGGGCAATATATATTAGCGCTTACGCTTATCTATCTTTCAAGGACCCCCAAAACATGCATTTTTAGTAGCAAATTCTAGAGTTCATTATAAAATGCACCCTATAGCGGAATTTGCCAGTTAAACATCTGAATTAATTAGCAGATATGATATTACGTATGTTGAAAGGAAACAAAAGATATCGATATGTCTCAATTTATTTTGTTCTAGACTCGTATTTCATAAAAAAAAAATACACAAATCAAATACTTTCATTTTTTACACCATTTAAATTATTTTATTTAATATATAATGTTTAATATCTCTCCAGAGCATTATATAACAGTAGCGTTTTGTTCCATTTTAAGATTTCGGAATGATACGCCATGCGGATTCCCGTTATTATTGCACTGTGTGTTCAGAGAGGTCGCTGAAAGAACGCATGACAACAATGCAATAAAAAATTCGGAATGTCCCATTACTATCCAATATGGGTTTCAACTGTTTGAATTGTGCATGCCACTGTCAGAGATATCACTATAAGCTGAAAATGGTAAACAGGTATACAGAAGTATTTATAAAGCAACTAGCCTATTGGACAGCTATGCCACTAGGGGGCAAGGTAAAAAAGGACTGATTGTGAGCCTGTGGTGGCCAAACTGGTAACTAAACTTCATACCTTCGTCACTTTTAGGTATGGAAACATTTGTTTATCTTCCTTAATACCTAATGTCTTTATTACTGTCAGGTTTGTTGTTGGTGTTTTATGTGTGTGGTCTGGATTCTTTATCATATGTTTAACTTCTTGACGATAAATTTAAACAATAAACAGACAGCAGAGGGCCTACTATTCCTCCCAGTGGCACAGCAGTATGTCTGCGGACTCACATTGCTAGAAACCGGGTTTCGATACCCGTGGTGGGCAGAGCACAGATAGTCCATAGTATAATTATTTCACTTATCACACTACAATCGGAAATCACCGACTGCTGATAATTACAGCACACAGTCGGTTCAGTTCCAATTATATACAATAAAGTTGATGTCACTGCGTAGTATTGTCGATAGTTTAACCATAAAAACTGCAACGACTGTAGGAAATTTATTTTGAAACTTCATTGAATTTGAAATAGGTTGAGTTACCAATGAATGTGTCACTAAAAAACAAACCTGTCTCTTTTCGTTTTATATTCAAACGAACGAAACATAAAAATGGTGAATGTCCTTGTGGCTAGTACATGATCAATACATAGCTTTATGTGATTGTTGTGAGAGACAAACAAATCGTTAAGTTCCTTGACAAAGTCATTATCCACTACAGTCACAAGTTCAAAGACTTTTTCTATCACTCTACACATTTAGAACTAAACCACTTTCTTATCCAAAGGAAGTTTACCAACCAAAGGTTCAAATAAAGTGTCAAATTTTGGCAACGTTCAAAATTTTCAGACAGGTTGTTGAAAGATTTTCAAAAAAAGTGGCCTTATTTAGAATGCATCCAATTATATCTTTATTGTATACGTAATGGTCAACCTTAAAAATAAATGACTTTAATTAAATATATTGTGACAAATAAAACCCATATCATCCTGATTGATCATTTAAACTTTATCACCCCATGGCTCGAGACACGTGCTTTTATCGAATGTGTTTCAGATCCCAGCACTTATAATGTGTCTTCTCTTTTTTATTTTTTATTTTTTTATTATTTTTTTTACGCGGGTTCGCATCCCCGTCGTACCAAACATGCTCGCCCTTTCAGCCGTGGGGTCGTTATAATGTGACGGTCAATCCCACTATTCGTTGGTAAAAGAGTAGCCCAAGATTTGGCGGTGGGTGGTGATGCCTTCCCTCTAGTCTTACACTGCAAAATTATGGACGGCTAGCACAGATAGCCCTCGAGTAGCTTTGTGCGAAATTCAAATACAATTCAAATACATACAATTTTTTTTTTTTTTACATTTGTATAAGATAACGAGATATTGGTTTTTATCGTTGATAAAGACGTAAACACTCCTTTGTTAGTTACTGGTAGCCTTTTACAACAATTGTACGTCTTCCTAGTTCTTGTCCTTCGACCATTTCCTTCCCACTCGAAAAAAAAACACCTAAAATATCTAGTTTTCTCATTCAGAAGCCATTTAGCCAATCAGCAATCACGTTTGTCGAGCCACATCTAACTTTAACATAACTTGTTGGAGCTATGCATATCGAGACATATGGTACTGGTGCGATGCGGCCAAAACAACCTGCAGGACACACTGTGAGTTATTAATAAGAATGCTAGTTTAGTGATTATACACTTTCTGTAGCTCGGACTGTGGTAACTCTAACTTATCACATACTACCCGTGAATGTGCTCTACTAGGCCTTTAATTTTCATATCAAATTTCAAGGCAATCAATTAAGATTGACATGAAACATCCGCAATTTTCATTCAATTTCTTCCTTTTTCGCATCGAAAATATGCCAACTTTATCTTATATAAAATCATACTTAACTTTTATGGATTTTTTTTCAAATTTGTGACACAAATACATCTCTACAACATACAATTACATGTCAAATTTGGTCTAAATATAAGCCACAGGCGTAAAGCTGTTCAACAAAACACTGTTCATTTGTGATCAAAATTTCTGTGCATACCTAAATTCACGTGAGCTATCAATCTCTTTTACTACAGTTTCACCTAAGAGTAAAATTGGGCCATTTTTAGATTTTGTCTTTGGAATTGAAGACGGCTGATTTAGAGCTTTTAAAGTATAGGGTAAAAGCGCGTGCCGGTGCATAAATATTGGTTAGGCTAAGCAAATTATATTAGCAGTTTCTATCTCAAGTTTTGAAAGATTCTTATGGATGGACGGTTATTATTCATTGCCAACTTTTAAGTATAAACTTACGAAAATTTATGAGATTATTCTAATTAAAGAACTTTCAGCGTCACGTCATATTAACTTAAGCAATAAGTATAAACAATGATGCCTGATACAACTGTACCGAATACATAGGGCGATGACAACAAACTGTAAATCTAGATTCCGTGGTGTTACTATGAAAGAAGTTATTTACACTGTTTTAGAGAGGATAAAATACCACCATATATTTTAAAGACTCTAATTGGTACTGTAAAGTAAGGTCTATTCTGAATAATAGGGTTACATTCCCAAAGCTAATCTTGGTTACTACCGAATGTCACTCGTGACGATGAGAAATCCACTTGAAGTAAAAGTGTATCTCAAGAGGGTTTGTATGGTATTAAAACTTTTATTAAAATCAAGTACAGAACAAGCTATCGACTAAAACCTTTGTTAATCTGAAGGTGACCTAAGAAGGTCGAAACGTTCTTCTCTACTTTATTTAAATAAAAGTTTTAATACCCATGCCAGTCGTCTTGAGATACATATCGAGTGTTACTTTCTTACTTGCTGTGATTTGTTGATGTGCATTGACAAATATTTATAATAGATAATCAAAAATACTTTAGCTGTGAAAAAAGCGCGGCCTAGAAAGGCTTAAGCGCGCGATTTAAAGTAAAGAAATCAAAATTAATAGCAACACTGGTAGATACACTTATAGCATTGATAACGATTTTACAGCAAATATTCATTCATTATTTAGCCAGCCTGCGTTTGTTATTCAACAAACAAAATGCAAAAGTTAAAATAAGATCAAATTAGTGAGAGATACAGTCAAATAGATCTAGACTGTGTTTGCAAGTTTATCCATAGAGAGTGCATATTGGTAACTTTTAAAGTGTAATAATCCAATATTGTGTTGCAATAACAGAGTACAGAAGAATAATTCGTCGTTTTTGTTGGGTTCTAAAGCAACTGAACCAGTCTGTATGGACTTTTAATGTAAGAGTTTTGGGTAAAGCTGTGATGACTAACTGTGTAAAGAACATTTGTAAAAAGTGTATTGTGTGCTGTCTGTTTATTGTTAAATTTATCGCCATAAAGGCACAAACGTACTACAAAAAATTCAGAATACACACACATAAGTAAATAACAACAAAAACCGAACAAAAATAAAGACGTTAAGTATTAAGGAAAACAAATTGTTTCATACCTGAAATTAATTACGGCATTAATTATTATACAAGACAAACTAATGGTTTTATACCTGTATATAATTGTTCGCTATACACGATTGTTCAATTTTATGTTTGACTCAAAAGGTATTATTTAGTTATAAAGCGCAATTGTTATATTTAGTATTTTTAGAAGCGATAATCTATTGCACGTTAGCTCACGTAACTCGTTCACGAATTATTTGTTGCATATTTAAATTGTTGTGAATTGACGTCGCTTTAGTCGAACCTTTTGAATATTCCTCTTTGTTGTCAGTAATTATTGTTGCATCATAACGTTTCGTAGTTTGTAGAAAGTCTAGGCCTCAGTCGGGCGATATATATAGGCGACCCAGTTAGTACAAGAAAGTGAGTTAGTGATATTAAGACAAAGTTAATGGATATATAGTCTAATAGATCTAGACTGTGTGTGTAAATTTAGTCATATAGAGAGTACAGTGGTGACATTTAAAGTGTAATAATCGAATATTGTATTGCAATAACAGAGTAGAGAAAAATAATTCGTCTTGTCAGTCAGGTTTTTAAGTAACTGAACGAGACTGTGTAGACTTTAGATATAAAAGAGAATTATTTAAAGTTCTTGATACAAGTGTGGTAAAAAGTATGCTATAAGTGAATACCTAATTGTATTGTCATAACAGAGTAGAGACGGATATTCGTCTTGTCAAATGAATTCTAAGGTAAATGAACTGGCTTTTATTGACTTTTAACAAAGAGAGACGATTATTTAAAGCTCTGGATTCAACTATGTAATGAACATTTATAAATGTAAAAAAATGGATTGTGTGCTGTCTGTTTACTGTTGAAATTTATCGCCAACAAGTTACGGACACCTGTTGTAATGAATCTGGTTCATACACATGAGTAAAAACAAAACAAAAAATAACCTGACAATCATAAATGCATAAAATATTAAACACGACAAACTAGATCTTTTATACTCAGAAATTATTAAGCAGTACGTATTAGGCGAAAGAAACTTGTGATTTTACACCTCAAAGTAAAAAAGATGTTAAGTATTATGCGAGACAAACTACTGTTGTTATACATAAAATAATAAAAGCGTGAAATATTCAGCAATACAAGCTACGGATTTTATTCTTAATAATAATGAAGGTATTAAAGTTTATTGAAATTAGAGAAAAATAGTAGATGATTTGCATAAGAAATAATTAAATCACTTCTAATTGGTTAGCGGGAGAGAACGTCATGCTTTTATCATTTCTTCTCTAAAGTTCACGTTTTGGTAAGGAAAGAAAATTCATACATTAGTAAACTCTGTACATAATGTATATAATTATTTAAAACATCGAACAATTACCATTGCGAATTGAGAGAATAATTGTTTTAACCTGACAAATACAAGGAAATTTATTTAAAATGAGTTCATATTGTTTGTTTTTGAATTTCGCGCAATACTACTCGAGGGCTATCTGCGATCGCCGTCCCTAATTTAGCAGTGTAAGACTAGAGGGAAGGCAGCTAGTCATCACCACCCACCGCCAACTCTTGGGCTACTCTTTTGCCAACTAATAATGGGATTGACCGTCACATTATAACGCCCCCACGGCTGAAAAGGCGAGCATGTTTGATACGACGTGGATTCGAACCCGCGACCCTCAGATTACGAGTCGAACGCCTTAACCCACCTGGCTATGCCGGGCCTGAGTTCATATTACACATCTGGTTACAAAACATGACAGTGAGTGACGTAAGTTATTTGTTTTTGCTGTTGACATCGATTCAAGATATAACTTTAAGGTCTGAAAAGGAAACAGTTTTCAGAACAGACCGGATCCACTTCCTCTTCATGGTTCAAGTACCATAAAAAGTCACTCAGAATTTTAGGCCTTTTATTATTTAATATTCATTTCAAAACAATCTCACTCAAAAAGATGTTAATTCTATAAACAACTTAAAACAAGACAACATCAAAATTCTAAAAGCAGATAAAGGCAATGCTTTTTGTTGTTTTTTTGCTTGGGTTGTTTGTTTGTTGGATTGTTTTTAATTTAGCGCAAAGCTACACGAGGGCTATCTTCGCTAGCTGTCCCTAATTTAGCAGTGTAAGACTAGAGGGAAGGCAGCTAGTCATCACCACCCACCGCCAACTCTTGAGCTACTCTTTACCAACGAATAGTGGGACTGACCATGACATTATAACGCCCCCACGACTGAAAGGGCGAGCATGTTTGGTGTGACGGGAATTCGATCCGCGACCCTCAGATTACAAAGGCAATTCTATAGCTGTAATAAACACAAATGAATATATTCAAAAAATGAAAAACATCTTATCAGATACAAACAAAATTAAACTACTAAGCACAAACCCAACAAAAACACATCAAAACTAGTTAAATAAAATACTACTACAAACGAAAAAAAACAATAACACAATCTCAGAAAACATTTATTCTTACCTACGAAAGACCGGCTCACACACACACACCACAACTATACGGCACCCCCAAACCTCACAAACCTGATTGTCAACTACGACCCATAATATCGACCTATGAATCATTTAACTACAACATCAGTAAATATATAGTGTGGGCATTTACTAAGTATATAACATTAGCCGGCTCCTATTTCAAAGACGCTTTTAACTTTAAATCTATTCTTAATCAACTAAATCATAAAGCCTTAATGGCCAGTTTTGATGTAATCTTCCTCTTTATAGAAGTTCCAACAACTGAAGTCTGCAAGATAGCTTTAGAACTTTATATCCAAAACCCCAACCCATTGATACACATCCCTAGCAACCAATTAGTAACCTTTATAGAATTCACTACCACCAAAACTAACTTTATGTTCAATAACCAAAACTACCTACAAATAAATGCCCTAAGTATGGATACTCCCGTGACACCAGTTCTAGCCAACATTTTTTACGATACAGACTGAATCACAAGCGATCAATTCAGCCTCACGCTCACCACTATACTGGTACAGGTATGTTGATGATACAATTGTTGGATTCACATCTACAGGTCACACACTTTGATTTTTCAACCACGTTAACTCGATACACTCCAACATTTCTTAATCTCAAAATCACTAGAACTGATACAAAATTCAAAACAGAAATCCACAGAAAAATCATCCATAGTGGACTATACATTCCCTGGGACACAGCACTTAAAACAAAACAAAAATTAAACATAGTAAGAAACCAAATAAACACAACCACAAAACTATGTTCACTTGATAAAATTAATGATGAAATCAACAAAATAAAACAACACTTCATCAACAACAACAAATTTCGTCAAAAAACCGTGGAAAAAAATTATATGCACACACCTGGACAAACAACAAACAAACAATAAATCCCAATATACAACAAGATACAAAACCTTATACTGTTGCATACCATATGTTCCCGACATCAGCGAAAAAATAACCAACATTTGAAAAATCTTCTAACAAAACACAACATTCCACTAAACACCCAATTTATACAAAAACCAGGTACAAAACTAAAGTCCATACTATGTAAAAACTACACTGACACACACAACACCAACATTATTTATAAAATACAATGCAACAACTGCCACGACTTCAATATTGGAGAAACAAGCAGAAAAATGGAAGCTAGATTCAAAAAACACCTTCACGCATTTTTAAACACTGCAAATCAAATAAACATAACATTGTTTAGTGTTTAATGGCACAAAGCAGCTAGGCTATCTGCGCCAAACCTCCGGTAAAAAGGTAAAAATAAAGTAAATGTAGTAAAATACATAAAAGGAGATGAAGGTAAAACAAAAAAGTATAAAACCAATGTTGACACCTAGTCTACAACGTTAAGAGAGAAAGCAGAGTAAGAGAAGTTGTAAAGTATTCACTCTAGCAAAATGGTAATGATCATAACCCGCCAGGAAGACTAACAGGTAAGTATAAGAACCACTGTCAGTCACCTGAAGTTGGTCTTTCCAGTCCTGGTTCCGGGTTATGTGTCATTATGGTCAGTACTAAAAGGTAAGGTAGTTAAAGTGTGAAATGACACGCAGCAAAAGTGTAATAACAACTCGCCAGGATGACTAACGAGTAGTTCAAACGGATAGTTCAAACAGCAGCGTTAGTCACCTGAAGTTGGCCTTTCCAGTCCTGGTGTCGTTATTTAACGTTCTGGCCATTTTTCAATGTCAAATTGAACTAGAGAGAATGAAACTGTAAAAAAGGAACCACAATTAAAAAGGTGTAATGAAGAAATATGCAACACTTAAATGAGATTAAAAAGATTAATGGCCATTAAAAAATTAAAAACGTTTTCAAGGTGGACAGTGTCACTGTCACCAATAACACTGTCCAATGTTACAGATAGACCCTGGGAAAAAATATGTTTAAAATAGTGCCGTCGTTGAGAAGTGTAAAGATGGCAAGAAAGTAAAACGTGGCTGATAGTGATTTGAGTGTCACACAAACTACACATTGGTGCATCAGTTCCAGATAAAAGAAAACGATGAGTTAAAAAACTGTGACCAATGTGTAGTCTAGTTAGAACAACTTCCTCCTTCCGAACCTTACAGAAGCTAGATGGCCAAAGTCCAATATAGGGTTTGATTTGAAAAAGCTTATTGTTGCGTTGCTCACTCCAAGTGGACTGCCAGCTGGCACGGAGCCGAGCCTTGAAGACAAGACCATAGTCCATGTACGGAATAGGCACAGGGATGATAGTGCCGGAGCAGATAGATTTAGCTGCCGTGTCTGCAAGCTCGTTCCCGCGAATACCAACATGGCCTGGTATCCAGAAAAACTGGATAAAAGTAGATGTTAATGAGCCAGTCGGTTTTGAATATTAGTGAGAACAGGGTGTGAGCCAATGTGAAGTGATTCCAGGGCCAGTATAGAACTAAGCAAATCAGTATAAATAGTGCAGTTGGAGTACTGCTCAGCTGCAATATGATCCAGGGCAAGAGATATGGCGTACAATCAGCAGTGAACACAAAAGCTGTAGAGGGGATTCTGCGCGCAACTATTGAACCACAGCAAACCATAGCAGAGCCCACTGAATTACCTGATTTGGAACCATCTGTATAAATTGGAACTGAATGATTGTTCGAAAGATGTTCATTAAATAAAAGACGATACTTCCAATCTGGAGTATCTGCCTTTTTTAGATGACTGAAAGAAAGGTCACATTTGGGGGCTGTAATAAGCCATGGTGGGATGGGCTGACCTGTGGAATCTGCAATGTTATCCAAGGACAGACCCAATTCATCCAATTGCGCCCGCATGCTAAGGCCAAACAGAGCAATGACAGATCGTCTGTTCTGATAAAGTACGGCCCACCGAGGAAGAAAAACACATCCCCAGGTGGGATGCTTTGTTAAGGAATGAAGTTTCGAAGTATATTGTAAAGATAGTTGCAAACAGCGAAGGTGCAGAGAAGGTTCATGAGATTTAATATATAAGCTTTGAACTGGAGAGGTACGGAAAGCCCCAGTGCAGAGTCGAAGTCCTTGGTGATGAATGGGGTCCAGCATCTTTAAGGCCGAGGGTCTTGCAGAGCCATAGACCATTGATCCATAGTCGAGTTTTGATCGAATAAGAGCACGATATACCTTTAACATCGAACATCGATCTGCTCCCCAACTGGTAGAAGAGAGGACATGGAGGATGTTCAGTGCTCTTGTGCATTTGACCCGAAGCTGTTTTAAGTGTGGTATAAAGGTAAGTTTACGATCAAAGATAAGCCCCAAGAACTTGGTCTCTGGGACCACTGGCAGCAAAACTTCACCGATATGAAGTTCAGGATCAGGGTGGATACCCCGTTGACAACAAAAGTGCATGCATACGATTTTAGAGAGAGAGAAATTAAAGCCGTTCGCCATAGTCCACTTCAGTACACGATTGAGGGCAGTTTGTAGTTGCCGCTCAATATATCTCATGTTCAATGACTGACATGAGATGTGAAAGTCGTCGACATACAGCCCATTTGCAATAGTGTGAGGAAGTTGTTCAGTGATGGCATTTATCTCTATACTGAAAAGTGTGACACTCAAAACACAGCCTTGAGGGACTCCAAGTTCCTGTACAAAAGAACGGGAAAGTGTCGAACCCACACGAACTTGGAATCTCCTGTCCATTAAAAAATGTTTAATAAACATGGGTAAATGGCCACGTAACCCATATGTATGGAGGTCTCGCAAAACGCCATACCTCCATGTTGTGTCGTAAGCCTTCTCAATGTCAAAGAATATTGATATAAGATGTTGGCGTTTGAGAAAGGCTTCTCTGACAGATGTTTCAAGACGAATTAGGTGGTCTGTGGTGGAGTGCTATCGTTGGAACCCACACTGGGTGGGCGAGAGGAGGTTGTTTGATTCGAGGAACCAAACAAGACGAGCATTAACCATCCTTTCTAAGGTCTTACAGAGACAGCTCGTCAAAGCAATTGAACGGTAGTTTGAAGGAATCTTGGGATCTTTCCCTGGCTTATTATTAAAATAATAGCCTGGCGCCAGGCATCAGGAAAAACATTCTCCTCTCAGATCCGGTTAAAGACAATCAGAAGGACATCAAGAGAAGCAGGAGATAGATGGTGCAGCATGTCATAATGAACATCATCAGGTCCAACAGATGTACTGGCAGACCGATGAAGGGCCATTTTCAGTTCCACCAGTGTAAAGGGACAATTATAGTCAAAGAGACAGTCAGTTCGAAAGGAAAGAGGTGAACGCTCTGCCCGAGTCTTGATGGCCAAGAAGGTGGAGGAACAAGCAGAAGTGCTAGATACCCGGCAAAAGCTTTCACCTAGAGTATCAGCGATGCTCCGGACATCAGCCACCTCCTGACCATCAGAGAGTAAGATCGAGAGGGGGACAGAATTGTAGTGCCCATTAACCTTTCGAATCCTGTCCCACATGATCCTGGAACTGGTGGTAGAAGATATGCTAGTTGTGAACTTAATCCAAGATTCCTTCTGGCTTTGTCATCTTACCCACCAAGCATATGCACGGGCCCATTGGAAAACGACACGGTTTGAAAGTGTGGGATATCTACAAAAAGTATCCCAGGCCCGTTTTTGAGCCTTCCGTGCTAAGTGGCAAGCAGGATTCCACCACGGACGAGGATATCGTGGAAAACGTGTCGAGGTTTTAAGAATACACTGAGCAGCTGCATGTGTAATACAGCCAGTTACCTCTGCCACACAGTCGTCTACTGATGGCTGATTTACGATGGCAGGATCAAGTTCTGCGAGAGCAGTGAAAATGTACCAGTCTGCCTAATCCAGCTTCCAACGGGGCACGCGGGTAGGGTGGCATCGACCATGGGCAGTCTCTCTCAAAAGGATAGGAAAATGATCACTGCCTAGTGGATTACTATCAACCCTCCATGAAAAATGGGAGAATAATGAAGGGGAGCAAACTGAGAGATCAATAGCGGTAAAGGACTGACTAGGTGCATGAAAATAAGTGGAAGAACCAGTATTGAAAAGAGAAATATTGTTATCAGAGAGCATACGCTCTGCAGATCGACCCCTCCCATCAATAACAGCACTTCCCCAGAGTGGATGATGTCCATTAAAATCCCCCAGGATTAGAAATGGAGACGGCAACTGTTCAACGAGAGCATCAAGGTCTGATTGCTCATATGTCTCTCCAGGGGACAGGTAGAAAGAACAAACAGTGATGGTATGACCCAAGGAAACACGAATGGCTACGGCCTCCAAGGGTGTGTTGAGTGACAAAGATAGGGTGGGCACATGCTGATCAACTAGTAGTGCCACCCCTCCATGTACTCGTCCATCACACAACCTGTCATTTCTATACAGAAAAAACTGCCAAATGGAGACTGTACCAGCAGGTTTGAGAAATGTTTCTTGTAGGGAATGATAAACAGGATGGTAGGAAGCAATCAGTGTTTTGATATCATCCAGATTAGAACGTAAACCTCGACAGTTCCATTGTATCAAGGTGGCCATTTTTAAGAACGGGTAGGTGAAGTGGCTGGAGAATCCTTCGGTTTACGACCACGTCTTTTTTCCTTACTGTCCTTAGTCGGAGGAGGTCTATCAACCTCCATGGATCCTGCCCTGGGTCGATGGGGCAGGTCTTTGTCATTGGAAGGGGATTCCAGTGACTGAAGACTTGAACGAGTGATTGTTTTGCCTCTTGGGGTGGGAGAAAAAGATGTATCAGAAGAAATAACTGTATTTGAAACGGAAGGACGTGGATCTTGAGGTTTGATGGACTGTATGGGAGGAACAGAGATGAGTGTGGAAGTCGATTCATCAACCCTTTAAACCACGGAGGTCAAAAGGCTTTTCAGTTGTTTTGAAAACGATTCTCTTGGAGGTACAGAGAGATCTGTCTGCACTCCCACTGTAGTTGTGGAATGAAGTGCAGCAGCATATGTCCGAGATGGAGTTGTGGACAGCAATTTCCGAGTCTCAGGATAACTAATGTTATGTATCGTTTCCAAACGCTGCACCTCTTTTTCCTCCAACCATTTTGGGCAAGAACGAAAGTAGGAAGGGTGAGAACCATTGCAGTTGACGCAATGTGGGTCCATGTCACATTCATAGGCATCGTGGTCCTTGCCCCCTCAACAAGCACATGTCAGGGAACCACGACATGTCGTCTTTGAGTGGCCGAATCTCTGACATTGGAAACATCGGAGAGGGTTTGGAATGTATGGCCGAACCCTGCAAATTAGATAGCCTGCCTTGATGGTGGCAGGTGCACGTGATGATGTAAATGTCAAATTTGTTGGCAGTGTAACTCCATCTTTGTGAGTGGAGATACGCCTCACTGCAGAAACTCCTTGAGTGGAGAGACCAGCGAGAATCTCTGACTCAGGAACGTTCTTCAAATCTCTCTCAACAATAACTTCTCGTGATGAATTTAAAGTAGCATGAGGTGTAACCTCAATAGGTATATCCCAATTGCCTTTGAATTCAAGAGGAGTTCACTGTGTTGGGATGTGGATGTTTCAACCAATATGTCTCCAGATCGAAGCTTCTTTACTGACTTTGGAGAGCCAGCAAGTCCCTTTAGTCCCTTCTGAATAAAAAAGGGGACAATTGTCCTAAAGGTTTTTCTGAAAGAGAATGTAATATAAAAAAATGAGGTACGTGTGTTACTGATGTTGAAGATTGCTGATCAGAGTCTTCAAGACGTGGTCGCTTACCCAGGGATTACACTCCCCCCCTCCAGTGACATAACGGTTAATCTGTCGGGGTCCCCCTCCCTCCTCCTCCAGTGACATAACGGTTAATCTGTCAGGGTCCCCCTCCCTCCCCCTCCAGTGACATAACGGTTAATTTGTCAGGGTACCCCTCCCTCCCCCTCCAGTGACATAACGGTTAATCTGTCAGGGTCCCCCTCCCTCCCCCTCCAGTGACATAACGGTTAATCTGTCAGGGTCCCCCTCCCTCCCTCTCCAGTGGCACGACGGTTAAGTTCGTGCGTTTGTAAGGCTGAAAACCTGGTTACGACTTCCGTTGTTTTCGCATCACTTATAGCTTATAGTTTCATTTTAGCTTTAATAACAAACAATATCTGTTCAGCAGCCTTAAATTTCAAATGCTACGTGAAAACTAACATAACAAGTCTCTTAAAGTTTAATAAAACCAGCCAAAAAATATGTAGCAACAAATACTTCATACAGAACCAGTTCCTGTACGTGGTGTTTCCCTAAAGTCTTTGAATTTATGGATATATGTATATAAAAATAATATATTATGAAGATATAGTCTACATATCATATTGATCAGTTCGTAAACAAAATTGATATATGGTAAATATGAATGACAATTATAAACAATGTTGAAAGTGACCCCCGTTGGCATCAATACAGGCTTGGATCCTTCTTATTTTGTTTCTAAACACCGCTATCAGTTGCTGGCTTGAAATAGACTAAATAAATGCTGTTATCGCTGCTTTCAAACTGCACAGTGACTTTCCGAACACCCTGTATAATGCGATTTTAATGTGTTAAGCAGCAAGTCACGTGAGAACTACAGCCGAGAGAAATTTTCTGGGTTACGTTGGTCGTGTGATGTCATTCCAAAACTGCTCACTTTGGGGGAAAGATATGTAACAGTCTTTTCCGATCCAAAATATTCAAACACTCAAATCATAAAGATTTATTCAGATCGACAGGGATATAATTTGTACTTAATGGCACTAGAAAACAAAGGAATATGGATCAACATGGGGTACCAGTGTCATCTAGAAATAAACCTTAAACAAGTCATATACCTGCTTGGTAAGAAAGGTGCAGCGTCCTTTAAGGAGTGAGAATACACGAGAAAAGGACAGTGAGCACAAAGGTCGGTGGTAAAAACTGTTTACGTGCCTCAAACATGTTACCCAACATAATGAAGAATCTCCATCTGCAAAGCGACACTTGTCACGTGCACACACGTTGCTTCCACGAGATATCCAGAGAAGAAAGATCAACCATAGGAAACTGTGGCGTACGTGCACTAAGGTTGATAGCAAGTCTTGCGCCACTTTCTTTGGTCAATGGATTAAAAAATGTTTCAAAAGTGGCACACACTGAATATCGTGAACGTTTGTCAAAAAGTACAGCGCCAGTGATAACTGAAAATCACGAGAATGGATAAAAATATCTAGATGAACGCTACTTATTATCACACTAGTGCCACACTAGCTTTCTGTGGAAGCGAGGCCAACAGGGTTTGAGGTTCCCATTCAACAATATTATAATAATTCAGGCAGCTGGATAATGATATTCTACACCAAAACCTGTGAATTTCTGTGCGATTACACTGTTGGAACATGTGACGGAAACCACTGCATTCGTACATTAAATGGATTATGTAGGAAAAGTTATGTGCTTTGGACATGACATCCCTGTGACGGAGCTTTTTGCAATAGAAACTACGTTGCAGGGTTGTTGTCAAAATACACAGTCGTCAGGTAGATCATTTTTGGACAAGGTGACAAGAACTGTAACGACGTATTGGTGCTCCAAAACTGTTTTACAATAACGTACTCAGCCCTCTCTAATTGTTGCTGATTTTGGGTTTTAGCGCAAACCTACACAATGGGCTATCTACTCTTTTCCCACTGAGAGGAATCGAATCCCCGGTTTTAGCGATATTAATCCAGATATTGCTGCTAGCCCATTGGGGGAGGAGGGTTACAGTAGGGTTCTACGAACAAAAAATATACAATTAGTACAAATCAATAACTTTGTATCGTGACTGGTTCACTGTTTGATCCTCAACGTTTTACGTAAACTGTTGCGACAAAATCCCAAACTTGGGGGTGGTACACTAAGCTCTGAGAATATGTTTTGGAACTCCTAAACGCTTTGAGTCTTACAAGCAGATTAATTTTCCACCATAGAAAACCAGACATGCGACTCACTGACTTTATACATGTTTATATATATATATACTTGTGTTTATAGATTCAATAAACAGAAACTACTCATGTCACGTGTTAGAGAAAATCTGAGTAATATTTTGTTTGTTTGTTCTTAAGCTCGAAGTTAGACGATGGGTTATATGTGATGTATCCACCACGGATATCAAAACCCGTAATAAGCTCTCAGACTCACCACTGAGTCCCTTTGGGGGTGGTGGATCTCAGAGTAGCATAACAGGTATGTTTAAAACTTACATGCCAAAAGTCACGAGCTTAACGATCAGAGTAAATTAGCGCGTGGTTTGCTAAAGATAGCAATGTAGCTGCTTATATCTACTGGCTGGTAAGAATGGAGGTTCGAGTCTCGTTTCATTTAAGCTTTTGTTGGTTCAGAAAGTCTTGACCTCCACATTTTCTTTATTGTTCATAATACTCTCGTATTGTTCGGAGACGACACAAAAAATATTAGCTTTAGCATGGGGATTTGAACCTGCATAAAAACTAAGAGGATATCCCCGCATTGCTTTATGATTGTAGAGAAAGTGTTTATTTCTTAGCTGTTCAAAAATTTATCCTTGTTTGTATTGTTATCTTATCTTAAATTCGGTTTGAAAATTTTCCCTAGGCGACAAAAAAAAAAACAAAACCAAAAACCACCTGCATATTGTGTTTAAAGGGCGTGGCCCGTTTGTTATTCCAAGCTAGAAAAACGAGAAATATTTTTAAACTATTATTTAAAAAGTTAAGAGGCTTTAGTAAGCTCGACTAAAGTATAGTACTATAACTCGGCAGAACATACTGTTCTCAGAAAGTTGTTATATCTGAAGCAACATAACAGTTTGGCCTACCTGATAAGGCTCACGCGCAATCTAATTAACCAGGCATTATTGTCCGTTACATTCTATTTGACTCAGAATGAAATTTCGACTCGTTTTATAAGATGATGCGAGTTGGTTTCCGAGTTAGCTCAGCTAACCCTGAAGACTGGAACGTTTCAGGCCTGACTAGCTGGATAGTTTAAGTACATTCCCATAGAATATGAACCACAGGTGAGATTCTGAAAAGGTTCTTATATGTCGTATATTTAGGGAGAATACGAAACTGAATACAGGGATTTGACACTTACACGTATCACTTATTGAAATTGTCATTTTTAGGTCATTAGTACTAAATAAGCTACAATGCATGATAGTCAAGACAGGTAGGATCAACGTTTCCAGACCCAGCCATAGGTCTGTTCTGAGAAGAGTAGGTCAGCAGAAATATGTGAAACAGAAAGACACATTTTCTTTAAAAACCGTTTAAAAAACAGAAGGTTGAACACTACACTGAAATGATTTGGGAACCTCGTCACATTGTTACGATCTATGTCAGAAATCCAGTCATGCTCTCTTTGACGACCGTGAGCCCTGACACTAGCTCTGCAGTGTATTTTTTCCATTGCAGAAAACTCTGTCTTGAAACTGTCACGTCAAAAGCACACTATCTCTTCCTGTTTGTTTTCCATAAGCCATATCTGAACACTCCAATTGCGCAGAAAACTATAAAATCTATGTCCAACGACCTGAATAGCTGCGATAGCTGAATGAATATGCAGTGGAAGTATGTACACATTACTTATGACACTTTTCCATACAAAGACCATTTTTGTTCATGTTGTCTGCTGTTGGATGGAAGACATGGACTGCTTTTGTCACTTATAGGAAGTACACTGTGCTTGCAATGGCTAAGGTTGCGACTTGTGGCAGACCCACTTATAGGTAGTCCTGGAACTCCATATTGATCCACATTCCTCTGTTTAAAATTTACATTAAGTACAAGAGATATCTCGTTTTGGAAAGCCTGAATATTTGATTTGAATGTACGAGTACTTTGTGTCAGAAGGGACTGTTACAAACACTTCCGTGGACGAAATGAAGATACGAACAACAAAATAAACGAACAGACTCTTCCCAAAAAATGACAAATTTTCGGTGGTATGACAATACCAAAATATAGATACGGAACATGTCGTTCCACCACGACTTTATGTCGGTTGTGATTCTCTGTTTCGTTTTGTTTTTAATTTCGCGTAAAGCTACTCGAGGGCTATCTGCGCTAGCCGTCCCTAATTTAGCAGTGTAAGACCAGAGGAAAGGCAGCTAGTCATCACCACCCCCCGCCAACTGTTGGGCTACTCTTTTACCAACGAATAGTGGGATTGACCGTAATATTATAATGCCACTACGGCTGAAAGGGCGAGCATGTTTGGTGCGAGCGGGATTTGAACCCGCGACCCTCAAATTACGAGTCGAACGCCTTAATCCACCTGACCATGTCAGGTTGTCACGTGACTTGCAATTTCAAAATCTTTTTTAATCCTCAATTGAAACCATAAATAAATTGTTGGAAAGAATACGTGACTATTAACTACTAAAAACGCATATCTTTGAAACATTAACAGCAGGTTACATAAGCTTATCTGGCTTAGTGACCAATCAGAAATAGACAATGATGAAGGAAAACAAGTTGCGATTCTATTAAATATTTCGTTTCATATACTGCTACGACAGGGATTACTGAGGCAAAACAAAGACTTGTGTTGAAAGGTTAAGTTGTGCCAATTCTCTGCAAATCAGACTTAAGTCCGGCCTTGATATGGAGTCACTCGACTTCTAAACAGAAACACTAACTGGGCTGAATCACTCGTGAGAATTTCATCTGTGTTGTACAAAAATAAAACATTTCAAGTATGGTCATTTGAATGCAGTTGGAATTATTATTCTTTTGATGTTTATGAGCATAACCCGTAAGAAATCCATTTCATACACCACCTTATAAATAAATATATATCTGAGACAAGATCCTTATATTATAATTACGTGTGCTGACAAATGTAGCAGTGAACAGATTGCTTAAAGACACTATGAAACTAAGATTTGATAATGGACACACTATGTTTCTTAAAATCTTCTCAAAATCAAGTCAATTTGCTTTTGACCGATTAAGTGTTGACGTCAGAAAAAATAAAACTGTTTGATTTAATTTCCAAGGTGGGAGAGTTATTTCCGTGGGGTACCGTCGGTCTGTCTCTATCGCCCGCGTCGCGTCAAACATGCTCGCCCTCCCAACCATGGGGGCGTTATAATGTGACGGTCAATCCCACTATTCGTTGGTAAAAAAGTAGCCCAACAGTTGGCGGGGGGTGGTGATGACTAGCTGCCTTTCCTCTAGTCTTACACTGCTAAATTAGGGACGGCTAGCACAGATAGCCCTCAAGTAGCTTTGTGCGAAATTCCACAAACAAACAAACAAACAAACTCTATCGGGATGTGGAACTTTGTGATGATCTAGAAGAATCAGTTCCTACCTAAGATCTCTTTCTTGCCGATAGAAAGGTTTATTGAATTTCGCACAAAGCTAATCTAGTGTTATTTACGTAAGATATCCGTAATTTAGAAGTCATAAGACCCTCGGGGTTACTTTAATCTAATAGTGGGATTGGCTGCCATATTATAACGCTTATAAGATTTTCAGGGCGAGCATGTTCGGTGACAGGATTCAAACTCGCGACCTTACAGTTACGAGAAGAGCACACTAATCACTATTACCAAGCCCTAACAGGAAAGATAACTGTGTTTAGTGTTTTATGTTAGTTCACAAGACAAATAAGAAGTAATTGCAGTCACAGTGAGTTAAAACCTGAAAATGTTTGGAAAACATTAAATCAATGTTAAGAAAACAGTAATATCACGCGCTTTTTTACCTCAGTTTCGACTTTACTGAATTATAGTTTGTTTGGATTAAATTAAACACCATAAAACCCATAGTTTATTCTGAAATCACAATAAAATATTTGTTTAAAAGACAGCTAATTTAACACACCAGATAAAGTTAATGCCTCATTAAAGAACATTACATTGGCACAGAAAATACTGGCCTTTAAAACAAATTAGGGCCCGGCATGGCCAGGTGGGTTAAGGCGTTTGACTCTTATCGCGGGCTCGAATCCCCGTCGTACCAAACATGTTAGCCCTTTTAGCCATGGGGGCGTTATAAAGTTACGATCAATCCCACTATTCGTTGGTAAATGTGTAGCCCAAGAGTTGGCGGTGGGTAGTCTTACACTGCTAAATTAGGGACGGCTAGCACAGATAGCCCTCGAGTAGCTTTGTACGAAATTCAAAAAACAAACAAACAAAAACAAGACTAATATGATTAGATAAGCGCCATCTACAGGGAATATTTCCAAAGTTTCCTTACATTATTCAGCAACAACCTGTATAATCAGTGTAAAAATTGGGAGTTTGTTTTAATTTATAAATCAAGTCAATATGACGAAGTTATTGTATTAAATAAACAATTTCGGTCAGTGCTATAGCTCTTCAACATTACGCAGTAATTGAACGTTCAGTAACGTAGACTTTGATACGCATTTGAGGTTTTAGATTTTAAAAACTAGCAACGTTTTATGGCCTAAGATTTTTATATTTATTTGTTTACTTTTTCTGTGGAAGCAACTGGAAACTGCTACTTTATAATAGGTTAAATTTTCGTCATAAGATATCACTTGTACAATAATAACATTTGTTAGTTTGTTTGGTTTTGAATTTCGCACAAAGCTACTCGAGGGTTATCTGTGCTAGCCGTCCCTAATTTAGAAGTGTAAGACTAGAGGGAAGGCAGCTAGTCATCACCACCCACCGCCAACTACTCTTTTACCAACGAATAGTGGGTTTGACGTCACATTATACACCCCCACGGCTGGGAGGGCGAGCATGTTTAGCGCGACGCGGGCGCGAACCCGCGACCCTCGGATTACGAGTCGCACGCCTTACGCGCTCGGCCATGCCAGGAAATAATAACATAAGATGTAAAAAATGGTTTGGCTTGATTTTTAACATCTGATAACAAATAAAAAGTTTTACAAAAATCTATATTTTTCCTTTCGAATGAGAGAAGAAAAGAATTTTGAGACTTCTTGAGGTGCATAGGAAAATTAACATTTTTATAGCTGTGATATTGTTATATGATATTAAACGAATGGCTGAAGAAAATAATGGAAGTTACTGAATTTACAGATCCGTAGACATTTAATAGAGATAATTGACTTATGTGTTAATTTTGAATACGTTTTGACTTTACTATAATACATATAAGATGGGTGACAGTGTTCCTGTTCGTTTGTTTATTTTGAATTTCGTGCAAAGCTACACGACGGTTATCTGCGCTAGCCGTCTCGACTTTAGCAGAAGAAGACTAGAGGGAAAGCAGCTAGTCATCACGACGCACCGTCAACTCTTGGGTTACTCTTTTATCAACGAATAGTGAGAGTGACCGTCATATTATAACGCCCCCACGGCTGAAAGGGCAAGCATATTTGGTGTGAGGAGGATTCGAACCCGCGACTCTCAGAGTAAGAGTCGAGTACCTTAACAACGTGTTGTGTAAATACCTTTCTGTTCTTTATTCAAGGGAGAAAAAAAAATAGTTTTTATTGGATCTTTTAAAACAAGCAAGTGTTCGAAGTTATCTTTTTTCCAAAAGAGATCGTTTTGTATTCTATTACTTGAAACTTTGTCCACAGGCGTAAAATTAACCTAGTTAACAACTTAGTAACTTGATTACCGTGGCAAACACAACTTGTAAAAATGGTTTTGATGTGTCATACTATATTTTACTAACACGTGTAATGCGGGGAAAAAATGAGCTAATGCCTGATTGTTTGTTACTTAAAATGGGTTAAAATGCCCCATATGGGTAACTGATAATGCCTAATGACAAACTGGGGGCGCATAACAAACTATTGTTAGTATTAAAAAGGGGTTAAAACTAATAAAATGTCTTGTCAGTAAGAGCTTGTGAGATTTTTCGGGCTTTATGAATCTCAAGCCTTCACATCTTGCCAGTTCCTTAGTGGCATAGGGGCAAGACCGTAAACTTACAAGGCTGGAATCCAGGTTTCGATGACCGTGGTGGGTTATCTGTGCTTCATTACAAATAGCAACACATTTTGTCTGACACGCTAATAACGTTTTTCTAAAGTCTAAATGCAAGCATTAATTTTCTTGTAACTAGAATCCAAGTATGATAAAATTAAACGTATTTATTTTTATTACGTATGCATACTTCATAGATTAATAAGTACCCGTAAGTTATGACTTTCGAAGGTTTTGTATGTATGGTGCATGCTTTAAACCAGCACTTGACTTTCAGGACAATTCCGCTTTTACTGCCATCTATAGGCCAAGAATACTAATATTAAGTAGTTTTACAAAAAAAAAAAAAGAGATTAATTTTTATGTGGCTATGATTACAAGTTTCTTTACTAATACGATATATCGTGCACCAATAATGGTAGTATTTCGATATTATTAACATTCAGAGAGCTAATCAGACGTTATATCCAAGAGAACACGCCTTCCCTGCCATTAAGAAATATCAGAAATCCACATAGGTTACATAATACCGACAATCGAACATTAAAGCGTGATATGCCCATATATCAGGTAATAAGCGCACTCCTATGGTATAAATGGTTTTAATTTACTTTTTGTTTGTTTTCAACTGTATTCTGTTAGTTAGACCATAGATAATTGCTGTGTAGTTGAGTACAACCAATCAAATGTAAGGTGCTTGTCCATATTCACGAGAAACATGTGAGAATGTTTGTTTGAGAATTTTTGCGAAAATCTACACGACAGGTTATCTGCGAACAACCGTTCTTGATCTTGAAATGAATGGTTAGGATTCCTGGGAAGTCAACTGCACTCTCCATTGCAGTCTGAAAACCGCTAGACCATTCGTAGTCCTTCCATCTGAAGGAACCTTCAATAGTATTCTCAAGACAGCTGGAACGGGTATTACAACTTTAATTAAAATAAAGTACAGAACAACGTTTCGACCTTCGACCTTCTTAGGTCATCTTCAGGTTAATCTGAACTTTATTTTCAGATACTGAAAATAGCATATAGCCCGATGTGGCTGTGCTAAAAGAAAACACACACAATTAAAGTTTTAATACCCATATCAACAGTTTTGAGAATGCATTTATTACTTTATTGGATTTCTCGTCATCACGAACCTTCGATCGATCTTATCTTGTACGTGACGATAGATTTTAAGATTACACTTATACAAACCTGTGCTCCTCTTACAAGTACAATGGCGTTAAATTGGGAGACTTGATCGAGGTTTGTGATTCAGTTTATTCGATTAGATTTCTCATAAAAACAAGAATAAAGTTGAAAGTACGATTTGTAATCTGTCGTTCACTTCAAGTCCTTGTAACCATGGTAACGATAACAGAAGATGTGCTCGGCTTCATCACGATGGTTTGTCGGGTCAAAACGCTCTCTTTCGTAACCTTTTAGAATGTGACATTACTTCAGATTAGTATGCATGTAATTCAGAGCACATTGTTGTCCTAAATCCGCTGTCGTGCGAGTTTTTCCGCTTCCATGATAAATATAGACAAATCATCATATTTATAGCTACTATATTGTTATACCATAATAAGTGAATGGCTGACGAAAATAATGAAAGTTATTGAATTTAAAGATCCATAAACAGTCAGTAGGGATAACTGATTTTTGTGTTAATTTTTTAATATGTTTTGATTTTACTGCAATACGTAAAAGATGGGTAACAGTGTTCCTGTTAATGGGAAAAACATTAACGGTTTCAGTCAGTTCTTCAAAATGTACGATCAATTAAGTCTATAATAATAAAGCTAAATGTATATCTTCCTTCCAAAAGGGTTGCATATTTCTGTAGACACAATTTTCTCCTGGCAACGTATTCTAAACAGCCGAAAATCAAAAGTAATTTGGTTTGTTTTGAATCTCGTGTAAAATTACCCGAAGGCCATCTGTCCCTCATTTTATAATGATTAACCAGGGAGAAGTTGACACCACCTACCCTTTTTACCAATGAATAGTGAAATTGATCGTATCTTTATAACGCCCCCACTGCTGAACACGACTGCATTCCCTCACTGACTCTCAATCAAAGGGTCGCGTGTTAGAATCTTCGTTCCACCAAACATTCTCTTTCTGTCAGCCGTGAGGGCGTTATAATGCAACGGTCAATCTCTCTATTCATTGTTAAGAGTTGCCTCAGAGTTGGTGGCAGATGGCGCTGACTAGCTGCCTCTGGTTTCACACTGCTAAATTGGAAACGGTTAGCGAAGATAGCCCTCCTGTAGCTGTGTGTGAAATTCAAGTGCCTTTTATTGTATTATGATTTTCTGTTAATATTTGACCCTTTTTTCTTTCAGTTCTCTATTTTTAAATTACTCGGGTTCACCACTTGTGAATTTTCTATTCTCTATTTTGTGCTAGTGGTTACTTTACTATTCTATCAGAATCGTATTTCATTTAAGGTTTGAGTTTCTCCATTTTCATTTTTCTCTTATTTCTTTGTACTGCCTTTATCATTACTTTACCATATTTTGACTAAGATAAAATGCATGCCACCCAAGGCAATCTTTATTTGTTGTACCTGTTAGTTAATTGTTAAAGGTAAGGAATGAGTTTGAAAATGTAGTTCGAGGTCAACCAGTGGGCTGTCGCTTTTGCAGGTGGCGTAGTAAAAAAAAATATTATAATAATTTTTTAAACAAATGTTTCACATCGTCACTGCCGTCCAGGTTATTTCCACAGAATTTTTTTTTTCCTAATGTGAAAGTGGTCTAGATACGACGTATTATGTTTGCAAACATCGGCGACAGGTTTTTATCATGATGATTTTCGGTACTATAGGAATGAGTGAATTGTTTAAGAAAGACTATTTTAAGTGATTCTTTTGTTTCTTATATGCACTACGCGCAGCGACTGCCTCCTGGTATAAGACATTTTTTTAACCCTGAAACAGAACCTCTTAACTAAAAAGTTAGAGATACGTTTTTGTAGTTTTTATACAACATTTGTTGTCGCGAAATGTATGCCTTCTTGCTATCCGTTATATAACTTTGCGAAACGTCAGAGATACGTAACCTAAAGCAGTTATCTTCGTTTCAATTTTCCTCCGAGGATTTTACTTTTCAAAATGTCCACCGCTGATGCAGCAGCAATTTTACGGATTTACAACGCTAAAATTAGGGCTTCAATTCCCCTCGGTGAACTCAACAGATAACCCCCTGTGACTTTACTATAAGAAAACACACACATCAAAATAAAAATAAATTCACGCTTTTACAGCAATTTAAAAAAAATCGGATCTGTTTTTTCTTCTTTGCCTCAAGTTTGTCTAAACAATACTGCAGTATATTAATCACAGAAATTAATAAAACAAGATTACAAATATTATTTTGCTGTTAAGTTATTATTAACACAAAGTTAAATTTGATTTTAAGATTATGTAAATATCTCAACAAAGTTTAACTTTACTTTTTTAGTTCTAAAGAAATAAGAAAATGATACGAATAGTTTTACGAGAACAAAAATAGGAAAGAATCTACAGAATCGTAATTTAGCGCGAACCTCTGGGAGAGCTCTGAATTTCGGAACTTGCGATCCGAGTTCGTGTTAATGCGAAACCACTAAATATTCCTTGACTTTAATTTGCATGTTCGTTACGAGGGTGATAATTAATCCTTTAACGTAGATGATTGTGCTATTTTTCGAAAGATTAAGAATTGAGGTTTTAGTATTATAATATTTTAACTGTTAAAATAATTACAAATAAATAAATGCGCGAAAGCTATGTAAATACCTGTATTAACATCGTAATAACTTAGTTATTCCTTACTTCTAGCTTCAAGTTAACGACAAATGAATGCGCGTTGCATCAAAAAAATAACTTAAATAACGTCACAAGTGCTACAATCACGCTGCCTGGTGTTCGTATAAAAAGCTTGTATTCAAAAAGGAGGGTGGGTATTAATTTGTTGGAGTGAAAATTAGAAGAAATTATCGAAATAATTTCGCTGTCACATCTATTTCAAATGGAAATGCGCCAAGAAAAGAATACACTATAAAAAAGGAAAAGTCTGAATTGCTATTATTAAAGAAATAAGAAATGATTGTGGCGACCCCTTAAAAATGAAGAGTGTAAATATAACACAACTAGTGGGTTTTGTGTGTGTTGAAAAAAATGCGAAATCTCGTGAGATTAATGTCGCTGGAGAGAAAAACCTTCAGTTCTAAGTTATAAAAAGTGAAGAAATAATTATAAAAATATTTCTGTTATCAATAAATCTTCTCATGAAATGTACTTGATATTTTGAAAGTTTAACTAATGCTGTAGCTTGTTGTGAGAAAATTCCGTATTCAACGGTCCGGCATGGCCAGGTGAATTAAGGGGTTCGACTCGTAATCTGAGGGTCGCGGGTTCGAATCCCTGTCGCAACTAACATGCTCGCCCTTTCAGCCGTGAAGGCGTTATAATGTGACGATCAATCCCATTATTCGTTCGTAAAAAAGTAGCTCAGGAGTTGGCGGTGGGTGGTGATGACTAGCTGCCTTCCCTCTAGTCCTAAACTACTAAATTAGGGACGGATAGCGTAGATAGCCCTTGAGTAGCTCTGTGCGAAATTTAAATCAAAACAAACTCATCTATTGTTGTCCTGACACCTGGTGGCTCAGCATAAGCTTGAGGGTTTATAACAAATTTTCGGTTTCGATCGGCTTTTCAAATAATTTAGAAAACACTGACTGATATACTTGTTGCTTGCGAGTCCATGGCTTTGTTGGTTACACTAACATATCACTCACGCATATGGGTATCCACATAAATTTCTCTAGGGGATCTAATATAAATCAGCAATTAGATTTCAGGCTACTTTCAAAGAACAATGGGAGGTGAATCACAGGTGAAACATAAAGATTGTATTATCTTTTATATTAAGTATAACAGAAACTTGGTGAAAGTGCTCTTGAGTTCAGCAAACAGTTAATCTTTTGTGTTTCTCTCTTTTTACTTTAATACCTGCAGACAGTCTTTCAGGCATTGTTGCAACATATTTAATGAAAGTGGTACAACTAATTATTAGAATTCTCACCCTGGTTCATTTTAATTGTCAATAGAGATCAGTGAAACATTACTATGGTGTTAAAATGTATGTTCTTTAAGGCGCTGGAAAAATTAGCCCCATAGAATGAAAAGAAACAATATTCTCTTATCCTAACAGTTTTACACGGTATCGTATATACTGAGTGAATAAAAAATGGAACACGTTTCCCAGTATCCCACTAGTACAGCGTAAGTCTACAGATTTACAACGCTAAAAATCAGGGTTTTGATTCCCTTCAGTGGACTCAGGAGATAGCCCGATGTGGCTTTGTTATAAGAAAAACACATTTTCCAGAGGCAAGTGCCCCACTGCTAACGCATATAGTCACCCATAAAATATTATTAAAAAATGCCATTACTATCACTGGTAATCACGACTTTCTGATAGCGCCATCTATGTATTTTGTACAGAAAATGAGAATTTTCACTTGATGGGTTTGGTCAGTTATTTACATTTAGTGCTTAAATTGAGATTTTGAAAAAATTAACTTTCTTTTATGAACCACTATAATATTCCAGTCATACAATTGGGAAAGTTAATGGCTGGAATCCTCAAGAGATGGAACTTCCACTTCTGTTTAACCTCTGGTGTGGTAAGTATTTATTCTATTACTTCTATAATTTAGTGATATCTATTTCATAGTTCTATAAACATTACTTCTTACATTCTATACCGAACTTTGTGTATAATTCAGACTTTTTAAAGCTATTTATTCTCAAATGTATTATCACTTTCTTCACAGCGTCATGAAAAAATGTATTTAACGATAATAAAGTCGATACAGATTTATTGTTTCTCCTGCGACAAACACAGGCTTAAACCTGAGGCCTAACAGCTAAGCTTCGTTTATTATGGGAAGTGATTGCGTTTCACATTGTTCGAAGCAATTAGTATATTCATGTTTTCCCCAATTTACATGAAAATAGAGAAAGAACTAAAAAGTACTTATAAATTGTGTAAAGCAGATTTTAAACACAATGTCAGCAGTTGATCAAGAAATGTTTTCACATAAAAAAGTGAACATCATAAAGAATACATAGCATGTCGGAAATATCAAAGTGTTGTTTGCTCATTGTAAAGCGAAGTACAATAACTTCTCACAGAAGAGTTGAGAAAGTTAATTCCAAGTTCTGTTCAGCATACATAATTTCATCGTTTCAATACCCTTACTGTTTTTCGGTTGGAAGCCCAGTAATATCTCGAGTGTTTAGACCTGTTGATGTGATTCAGGTTAGTCCTAACTCCATATACTAAGTTAGCACTAAATCTGTACGATAGATAATAAGAGAAATTAAAAATAATAAAACTAGTTATATAAACATTATAAACAATGCTTTTAATGAAAATCAAATTGAAGAAAGAATACTTTATTTACAAAACACAAAAATTAATTGTTAACTTTTAATACTGTTGCATTTCTTTACGCAATTTCCCCTTACAACAACATACTGTGGACAATGAAAACACTTACGCCGTAACTCGAGGTAAGCCTGACATCCGATATAAATTGCTCTTTACAGGTGGTGAGTGAAGTGGCAGGAGAGTGCCAAAAGTATAGCCAAATATTGTTCATGAAAATACAAAACAATAAATACGTTAAATAAATAACTGAATCGTACAATAAATAGTTAAAATGCTACTAAGTGTATTAAAATAATACCAATGTTTAATGCAATAGAATGAAAACAAACCACATAGTATGTCTAACACAATCCGATTTTAACACCTTCCGTGAATTACCCGAGATAACTTAATGTTTCAAAAAGTATTTGCCAGAACTAAATGAGAGAAATGCATTTCTCTCCGTGTTATTTTTAATCACTTTAATTTCTCTTCATATCTCGATTTGCAAATATTGTCTTATTTGCTAGTAAATTCGTAAAAAATGAACGGAAAACGAGGCGATTGAGTAGCGGAGGCCACGTTTTTGTCCAATATGGCCGCAAATTATTGCCGCGTTTACTCTGGTGGCGTGCTGCACAACCTCTGTAGCGGTTGATATCACCTTGAACAATTTGAAATAAATTGAAACACGGATGTGAAAATTTTGAAAAGGCTGTCGAACTTTTAAGCCTATAACTGGTAGGAAGGATGTTGCTGAATTTTCTGAAAAAATTGGATAAATTCGGTATTCAAAATGCGATGGGAGAAGCCTCGTTTGTGAAAAACGTCAATAGTCTTACGACTAGATCGATTATCCCACCACTTGTCCCTCACGCTTACCTCAGATTTTCACATAAGACAAGCAATATCACGTCAACTCACAATCCAGGATACATATACGATAAGCATCAATGATAATGCGCAAGTTATTGAATATTACTATGGTAATAGAATTTTTATATGCGGGGAAAGCGACATCTAGTGTTCAACTTAAAGAAATGTTTATTTTATAGTCCAATTTAGTGTCTATCCTTAAAGTACGTAACTGAATATTACGTATTAATGCTTTTGTAACGCAAGCCCTCCTTCCGAGTTAAAAATAATCATGAGATATATATAAATAAACATGGTTTATATTACCCATGTAATTTTGTGTCATTTAACTGAAAACAAAAACAAATTAATATTGAAGACGGCTGGTATGGATATTGAAACTTTTATTAAAATAAAAGAGAAAGCAACGTATCGACTTTCTTAGATCACCGTTGCCCTAAAAAATTACCAGGTGAACACCACCAGCCCATAAAACCTCTGACGATTATACTTTTAAAAGACACGGCATAATTGATTGATTGAATTTTTTAGTAAGCATTTACAAATTACTATATAAACACATTATAGATCATAAAACCCGGAATGCAGTGCCCATGTACTCGTATTGACATCTGGTTTGTTTGTTTTTTTTAAATTTCGCACAAGGTTACTCGCGGGCTATCTGCGCTAGTCGTCCCTAATTTAGCAGTGTAAAACTAGAAGGAAGGCAGCTAGTCATCACCACCCACCGCCAACTCTTGGGCTACTCTTTTACCAACGAATAGGGGAATTGACGGTAGCATTATAACGCTACCACGGATGGGAAGGCGAGCATGTTTGGTGCGACCGGGATTCGAACCCACGGATTACGAGTCGAACGCCTTGACACGCTTGGCCATACTGGACCTTTAACATCTGGAATGTAAAAATAAAACAAACAACATAGTAATCATATAAAAATTTCTGCCACTTTGTGGTTTTATTGTATACTTTGTAGTATGAAAAGCGTTTATATAATTAATTTAAAAAAAAATCATGTGTTACGTAACAAGTGTAATTATCCCCTCCCCACTGTAATGTTTAAGTAAGAAAGTGCCAAATCCCGCGTTCCCCACAGCAAATGATCCCTCATGATTTCTTAGTATCATCCAATAGTGTTAGAATTTTAAGTTACACCGTTTGTGAAATGTAGGAAATTATAAATACGTATGTTATTATTTCTTGTTGTAGGCATTGTTTTATAGTTGGTTCATCCATAATAATTATGTCACGTTTTATTATTGTTATTATCTCGAGCACTGCATTCAAGAATAAACTCTTTTCTCCTCAGGCTTATGGGAAAGTTTACTAACAAAAGTCTCATAAATCGCACCAACTAAGATTTATTCAAATTCAATCAATGAAAATGAGCTCAGATGTACGTCAGTTTCACAGAACTTAAGTTTTTATGGAGATTTACACATAAAGAAAACACACAGTTGTAAGTTAGAATGTGAAGTGCCTAATATTTGTTACGTACTACCTAGCGGCTTTGGTTACTTAAATAAAAAATCAGTGATGACGAGAAACCCACTTGTTGAGAAATTTATATGCAAAAAACGGCTCGTTTGGGCTGAGAAAACACTTTACATAGAAGAGCGAACAACGTTTCGACCTTCTTCGGTCATCGTCAGGTTCACGTTGTATAAGTAAGGCTTCTTTAATTTTACGTTTGTTTATGTTTGTTTCTTTATTTAGTATTTGAGTGTTTTCTATGGTTATGTTGTGTTTATTTGACTTGCAGTGTTCGAAAACGTGTGAAGGTGACTTTTTATGTTCTTTGAATCTGGTTTCCATTTTTCTACTTGTTTCTCCAATATAGAAGTCGTGGCAGTTATCACATTGTATTTTATAAATAATGTTGGTGTGGTGTTTGTCAGTGTAGTTTTTACATAGTATAGACCTCAGTTTTGTGCCGGGTTTTTGAATAAATTTGGTATTAATTGGAATGTCATATTTTGTTACTAATTTTTGCCAAATGTTGGTTATTTGTTTGCTGATGTCGGGAATATATGGTATACAGCAGTATATGGTTTCGTGGTTTTTTTGATTCGTGAGCTGTATTTACTTTAGTTGGTTGATTTTGCTTTCTGTCTAGGTGTGTGCGTATAATGTTTTCTACGGTTTGTGGAGGAAACTTATTGATGTTGGTGAAGTATTGTTTTATTTTGTCTAATTCATCGTTAATTTTATCTGGTGAGCATAGTTTTATGGCTGTGTTTATTTGGTTTCTTAGTATGTTGAGTTTTTGTTTTGTTTCATGTGCTGAGTCCCAAGGAATGTATAGTCCAGTATGGGTGATTTTTCGGTGGATTTCTGTTTGAAATTGTGTATCAGTTCTTGTAATTTTGAGGTTAAGAAATGATATTTGATTGCTTTCTTCCTGTTCACATGTGAAGTTGATGTTGGGATGTATAGCGTTAATGTGATTGAAAAAATTAAGTATGTGTTCTGTAGATTTGAATCCCGCTACCGTGTCATCTACATATCTATACCAGTATAGTGATGGATGTAATGCTGTGTTAATTGCTTGTGTTTCAACTTGTGTCATAAAAATATTGGCTAGAACTGGTGACACTGGGTTGCCCATGCTTAGGCCGTTTGTTTGTATATAGTTTTGGTTGTTGAACATGAAGTTTGTCTTTATCGTGGTGAATTCTATGAGGGTTGCTAACTGGTTACTGTTCGCTCTTCTATGTAAAGTGTTTTCTCAGCCCAAACGAGCCGTTTTTGCATATAAATTTAAATAAAAAATGTTTTCATTCTTATAATGAAAGTATTATGTAAAAAAGAAAGAAATTAGTATAGTAAATGGTAACAGATAGTAAACGTTGCCTAATTACCAGTACAATGTGTATTGTAACAACTTTTAAGCATTAAAATTTGTTTAAAAATAAATAAACCTAAATCGATATACCGAAAGAAATATTGGAGAATAGTATTTGATAAATACACTTAATATTTTCGTTCGCTAAATAATATTTATAATTGATGATGTACGATTATATTTATTAATAGAAAGATGAAAACTAAACGCCCAACGTGGGGCTCGAACCCACGACCCTGAGATTAAGAGTCTCATGCTCTACCGACTGAGCTAGCCGGGCATGGCAAGAAATTTCGTTATTTCTTTATTTAAGGGCAAGATTTATTAAGTTTCAAAAATGTTTAAATCATGAAAAACAATTTAGGATAGATCAAAAAATTATTATAATACAGTTTAAGCCAAACGGTTGTGGAAGAAACCTCCGAGCTTAATTTTGCACAATGTAAGTGTTTTGTTGAAAATCGTGGTTAGGCTTTGTAGACTGCCGGATAATCTATTCTACTTTAGTACTGTTCTTCATAAATTATATAGTACTATTATATATTACATGTTACATTATTATATATTTTTCATTTTCTTAAAAATTATAATTTTTATAAACAGCATTCGCGGAAAATAGGATAATGTTCAACGTCTCCTGTCTCACTGTTATCGATTCGCGTTTAATCTCGCACTTGGAAATAAGTAACTGAATATTACTGTTAGGTACAACCTGTTATTTTTAACATTTCAAGGCATTTTCATTGACTTTGTGTATGTTTTTGTTTCGTAACTTTCAACGTATTCGTAGTTAAATTACTTTGACCGTAAATTATTGTCAACTTCAACAGAACAATTATGAATACAGTTACAAAAATGTGGACAATATTACTTAAAACTACAACTGTGTTTTATGTTATTCTTGAAGTCTGATGACGACTCCTGAAAGTGGTCGAAAACAAGCCTAAATATGTTTTTTTTATATATCTAACTGGTGAAAACTCATTTCTATAATTGATAATAGGTGCTGCCATCTAGGAGTATAAATGTAAAAGAGTGGAAATTGCTTAACCAGAGTGTTTTCCAAACTTGAAACAGCAAAGCTCCTCTAACTCAGCAAAGTTTCTATTGCGATCCCCACGTCATGTTAAAATTATTTTCACGAGTGATAACAACAAAACCAACATTTTATTTATCTATTATTAATATTTTTAATGTAAAATGTTTCTTTCATCTTTATATTTGGAATCCCCTGCAAAATGGTCGCTCCCGACCCCCAGCCACCAGTACACCCCATCTGTGAGCATGCTCACTGTTTGGAAAACACTGACTCAACACATACTTTTTTATAAATTGTTCTCGATACGTATGTCTAACTTGTTAATACTAAGTTGTAATATAAGCTATGTCCGTTATTTATCAATATAGCAATGAGCAGGTCCTATAATTAATACAGTACTTCTGTTATAGGTAACTGGTTCAATCATTCTAAAGTTGGACTTATAATTTACTTTGACCTAGACTAAATTCTAAATGTAATAAAATACAGGCCCCCACGCTAGTACAGCGGTATGTCTACGGATTTACAACGCTAAAATCAGGGGTTCGATACCCCCGGTGAGCAAATAGCCCGATGTGACTTTGCTATAAAAAAAAAACAACAAAAACAAATTAAATACAGCAATGAATTCCATCACTTCCATAGTTTAGTGCTGCCATCTGTACTTATCTATCTAAACAATACTAGTAAGTGTTTGAATATATTATAGAAAATAAACATTTTATTCTCCTGTTTTTTATGGTCTAAGAAAAAGGTTTCATTTGTTTCTGAAAACTTGAACTGAGAACGATTCTGAAAACAATCTGGGTCTTACGGTATTAATACTGCTTCTAACATAAACCAAGATGTATTATTCTTTCAGCCTCCCAATTAATTCATTATCGTGATTGGCCGAGGTCACATCACGTGCTACGAAACATAGTGTTACATTAAAAACCTAGTGAACAAATCGCTTCAGTGTTGAGTTTGAAGGATATCGTGTAGAACTTTGCACACGATACTTTTGCAGCACAGCGAAAACGCGTTGAATCAATTAGGCCTAATTACAAACAATTTGTAATTTTACTGCCTCAGAAAATAATAATTAGGTTGAAAAACTTCTCTTTTTTTTTACTTTTACGCAAAGCTACTCGAGAGCTATCTGCGCTATTGTGAGCAGTCCCCAGTTTTAGGTTTGTAAACATAATATTTATATTTTAATTCATTTTTTTGTATTTTTTGACGATCCCTATTCCCCTTTTTTAATTAACAATTTTTAATTACATTGTATTTATTACCCCTAATTTAGCAGTGTGTGGGGGCGTTATAATGTTACAGTCAATCTCACTGTTCATTGGTAAAAGAGTAGCCCAAGAGTTGATAATGGGTGGTGATGACTAGCTGCCTACTCTCTAGTCTTACACTGTTAAATTAGGGATGGCTAGCGCAGAGAGACTTCGTGGAGCTTTGTCCGAAAGTCAAACAAACATCTCAGTTTTGTCTAAAATAAGTTGTTTTATAGGGTTAAAAGCTGTCTGTTTTTACTACATTCAACCATGTGCGATATTAGATTTACAGTATTAGAACTTGTCTGACTGGATTGCGAATCGGAAGATTCGTGGTTTACATCTCTTTACCCAAAATTAAATTCCACACTTTGAAGCTGTGGGTGTAATACAAGAGTTTCTCTCGAATCTCACTATCCAATCAGAGTTCAAAATTACTGATTGTACATGAACGCATATTATATGTAGCTTTCATGAAAATTATTAAATGCACACTCGAATCTATATATTCAACCTTCAGTATCGGAAACAAAATAAAAGAATTACGTCATTTCCACGTGAGTAAGTAAACAATTGTTGGTTGTTCTTCACCACATATAATTCCCCTTAAACTAAAACAAGATATGTGTGCATAGGTATAAAAAAATGAAATTTAAAACGATGTTATCTGTCCTTTAGTATTTGTATGTAATAAAAGTTGCTTTCGTCGTGTTTATGAACATTTATTTATAAAATAAACTTGAAAGTTATAAGAAATACCTTCTGAGAAAGATCGGTACACATAACGGAAACAACTGTTCATTTCAGTGTTTAAAAATAGTTAATGTATTTAATATACAGATACAATTTGTTTCAGAAACTTTCAAACCTTAGTATATATACACACACAAAGACACCAGGGGAACTGAAGCTTGTTTTTAACGTCTATCCATTCAATCCATTAGGTCCTTCCTATAACACAAAAACAGAATTCGCTCAAACTTACACAGTAATTACAAAAATAATACATATAATAAAACGTTATTTTTGCTCTTAGAAATTATTTCAGTGGCTTATAAGTTATATGTGTGTCTTTTAAATTATCAATATTTGTACTTAGTATTTTAATGCCAAAACAACAATGGTATCTTTAATCCAAGAGATGGCGCCACAATATATTATTATCGATGTGTTTTCACTCTGGTTACAGATTAATTTTAAAAGCATTTTTATGAAAAGTTATACTCGGTGCATTTCCCCTTCACTCTCGAATTATTTGCCATCATGGTTATTTACGCTAGCCGTCCCTAATTTAGTAGTGTAAGACAAGATAAGAGTCAGCTAGTCATCATCACCCACCGCCAACTCTTCAGCTACTCTTTTACCAACACATAATGGGATTGATTATACCTTTATAACGTCCCGGGTTGAAAGGGAGAGAATGTTTGCCTTATACCATCTATGATTGAAATCTTAAGAATTTTCACAGATTCAGCATTATTAAGAGTAATAATATATAAATATATGAGAAAAGTATGTGTTATAAATAAATAAATTCTAAATAATAGTGTTGCTGTTTCATATAGCTGGACATAAACGAAACAAAACATACTAACCAGAATATGGATTTACTGCATTTAGATCTTGAAGTAACGAAGTGTAAAAACATGGCCTGATCATAAAAGTTTGGTTGTTTCTTTGTGAATTTCGCGCAAAGCTACACGAGAGCTATATGCGCTATCCGTTCCTAATTTAGTAGTGTAAGGCTAGATGAAAGGTAACTAGTCATCACAACCCACCGCAAAATCTTGTGCTACTCTTTTACCAACGATTGATTCTCATATTATAACGCCTCCACAGCTGAAAGGGCAAGAATGATTGGTGAGACGGGGATTCGAAGATCATAAAAGAAACATGTCTCGAGACAGAAGTGTTTTGTGTGTGTGTGTGTGTGTGTGTGTTTGTGTGTGTGTGTGTGTATATAAACAACTTGTCTTTCCAAATAATCGCCATATTTGACTCTGCCCTTTGAGAGATTTTCTTGATCGAAGTCTTAACAAAGCAACGTTATTAGTATTGACTTTTTAAAATTATGGTATCAAGAAGTGTGGCTGTTTTGCTTATGATATCAAGAAGTGTGGCTGTTTTACTTATGATATCAAGAAGTGTGTCTGTTTTACTTATGGTATCAAGAAGTGTGGCTGTTTTACTTATGATATCAAGAAGTGTGGCTGTTTTACTTATGATATCAAGAAGTGTGGCTGTTTTACTTATGATATCAAGAAGTGTGGCTGTTTTACTTATGGTATCAAGAAGTGTGGCTGTTTTACTTATGATATCAAGAAGTGTGGCTGTTTTACTTATGATATCAAGAAGTGTGGCTGTTTTACTTATGGTATCAAGAAGTGTGGCTGTTTTACTTATGATATCAAGAAGTGTATCTGTTTTACTTATGATATCAAGAAGTGTGGCTGTTTTGCTTATGATATCAAGAAGTGTGGCTGTTTTACTTATGATATCAAGAAGTGTGTCTGTTTTACTTATGGTATCAAGAAGTGTGGCTGTTTTACTTATGATATCAAGAAGTGTGGCTGTTTTACTTATGATATCAAGAAGTGTGGCTGTTTTACTTATGATATCAAGAAGTGTGGCTGTTTTACTTATGGTATCAAGAAGTGTGGCTGTTTTACTTATGATATCAAGAAGTGTGGCTGTTTTACTTATGATATCAAGAAGTGTGGCTGTTTTACTTATGGTATCAAGAAGTGTGGCTGTTTTACTTATGATATCAAGAAGTGTATCTGTTTTACTTATGATATCAAGAAGTGTGGCTGTTTTACTTATGATATCAAGAAGTGTGTGTTTTACTTATGATATCAAGAAGTTGTCTGTTTTACTTATGATATCAAGAAGTGTGGCTGTTTTACTTATGATATCAAGAAGTGTGGCTGTTTTACTTATGATATCAAGAAGTGTGGCTGTTTTACTTATGGTATCAAGAAGTGTGTTTGTTTTACTTATGATATCAAGAAGTGTGGCTGTTTTACTTATGGTATCAAGAAGTGTGGTTGTTTTACTTATGATATCAAGAAGTGTGGCTGTTTTACTTATGATATCAAGAAGTGTGATATCTGTGGCTTTTACTTATGATATCAAGAAGTGTGGCTGTTTTACTTTGATATCAAGAAGTGTGGCTGTTTTACTTATGGTATCAAGAAGTGTTACTTATGATATCAAGAAGTGTGTCTGTTTTACTTATGATATAAAGAAATGTGGCTGTTTTACTTATGATATCAAGAAGTGTGTTTGTTTTACTTATGATATCAAGAAGTGTGGCTGTTTTACTTATGGTATCAAGAAGTGTGGCTGTTTTACTTATGATATCAAGAAGTGTGTCTGTTTTACTTATGATATAAAGAAATGTGGCTGTTTTACTTATGATATCAAGAAGTGTGTTTGTTTTACTTATGATATCAAGAAGTGTGGCTGTTTTACTTATGGTATCAAGAAGTGTGGCTGTTTTACTTATGATATCAAGAAGTGTGTCTGTTTTACTTATGATATAAAGAAATGTGGCTGTTTTACTTATGATATCAAGAAGTGTGGCTGTTTGTTTTATGGTATCAAGAAGTGTGGCTGTTTTACTTATGATATCAAGAAGTGTGGCTGTTTTACTTATGATATCAAGAAGTGTGGCTGTGGATATCTGTTTTACTTATGATATCAAGAAGTGTGGCTGTTTTACTTATGATATCAAGAAGTGTATCTGCTTTTTACTTATGATATCAAGAAGTGTGTCTGTTTTACTTATGATATCAAGAAGTGTGGCTGTTTTACTTATGATATCAAGAAGTGTGGCTGTTTTACTTATGATATCAAGAAGTGTGGCTGTGGCTGTTTTACTTATGATATCAAGAAGTGTGGCTGTTTTACTTATGATATCAAGAAGTGTGGCTGTTTTACTTATGATATCAAGAAGTGTATCTGTTTTACTTATGATATCAAGAAGTGTGGCTGTTTTACTTATGATATCAAGAAGTGTGGCTGTTTTACTTATGATATCAAGAAGTGTGTCTGTTTTACTTATGATATCAAGAAGTGTGGCTGTTTTACTTATGATATCAAGAAGTGTGGCTGTTTTACTTATGATATCAAGAAGTGTGGCTGTTTTACTTATGATATCAAGAAGTGTGGCTGTTTTAATTTATGATATCAAGAAGTGTGGCTGTTTTACTTATGGTATCAAGAAGTGTGGCTGTTTTACTTATGATATCAAGAAGTGTGTGTGATATCTGTTTTACTTATGATATCAAGAAGTGTGGCTGTTTTACTTATGATATCAAGAAGTGTGGCTGTTTTACTTATGGTATCAAGAAGTGTGGCTGTTTTACTTATGATATCAAGAAGTGTGGCTGTTTTACTTATGGTATCAAGAAGTGTATTGCTGTTTTACTTATGATATCAAGAAGTGTGTCTGTTTTTTATCAAGAAGTGTGATATAAAGATATGTGTGCTGTTTATTTATGATATCAAGAAGTGTGGCTGTTTTACTTATGATATCAAGAAGTGTGTCTGTTTTACTTATGATATCAAGAAGTGTGGCTGTTTTACTTATGATATCAAGAAGTGTGTCTGTTTTACTTATGATATCAAGAAGTGTGGCTGTTTTACTTATGATATCAAGAAGTGTGTCTGTTTTACTTATGATATCAAGAAGTGTGGCTGTTTTACTTATGTATCAAGAAGTGTGGCTGTTTTACTTATGATATCAAGAAGTGTGTCTGACTTATGATATGTGTGCTGTTTTACTTATGATATCAAGAAGTGTGTTTGTTTTACTTATGATATCAAGAAGTGTGGCTGTTTTACTTATGATATCAAGAAGTGTGGCTGTTTTACTTATGATATCAAGAAGTGTGGCTGTTTTACTTATGATATCAAGAAGTGTGGCTGTTTTACTTATGATATCAAGAAGTGTGGCTGTTTTACTTATGATATCAAGAAGTGTGGCTGTTTTACTTATGATATCAAGAAGTGTATCTGTTTTACTTATGATATCAAGAAGTGTGGCTGTTTTACTTATGATATCAAGAAGTGTGGCTGTTTTACTTATGGTATCAAGAAGTGTGGCTGTTTTACTTATGATATCAAGAAGTGTGGCTGTTTTACTTATGATATCAAGAAGTGTGGCTGTTTTACTTATGGTATCAAGAAGTGTGGCTGTTTTACTTATGATATCAAGAAGTGTGTCTCTTTTACTTATGATATCAAGAAGTGTGTTTGTTTTACTTATGATATCAAGAAGTTTGGCTGTTTTACTTATTTTTCTTTTTTTTTTATAAAGGTATCAATTTTGTTTAATATTTTCCCTTTAAGTATTAACAAAACGTTGGGCCTACTACCACTACTGAAATAAATCTAATGTTTTGCTTCCCTAGCGAGTTCTCTCATTCTTCATGTACGAAGCATATTTTTAAGTTTAATTGTATTGAAATAGTTCAAGATGTACTATAGCTGTAAGATATTAAATTTTTAAAATTATTGTACCGGTAATTGGAAAGGTTCTGGAGAATGTGATTAAATACGCATTACAGATTTCCTTTGTCCCGCCGCTGGTACAGCTGTAAATCTTCGGATTTACAATCAGGGGTTCCAATCCTCTCGGTGGACTCAGCAGATAGCTCGATGAGGCTTTGCGAAAAGGAACACACACACACACAGATTTCCTTAAACCAGTTTGATATAGCGTCAAAGAGCCAACATGGTTTCTCAAAGGGAACGTTTTTAAGAAATTGATTTTTACTTTTTTTATACTGTTATTGCAAGAGTTGATAAATGAATTTCTGCAGTTTTTACCTTAATTTTTAGAAAGCATCTGATAAAGTGCCTTACGAAATACTTGTTACCAAAACTATATCAGTGTAAATGTAAGAAACGTTATTCGATTGGATAGAAAATTGGCTAGAGAGTAGTAAGCAAAGAGGAAATAGAGTTAGATCTAATCAGATCACAGTTACAAGTAGTGTGCCTCAGGGCTCTGTGCTGGGTCCTCTTGTGTTTCTGATTTATATTAATGATATTGACTCTGAAATGACTAACAAATTTTGAAGTTTACAGATGAGGTAAAGATTTTTGAGGTTATTAACTGTATTAAAGATGCTGTAGGGAGATTTAGATCATATGATGCATTGGACCAATCTGTGACAGACGATTTTTAACTATCAATAATGTAAAGTGATGCATGTAGGTTTTCACAATTCAAATTGTTGATATGACTTAATAGGAACCGTTAAAAAGGTTTTCCATTGATGGTCTTCATCTGTCACAATCAGTTAAAACTTTTCTAAACGATTAGTTTACACAACGGCTACACCATAATCAAGTCTGATTTTAATAGGTCTTCAGTGGTGTTGTACACCAGTGCAACAGTTTTTAGTTGTAAACATATATTTTGCAGGTTTCTTTTCTCCCACTTCTTTCAGTTGTTTGGAATATTAGGCCTAGTTACCCCTGTTTATGTTCTCTTTCAGTTGTCCATTATCTTGGTATGTTTGGAACTTCGCGCAAAGCTACTCGAGGGCAATCTGCGCTAGCCGTCCCTAATTTAGCAGTGTAATACCAGAGGGAAGGCAGCTAATCATCACCACCCACCGCCAACTCTTGGACTACTCTTTTACCAACGAATAGTGGGGTTGACACATTAAAACGCCCCCACGGCTAAAAGGGCGGGCATGTTTTGGTGTAACGGGGATTCGAACCCGCGACCTTTGGATTACGAGTCGAATGCCTTGACCACCTGACCATGCCGGGCCAAAAAAGAATAGAAAAAAAAAAAGAAATAAGCCGAGAACGAAATTCTCTAAGAAAAGAAAATCACAGAGCGGGAAGTCACGCCATTGGTTTTGTCTTTTGAAAGAAAAACAACACGAACCAAATTCATCAGATGAACAATATGCTAGAAAGGTTCCATAACATATTAACATCAAAGTGAGATGAAGACGATTGTACTGAAACTGTTAAAGTTCGTTTTAATTTTAAAAGTATTATAAATTTTATTTACATTTATAATTAAGAATAGTTTGATTTGGTACTGTTCTAACATGTTTAACCGTTGAGTTGGTTATGTGGTTAAATAATACCGTGTCTTTAACGACGACGAATTAATTAATTAATTCTCTAACATTTGTACTGACTACGTCCATTTTAACACGAGTTATAGGTCTAAATTCACTGATATACTGAGACTTAAAAAGCGCCTAACTCACAAATAAAGTTACTTATGAAAATTTTTTTCTTTCATTACTAACACTGAACTGAATCATTCACTATCTGCTCATTCATTGCTGGTTGATTCAGTCCTTCGCTTTGCTTGTATTTATGCCGTACTTGCTTTCTGGTCATTGCACGAATTTTCCACATCACAGCGTAACACGCCATGTAGCAAAATATATATTAAAATATTGAAAATAAAGATGTATCTCAAAACGGCTGGTATCCGTACTAAGACTGTTATTAATAAGCAGAGAATAACGTTTCGACCTTCCTAGGTCATCTTCAGGTTAAAAAAGAGAAAGTTTGCAAGTGATCGTTGCCGGACACGTCTTAGAGACGAGAGTAAACAGTTACGTGATTGTAGGGGGCGTTGCAGGTGGATGTTAGATTATTAATTAGTGTAGGTATAAAGGTGTTCCTTTATATTGGTTTAATTTTGGTTTTAGTTGCTGTATAAGTAAGGCTTCTTTGATTTTCTGTTTGTTTATATTTGTTTTCCTACTTAGTATCTGAGTGTGTATATATTTATCTATATAAATATGATTGTAGTGTCTGTTATATGTCCAAATAACTACTTATCTATATAAATATAATAGTACTGTCTGTTGTATGTCCATGTAACTACTTATCTATATAAATATAATAATACTGTCTGTTGTATGCTTATATAACTACTTATCTATATAAATATAATAGTACTGTCTGTTGTATGTCCATGTAACTACTTATCTATATAAATATAATAGTGCTGTCTGTTGTATGTCCATGTAACTACTTATCTATATAAATATAATAGTACTGTCTGTTGTATGTCCATGTAACTACTTATCTATATAAATATAATAATACTGTCTGTTGTATGCTTATATAACTACTTATCTATATAAATATAATAGTACTGTCTGTTGTATGTCCATGTAACTACTTATCTATATAAATATAATAATACTGTCTGTTGTATGCTTATATAACTACTTATCTATATAAATATAATAGTACTGTCTGTTGTATGTCCATGTAACTACTTATCTATATAAATATAATAGTGCTGTCTGTTGTATGCTTATATAACTACTTATCTATATAAATATAATAGTACTGTTTGTTGTATGTCCATGTAACTACTTATCTATATAAATATAATAGTGCTGTCTGTTGTATGTCCATGTAACTACTTATCTATATAAATATAATAATACTGTCTGTTGTATGTCCATGTAACTACTTATCTATATAAATATAATAGTACTGTCTGTTGTATGCTTATATAACTACTTATCTATATAAATATAATAGTACTGTCTGTTGTATGTCCATGTAACTACTTATCTATATAAATATAATAATACTGTCTGTTGTATGCTTATATAACTACTTATCTATATAAATATAATGGTACTGTCTGTTGTATGTCCATGTAACTACTTATCTATATAAATATAATAATACTGTCTGTTGTGTGCTTTATATAACTACTTATCTATATAAATATAATAGTACTGTTTTGTTGTATGTCCATGTAACTACTTATCTATATATAAATATAATAGTGCTGTCTGTTGACGTGTCCATGTAACTACTTATCTATATAAATATAATAATGCTGTCTGTTGTATGTCCATGTAACTACTTATCTATATAAATATAATAGTGCTGTCTGTTGTATGTGTTTATATAACTACTTATCTATATAAATATAATAGTACTGTCTGTTGTATGTCCATGTAACTACTTATCTATATAAATATAATAGTGCTGTCTGTTGTATGTCCATGTAACTACTTATCTATATAAATATAATAATACTGTCTGTTGTATGTCCATGTAACTACTTATCTATATAAATATAATAATACTGTCTGTTGTATGCTTATATAACTACTTATCTATATAAATATAATAGTACTGTCTGTTGTATGTCCATGTAACTACTTATCTATATAAATATAATAATACTGTCTGTTGTATGCTTATATAACTACTTATCTATATAAATATAATAGTGCTGTCTGTTGTATGCTTATATAACTACTTATCTATATAAATATAATAGTACTGTTTGTTGTATGTCCATGTAACTACTTATCTATATAAATATAATAGTGCTGTCTGTTGTATGTCCATGTAACTACTTATCTATATAAATATAATAATACTGTCTGTTGTATGTCCATGTAACTACTTATCTATATAAATATAATGGTACTGTCTGTTTGTATGCTTATATAACTACTTATCTATATAAATATAATAGTACTGTCTGTTGTATGTCCATGTAACTACTTATCTATATAAATATAATAATACTGTCTGTTGTATGCTTATATAACTACTTATCTATATAAATATAATAGTACTGTCTGTTGTATGTCCATGTAACTACTTATCTATATAAATATAATAATACTGTCTGTTGTATGCTTATATAACTACTTATCTATATAAATATAATAGTACTGTCTGTTGTATGTCCATGTAACTACTTATCTATATAAATATAATAGTACTGTCTGTTGTATGCTTATATAACTACTTATCTATATAAATATAATAGTACTGTTTGTTGTATGTCCATGTAACTACTTATCTATATAAATATAATAATACTCTCTGTTGTATGCTTATATAACTACTTATCTATATAAATATAATGGTACTGTCTGTTGTATGTCCATGTAACTACTTATCTATATAAATATAATAGTGCTGTCTGTTGTATGTTTATAAAATTACTTATCTATATAAATATAATAGTACTGTCTGTTGTATGCTTATATAACTACTTATCTATATAAATATAATAGTGCTGTCTGTTGTATGTCCATGTAACTACTTATCTATATAAATATAATAATACTGTCTGTTGTATGTCCATGTAACTACTTATCTATATAAATATAATAGTGCTGTCTGTTGTATGTCCATGTAACTAGTTATTTATATAAATATAATAGTACTGTCTGTTGTATGTCCATGTAACTACTTATCTATATAAATATAATAGTACTGTCTGTTGTATGTCCATGTAACTACTTATCTATATGAATATAATAATACTGTCTATTGTATGTTCATGTAACTAATCTATATAAATGTAATAGTACTGTTGGTTGCATGTTATCTATCTATATATAATAGTACTGTCTGTTGTATATCCATGTAACTACTTCGCAGGGTGTAGATGGATTTTCACCACAACTGGTGTGGAGATTTATTAGGTCCATGTGGTGACTCGTTCAAATTTTCAGTTTTACGGTTTTTATTGGGATGAATCTTCGCTAAATTTGGTGTAGATCCATGGGGATATACGTACAAAATTTTAATTTTTATGGGCGTCCAGGAGACGGATCATTCAGCTTATGAAACAGTAATTCTTTTTAACTATATATCAGGAACTAACCCGTTTTCAAGATCAAGGAAAGCTCTCTATTTAGTATCTCGACCTCTTAGGATCTCATACAATTAGACACTACCCATAGACTTACATGACATTTCACAGAATTAATATGTGTACGTAACCGACAAGAGAAACTTTTGTCGGTTTCGTAATACACACGCACAAAATCAAGATGCTCGGACTAGAAGATTTAGAAGACTAGAAGAAGAATTATCGCTTTAATATAACTAACAAAATCATAGTTACACTAAATGGTAGACTTTAAATTGAAAGTAAAAATTTGTTATCTCACGAGTCATATTTAAAAGAAACTAGGTGAATATTAACACCACAACTTCTTATTAGTTAAATGCATGTGTTGACTTGAAGAACAAATAAAATTCGTTAAATGCCTAACCACGAGTAACAAACCTGATTCCATTATTATTTTAAAACATTTTCCTAGGAGAACCTTCTAGCCCGACATGGTAAAGTGGTTATGGCACTCGACTCATAATTCGAGGGTCGTGCGTTCGAATCCCCGTCACACCAAACCTTTTCAGCCATGGGACGTTATAATGTTACGGTCAATCCCACTATTCGTTGGTAAAAGAGTAGCCCAAGAATTGGCGGTGGGTGGTCTAGCCTTACACTGCTAAATCAGGGATGGCTACTGCTGATAGACCCCTGGTGGAGCTTTGCGCGAAACCAAAAAAACAATCAGAACAATTAGAACAATTCCGAGTAAGTCTGGTACACTGCGAATGGATCATTATTTTGTAGAATGGAAAATACATTGCCAACAGCGACCTCTATAGACATTTTACGAGACTTTAAATATTTCTCACCAGCGAATGTTGTCTGTGAAAGTTACATTCGTAATACATGAAGATAAATAATATTGTTAGGTTACTTCATGATTCCACGTGCACAAAGATCCTTTCTAGTGATAAGTTCTTTTCAGGGACGCTGTACTAAGAGTAAAACAACACAAAATTCGTCCGTAATTTAGCAGTGTACTACTAGAGGGAAGGCAGCTAGTCATCACCACCCACCGCCATTTCTTGGGCTACTCTTTTACCAACGAATAGTGGGATTGACCAGGCACATTATAACGCCCCCCCCCCCCCCCCCACGGCTGAAAGGGCGAGCATGTTTGGATTCGAACGCACGACCCTCGGATTACGAGTCGAACACCTTAACACACTTGGTCATGCCAGGCTTTATACAATAGGATTTCCTGAGCTTTGTAAGGAGTTGACTGGCAGTTCGGTGAAAGGCTTTAGTTTCGTTTGCTTTGAATTTCGTGCAAAGTTACACAAGGGTTATCTGCGCTAGCTGTCCCTAATTTAGCAGTGTAAGACTAGAGGGAAGGTAGCTAATGATCACCACCTACCGCTAACTCTTGGGCTACTCTTTTACTAACGAATAGTGGGATTGACCGTCACATTCATTATAACGCCCCCACTGCTGATAGAGCGAGCATGTTTGGTGTGGCAGGGATTCGAACCCTCGACCCTCAGATTACGAGCCGAGTGCCTTAACCACCCCTCCAGTTCCGAGCCATATGAATTTTAAGTACATAGATATGCGGTTCTACAAGATTCACCAAAAACTACATCTTGTGACGTTGAGGTAAAGGTTTGCAAGATTCGCAATATTACATCTACTATTACCTTAACATCTACTATTACCTTAATGTCGCAAATTTATGAATTGGTTAAGTTAAAACATATATAAAAAGTAGAAAGTTGACTATTGGAGGTAAATAATCTTTGAAGTCTTTTTTTTTTTTTTTTAAATCTTCAGTATATTTTGTGATTTTCTAAACGACGTTTCGGTGAAACGAGCCTGTCAGTTTGTCATAAACAAACCAACAAACTTGTTCCTGGCTTGAGAAAAAGTTTGTTAGAAACTTTGCCAAGTAATTCAAAACACAAATAAAACTAATGATTTTATGTTAACACGTTCCTTTATTTTTCAAGAAATATTTTAGATAAAAACAAACTTGCAAATGGGAGACGTCTAGTGATTTTCTTCGTAACTCTTCAACATACAATACTAGTCTCTCAGAATGGTAAAACATGTAATTAGTATTATTCTAAGTGTGGTGAGAACAAAATGCATTTTTCAGGTACAACATTCTTGACGATGCCCCATTTTGTAACAACACATGTTAAATATATCATGATTCGTTAAGGTACAATTTTCTGTTATTAAATCGAGGGTTTAGTACGTTATATGTAAACACCTATTGTTAAACAGAGGGTTTAGTACGTTATATGTAAACACTTATTGTTAAACAGAGGGTTTAGTACGTTTATATGTAAACACCTGTTATTAAACATAGGGTTTAGTACGTCATATATAAGCACCTATTGTTAAAGAGAGGGCTTAGTACGTTATATATAAACACCTATTGTTAAACAGAGGGTTTAGTACGTTTATATGTAAACACCTATTGTTAAACAGAGGGTTTAGTACGTTTATATGTAAACACCTGTTATTAAACATAGAGTTTAGTACGTTATATGTAAACACCTATTGTTAAACAGAGTGTTTAGTACGTTATAGGTAAAGACCTGTTATTAAACAGAGGGTTTACTACGTCATATGTAAGTAGCTATTGTTAAACAGAGGGTTTAGTACATTATATGTAAACACCTATTGTTAAACAGAGGGTTTAGTACGTTATAGGTAAACACCTGTTATTAAACCTAGAGTTTAGTACGTTATATATAAACACCTATTGTTAAACAGAGGGTTTAGTACGTTTATATGTAAACACCTGTTATTAAACATAGAGTTTAGTACGTTATATGTAAACACCTATTGTTAAACAGAGGGTTTAGTACGTTATAGGTAAACACCTGTTATTAAACAGAGCGTTTACTACGTCATATGTAAGTACCTATTGTTAAACAGAGGGTTTAGTACATTATATGTAAACACCTATTGTTAAACAGAGGGTTCAGTACGTTATAGGTAAACACCTGTTATTAAACAGAGCGTTTACTACGTCATATGTAAGCACCTATTGTTAAACAGAGGGTTTAGTACATTATATGTAAGCACCTATTGTTAAACAGAGGGTTTAGTACGTCATATGTAAGCACCTATTGTTAAACAGAGGGTTTAGTACGTTATATGTAAACACCTATTGTTAAACAGAGGGTTTAGTACGTCATATGTAAGCACCTATTGTTAAACAGAGGGTTTAGTACGTCATATGTAAGCACCTATTGTTAAACAGAGGGTTTACTACGTCATATGTAAGCACCTATTGTTAAAAAGAGGGTTTAGTTTGTTATATTTAAACGATTTTGGAGCATCACCACATTGATACAATTCACATGATCATGTTTGGTTATCTCCTATCTGAAGACTATGCCTATTGACTCTAACATTGTAGCGTAGTTCCCAATGCAAAATACTCTATCGTAAGGCTTTCATATCTCCTAAACGCCACTCCTCCTTGCAAGCTTTCTCTGACCCATATAGTGTACGAGTAGGACGATTTCCAACCACCCTTTTTAGTAGCCTGATTGAAAAGAAGTCCATAGGTGCTGTTCCAGAAGACTTGTACTCTATGTCTTTGTATGGAACATCATTCTCTATGTGTTTGAGGTATACTGTGGTTGAATGAAAGATATAACTAGAATCTTATGTCGGTAAACCGGTTTTTTGTTTGGCTTATTCCCAAATAGATATCCTTTTTATTGTTTTGTATACTGTTGTCTGGAATACAAGGACGGTTTTGTTTTCATGGATTCTCACTTTTTACAAAATGCCACAATTTCCTTATCACAACTGGTGTACGACTTGCAGCAGGTTTCTTTATAGACGGTCCTGGTACCCCATATAGATCCATCTTCCTTTGTTTTTCAATGCTATTAAATACAATGAATATCCCAGTCATAAAAAATTAAATTTCCGATATGAACACGTCGTTATGATCTTGGTGTATGAATATTTTGTATCAAAGAAAGATGTTACATAAATAACCTATCCAAAACTAATCAGTTTTCGTTGGAATCACACTGTCAATGTAACATCAAAAGGAAGGATGGATACATTCCATTCCACCACGACTTTATATTGTCACATTGTCTGATTTATATATTGAAATTGTTTTAATGTGTTCAACCCTGGAACTTGTTATTATAATAATATTCATAACACTAATAATTTTTGACTGAGAGCTAACACCTTATGCAGTTCGCATAGCTGTCCAGTCTAATATTAATTATTAAAATCTTTGCCAAATCGATTAACCCAATGTTGTGATATAAGTAAATCATTCAACAAAAAAAAATCGAGTAGCTTCTTAACAACTGGCGTAAATATTGGTTATGTTTGTATCAAAATAACACATAACACAAAAATCCATGTTTTAATCAAAAATAACTCATGAAGAACTAAACTGGATTTTCCTTTCAGATTTTAATGTTTTCAAAAGCTATGGAAAGAATGAAGACAAGTCGATATTGATGGAAAATATACGGTAGTACGGTAATACGGTAGTACGTACATGAAGTCATGTTTGGTGTGAAATGTTTCATCAGCATTTTATTTTGTTCGAACACAAATTTTTAACAAACGGTACATCGAATCCACTAAAAACGGTTACTATAGAGAAATATATCAATTTGTTGTTTTCTAAAGACAATAATATAATTTTCCTTTGACACTTTTGTGACTTCAAGCTGTGTTTGTAATTCAATGAACAAGAATCTATCAGACTTTCACGGGAACATGATAATAGATATGTTTCGTTATTTAAAACCGTTTTTTCTATGGTGTTTAATGGCCACAAGTTTACCACTGGACTATCGGAAGACGTACTAAAAATTAAAAACAAGTGTTTTGATCACGCTGCGTGTTTTTCAAATAATTTTTATTATGAATAATTAACTAAGTTCTGTTTTTTGTGTATGTTGGTAGATGTGCTATGATAGAAATATATTAAAATGCATTAAATATGTTTAAATGCATATTAATCTATCCATGGGGGCGATATAATGTGGCGGTCAATTCCACTATTCGTTGGTAAAGAGTAGGCCAAGAGTTGGCGGTGGGTAGTGACGACTAGCTGCCGTCCCTCTAGTCTTACATTGTTAAATTAGGGACGGCTAGCACAGATAGCCATCGAGTAGCTTTGTGCGAAATTCAAAAAACAAAAAAACAAACAAACCTTTAGTGTATATAATTAACTCTTTGCCAAAATTACCTAAAATCTTAATTAGAACTCAATTTTAGATAAATGTTAGTTGTTGGCTACAGTCATTTCAAGAAATTTATCTGAGAAAACATAGCATTATGAAACACTCAGTTTTCATTTGTCTTCTTACTCAAACACGTTTCAGAACGTTGCGAAACTTTCTTTATAGTTTCCCGTGTACATCTTTTCTCTTAGGTATAACTTTTCCCAAAAGGATTTATTAAACGCTTTATAGAAGTTTTAGGACAATATTTAATCTCAAACGTCTGTGAAGCTTTTTACTTTGCTTTCTTATGCCCTAAAACCAACAAAGCAGAAGACGCCATAACCTGAGAGGTTGAAGTTCCTCGCTCTCGTCTCCAAGGCAACAGAAACATCGTAACGGTCGTAATATACTGAAAGATGCCACACAGACCATGAAGGGATTTCCATGATTGAAGTATTGTGGGTTTACGGAAGCAACGTATGCAGCAACAGCGACACCAATCGAAACTTATAGCTATCAGTGTTTATTGAATTTTTTTACATTTTTTTTTGTTGGCCATTTTAACGGTATGTCTTCAAATACATAATATTTCATCGTTTAGTTTCTGTATATAACTGTAAAGCTTTATTCCTACGATATCGCAAGGCCTATAAAACACAAAATATGTGCTGTAAGAATTCAGTTAGTAATACGAGATACGACGTCATTTTCTTATCAAGAAATTCTGCGATATTCGTTGCTTTGGAACGACGTGGAATGTGTTCATCTGATGCATTTATTCATACACGTTTCAACAATGGTACATTGTGAATGGATTTGTTTATTTGTTGTTGTTTTAATTTCGCGCAAATCTACAAGAGGGCTACTGCGTTAGCCGTCTAAAATTTATCAGTGTTATACGAGAGGGAAGGAACTATTTATCACTACCCACCGTCAACTCTCGACGGGTAATATGAGGGTCGCAGGTTCGAAACGCCGTCACACCAAACATGCTTGTCCTGTCAGCAGTGAGACGTTATAATGGGACGGTCAATCCCAGTATTCATTGGTAAAAAGGTAGCCCAAGAGAGGTAGCACCTGGCTGTAGCGTTTGTTTTTTAATTAAGCACAAAGCTACACAAGCTATCTGTGTATCGAAACGAGTATCGAAACGAGTATCGAAACTCGAATTTTAGCGTTGTAAGTCCGCAGACATACCGCTGAGCCACTGGGGGCGGCTATAGCGACAAGTTGCTTTATATACCCGATTGCATAGCTTTAGGAATATCAAGGGAAGTTTGTTTGTTTTCGAATTTCGCGCAAAGCTACACGAGGGCTATCTGCGCTAGCCGTCTCTAATTTAGCAGTGTAAGACTAGAGGGAAGGCAGCTAGTCATCACAACACACCGCCATGTTTTCAACTCTCCAGAGAATTGTTCTGTTGTAGACAAGCCAAAATTAAATGTTTAACATTTTTTTTAATGCAAGTAATAATCATAACAATGTTTCATCCAACTGTAATATTCTAACTGAATACTGTAGATATTTATAAACCATCTATCTATCTGTTGTACGCTCTTCACTTGGGTAAGGAAGAACATTAAGCAAATACAATAACGTGTAAACAAATAATAATTTATAACAGTGAGAAAATATTTTATTAATGGTGGAACATTCTTCAACATGAATAACTTCTTTCCTTATGATTATAAATCATTGTTTCCTTACCTATTATTGACTATGTTTTGTAGTTAAATATATATACGATTTTGCATTATATCAAACACGTGCATGAGCCCCCACGCACTCACGTCTGAGTAGGAGGAAGCTGTAAAGCTCTTTTATTTACTTTATGTAAGCCTGAAATACTATTTTGTATTAAAACAATTAAAACTGACATTAAATACGAAATGTCTGGTCCTGGAAAAAAAATCTAAACTGTAGAGTTTCTTTAACTGCAAAAAACCACGAAGTATCGAACCCTTCAAATAATTCCAAACTGTGTAGGAGTTTTCTTAATTGATATTAAACGCGAAATATCGAGCCCTTCAAATAATTCCAAACTGTGTAGGAGTTTTCTTAATTGATAACACGTAGTAAAAAAAGGTTGGAGAGAAGTTCAGGAAATAACTGGTTGAGAAAGTCAATAGAAATCATCACGTAGATCATTCCTGTCATCACGTAGTGGTGGAAACCCAAAACTTCAGCTTCACGGCCTGACTTATTAGCTATAAAATCATACATCGATATTATCTCGACCTAGCTATAAAATCATAGATCAATATTATCTCGACCTAGCTATAAAATCATACATCAATATTATCTCGACCTAGCTATAAAATCGTACATCAATATTATCTCGACTTAGCTACAAAATCGTACATCAATATTATCTCGACCTAGCTATAAAATCATACATCAATATTATCTCGACCTAGCTATAAAATCGTACATCAATATTATCTCGACTTAGCTATAAATTCGTACATCAATATTATGTCGACCTAGCTATAAAATCATACATCAATATTATCTCGACCTAGCTATAAAATCATACATCAATATTATCTCGACCTAGCTATAAAATCATACATCAATATTATCTCGACCTAGCTATAAAATCATACATCAATATTATCTCGACCTAGCTATAAAATCATACATCAATATTATCTTGACCTAGCTATAAAATCATACATCAATATTATCTCGACCTAGCTATAAAATCATACATCAATATTATCTCGACCTAACTATAAAATCATACATCAATACTATTTCCCCCCAAAGAGTTGTTTGGTTTTGATTATTTGGTAAATGTACTGATCTTCTGAAGTTTTTTAAAAAAGGCGACTTTCAATCGTAAAAACGACGGTCAATAAAAACAGTCCGTTTTGAAAGGTCTTCACCTGAGATTGTACTCTTAAATACACAAAGAATCACAGCTAAGAATCGACGTGAAAAAAACTTCCCCTTATAAAACCAGTCGCTCTGTGTCTGGAAGTTAGACGTATATTAAATTAAGTTTGGTTGGAGGAGAAACCTATTTTTCGGCTAATGCAACTGTGTGGTTGGTTCTACTTTCACAGGACGTTGGCCCCCTCTGGTGTAGCAGTAAGTCTACGGACTTACAACGCTAAAATCAGCGGTTCGATTCCCCTTGGTGGACTCAGCAGATAGCCTGATGTGGCTTTGCTCTAGAAAAACACACATACACTCAAAGTAAGTGAAAGTAAAAATAATATTTTAAACAGTTAACGTGTAACCCTAAATTAAACACTTGAATACTTAGCTTATAACTGAGAAGTAAGCATTTTGATACACAGCTTATAATTGAGGAATAGGTACTTGAATACTTAGTGTATGAACTTTGCCTTGAAAATTGGTTATTTGTCATTATGTATCCCACAGGAAAGGGGTGCGTTTTCTTAGGCATAGTTATATATTCCTCCGCACACGATTTCAATCTTTCGAACGAAAGAGAAAGACGAGCGCATGGACTCGTAAATAACGAACATAATCTCAACAGTGCGTGGGGTATTAGGTAGTATAAAAAATGCTGAAAGATTTAATAAGGTTTTAATTATCGGATATCAAGACATGAGTGTCCCTCTGGTTATTAGATTTAATATCATTATGAACTTTGCAATGGAAATGTTTTTATGCAATGAAAATGGCGACTTTTCAACTTTAGGTAGTCATCGTCACCCATATCTAGTTCTTGAGCTACTCTCTTACCAAATATTAGTGGAATTGTCCAGTGCATTATAACACCCCCACAGCTGAAAGTACGATCATGTTTGGTGGGACAGAGTTTCGAACCCACAGACTGCGAGTCGAGCGTCCTTTAAGCTTCTGACCATCCTAGGCCAATTTGAAACTAAAGTATTAACTATAGGGTTTCAGGTTCGAGTAACGCTAACCTTTGACACACGCCTGGTCTAACATAATATCAAGTCATTCCTTAAGTACTGTCCGATTTTAGGTTCAGAAAAAAAGAGAAAGGGTTTATAATGCTTTTAATGTTATTTAATCAATAATGTATGTTCTGTTATTGTTAATTACTTCCTGCCAACGATTCACAATCTTCTGAATGTCACTTATATAAAATTCTTGGGGCTTGGAGGTAAAGAATGTAGAGAGGGTAGTTTTGACATATTCATATGTTCCAAGTTCTTTTCCATCAAGTTAGTTCTGCAAACTTCGGAACAGATGATAATCAGATGGGGCAGGTCTGCAGAATAAGGAGGAGATCTTCAATCTTTGAAGATGTGATCCATGCTGTATGGACCCGTACATTATCATGGTGTAACACAACACCTTTACGACTGACCAAAGCAGGTCTCTTTTCTTTCAGTGCAACATTCAAGCACTCTAACTGTTGACAATAGAAGTCTGATGTAATCATTACATTGAGTGGCAGCAACACAAAGTGTATCACACCAAACGCTTAACAAGACTTAACTTGGTTGGAGGTCCATTTCGGGCTGTGCTTTAGCCAGTTTACCTGCACTGAGCCATTGTCTGCGGCACTTAACATTTTTATAAAATATCCATTTTTTTATCTCCAGTCACTAACCTGTCCAAAAAAGGTGAGTTGCATTCACGAGTTGTCCACTTTTGCTCTGAGGTTGGCTTTTATCAAATCATGGAGAACCCATTCTCCAAGTTTTGACACATTTCCAAGTTGTTGCAGATAACAGTGAAATGTTGAATGGGTTGAATTAAACTTTTGTGTTAGTTCTTCAACTGTTACAGCACAGTCTTCATAAAGTGCAGTCAGCAGCAAGTCATCATTAAACTCAACAGGACGACCTGAACGTGGTGCATCACTTAAGCTGTAGTCACCTGATCTGAACTTCTGAAACCACCTTCAACATTTTATTTCATTGAGAGACTCCGCACCATAAACACCCTGAATGTTTCTTGTAGTTTGTGCTGCACTACTGCCTTTATTAAACTCATAAAGCATTATATGCCTCATGTGTTCCTCAGACACATCCATCTTCATAAGGGTTTATTTGATTAATGATCTAAAAAAGTGGAGTTGGGTTAGTTTCTTTTATTTGTCTGAACATTTTTATACACGTCCTGACCTGATATAAAGAAAGTGTACAAAATTAAAAATTAATTTAAATACACTTTAGAATTAAATTCAGCTTTAAGCATATATTGAATAAATTTTTGTTTTAAAAACGTCTGTAAAAATAGATTTAGGTTTTATTTTTTCCTTTTAAATAAAACACCTATTATTTCGGAACGGTTTTGAATATTTACGAAAATAACTCATTTTATGAGTCTAATCATAAGATTTTAACTTCCTTTTAAAAAACAAACACCTTTACGTCTTTTAACCCTAACAATAACTATCTTAATAACTGATGCTTTTAAAATTTTTATAATAAATATATTTTCATAAGTAATATTGTCATTGAAATGGCTGTTATTAAAATTCATTTTAGCCTTTAACTTATTATAATAATACTTTTACTTTTGGCCAGGTGGATAAGGCACTCGACTCGTAATCCAAGGGTCGCGGGTTCGAATCCGAATCCCAGTCACACCAAACATGCTCGCCCTTTCAGACGTGAGGGCGTCATAATGTGGCGTCCAATCTCACTATTCGTTGGTAAAAGAGTAGCACAACAGTTGGCAGTGGGTGGTGATGATTAGCTACCTTCCCTCTAGTCTTAAACTGCTAAATTAGGGACGGCAGGCGCAGATAGCCCTCGTGAAGCTTTGCGCGAAATTCAAAACAAAACAAAACAAAACATACTTTCACCAGATGTTTTGCAGACAGAATTCTCCAAACGATAGTGAAAACTTTTATTTAGTAACATAACGATTTACGTTAAAATCCTTATTTTTACAAAATGGCAAAAATTTATTATGCTTACAATGGGTCTTTAGTTCTTCAATTTGTCTACTTTTTGGAAAAAACAACAACTAGAAGTTGTGTTCACAGTATGTGTTATTTTTTGTATTCTACGTAAAGTCTTGAAGTTTTATGATCGTGTCATAAGTACGTTGTACAGTTCGCTCTTCCATGTTGTTGTTGTTTTCAAAATTTATTGTATTCTAAATGTAAAGTTTTTACCACTGAGCTTTAAACCACTGGTAGTTGGATGGTTCTCCTTATTGACATAATTGTCATTAAATGTTTTAACATTCATTCCGTTGAAAAGTCGAAGTTTTTGCAAATCGAATATTTAGTTTGGTTGAAAGCTATTTTGAAATTTTCTACCTTTGATTTTTATGTCTTAGATTTGGTTGAAATCTATTTTGAAAAAGATCTACCTTTGATCACTAAGTCTCGAGTTCGATTGAAATGCATTTTGAAATTGTCCACTTTTGATCTCTAAGTCTCGAGTTTGATTGAAATCTGTTTTGAAATCGTCTACCTTTGATCTCTAAGTCTTGAGTTTGATTGAAAAAAAAAAGACTTCATACCTAAAACAGACAAATAATCAAAACTTGAACCCACACTACAGCATGGAAAGGTAACTGTGTATCCTTGTATGACAGGTATCTGTAGAAATGCGACTCCACACAGCAGTGTAGGACAATCGACTTATCTTGGTTTGGTTTATGAATTTCGCGCAAAGCTAAACGAGGGCTATCTGCGCTAGCCGTCCCTAATTTAGCAGTGTAAGACTAGAGGGAAGGCAGCTAGTCATCACCACCAACCGCCAACTCTTGGGCTACTCTTTTTACCATCGGAAAGTGAGATTGATTGTAACATTATAACGCCCTCACGACTGAAAGGGCGAGTATGACTGGTGCGACCGGGATTCGAAACCGCGACCCTCAGATTACGAGTCGAACGCCTTAACACACTTGGTCATGCCAGGCTTTATACAATAGGATTTCCTGAGCTTTGTAAGGAGTTGACTGGCAGTTCGGTGAAAGGCTTTAGTTTCGTTTGCTTTGAATTTCGTGCAAAGTTACACAAGGGTTATCTGCGCTAGCTGTCCCTAATTTAGCAGTGTAAGACTAGAGGGAAGGTAGCTAATGATCACCACCTACCGCTAACTCTTGGGCTACTCTTTTACTAACGAATAGTGGGATTGACCGTCACATTCATTATAACGCCCCCACTGCTGATAGAGCGAGCATGTTTGGTGTGGCAGGGATTCGAACCCTCGACCCTCAGATTACGAGCCGAGTGCCTTAACCACCCCTCCAGTTCCGAGCCATATGAATTTTAAGTACATAGATATGCGGTTCTACAAGATTCACCAAAAACTACATCTTGTGACGTTGAGGTAAAGGTTTGCAAGATTCGCAATATTACATCTACTATTACCTTAACATCTACTATTACCTTAATGTCGCAAATTTATGAATTGGTTAAGTTAAAACATATTATATAAAAAGTAGAAAGTTGACTATTGGAGGTAAATAATCTTTGAAGTCTTTTTTTTTTTTTTTTAATCTTCAGTATATTTTGTGATTTTCTAAACGACGTTTCGGTGAAACGAGCCTGTCAGTTTGTCATAAACAAACCAACAAACTTGTTCCTGGCTTGAGAAAAAGTTTGTTAGAAACTTTGCCAAGTAATTCAAAACACAAATAAAACTAATGATTTTATGTTAACACGTTCCTTTATTTTTCAAGAAATATTTTAGATAAAAACAAACTTGCAAATGGGAGACGTCTAGTGATTTTCTTCGTAACTCTTCAACATACAATACTAGTCTCTCAGAATGGTAAAACATGTAATTAGTATTATTCTAAGTGTGGTGAGAACAAAATGCATTTTTCAGGTACAACATTCTTGACGATGCCCCATTTTGTAACAACACATGTTAAATATATCATGATTCGTTAAGGTACAATTTTCTGTTATTAAATCGAGGGTTTAGTACGTTATATGTAAACACCTATTGTTAAACAGAGGGTTTAGTACGTTATATGTAAACACTTATTGTTAAACAGAGGGTTTAGTACGTTTATATGTAAACACCTGTTATTAAACATAGGGTTTAGTACGTCATATATAAGCACCTATTGTTAAAGAGAGGGCTTAGTACGTTATATATAAACACCTGTTATTAAACAGAGGGTTTAGTACGTTTATATGTAAACACCTGTTATTAAACATAGAGTTTAGTACGTTATATGTAAACACCTATTGTTAAACAGAGGGTTTAGTACGTTATAGGTAAAGACCTGTTATTAAACAGAGGGTTTACTACGTCATATGTAAGTAGCTATTGTTAAACAGAGGGTTTAGTACATTATATGTAAACACCTATTGTTAAACAGAGGGTTTAGTACGTTATAGGTAAACACCTGTTATTAAACCTAGAGTTTAGTACGTTATATATAAACACCTATTGTTAAACAGAGGGTTTAGTACGTTTATATGTAAACACCTGTTATTAAACATAGAGTTTAGTACGTTATATGTAAACACCTATTGTTAAACAGAGGGTTTAGTACGTTATAGGTAAACACCTGTTATTAAACAGAGCGTTTACTACGTCATATGTAAGTACCTATTGTTAAACAGAGGGTTTAGTACATTATATGTAAACACCTATTGTTAAACAGAGGGTTCAGTACGTTATAGGTAAACACCTGTTATTAAACAGAGCGTTTACTACGTCATATGTAAGCACCTATTGTTAAACAGAGGGTTTAGTACATTATATGTAAGCACCTATTGTTAAACAGAGGGTTTAGTACGTCATATGTAAGCACCTATTGTTAAACAGAGGGTTTAGTACGTTATATGTAAACACCTATTGTTAAACAGAGGGTTTAGTACGTCATATGTAAGCACCTATTGTTAAACAGAGGGTTTACTACGTCATATGTAAGCACCTATTGTTAAAAAGAGGGTTTAGTTTGTTATATTTAAACGATTTTGGAGCATCACCACATTGATACAATTCACATGATCATGTTTGGTTATCTCCTATCTGAAGACTATGCCTATTGACTCTAACATTGTAGCGTAGTTCCCAATGCAAAATACTCTATCGTAAGGCTTTCATATCTCCTAAACGCCACTCCTCCTTGCAAGCTTTCTCTGACCCATATAGTGTACGAGTAGGACGATTTCCAACCACCCTTTTTAGTAGCCTGATTGAAAAGAAGTCCATAGGTGCTGCTCCAGAAGACTTGTACTCTATGTCTTTGTATGGAACATCATTCTCTATGTGTTTGAGGTATACTGTGGTTGAATGAAAGATATAACTAGAATCTTATGTCGGTAAACCGGTTTTTTGTTTGGCTTATTCCCAAATAGATATCCTTTTTATTGTTTTGTATACTGTTGTCTGGAATACAAGGACGGTTTTGTTTTCATGGATTCTCACTTTTTACAAAATGCCACAATTTCCTTATCACAACTGGTGTACGACTTGCAGCAGGTTTCTTTATAGACGGTCCTGGTACCCCATATAGATCCATCTTCCTTTGTTTTTCAATGCTATTAAATACAATGAATATCCCAGTCATAAAAAATTAAATTTCCGATATGAACACGTCGTTATGATCTTGGTGTATGAATATTTTGTATCAAAGAAAGATGTTACATAAATAACCTATCCAAAACTAATCAGTTTTCGTTGGAATCACACTGTCAATGTAACATCAAAAGGAAGGATGGATACATTCCATTCCACCACGACTTTATATTGTCACATTGTCTGATTTATATATTGAAATTGTTTTAATGTGTTCAACCCTGGAACTTGTTATTATAATAATATTCATAACACTAATAATTTTTGACTGAGAGCTAACACCTTATGCAGTTCGCATAGCTGTCCAGTCTAATATTAATTATTAAAATCTTTGCCAAATCGATTAACCCAATGTTGTGATATAAGTAAATCATTCAACAAAAAAAAATCGAGTAGCTTCTTAACAACTGGCGTAAATATTGGTTATGTTTGTATCAAAATAACACATAACACAAAAATCCATGTTTTAATCAAAAATAACTCATGAAGAACTAAACTGGATTTTCCTTTCAGATTTTAATGTTTTCAAAAGCTATGGAAAGAATGAAGACAAGTCGATATTGATGGAAAATATACGGTAGTACGGTAATACGGTAGTACGTACATGAAGTCATGTTTGGTGTGAAATGTTTCATCAGCATTTTATTTTGTTCGAACACAAATTTTTAACAAACGGTACATCGAATCCACTAAAAACGGTTACTATAGAGAAATATATCAATTTGTTGTTTTCTAAAGACAATAATATAATTTTCCTTTGACACTTTTGTGACTTCAAGCTGTGTTTGTAATTCAATGAACAAGAATCTATCAGACTTTCACGGGAACATGATAATAGATATGTTTCGTTATTTAAAACCGTTTTTTCTATGGTGTTTAATGGCCACAAGTTTACCACTGGACTATCGGAAGACGTACTAAAAATTAAAAACAAGTGTTTTGATCACGTTGCGTGTATCTCAAATAATTTTTATTATGAATAATTAACTAAGTTCTGTTTTTTGTGTATGTTGGTAGATGTGCTATGATAGAAATATATTAAAATGCATTAAATATGTTTAAATGCATATTAATCTATCCATGGGGGCGATATAATGTGGCGGTCAATTCCACTATTCGTTGGTAAAAGAGTAGGCCAAGAGTTGGCGGTGGGTAGTGACGACTAGCTGCCGTCCCTCTAGTCTTACATTGTTAAATTAGGGACGGCTAGCACAGATAGCCATCGAGTAGCTTTGTGCGAAATTCAAAAAACAAAAAAACAAACAAACCTTTAGTGTATATAATTAACTCTTTGCCAAAATTACCTAAAATCTTAATTAGAACTCAATTTTAGATAAATGTTAGTTGTTGGCTACAGTCATTTCAAGAAATTTATCTGAGAAAACATAGCATTATGAAACACTCAGTTTTCATTTGTCTTCTTACTCAAACACGTTTCAGAACGTTGCGAAACTTTCTTTATAGTTTCCCGTGTACATCTTTTCTCTTAGGTATAACTTTTCCCAAAAGGATTTATTAAACGCTTTATAGAAGTTTTAGGACAATATTTAATCTCAAACGTCTGTGAAGCTTTTTACTTTGCTTTCTTATGCCCTAAAACCAACAAAGCAGAAGACGCCATAACCTGAGAGGTTGAAGTTCCTCGCTCTCGTCTCCAAGGCAACAGAAACATCGTAACGGTCATAATATACTGAAAGATGCCACACAGACCATGAAGGGATTTCCATGATTGAAGTATTGTGGGTTTACGGAAGCAACGTATGCAGCAACAGCGACACCCATCGAAACTTATAGCTATCAGTGTTTATTGAATTTTTTACTTTTTTTTTTTGTTGGCCATTTTAACGGTATGTCTTCAAATACATAATATTTCATCGTTTAGTTTCTGTGTATAACTGAAAAGCTTTATTCCTACGATATCGCAAGGCCTATAAAACACAAAATATGTGCTGTAAGAATTCAGTTAGTAATACGAGATACGACGTCATTTTCTTATCAAGAAATTCTGCGATATTCGTTGCTTTGGAACGACGTGGAATTTGTTCATCTGATGCATTTATTCATACACGTTTCAACAATGGTACATTGTGAATGGATTTGTTTATTTGTTGTTGTTTTAATTTCGCGCAAAGCTACAAGAGGGCTACTGCGTTAGTCGTCTAAAATTTAGCAGTGTTATACGAGAGGGAAGGAACTATTTATCACTACCCACCGTCAACTCTCGACTCGTAATATGAAGGTCGCAGGTTCGAAACGCCGTCACACCAAACATGCTTGTCCTGTCAGCAGTGAGGCGTTATAATGTGACGGTCAATCCCAGTATTCGTTGGTAAAAAGGTAGCCCAAGAGAGGTAGCTTTGCGCGAAATTCATAAAAACAATCAAACAACCCTGGCTGTAGCGTTTATTTTTGAATTAAGCACAAAGCTACACAAGCTATCTGTGTATCGAAACGAGTATCGAAACTCGAATTTTAGCGTTGTAAGTCCGCAGACATACCGCTGAGCCACTGGGGGCGGCTGTAGCGACAAGTTGCTTTATATACCCGATTGCATAGCTTCAGGAATATCAAGGGAAGTTTGTTTGTTTTCGAATTTCGCGCAAAGCTACACGAGGGCTATCTGTGCTAGCCGTCCCTAATTTAACAGTGTAACAACACACCGCCATGTTTTCAACTCCCCAGAGAATTGTTCTGTTGTAGACAAGCCAAAAGAAAATGTTTAACATTTTTTTAATGCAACTAATAATCATAACAATGTTTCATCCAACTGTAATATTCTAACTGAATACTGTAGATATTTATAAACCATCTATCTATCTGTTGTACGCTCTTCACTTGGGTACATTAAGCAAATACAATAACATGTAAACAAATAATAATTTATAACAGTGAGAAAAGATTTTATTAATGGTGGAACATTCTTCAACATGAATAACTTCTTTCCTTATGATTATAAATCATTGTTTCCTTACCTATTATTGACTACGTTTTGTAGTTAAATATATATACGATTTTGCATTATATCAAACACGTGCATGAGCCCCCACGCACTCACGTCTGAGTAGGAGGAAGCTGTAAAGCTCTTTTATTTACTTTATGTAAGCCTGAAATACTATTTTGTATTAAAACTGACATTAAATACGAAATGTCTAGTCCTGGAAAAAAAATCTAAACTGTAGAGTTTCTTTAACTGCAAAAAACCACGAAGTATCGAACCCTTCAAATAATTCCAAACTGTGTAGGAGTTTTCTTAATTGATAACACGTAGTAAAAAAAGGTTGGAGATAAGTTCAGGAAATAACTGGTTGAGAAAGTCAATAGAAATCATCACGTAGATCATTCCTGTCATCACGTAGTGGTGGAAACCCAAAACTTCAGCTTCACGGCCTGACTTATTAGCTATAAAATCATACATCGATATTATCTCGACCTAGCTATAAAATCATACATCAATATTATCTCGACCTAGCTATAAAATCATACATCAATATTATCTCGACCTAGCTATAAAATCATACATCAATATTATCTCGACCTAGCTATAAAATCATACATCAATATTATCTCGATCTAGCGATAAAATCATACATCAATATTATCTCGACCTAGCTATAAAATCATACATCAATATTATCTCGACCTAGCTATAAAATCATACATCAATATTATCTCGACCTAGCTATAAAATCGTACAGCAATATTATCTCGACTTAGCTACAAAATCGTACATCAATATTATCTCGACCTAGCTATAAAATCATACATCAATATTATCTCGACCTAACTATAAAATCGTACATCAATATTATCTCGACTTAGCTATAAATTCGTGCATCAATATTATCTCGACCTAGCTATAAAATCATACATCAATATTATCTCGACCTAGCTATAAAATCATACATCAATATTATCTCGACCTAGCTATAAAATCATACATCAATATTATCTCGACCTAGCTATAAAATCATACATCAATATTATCTCGACCTAACTATAAAATCATACATCAATATTATTATCCCCCAAAGAGTTGTTTGGTTTTGATTATTTGGTAAATGTATTGATCTTCTGAAGTTTTTTAAAAAAGGCGACTTTCAATCGTAAAAACGACGGTCAACAAAGGCAGTCCGTTTAGAAAGGTCTTCACCTGAGATTGTACTCTTAAATACACAAAGAATCACAGCTAAGAATCGACGTGAAAAAAACTTCCCCTTATAAAACCAGTCGCTCTGTGTCTGGAAGTTAGACGTATATTAAATTAAGTTTGGTTGGAGGAGAAACCTATTTTTCGGCTAATGCAACTGTGTGGTTGGTTCTACTTTCACAGGACGTTGGCCCCCCTCTGGTGTAGCAGTAAGTCTACGGACTTACAACGCTAAAATCAGCGGTTCGATTCCCCTTGGTGGACTCAGCAGATAGCCTGATGTGGCTTTGCTCTAGAAAAACACACATACACTCAAAGTAAGTGAAAGTAAAAATAATATTTTAAACATTTAACGTTTAACCCTAAATTAAACACTTGAACACTTAGCTTATAACTGAGAAGTAAGCATTTTGATACACAGCTTATAATTGAGGAATAGGTACTTGAATACTTAGTGTATGAACTTTGCCTTGAAAATTGGTTATTTATCATTATGTATCCCACAGTAAAGGGGTGCGTTTTCTTAGGCATAGTTATATATTCCTCCGCACACGATTTCAATCTTTCGAACGAAAGAGAAAGACGAGCGCATGGACTCGTAAATACCGAACATAATCTCAACAGTGCGTGGGGTATTAGGTAGTATAAAAAATGCTGAAAGATTTAATAAGGTTTTAATTATCGGATATCAAGACATGAGTGTCCCTCTGGTTATTAGATTTAATATAATTATGAAATTTGCAATGGAAATGTTTTTATGCAATGAAAATGGCGACTTTTCAACTTTAGGTAGTCATCGTCACCCATATCTAGTTCTTGAGCTACTCTCTTACCAAATATTAGTGGAATTGTCCAGTGCATTATAACACCACCACAGCTGAAAGTACGATCATGTTTGGTGGGACAGGGTTTCGAACCCACAGACTGCGAGTCGAGCGTCCTTTAAGCTTCTGACCATCCTAGGCCAATTTGAAACTAAAGTATCAACTCTAGGGTTTCAGGTTCGAGTAACGCTAACCTTTGACACACGCCTGGTCTAACATAATATCAAGTCATTCCTTAAGTACTGTCCGATTTTAGGTTCAGAAAAAAGAGAAAGGGTTTATAATGCTTTTAATGTTATTTAATCAATAATGTATGTTCTGTTATTGTTAATTACTTCCTGCCAACGATTCACAATCTTCTGAATGTCACTCATATAAAATTCTTGGGGCTTGGAGGTAAAGAATGTAGAGAGGGTAGTTTCGACATATTCATATGTTCCAAGTTCTTTTCCATCAAGATTGTCCTGAAAACTTCGGAACAGATGATAATCAGATGGGGCAGGTCTGGAGAATAAGGAGGAGATCTTCAATCTTTGAAGATGTGATCCTTGCTGTATGGACCCGTACATTATCATGGTCTTACACAACACCTTTACGACTGACCAAAGCAGGTCTCTTTTCTTTCAGTGCAACATTCAAGCGCTCCAACTGTTGACAATAGAAGTCTGATAATCGTTACATTGAGTGGCAGCAACACAAAGTGTATCACACCAAACGCTTAACAAGACTTAACTTGGTTGGAGGTCCATTTTGAGCTGTGCTTTAGCCAGTTTACCTCCACTGAATCATTGTCTGCGGCACTTGACATTTTTATAAAATATCAATTTTTTTTATCTCCAGTCACTAACTTGTCCAAAAAAGGTGAGTTGCATTCACGAGTTGTTCACTCTTGTTCTGAGGTTGGCTTCTATCAAATCATGGAGGACCCATTCTCCAAGTTTTGACACCTTTCCAAGTTGTTGCAGATAACAGTGAATTGTTGAATGGGTTGAATTAAACTTCTAGTTCTTCAACTGTTACAGCACAATCTTCATCAAGTACAGTCAGCAGCAAGTCATCATTAAACTCAACAGGACGACCTGAACGTGGCGCATCACTTAAGCTGTAGTCACCTGATCTGAACTTCTGAAACCACCTTCAACATTTTCTTTCATTGAGAGACTCCGCACCATAAACACCTTGAATGTTTCTTGTTGTTTTTGCTGCACTACTGCCTTTATTAAACTCATAAAGCATAAAATGCCTCATGTGTTCCTCAGATACATCCATCTTCATAAGGGTTTATTTGATTAATGATCTAAAAAAGTGGAGTTGGGTTAGTTTCTTTTATTTGTCTGAACATTTTTATACACGTCCTGACCTGATATAAATGAAGTGTACAAAATTAAAAATTAACTTAAATACACTTTAGAATTAAATTCAGCTTTAAGCATATACTGAATAAATTTTTGTCTTAAAAACGTCTGTAAAAATAGATTTAGGTTTTATTTTTTCCTTTTAAATAAAACACCTATTATTTCGGAACGGTTTTGAATATTTACGAAAATAACTCATTTTATGAGTCTAATCATAAGATTTTAACTTCCTTTTAAAAAACAAACACCTTTACCTCTTTTAACCCTAACAATAACTATCTTAATAACTGATGCTTTTAAAATTTTTATAATAAATATATTTTCATAAGTAATATTGTCATTGAAATGGCTCTTATTAAAATTCATTTTAGCCTTTAACTTATTATAATAATACTTTTACTTTTGGCCAGGTGGATAAGGCACTCGACTCGTAATCCAAGGGTCGCGGGTTCGAATCCGAATCCCAGTCACACCAAACATGCTCGCCCTTTCAGACGTGAGGGCGTCATAATGTGGCGTCCAATCTCACTATTCGTTGGTAAAAGAGTAGCCCAAGAGTTGGCAGTGGGTGGTGATGACTAGCTGCCTTCTCTCTAATCTTACACTGCTAAATTAGGGACGGCAGGCGCAGATAGCCCTCGTGAAGCTTTGCGCGAAATTCAAAACAAAACAAAACATACTTTCACCAGATGTTTTGCAGACAGAATTCTCCAAACGATAGTGAAAACTTTTATTTAGTAACATAACGATTTACGTCAAAATCCTTATTTTTAAAAAATGGCAAAAATTTATTATGCTTACAACGGGTCTTTAGTTCTTCAATTTGTCTACTTTTTGGAAAAAACAACAACTAGAAGTTGTGTTCACAGTATGTGTTATTTTTTGTATTCTACGTAAAGTCTTGAAGTTTTATGATCGTGTCATAAGTACGTTGTACAGTTCGCTCTTCCATGTTGTTGTTGTTTTCAAAATTTATTTTATTCTAAATGTAAAGTTTTTACCACTGAGCTTTAAACCACTGGTAGTTGGATGGTTCTCCTTATTGACATAATTGTCATTAAATGTTTTAACATTCATTCCATTGAAAAGTCGAAGTTTTTGAAAATCGAATATTTAGTTTGGTTGAAAGCTATTTTGAAATTTTCTACCTTTGATCTCTAAGTATTGAGTTTGATTGAAATTTATTTTGAAATTGTCTTCCTTTAATCTCTAAGTCTCGAGTTCGATTGAAATGCATTTTGAAATTGTCCACTTTTGATCTCTAAGTCTCGAGTTTGATTGAAATCTGTTTGAAATCGTCTACCTTTGATCTCTAAGTCTTGAGTTTGATTGAAAAAAAAAGACTTCATACCTAAAACAGACAAATAATCAAAACTTGAACCCACACTACAGCATGGAAAGGGTGACTGTGTGTCCTTGTATGACCGGTATCTGAAGAAATGCGACTCCACACAGCAGTATAGGACAATCGACTTATCTTGGTTTGGTTTATGAATTTCGCGCAAAGCTAAACGAGGGCTATCTGCGCTAGCCGTCCCTAATTTAGCAGTGTAAGACTAGAGGGAAGGCAGCTAGTCATCACCACCAACCGCCAACTCTTGGGCTACTCTTTTTACCATCGGAAAGTGAGATTGATTGTAACATTATAACGCCCTCAAGACTGAAAGGGCGAGTATGACTGGTGCGACAGGGATTCGAAACCGCGACCCTCAGATTACGAATCGAACGCCTTAACCCACCTGGCCATGCCGAGCCCTCTTCTTATCTGATACACACACCTTTTCTGACATTAATTTTATTCGTATTTGCTGTTAAAGTTTACGATAATCAGTGATGTCGAGAAACCCACTTGTTGAGAAATTTATATGCAAAAACGGCTCGTTTGGGTTGAGAAAATATTTTACATAGAAGAGCGAACAACGTTTCGTCACACTTACAATGTGCTCCTTTCATTAAATAGCAGCTCTTAGACTGGTATTTCTCAGCTGGATTTTCCGGACCTCGAATTGTCGCAACTCTCCATTACAAGGATGAAAAAACAAACACGATAGCCGTAATTATTTAAATACAACGTGGACTCAACGCAGACAGCTCGCGACCCTCTTAGGGAAGGAGAGGGGGACGAGCCACTATTTGAGATACACAACACGGTTGTAGATCCATATTCCATTCGCCTTGTTGTTGAATGTAACGCAATGAAACAAAAATACTTCCACAAACTGAATGTTCTCACGTAAATAGAACGAAACGTTTGAAAGACATATCGTGGAATAACCACAGAATGTCAGGATTATTGACAGGAATTCTGGATCATGTAAAGAGAAAAAAAAGTCCACCCAGTTGGCAAATAGTGTCTAGATGGTTCCAGAGTGTTCGCGCACCACTGCGCCCTAACGTGGTAGTGTTGAACTATTGGACTTTTTCATTTTTATATTTTCTTTGTTTCGTCTGTCAACAGGACGTGTTCCTTAAACACTGATCCAGCAACGGATTGGCATCATAACCCCATTCGCATAGTAAATATTCCATTCTGTGAGATGAACAAGACATATTTAAAGCAGTTGCAAGAGGAACAATTGTGTGTTATGGAAAAGCTACACATTTGTATTAATTGACGGCAGCGAATGTACATTTAAAATATTAAAATAAGATAAAAGTTAAACTTAATAAAATGAATTTAGACAATAGCTTTTTCAACTTGCATCTTAATTACAAAAAAAGAAAGAGTTTGTAGTTAAATAACCACCACCTATCCGTTACTGAAGAAACTAGAAACCTTGAGAGTTAGCAATTATTTTTCTTATAGCTCTTGTTACAGTTTCTGGACGCACAATTCATCGTGTATAACAGCATGCAGCACTAATATGTTATTTGCACAAGTGACGTCCTGAGGGGGGGTGCAAGGGGGCGGTCCGCTCCCGTTGACAGCCAGTAGAGGGGGAGGTGCCATCGGAAGAGTTGAAATACCAGTACAATTTTTCAAACCAAATAACAAAGTTTAAAATGTTCAAATTATTATAACAGTTTAATGGTAAACTGTGAGATATTTGATAAAAATTACATCAAAAGGTGAGCAGGGTTGAAGCTTCCAAAACACCATTGATCAAGTCTATCAAGCAACAGTGGACAAGGAGTGAAAAAAATGGAGGAACATTTTACATCATCTGTGTGACGTAACCTTGTTTCTAGCTCACCAGAATCTTTCTTTTCTTGGTCAGAAAGAGGACATGTCATCAGCAACCAAAGGAAACTTCATGGAATTGGTAGAGTTGCTGTCAAATTATGATCCAGTTTTGAAAAAAAACAAAAAACATTTTGTATGAATTCAACGTTCTATTTCATCTGGGAGGAGAATAGCTTCGTATTTATTTCCAGAGGTTCAGAATGAGTTCATTTGTTTTTTTGGGAAAGTACGTCAAAAAGAAAATAGTGGCTGATATAAAAAAAAAAGCAAAGTATTTTGGAATTCGTTTTTACACCACTTCTGACGCGTCCCACACTAATCAGATATGTGAAGAGATCGGATACATCCATATTGAATGTGATAAAACTGAAGTAAAAGAATCATTTTTGGGCTTCTTCCCTGTTGCTGGATAGACTGCAGCTGAGCTCACAGAGGATATCCTGAGATATCTGGAGAAAGATGGACTGTACATTAAACTATATCGTGGTCAAGGACATGATAACGCTGCAAATATGGCTGGGATCCATGGTGGTGTTCAGACAAAGTTCAGAGAGATTAAACCCAAGGCTTTGCTTCTGCCTTGTGCAAGTTATTCTCTGAACCTTTGTTGAGTACAATCATTTATTCGTGTGTGACTTTTTGGAACCTTGGAGAAAGACTGTTCCTTCTTTTCATTCTCACCTCATTGATGAGAAATTGTGATGGTGAATGAAGGCATGACAGTCAAAAGACTTTACCATACAAGATGGAATGCTCATTATGACGCTATGGACCAAGTGAAGACAAATTTTGAAAAGCTGACCTCAACTCTTGAAGTACTGTGCGATCCCAAAGAAAATGTGGACACAAGAGGATCAGCTCAGATCTTGCTGCTGCTCTATGTGATTTATCTTTTATGAGTTATCTTTCTTTTTGGCGTGAAGTCCTGGAAGAAATTAATCTCACACAAAAGTGTTTACAAACATTTGGAATCAGCCTTTAAAAGTGTATTGTAAAACTTCAGGCTCTAAAACTATCTCTTAAAGGTCAGTACAAAGAAATTGTGGAAAGGGCCATTCATTATGCAATTACAAAATGTAAGGAAATTGACATTTCTGTGGAGTGAAGCTCAAAACAAGGATGCCAGGAGAGATGCAAAGAATGCTGGTCTCATATTTCTAGAGGAAGTAAAAAGGGCTATGTTTGAATGTCTTGATTGCTTTCAAATCAGGAACTGGAGAACCATTCTATGGCAATGGATTAAATGCCGCCAATATTCGCTGTTATTCAACCAAACACTTTGATTATTGCAACAGAAGAAGAACTCTGGAAGTATATTCCAAACTTGACTCAGATGTTTGGTGAATTCTTTGATGCAAATATCAGTGTGGAAATTGGACGATTACGGAGACATTTGGAAGCTACTAAAATCAGCGTTGAAGAGACAAAGAAGTGGACAGCATTGAAATTTCTGGAGTTGATTGTGAAATGGGATTTTTGTGAATCTCTGCCAAGGTTTCACTGTGTTTGAGATTCTTTTTGTCTATTGTGAAAGTTTATTCAAATTGAAATTGATAAAAATTTCTTTCTCTCGACCATGAGTCAGACAAGATTGACAAATCTCGTTTTACTTTCAGTTGAACGTGAATGTGCAAAGAAAGTGAAATTTGATAAAAATCATAATCAGTTTATAGAAATCAAGACGCGAAAGCAGAGGCTGAATTCTCTCTGTTTGCCTTTGCAAAATAGGCTTAGTGTTGAGACTGGATTTCCAGTCTTTTTGTATGAAATAAAATGCACAATTATCTGTTCATACAATTTTTAATGTCCTGCATTTTTCTTATTTCCAGTTTCCTTGTGACAATATTGTACTGTTTAAAAGTCTACTTGCAAACATAATACATTTTTCTGTGTTCAAATTTAAAATTATTTATGGGGGGTGGGGCAAAGGTCTGTTTGTTTTGAATTTCGCGCAAAGCTACACGAGGGCTATCTGCGCTAGCCGTCCCTACTTTAGCAGTGCAAGACTAGAGGGAAGGCAACTAGTCATCACCACCCACCGCCAAATCTTGGGCTACTCTTTTACCAACGAATAGTGGGATTGACCGTAACATTATAACGCCCCCACGGCTGAAAGGGCGAGCATGTTTGGTGCGACGGAGGGTGGCAAAGGAAAGATCCGCCCCAGGTGTCAAATACTTTAGGTACGCCCCTGACTTGTGCCTATATTCCTTGAATGCACCTTCCATACATTTGTAAAATAAATTTTGAAATATTAATTGTTTTGTTTACAGTTTAATATCATGTTTTATTACCCCTCGGTGGACTCTGCAGATATCACAATGCGGCTTTGCTCCAATAAAACACACACACGTATTTTTTTACAGTATGCCAAAAAGCCTTCCTAAAACACGTTTGTTGACCTGCGTATTTTTTTATTTATTTTTATATCACAGCCTTCAGGAAAACGAATAAAATCACATTTATCTATTCACAAAACCTAATGCAAACTTTGAAAAACCAAAACAGCCTTCACTTTAACAGAAACGTGAATCATTTATACTCACATGAAACCCGTCTGCCAATAAGAAACAGAAACATTTCATCTTATTTGTACTACAGTAGTTTCGGTGCGCGATCTGTCATTTTTCGAAGTTCGCGCATTTCACTCCCCTTTCTTGCCCTGTAACACTGATAGTAGCATGAATCTAACGCCTTTCTAGCTGACTTACGTGTTCGGTGGATCTCTGCTTGGCTAGCAGTAACTCTGGGTTCACAGTTTTGTATGAAATGGCCTAAACGACTCCGTTTCTCAAAATATAAGAAGGTAAGAAACAAAACGTTGGAGTAAGGCTAAACTCTTTAACATTTTAATATTTTTAATATTCTGTATAAACGAGATGCTCGTCGATCAATATCTTGACGTAACACTTTACTTTCTGATGTGATATATGGATATTTCTGGCTGCGTTTTTTTTTACAACACGTAAACTTTTACGTGTTGTAAAATAGTTAAGAACGAGACTGTAGACATACGGGTTCTTTAGGTTCTCTTTAATCCTGAGTAATGTCGACGTAAGTCAAAACAAAATGTTCCTTCTCTGACAATGTCTCAGATCTATCACCATAACTCTTACTATCTCATGATACACACTTGGCAGAGATTTACATTAAAGGTGGCGTTTTCTAAATTGTTAATTAGTTCAAGCCGGATGTTTTACTTTTAAGTGTTGTGTAAAGGTGAAATATTTAATGGTTCAAAACGTAACTGGCTAAAATGATCAGTAATGAAAGCCTGAAATAGTAGTGTGCACGTGAAGCTACTGAGAGGAAAACCAATCAGTTCGTAAGGATTTCTTCCTAATGCAACTTTAGTGCTTTTAATATACGAGTTTTGATACCAAGGTTAATACAGATATTTTGTTTAAAGTACTTAGTGTTTCGAAACCAATATTAATAGACATATTTTGTTTAAGTGATATAAGGTTCTTACTGTTGACCCATTTCTTACGCAATTCGTATTATATCTGTCATTAAACTATTTCTATGATATAAAAATTTAACAAGTTGCTAAACACCGAAGTGCACGTGCAAGTCAGGTCAACATTTATCCGTACAATATTATAAAACTTCGAGTGCACATTTGTCTTCCAGTCTGTAAAACTTGAAACGAGTCCAAATTTTTCTTGGGTTTTAATAGAGTTGCGAGTGTTTATTGGCTTCATCTTAAAAACAGTTATAGGTTTTATCATATTAAAAACAAATTAGTTTTAACACATGATAAGCAGTACAGCTTGGAGTCAGCAACCATTCTTAATACACGATCTGGATTCCAGTAATACCTTGTGCGAAAACAAACTAGTTTTAACACATGATAAGCAGTACAGCTTGGAGTCAGCAACCATTCTTAATACACGATCCGGATTCCAGTATTACCTTGTGCGAAAACAAACTAGTTTTAACACACGATAAGCAGTACAGCTTGGAGTCACCAACCATTCTTAATACACGATCTGGATTCCTTGTACTAAAACTGTTATATTACGTTTAGTTAGACTTTTCTTCGTTCAATCTTGTCAGATTTAAACCTGGATAACTAACGTTTCATTAGCAATTTCATTTGAAATTTGATATTTTCAGTAAAACCCGCACAAAATATCTGGGTATAAGTATTTATTTACTGCACAACAACCCTTTAAGGATGCAAAAAAAAATATCGAATATCGAATTCAATATGCTAAAAATAAAACGTTCAAATACGATGTTTATTTTAAACAGATATGACGTAATCAAAATTTAAAGTTGGCAAAAATAAATTTAAAAAATGTTTTTTCAACAAACAACAAAAACGAGGAACCAGTTTTCAGGTACTCTTTTCGTGGGTACTCGCAAATCTAGTAAAATATATTAAATTGCTCATCACATGCGCAAATATGTATATACACGTACGAAGACATTTTGACAATAGTTAGGAGATAAAAACAACGAATGGACACTCCAGATACTTATGAAAGAACTTTAATTTTAACCAGCGTTTCTCCTGTGCGGTTTTTTTTTCAAGTATAGAGTACGGAGAGGAAGAAAATTCGTTTTTACTGGACTTTATAGACATATAGAAAGGAATACACAAATATTCAGCCGCGGCATAGAGGCTCATAGACGGCTCTGAGTTTTTCAACTACAGATGTTTTGTTCCTAGTTCCGTCATTTTTTGACCGATTTGAGATTTATTTACAGTTTTGGACTCAGGATGTCAGATTCTTTCGATTGATATAATTACTCTAATTCTGCTTAAAAGAATTTCAAGTGTCGCGGCTGTTGGGGATTCCCTCTTGTTCTACTTTGGAAGCCCCTGAACGTTATTTTCACCTATTACATTTAGGTGTGTCAAAGGTATACATCGGGTAAACGAAACATTAAAAGAAGAATGATAGAAGTAACTTGCATACCAAGTATTATGAGTAAAGACGAAGCTGTATAGTTGGGGTTAACTACAATAAAGAGACATCTGCAGGGGAGAACGAGTCCCCATTCCCATCATGGATTTGAAACCACCAACCCTATGTGCCTTGCTAAAACACGGAAAGGATTTTTTTTTTTAAATAGAATCAAGAGGCAAATTATATTTCCAAGGCCTTTCATATATACACAACACCTGATTCCGGCATTCAACTATAAGTCATGTGAAACATTATTGGCCAATTATAAAGCACGTTACTTTTAAGGACGTAACGTTCGTCATCCTATCAGCTTCCCTATCTTTTGTTTATTTGTTTTGAAATTTGCGCAAAGCTACACGAGGGCTATCTGCCCTAGCCGTCCCTAATTTATCAGTGTAAGCCTAGAGGGAAAAGGCGGCTAGTCATCACCACCTACCGCCAACTCTTGGGCTACTCTTTTACCAACGGAAAGTGAGATTGATTGTAACATTATAATGCCCCCACGGATGAAAGGACGAGCATGTTTGGTGTGACGGGGATTCGAACCCACAACCTTCAGATTACGAGTGAAGTGTCTTAACCACTTAGCCATGCCGGGCTCTTTCTCTCTCTTAGATATATTTATTTTAATTCGCCACTTCAGTAAGAACAAAATGTTTTATTTGAACTTCTGTCTCAACCATAAATTTCCAGGCAATCGAAATACCACGGGTCAAAACTCGATTAATCAGCTACTATGCATAACTTTTAATGTGTGGTTTCTCTGTGTATTCTTTGTAAACTGTTATGTAAGCCTACAAAACTGTGGAGGAAACACTTGTATAATGAACAAACACCTGTGGCCTGTAATTTTACAAGATTTACTAACTTAAGTGTCATGTCTCTGGAAAGTGATGAACACGTGTGTTTCGTTGGATACAGAACACTTACTGCGTCGTAGTCTGTTTAAATGTTCCAGGGGAGATCTATCAATTCGTTGAATATAAATTCAAGTAAAATTGTATGGTAGAAACTTGCTTGGCTGCATCATGAATACAGCTTTAAAATTATTTTGGAAAATAAAAGACGTAAATATAAGCTGCTTTGTAAATAAAGTACGGTCCCTATTATTCACCATGGAAATTAGTTATTTTTCCCTGTAGCGCTTAGTTATTGATTTAAACTCGTAGCTACAATTATTCACTCTTAACCCGAGGACACATGCAAGTCCCTTACATCAGACTGTGGGAAAATCAGATACATGAAAAATCAAGATTACCCATACATGATTAGTGAAATGTCTCTGAGACTCAATTACACTGATAGCTGAAAGGGACTTAGTTGATTGCACTAAAATCTAGCTCTATGTTTAACTTACGAATTTCGTGCAAAGCTACACGAGGGCTATCTGCGCTAGCCGTTCCTAATTTAGCAGTGTAAGACTAGAGGGAAGGCAGCTAATCATCACCACCCACCGCCAACTCTTGTGCTGCTCTTTTAACCAACGAATAGTGGGATTGACCGTCACGTTATAACGATCTCACGGCTGAAAGGGCAAGCATGTTTATTGTGATGGGGATTCGAACCTATGACCCTCAATTTTTGAGCGCCCTACCCACCTGGCCTTGCCGGGCCATCTACAAGCTTAAGATACTAGGAATGGGGTTTTGTTACCTGTGGTGGTTCAGAGCACATATAGCCCAATGTGTAGCTTTGTGCTAAACTTGAAACAAGCAAACAAAAGCTCTGTGGATTTCCGTTGCTCTGAACTTCTAAAAGTACGTTATTGTTAACACTGCTTTTTACAGCGCTGCCATTTAACACGTGCATAATAAATAACGTCTATCATTCGATGTTTACTTTCAGCTTTACTTCAAACTCAAGCACTTTTCACTGGCTAACGGAAGTGTGCAGCACGTGCTACAGTACTATGGAATCACTGAACTCTGAATTTTATTAGAGATACGAAGGTTAAAGACCCCAATAATTCATCCTAAACAAAACATAAAAGTTAAATTCTTAAGTGTTTTAAACCACTTGGATCTAAAAATACGTTAAATATGCTCGACTCTCCAGTTAAAGCGTCCAGCGATTTTTTTCATCCTTTCTATAAATACAGTTATTTTACCGTGAATAGAATTCGAAACGGTAGCTTTCACGTGTGAAATAAGTCTTCGCGTTTACTGGCCGAAATGCTAAAATATTTAGTAACAGCGACAACAAAGAAAGACAATTCAGACAACGAAACACCCTATTAGAGCACTAAAATAGCAAATAAAAAATAAGAATAGCTTGAGAAAAAAGCTACTAAGAAATTCACATAGAACTTAATAGAGTTGAGCAGTAGTGATATTTAAAGCACGGATAATTTAAAGCTAGAGTTGTATTAACCGGATTAATGGAGTGTGGTTTATATATATATATATATATTTTTTTTTTAATGAAATGTGCCGGTATTTCAAACCACTGGTAACAACAGCCCGGATACCACTGAAAGTTCGCATCACGTCATAATAGGAAAACCAAATATGATTTGATTTCAATATCTTAAATCAAAGCGACGTACAAGATCAGGACAAACGTGTTACTGCTACTGCTGTTTGTGATTCGCAGCTTAACCTGTTCAGTGCCGTAGACGAGATAACTAGTCCAAGCCGATCGGTAATACAGTGCCACGGACGAGTTAATTCGTTCTCAATAATACCTAACTTCAACGCTAGATGTCAGCACCATAAAAGCATTTGATCTACTTACATATTGTTTCACTTTCGATCCAAAATGGCGTCACGAAAAAAGTTACAAAATGAAGAAGCATAAGAGTTTTAATTTAAATTTGGTTCGAAGTTGCCGTAGCAGCTGAAATACTTGGCAGTCAACAGGTTAATTAGCCTATCAAACCAAGAGGTTAACTAAATCGATAAAAGCGAAATGTGTAGCCTTGAGAACTGGGATTTATTTTAAATCGTTATGCATTGAAAACTATTTAATTTGGAACTTCTTAACCATTGCCAGAAATGTTAGCTTAGCCATTGATATTTTATCGTAATACTAAATAAACAAATATTTAAGGCAAGATATTTTTCTGAACCTGCCCTAAGTTCTGTATTCAAGTATAATGGTGAATCCAAACCTTACAACAGAGAGAAAATCTAGATAAGAATCACTTTATGATAATAATGACTTGTTCTAGAACCCAGGTCTTGTTTACGAAAAAATATTTTGATAATAATGACTTGTTCTAGAACCCAGGTCTTGTTTACGAAAAAATATTTTGATAATAATGACTTGTTCTTGAAACCAGGTCTTCTTTACGAAAAAGATATTTTGATAATAATGACTTGTTTCAGAGCCAGGTCTTGTTTACGAAAAAAATATTTTGATAATAATGACTTGTTCTAGAAGCCAGGTCTTGTTTACGAAAAAAATATTTTGATAATAATGACTTGTTCTTGAAGCCAGGTCTTCTTTACGAAAAAAAATATTTTGTTTGATAATATCTTGTTCTAGAAGCTAGGTCTTGTTTACGAAAAAAATATTTTGATAATAATGACTTGTTCTTGAAGCCAGGTCTTGTTTACGAAAAAATATCTTGATAATAATGACTTGTTTTAGAAGCCAGGTCTTGTTTACGAAAAAAAATATTTTGATAATAATGACTTGTTTTTGAAGCTAGGTCTTGTTTACGAAAAAATATCTTGATAATAATGACTTGTTTTAGAAGCCAGGTCTTGTTTACGAAAAAAATATTTTGATAATAATGACTTGTTCTTGAAGCCAGGTCTTGTTTACGAAAAAAATATTTTGATAATAATGACTTGTTCTTGAAGCTAGGTCTTGTTTCGAAAAAAATATTTTGATAATAATGACTTGTTCTGGAAGCCAGGTCTTGTTTACGAAAAAAATATTTTTATAATAATGACTTGTTCTTGAAGCCAGGTCTTGTTTACGAAAAAATATTTTGATAATAATGACTTGTTCTAGAAGCCAGGTCTTGTTTACGAAAAAAATATTTTGATAATAATGACTTGTTTTAGAAGCCAGGTCTTGTTTACGAAAAAATATTTTTATAATAATGACTTGTTCTTGAAGCCAGGTCTTGTTTCGAAAAAAATATTTTGATAATAATGACTTGTTCTTGAAGCCAGGTCTTGTTTACGAAAAAAATATTTTTATAATAATGACTTGTTCTAGAAGCCAGGTCTTGTTTACGAAAAAAATATTTTTATAATAATGACTTGTTCTACAAGCTAGGTCTTGTTTCGAAAAAAATATTTTGATAATAATGACTTGTTCTGGAAGCCAGGTCTTGTTTACGAAAAAAATATTTTGATAATAATGACTTGTTCTTGAAGCCAGGTCTTGTTTACGAAAAAAATATTTTTATAATAATGACTTGTTCTACAAGCTAGGTCTTGTTTCGAAAAAAATATTTTGATAATAATGACTTGTTCTGGAAGCCAGGTCTTGTTTACGAAAAAAATATTTTGATAATAATGACTTGTTCTGGAAGCCAGGTCTTGTTTACGAAAAAAATATTTTTATAATAATGACTTGTTCTACAAGCTAGGTCTTGTTTCGAAAAAAATATTTTGATAATAATGACTTGTTCTGGAAGCCAGGTCTTGTTTACGAAAAAAATATTTTTATAATAATGACTTGTTCTTGAAGCTAGGTCTTGTTTACGAAAAAATATCTTGAAAATAATGACTTGTTTTAGAAGCCAGGTCTTGTTTACGAAAAAAATATTTTTATAAATAATGACTATTTCTAGAAGCAGGTCTTGTTTACGAAAAAAATATTTTGATAATAATGACTTGTTCTAGAAGCCAGGTCTTGTTTACGAAAAATATATTTTGATAATAATGACTTGTTCTTGAAGCTAGGTCTTGTTTACGAAAAAATATCTTGAAAATAATGACTTGTTTTAGAAGCCAGGTCTTGTTTACGAAAAAAATATTTTGATAATAATGACTATTTCTAGAAGCCAGGTCTTGTTTACGAAAAAATATTTTTATAATAATGATTTGTTCTAGAAGCCAGGTCTTGTTTACGAAAAAAGTATTTTGATAATAATGACTTGTTCTGGAAGCCAGGTCTTGTTTACGAAAAAAATATTTTGATAATAATGACTTGTTTCAGAAGCCAGGTCTTCTTTACGAAAAAATATCTTGAAAATAATGACTTGTTTTAGAAGCCAGGTCTTGTTTACGAAAAAATATTTTGAAAATAATGACTTGTTTTAGAAGCCAGGTCTTGTTTACGAAAAAAATATTTTTATAATAATGACTATTTCTAGAAGCCAGGTCTTGTTTACGAAAAAATATTTTTATAATAATGATTTGTTCTAGAAGCCAGGTCTTGTTTACGAAAAAAGTATTTTGATAATAATGACTTGTTCTGGAAGCCAGGTCTTGTTTACGAAAAAAATATTTTTATAATAATGACTTGTTCTTGAAGCCAGGTCTTGTTTACGAAAAAAATATTTTGATAATAATGACTTGTTTCAGAAGCCAGGTCTTGTTTACGAAAAAAATATTTTGATAATAATGACTTGTTTCAGAAGCCAGGTCTTGTTTACGAAAAAAATATTTTGATAATAATGACTTGTTCTAGAAGCCAGGTCTTGTTTACGAAAAAATATTTGGATAATAATGACTTGTTTTAGAAGTTAGGCCCTGTTTAAGAATAATTTTATTATAATAATAACTTGTTTTAAAAGTCAGGTCTTGTAATTTAAATTTAGCACTCTACAGAATATTCAAGACATGTATTATTCACCCCTGGCATCTCAGCTGTAAGTCTGACGGTTTATCATGTTAAACGAATTTTGATACCCATGTTGGGTACCAAAGATAATCCATCGTGTGACTTTGACTAACTCGACACGAGTGAGCCTGTTTATTGTTTTTTCGTAACGCTAACTTGTGTGGTTTATAATATGTGAGTGAGTGATTGTTTTATTATAGCAAATCCACATCGGGCTATCCGCTGAGTCCATCGAGGAGAATCGAACCCCTAATGTCAGCATTGTAAATCCGTAGACTTACCGCTGTACTAGCGGGGGACTTTGTAACATGAAAAGTGCTGTTGATTATCGTGATGAATTATATAAAAGTAGAAATCTGTAGACCCTCTGCTGGGTCATCCAAATGAAATTATAGCAAAGATAAACTGAGCTTATCTGTTGAACTAGCTTGAAAGATAAGTATTTCTTAAACAAAAAAAAATGTTTTTATTTGTTGTGAAGTACAAAGAAACACAACAGGTTGTCTGTGTTGTGCCCAACACGGGTATCGAAACCTAATTTTTAGCGATGTGAATCCGTAGCTTTACCACTGAGCTCTTTGAGGACAACAAACATGTATGATGAAAATATCAGATCTAATCACAGTTTTCACCTCTTCGTCTTGTGCTCAGTAAATGTAATTCTGTAGATGATATTACGTGTAAAATAAGTAATCGGTGCTTCAATTAATCAGTGAGTTATTAATCTTCAAAGATAAACTCTACAACTTATGTATATCTGGAAAATATATCTCAGTTATCCAAAATAGACATACTGTATTTGAGGTGAGAATTCGAACAGAAGATGTAGACAGTTCGTATTCTTTAAAAAAAAAAAAGTGTAAATGTTTGAAAATTAAATGGTCCTTTTCAGGACCATCTCATTATAAGCACAAGAAAGTTATTACAGCACAATGTGCTTCTACCGATGAAAGTTTCTAACTTTTTATATTTACAATAAGCATCGCCATTAACTATTATCTGACTATTTAATAATTATTTATGGTCTTTGGCGAGATCAACTTTATGAAGATTGTTGGTGATTACGATATACAATAACAGATTATATCTTTTGTTTGTCATTTTATTAACTCTATCTTTCATTTTATTCTTAGCCAAGCGTGTTAAGGCGTGCGACTTGCAATCTGAGGGTCGCGGGTTCGCATCCCCGTCGCGCCAAACATGCTCGCCCTTTCAGCCGTGGGGGCGTTATAATGTGAGGGTGAGTCCCACTATTCGTTGGTCAAAGAGTAGCCCAAGAGTTGGCGGTGGGTGGTGATGACTAGCTGCCTTCCCTCTAGTCTTACACTGCTAAATTAGGGACGGCTAGCACAGATAGCCCTCGTGTAGCTTTGTGCGAAATTCTAAAATAAACAACCAAAAAACAATCATTTTATTCTATGCTTACTGGTACGGTTTGATCATCTGCTATACGTCAAGCATGATATGTTATAATTAATGTTTTGGTAACTACCATGTTCTAGAAATGTACAGTTTAATTAAATACAAAACACATTGTCGTTAACTGGTACGCGTCACTACATATTTAGTTTTCTGAAGTAAACCATCTATTTGAAGTACATTGTGAATACACAGATAGCAACAATGTGTTTTAACTTAACTTTCATTTCAACGAACTTTTTCTGTAAATATATTGCGTCACACGTTTAAGTTGAACAGAAATTTCATTTTATTCTAAGTAGAATGGCTTTACTAAGTTTTGATTTGGTTTGTTCTGAATTTCGCCCAAAGCTACACGAGTGCTATCTGCACCCTAATTTAGCAGTGTACTACTAGAGGGAAGGCAGCTAGTCATCACCACCCACCGCCAACTCTTGGGCTACTCTTTTACCAACGAATAGTGGGATTGACCGTAATATTATAACGCCCCTACAGCTGAAAGGGCGAGCATGTTTGGTGTGACAGGGATTCGAACCCGAGACCCTCCACTTACGAGTCGAGCGCCTTAACCACCTGGACAAGACGGGTCACTTTACTAAGTAACAAGAGAAGTAAAACCAAGATTGTACACCAACTTATATGTAAGCTAATTTAATTCATACATATTTCATGATATTATGCTGTCAAATAAAAATTGTCAAAATTGTAAAATCGACGATACCAATGTTTGTCAACAGTCTTAAATGATTATATCTTCAAGAAGTTATGACCATTTATCTAATTATACGTATTATGTTTAAACGACCAATATGAAGGATCTATATTGAAACGTAGTATGATAGACAGGAAGTGTAATGATTTAGTATTGAAAATCCTTAATCTCTTGATTTAGTAAGTTTTAATTATAGTGTTGTCCTTGTTAATGATAAGGATAGGTAATGTCAGTTCTAAAACGAATTAATTAACTAATAAATTAGTGTTAAGTGTCCTTATTATGACATTATCTTCTCTCTTCCCCCTCCTATGAGGCAGCCAATCAGCATAAGGCAGCATTCTTTGGGCGCGATAGTGTAGGGATAACTACTCACGACTGTTTCATCTTAAGCATAGCTCAAGTGTTAAATTTAGTTATTTTCAGAAACGATAGTTTATTGCCAGATAGTTTACATAATTAATTGCGTATCATACATTGTGTAGTTCAATAGTTAATTTGCAGTTGTTATATTATTATGTCATGCCACTCGAACCTTCTGAGTTTTTCCTTATTGTTTCAATTCAGCATTAGTTAATCATAATATATATCAGTGCGTGGAACGTTCTATACTTTTGTTGAGGCATAAACACGCATCGAAAATTTAGTTATACAGACAGATCTGGACTGCGTGATTGTGATTTTAGCCACAAAGAACGTATAGTGGCGATTTTTAAAGAGAAGTTATCACAGACTGTATTGTAACGACAATATTCCCTTATCACCGTAAGAGCTGTCATAATGGACGATAATAATAATGTCGAAGAGACGAAAGAAGATTGGTATTACTAACCCTTAATGTGTTTTTCACATTTTTAAATAAGAGCTTTTACGGATTTTAAGGTATGCATTATTTAGTTAAGCAGTGTAAACATGCGTTGTTGAAAGTTACTTAGAGTAACAATGTTATGTATAACATATAAACATCGATGCAATAACTGTTGATATGACTGTGAAGGGTAAGGATATAACTTTCTTCACCCCTGATTTGCCCCTGATTAATATACGATCAAGGCTAACGTACCTACCACAAAAGGATATCCATTTTACCTTAAGAGTCAGTCAATATCTGAGTTGATTCTACTGTAACCTTCAAGTCATGTGCTAATTCCAGCTTTATTCTGTTATTTTATGTTTTTTTATTACATAATAAATAAACACCTATTTATGAAGATCCCATTTATCTACGACTCGCTTGGTTTTACTATCACAGCACGACTAAGAAAGGTAGTTAAGCCTATGTTGTCATTCTAAGGAAAAATGTAACTAAATGTACACGTAAGAATACTTAGTATCAAAATGAAACGTCAAAATCAGTTTTAATAACCATATTTCTCTGACTTTTCACATTCTAAGAAACCGGATGTAATTAACTTTAACCCTAATGCAATAAGAGTAACAGTGATTCGTAATGACTTGTACAGTAAGTATCTTATTATTAAATTCTTTCCTGCCATCGTGTTCCAGTCCTTTCGAAATTTCCAACTGTATTCGAAGTGTCATTATTTTCACCAACAGCTTGGAAACGTTAATTAGGCCCGGCATGGCCAAGCGTGTTAAGGCGTGCGTTAAAAGAGTAGTCCAACAGTTGGCGGTGGGTGCTGATGACTAGCTGCCTTCCCTCTAGTCTTACTGCTAAATTAGGGACGGCTAGCACAGATAGCCCTCGAGTAGCTTTGTGCGAAATTCAAAACAAACAAACAAACATAGAAACGTTAATTAACAAGACCGCTAATACAATATGTGTGAGTAAACATCACATTGACCAAAAGTATTATTTCAAATCATAATTGTTTAATGGAAAACACGATTAATAACAACTCTTTGCTCAGGGATTACGAACCTATGACATACTTTCCAACAGAGACATGTGAGACAAACACACAGAAATGACACTTCCGCGTAAAAAAGAAGTACTGTCTATTGTCGCTATGATCCCAGAATAGTTGTTGATGTATGTTACATATGAGGTAGCGTATGTTACTAAGCTTGCATGTACCGTTTATACGGACGAAATAAAAAATATCTGGCGCTCGAGATACAAGCTCCATTTTAACATTTAATAGTAAAACGGCTCGTAACCCTTATTAGAGATTACAACGCCACGAAAAACATTTTGGCACTTGGTAGTAAAAATAGTTCACAGCTCCTAATATCGGTCACAACACCTAAATTATCATTGACTTAATCCAAAGAGCTTTTTTGTGCACATATATATGTATTTAAAACGCACTTAAATTATTAAGTCGTCTCATCGTGTTCCAGAGTTGAAATGAAATTCCTATTATTGACAAGAAGCGAAGGCTAAACACACGAAATAGACGTACATAAGTGCTAAGGAAAAAAACACATTTTCACCTACGCTGCTACGTCATTCTAATAATAATACCTAGCCTTCATTTACTGCACGGCCTATGAAAGTGAAAACAAGGCTTAAAGTGCGTTACAGACGGCTAAGGTCACGGGTTTATCGATCTCAAAGCCTTTTAGGTATAAACTGCGGAAGACATTATCGATTGGATAGGTGCAGCACACAGTTTTCTTTTGTACGACTTCTCAACTTTACCGTGCTTTATTGGGCGTTTTTTTTATTTCAGTTTATCATCGACAAATACGAAGTTACCATCTGAATGTCTCAAGGCATGGAGAACAAAGAGTATCTCGTGAAATTAGTCTATAGATTATAACTATAATTTCGTGGAATAATCGTAAGAATACGGTGTTGGTTATTTACTGTTCTGTTGGGTTTTGTCGAATGAGATGTTTGTTTCCTACAGGTATAATGTTGCTTTTCAGCATCGTTGTAGAAAACTATTTGTTTTGTGTGTGTGTGTTTTTTTTATCCTGAACAGTTTCAGTTTTGTTTTGTTTTTTTGCTTTACGTTATACGCTGCCATAGCACTATGTGCTTGGTCCATTGAGGGAAGCACTTTGTTGTTTTTTTCAAAATTCGTAGTACAAAATGGATGGATTTAGCCTTCCTCCGCTACACTCCAGAATACACTACAAGTTCTGAAATACAGTAAAATAATTAATAGATGTTATGAGTACCAATGATGATTGACAATAGTATTTATAAGAAAATACTTATGACCATTGGCCCCTACGACCTTGTAGTTGGGTTTAGACTAATTACAAAACGACGTAAAATTAACCTATAATAAGTATCGTTTAAAGATCTAGAACAGTAGTCTTAACCGACCTTTGACCTCTATAACCTAAAAATTGAGTTTAGATATACTTACAAAAAAACAACTTAGAGATTATTCTACGCTCAGTTGAATAAATACAAAAGATAAAGTTAACCAAGCATGCTAATCATATAAAACCTTTTGGTAAAGGTTGGTAACGTAACTCACTACAATGAGGATTTTTAAATAACAAGTCGCAATGGAAATAATTTCAATGTATCCTTGGTCCTAAATTACAGAAAGTGTAAAGACGAAACTCGAGGGGTACTTAAAACTGAAAGATGTTCGTGATTCACGTAACACACAACTGGTCTTATTCCTATTTACCTTCGTGATCTTAAAACTGAAAGATGTTCGTGATTCACGTAACACACAACTGTTCTTATTCCTATTTACCTTCGTGATCTTAAAACTGAAAGATGTTCGTGATTCACGTAACACACAACTGGTCTTATTCCTATTTACCTTCGTGATCTTAAAACTTAAAGGTGTTCGTGATTCACATAACACACAACTGTTCTTATTCCTATTTACCTTCGTGATCTTAAAACTGAAAGATGTTCGTGATTCACGTAACACACAACTGTTCTTATTCCTATTTACCTTCGTGATCTTAAAACTGAAAGATGTTCGTGATTCACGTAACACACAACTGGTCTTATTCCTATTTACCTTCGTGATCTTAAAACTGAAAGATGTTCGTGATTCACGTAACACACAACTGTTCTTATTCCTATTTACCTTCGTGATCTTAAAACTGAAAGATGTTCGTGATTCACGTAACACACAACTGGTCTTATTCCTATTTACCTTCATGATCTTAAAACTGAAAGATGTTCGTGATTCACGTAACACACAACTGTTCTTATTCCTATTTATCTTCGTGATCTTAAAACTGAAAGATGTTCGTGATTCACGTAACACACAACTGGTCTTATTCCTATTTACCTTCGTGATCTTAAAACTGAAATATGTTCGTGATTCACGTAACACACAACTGTTCTTATTCCTATTTACCTTTATGATCTTAAAACTGAAAGATGTTCGTGATTCACGTAACACACAACTGTTCTTATTCCTATTTACCTTCGTGATCTTAAAACTGAAAGATGTTCGTGATTCACGTAACACACAACTGGTCTTATTCCTATTTACCTTCGTGATCTTAAAACTGAAAGATGTTCGTGATTCACGTAACACACAACTGGTCTTATTCCTATTTACCTTCGTGATCTTAAAACTGAAAGATGTTCGTGATTCACGTAACACACAACTATTCTTATTCCTATTTACCTTCGTGATCATATGTAAAACTACAAGGATGTATAATGGAATAACTCGATCCATGGTGGATTATTTAAATACTAAGTATTATTATAACCTAATGCAACAAGTAAATACCTACCTGTTTACGTGGTAGATTATTTGAATATTAAATATTATTATTACCTGATGCAACAAGTAAATAAATCCCTGTTTATGATAGAATAACTTATACCGAAACGTTCAAACTTGTAAATGAAATGATGCATGTTGTATCAACCGTCTTCGTCTTTATTATTAAACTTCCTTAAATGTTCTGGACTTCGTATCGGGCTGGCCCTCTACGTTTTTCTCTAGTTTAATTTCTCATTCTGTACCCTTTACCACCATGTGAATGAAGTATTAATAATTCTGTACAACTTCAAACTTTGTAATATAATGCACAGTGTCGAGAGTATATATCGCTAATATACTTCCTTGCAACAAGAAAAGAACATACGAAAATGTTCAAAAGCTCAGCCATTCCATGGCCTTCAATCAGAACCTGGCCCGACATGGCCAGGTGGTTAAGGTACTTGACTCGTAATCTGCGGGTTGCGTGTTCCCTGTCACACCAAACATGCTCGCCCTTTCAATCGTTGGGGCGTTATTATGTTGCAGCCAATCCCAAAATTCGTTGGTAAGAGAGTATTAAAAGTTATTTAAGACCACCTTTGTAACGTAATCGATGCAATATGTGCTTCTATTGATCTCTTGATGTACATAAAAAACCTGAAAATATTAGCACAGGTCAAGGTCGAATACATCCTGTTCGTAGAACGTATTTAAATACACAACTACAGCTGATTAATAGCACTAACTAATTACACCTTCAGTTTCTAAAATGTGGTTGTAGCATGGCGCGGTAAAAAAAAGGTCCAAACTTATTTTCTCTAGAACATAGAATAATTGTGTTTATTAGCAACTTGATTCAGATGCTTGAACGTTTGAAGCATTATGGGTAATATACTTGTTAATAATGCGTTTAATACTAGAAATAAACGACACATATAATACCAAAATTTGGTTTTTATTTAATTAAACACTCGGCGTTTCGCTTTACAGCTTCTTCATGAACGTCCACTGAAACACAAACCGAAACTGACAGTACAAAACTTTGAAGCGAAACGTTGCGTGTTTAATTCAATAAAAAACCAAATATTGGTGTTATAAGGTCGTTTATTTATAGTATTAAAATGTCTTTATACATTTATATGCACTATAGAAATGGTGTAGAAATACTTGTTTGTTATGTAAGCGCAAAGTTACCCACTGGGTTATCTATACTTGCTTTCAGCTAGTCTACAGGCTTGACTTTAAGCTACCGGGAAATGGAGTGGGGAAATTAGACCTAAACAACTATGATGATTGCATCATAATGGTGAGAAAGAAGCCTGATTTGGTGTGAAAAAATTATCCAGTGTTTAATCAGAAGCCTGTGAAATTGTTTACTTGTTATTAATTATTATTCGTCAGTCGCATAATTTTATTCGGGTTTTGTTGTTTTGATTGGTTAATTTTAACGGGTGCAACGTGAGCTCGATACACCTATTCGTTATCCTCGTCAACATGATGTTGGATTCTATCTTTAGAACTTGCTAATAAGTTTACGCATTTACAACGCTAAAATTCGGGGTTCGACTCCATGTAGTGGATACAGCAGATAGCCCCAACGTGTCTTTGCACCAAAGTCGACATTATTTAACACATACGTCTCCTCGATATATGATTAAATGAAAAACATCTTAAATTTGATTCATAAATAAATCCACTGGACATTTAGTAGTAGGTTTAATTTTATATTACTAGTATTGCTTCGAATTCGCAGTTTTAGAAAGTCAGTTAGAATACTTAACTAAATACAACAAAATTAACTCTTAGCACAAAGAGACGTTTGATTTTTTTTCTCCATGTATGTGCTGCCATCTGCTGGTTTTCAACACCACTACTACTACAAAGACAAGATCTCTATTTGATTAAGTATCTCTTATTTGATTTAAAAAGCAAACCAGTTGAAGGAAAAAAAAAACCTCGTGTTTTCGTAACAAATCAAAATCAAATAAAGCTGCTCCTTGTACAGGAAACATTTGTGAGCATATTGCTATTATAAAAATATTAATGTACATTTTCACATCAAAAACATAACTTAATCATGTTCATACCAAACAAAGTAGTGTTTCTCAAGTGCCATTAAATATATGAGGTGGAATATTTCAGGATTTGATCCTCAAATTATTGGCTTCCTTTTCCTATCGTTTTCTACGAGTGAGAACTGAAACATTGGATCATATTGTGTCATTTTCATACATTTACATTTTACAACACTCAGTATGAAGAAGTAAAATATATTGTGTAATGACACTCTTATGTTATCCAAACTACAAAAAGAAACCTGGAAGTAATTAGTGGAATTAATCAATTTTATTAGCGTTGGTTTGCTTTTCATATATTTTTGACATAATGGACTGTCTGCGCTCCCCCTATCAAGAAAAGTCAATCGACATATTTTAACGTTGAACGTCCACAATATTACCGCTGACCCTCAAGAGGTCATGTTATTATGGGTCCTGTAGTAAACAAAGCCATGAACACGTAAACAATGCTGTTTATAAACAGTTTAGAAAAATGTGTTTTAAAACTGTATGGAGCCTCTACGTAAGTGTAGGGTTAACTTATAGGTCCAAACGTTGTTCTCTGCTTTATTAGTAAAAGTGTTAATATCCAAACCAGTCGTCCTGAGATACACGAAGCCAGTTTGCTAATTGCTTTCTCTATTACCATGAAAGACATAATAAAATTATGAAGTTGTTACGTCACAAGTTCTCCTGTTACATTTTTTCGATAATTCTTTTCTCAAAGCTGCGCATCATTTAACATTCACTCTTGTCTATGTTACTTTTGGAATTTTACCACGACATGGAATTTACTGAATATGTATATTTTACAGTGGCTTTTCATAGAATATTCTACAGTGTTTGTTGGTGTTTGGAGCAATGACACAATGGACCACTATCAGGAAGAGCCTGGCGATCGGCAATCCCTCTTAAGCGAAGATTCACGAGGACACTTCGGCCCCACGCGACAAACATCCCAAAGACTAGCACAACGTGTAGGAGGTAGCTGTGTGAAGGAAGAAGGCAGTGAGAGTCCTGGAGAAGAAAGTAGTCCTTCTTGGGCCTCCAACAGTACAGATAATACCCCTTCTCCTGGGACTATCCGATTGGCTTTTGAATTTGGACAAAAATGTAGTGTCAGTGCAGACTCTGTGACTGCCAGCGAATGTAGTTTTATGAGGTCCAGAAGATTATCCAGCAACGATCAACCAAGAGGACAAAAGAAGACAAAAATTAGTGGTAGTGTGAGCTCTGATCAGTTGGTAGACATTAAAAGTCAGGAATCAGAATCTGAAACTTCCAATGATTGGGTTTATGGCGTAGGAGCCAAGATTCGAAAAGGATCGGGAGACAATTTTAAGCTTCCAGGAGGCGTGACGATGGCTACTTCTCTATCAAGGAATACTGAAAAATTTTCCCGATTGTTGCGACGAACACGCAGTGCAGGTTGTTCTAAAGACGTTCCAGCGCATGCGCTCTTTCTTCGGGAGAAACTGGTAAGTGGTTGCATTTGTTTATAAGAACTTGAAAGCCGCGTGATGGTCTATGAATTATCGATAGCTGTTGCCAAAAGTTTGAAATGCATTATTTCAGTCTTTAGCGGATAAAGAATTGTGGCGCTAATATAAATCCAATAATTCAACAACTGGTGTTTATCGTTTTAAAATAATGAAATATTCAATTTCGTTATCCAGTAACAATAACCTGAGATTAACTTATTTTGTTCTCATTGCTTTATCTTATTAATTTTTACTGCATGATTTACAGTTATTATTTTGTTTTACACTCAATGTTGCAGTCAAAAAAATAAGGGCACATCACCGGCCAATGTCTGAACAAGCGACGATAATCTGTCGACTTGTATAGGAAATGGAGCGTAAAAAAAAAAAAAACTAGCTTGAAATATGAATGGTACGAAGTGAGAAGAGAGAAAACACATAATTAATGAAGTGGTGCAGTCAAGCGTTAGTACGCTTTTAAGTACACAAGATGAACAAATGTTTAAAATTTAAAAACCTACAAATAGGGGTCGTAAAAAAATAAAAAAGCAAGGCTGTAAATACTGTAAACATTATTTACTCAATCTACAAATCCCTATTTCGACTTCATGCTGTAAACTAGAATTACATTTGATGGAGTCAAAATAGGGATTTGTAGTTTGAATAAATAATGTCTACAATATTTACAGCCTTGTTTCCTTACTTTCTTTACGACCCCTATTTATGGGTTTTAAAATTCCCAATTTTTTATTTATTTTGTTTGCTGGCTTCTTTTTTTTTATGCTCAACTATTGGCAAAGGATTACTTGATATGGTAGTTAACTTTATACAATGTAATGATAATAAACATAACTGGTAGCTAAATTTTACGGTTCATGATGATTTACTGTAGCTATTGACTACTTGATCGCATTAGTTCGAGATGTAAAATGTTAAGATTCAACTGGAGAGTGTCGTGGAGATTTGTTTTATAATATAGTGAACATTTATAGTTTCTGTGAGACTAAATTATATATATATATATATAATGCACAGCAAGTAGTAAATGTATACCTATACGATGACACAACCCCAACTAATGTGTATAAAGTTTTACCAGTATAAAAGCAGCTTTTTCAAATAAAACATGTACGTTTAAAACATCACTTTAAATAAATTTTCGTGTCTTTTGGAATCCTTATCCTACCAATGTGTTTAATAAATTTAACATTAAATGTATCGATTTTTTTTAATCCTTCACTCGATACATAATATAAGGGCTGGCTCCCTAAAGACACCAATTGTATAGTGTACAAAGCATTGAGTATTTACATGTTATAGCGATCTATTATTAGCTGATAATTCCCGTTTTATTCTGTACTTAAGCTTTCCAAGGAACATTAGATGTTTGTAAGAAAACTAACATCAGGGAGTAATAATAACATCTCTCACACTAGAATTATGATTTGTTTTAGCTCATGTAAAATAAGGAAGAACCAAATTGAGTTTTCAATACCCCTGTGACCTTCACAGTACCTTATTTAGTATTCTACAAAAGGTTTAAGTACAATATACCAAGCTGTTTTTGTTGTAGGCTGGCAAGATTATAATAATAATCAGAATTACAATCTGACCGTTAAGACTAATTGTTTTTTTCTTTCAAGTCAAATATGTTTGCTTTCATGTGTATTTGTATATGTGTACAACCTTAGGAGTCAATATTAAAGGTTTTAAAGTGTTATTTAAACTGAATCTTTACTGTTAACGTGATTTTTGCTCGAACGTTCTATTAAGGTTTTGTGCAATTTTTTTTTGCGATCCTTATTATGAACCACTATCGCAGCTTGTGATTAATTAGCTTATAAAATTGAAATGTAAATTCTACCCGTGCACACAGAATGATCATCATAACTGATTGTTAATATAATGCTTTTGTTTTATTGTCATTACATAAAATGTAATTCCAAAAAATATCTTTTACAAACTAGCATGCTCATTATAGATACCCAGTATGTATCTCCATTTCTTGTGCATGGTCATCTCTTTGAGGTGTGTGATAATATATCACGTTACCGAACAACAGATCAAATTAAAGAAGTGGGGACACAAGTAGCCCCATGTTACTCTCCACTTATACCACTGTACACACATACATACAAAAGGAACGGACCAAAATGCTCTCTGCAATATTCAGTATGCACTGGTGTTGCACGGGTAACCTTAGAAAGGCCCACGCGATTGAATGGTGTAACCTTTCCAAGACAAAAATTAAGTCGAATGTCTAAGCACCTAGCCTGGTGGTTCCCGAGCAACTTTTCAGACTTGTTTATGTCATTAGGATGTATAATTTTTCAAAAACACATTATTAAGTATTTAAGAATGGAAACTGCTGGAAACTTACGACGCTGACAAGAAAGAATAATTCACAGCATCTCATGCGCACGTGTTTTAAAGACCAGTTAGAGACCTCTATGATTATAATATTGATTTAGTCTGGTTTGAATTTCGCCCAAAGCTGCACGAGAATTATCTGCGCTACCCGTTCCTAATCTAGCACTGTGAGGCTAGAAGGAAGGCAACTAGTCATCACCATTCACCCTTAACTCTTGGGCTACTCTTTTATCAAAGAATAGTAGGATTGCTCGTCACTAAATAACGCTCCCATGGCTGAAAGGGCGAGCACGTTTAGTATGACGGAGATTTGAACCCGCAACTTTCAATCAAACACCCTAATCACCTGTCCATGCCAGATTCTGATTCTAATATACTTGCTTACTTTGTTCTTTTTTTAAAATATTTGACGTTAATATTGCGAAGAGATGAAGCCATTCCAAAGTAAGGGTCCATCCAAGATTGTAGCAGGGTCATGGGCCTGGGTCCATTCAAGATTGTAGCAGGGTCATGGACCTGGGTCCATTCAAGACTGTAGCAAGGTGATAGACCTCGGTCCATTCAAGACTGTAGCAAAGTGATAGACCTGGGTCCATTCAAGACTGTAGCAAAGTGATAGACCTGGGGCCATTCAAGACTGTAGCATGGTGATAGATCTGTGTCCATTCAAGACTGTAGCAAAGTGATAGACCTGGGTCCATTCAAGACTGTAGTAGGGTCATGGACCTGGGTCCATTCAAGACTGTAGCATGGTGATAGACCTGGATCCATTCAAGACTGTAGCAAGGTGATAGACCTGGGTCCATTCAAGACTGTAGCAAAGTGATAGACCTGGGTCCATTCAAGACTGTAGCAAGGTGATAGATCTGTGTCCATTCAAGACTTTAGCAAAGTGATAGACCTGGGTCCATTCAAGACTGTAGCAAGGTGATAGACCTGGGTCCATTCAAGACTGTAGCAAGGTGATAGACCTGGGTCCATTCAAGACTGCAGCAAGGTGATAGATCTGTGTCCATTCAAGACTGAAGCAAAGTGATAGATCTGTGTCCATTCAAGACTGTAGCAAAGTGATAGACCTGGGTCCATTCAAGACTGTAGCAAAGTGATAGACCTGGGTCCATTCAAGACTGTAGCAAGGTGATAGACTTGGGTCCATTCAAGACTGTAGCAAGGTGATAGACCTGGGTCCATTCAAGACTGTAGCAAGGTGATAAATCTGGGTCCATTCAAGACTGTAGCAAAGTGATAGACCTGTGTCCATTCAACACTGTAGCAAGGTGATAGACCTGGGGCCATTCAAGACTGTAGCAAAGTGATAGACCTGGGTCCATTCAAGACTGTGGCAAGGTGATAGACCTGGGTCCATTCAAGACTGTAGCAAAGTGATAGACCTGGGTCCATTCAAGACTGTAGCAAGGTGATAGACCTGGGTCCATTCAAGACTGTAGCAAAGTGATAAATCTGGGTCCATTCAAGACTGTAGCAAGGTGATAGACCTGGGTCCATTCAAGACTGTAGCAAGGTGATAGACCTGGGTCCATTCAACACTGTAGCAAGGTGATAGACCTGGGTCCATTCAACACTGTGGCAAGGTGATAGGCCTGGGTCCATTCAACACTGTAGCAAAGTGATAGACCTGTGTTCATTCAAGACTGTAGCAAGGTGATAGACCTAGGTCCATTCAAGACTGTACCAAGGTGATAGATCTGTGTCCATTCAAGACTGAAGCAAAGTGATAGATATGTGTCCATTCAAGACTGTACCAAGGTGATAGATCTGTGTCCATTCAAGACTGTAGCAAAGTGATAGACCTGGGTCCATTCAACACTGTAGCAAAGTGATAAACCTGGGTCCATTCAAGACTGTGGCAAAGTGATAGACCTGGGTCCATTCAAGACTGTTTTTGTTTGTTTTACGGAGTCTTAGTCACACCACTGATCCATCTCTTCCCGTGTCGCCCTCTTGCTCTGGATCGTGTTACCTTGATCAACTTGGAAATCCACTTATCAACTTCATGAATACCTTTAGCGCTCACGTGGAATGAAACCACACCCTACTTCACGAGGGATTCTGGTGTAGCCATCCATAATTTTGAGCTCCTACTCAGAGGCCCCCCAGTGGCTCAACGGTATGTCTGCGGTCTTACAACGCTAAAATCCTGGTTGCGATACCCGTGGTGGGCAGAGCACAGATAGCCCATTGTGCAGCTTTGTGCTTAATTCAAAACAACCTACTCATAGGGATTGCAGCCAATCTATTGCGTACCTGTCGCCAAGAGGACTTTGTCAGGTTCCTTGAACCGAACGAAGGGACTGACTGTTACTTTTATAACATGCACAGAACTGAAAGTACCAATGTGTTCAGTGACGTCACGTTTCGAACCCTGCAGCCCAGTCAGAAAAGTATAGTTTTTTTCTTCAGTAACTTAATAACTCACTTTTGCGAATTTCTGGGAAACTCCTTTTGATAATACTAAATAAAGTCATCAACCTACTCACTGATATGGATTTTTTGCGAAGTGAAAGAAGACGAATGTAATAATAACATGTACGAGAACGTGTTTAGGTTATAAAACAATCAAACAAAACAACATGTTACGCTAGGGTTAGCTGAGAACATAACATATCCTACTACTCGACATTTGATTATCTGAGAATGCTAAAAACAATAATTGAATAAGTTTCCAGATGTGCAAAGCTAAAATTCGGGGTTGGATTCTCAGAGCATCGAGAACCCACGCCTCTAAAAAACCCCAAAAAATTAGTTTTACGAATTAAATTTTCTAAAATTATTCTACGAAACTTCGGGGTGCACGTTACCACTGAAATCTTACCATCTCTCCTACCATTATATTTAACGGTACGTTTACACTAAGCTCTTAAACATGGAGGTGTATTTCCATTTATAACCATTACTAATATAATTATATATAATTATCTCGCAACATTTCTACATCGGTTTGATTATTAAGTTTGGTCATTTCTTGTTACTATTGTCTTAAATAGAAAAATGCTACTAAAAGTGAAAAATACACATTAACTTCTAGTCAGAGCAAACTTCGAGCTTGGTTGGATCCACTGACATGTTCTTGTGTCTCAAAAGTCTTTAATAGCTTTATAGTCTTTTTAAAGTTTATAGCTAGAACAATAATAATTATTGTAGCATGTATTAAGTGTTCATTCACTATTTAGTTTCAGATGTTGAACGTGTTTGTAAGACCATTCGAATTGGGATAAAAGAGAATCGGTTTGTATCTATGGTTCTTACCCTATTTGTACTAGAAGCAACATAGTCTTCAATAATACCTGCCTTCTCCCATAATAAAAGGGCTCGGCATGGAGAGGTAGATAAGGCACTCGACTCGTAATATGAGGGTCGCGGGTTCGAATCTCCCTTCACATCAAACATGCTCGCCCTTTCAGCCGTAGGGGCGTTATAATGTGACAATCAATCCTACTATTCGTTGGTAAAAGAGTAGCCCAAGAGTTGGTGATGACTAGCTGCCTTCCCTCTGGTCTTACACTGCAAAATTAGGGACGACTAGCGCAGATAGCCCTCGTGTAGCTTTGCGCAAAATTCAAAACAAACCAAACCAAAAAAAAAAAAACGTCCTCTTTATTAATGGAGGCCTGGCATGGCCTAGCGCGTTAAGGCGTGCGCTTCGTAATCTGAGGGTCGCGGGTTCGCGCCCGAGTCGCGCCAAACATGCTCGCCCTCCCAGCCGTGGGGGCGTTATAAATGTGACGGTCAATCCCACTTTTCGTTGGTAAAAGAGTAGCCCAAGAGTTGGCGGTGGGTGGTGATGACTAGCTACCTTCCCTCTAGTCTTACACTGCTAAATTAGGGACGGCTAGCACAGATAGCCCTCGAGTAGCTTTGTGCGAAATTCCAAAACAAACAAACCAAACTTTATTAATGAGCACCTAATCTTTCACTATCTTCTGCACATGAGTATTTAGATAAAGAAAATCAACCCAGTAATGCTAATGGCTTTTACTTTTTGTTTTAATATGTTCTTACTTATCAAGATAAGAATTCATTGTGCCCTTATTTAGATAATGATATTTCTAGCCGTAATTACTAGTCCTTAATAAGTATTTAGTGTTTTTAGTTTCAGTGTACTGGTACAGTAAAACTCAAAACACACTTATGAATGTCATAATTAGGCCTTTTTCCAGACTTTCAGTATCAGCACTATGACGTAAATCTTCGCCCTTTATTCTGTTGTTTTTACCGTTTTTCTTCGTATCCTGCTGTTAAACATTCAGACATTTAAAGTTGTTTATTTGTTATTTTATTCTTTTGCAGAATTTACCCTAGTGGTGCATCATGTAAATTCATGATGTTTGAAAGACACGTATGTTCCAATAAGACTTGATAGAAAGTCTTAGGTTTTTCAAGTAACTTCTGGGGAGTGGGGCAGAGCGATAAAATTACGTGTTTCGATACATTTTTTTAATTAATAAAAGTAATTAGATACTAAAATACACGTATCATTTTATCCACGTCAAAAAAAAAAATTATTATTACACCATCATTCCTCAAGGAAAACTGACCTGTTGAAAAACATTCAATACTGGAACAAACTGTATCTTCAAACAGAACAAAGATTCATCTCGATTTCTTTTTTCATTTGTGAAATCAACCAAACACATAAATTATTTTATTAAACATATTGTATGGTTATTATCACAATAACACCTTATTTATTTATTGTTAATTACAAAGCTCAGCAATGGGCCATCTGTAGGTTACCCACTTCTGATATCGAAACTCGGTTTTTAATGTTATAGGTCTTCAATTTTCAGTTGAATTATTATTATTATAACCCCTCACACACACACACACACACACACATGCATTAAGTTTGAATATACTCTACTAGATGGCAGGACCATCTAATAAAACAACCACATGGTTTTACACGTTTGATGTTGTGAATATTCTGAAAGCAAAACCACATCGGGCTATCTGTTGAGTCCACCGAGGGGAATCGAACCCCTGATTTTAGCTTTGAAAATCCGTAGACTTACCGCTGTACCAGTGGGGGGACTTGATATCATAACCTATAGTTAGATAATACAATTTCGTTATGAAATAAAATAAACAAATTAAAACTATTTTGTAATTATATTTTTAAATATACTCCAAAAAACAAAAACATTATTATTTTTATATGTTTATATTACAGATTTCTCACAGGTGATTAATCTGTGATACCATCACTAACTGCTTAGCTGGTAAGGCAGGGAAATATGGTACTTTGATAGTGAAAAGATAACCAATAATCGATTTATTTAAAAACAATAATATGAATTAAAGTTTCATTTCTGCCTTTTCGGTGATTTTAGGTATAAAAATAACTTTCATCTGGTTATTCTGGTTAAATTTCATGCAATTTTCGTCCGTCATTTAATTTTTCGTGTAGAAATTGTTTGTTTGTTTTGGAATTTCGCGCAAAGCTACACGAGGGCCATCTGCGCTCGTGTAGAAATATTCAGTTAAAATGTTTGTCTCGTAAGTAACTCCCATCACTTTACACACTAATCCGTATTGTTTTTATAGGTTTTTAAACATTCACTTACAACAGAGGTCACTAGTGTTTAGTAAAAGTGGTCTCGATCGTCTGAAGACGAAATACTAGATCGCTAGTTTTCAGAGCCAGACCTTGGCAAAATTGTAACCTGTGCCAAGACGGACATCACTCTCCCTTAGGGCCGGCCCTGTTCGATCCCTAAGATTTATCCTATGTTTACTACTTCTGTTTAACGCCAAAGGTGTAGTGTGAGCAGCGAGACGTGCTTACACAGTGCCCTCAAAAGTATTATATTTCAAGAACAAATAAAACCAGAGTTAAGAGTAACAAATATTTTTAATTCTTACCTTTGAAGATAGTTTACCTTATTGTGTTGTAGTCTATAGAGTGCATAAATCTTCTCGTGATTCATGGCATGCGCACGTTTTATAGAAAGTTTTAGGACAGTACAAATTGCAATGTTAAGCATTCCTTATGTGACATCATTTTAATATCCGTTGGCTGGCTGAGAAGCAACACATAAATGTATATTGTATTATATATATATATGTATTATGATATATATATTAATAATATCATGACATTTCTAGAGAAGATACTAAATGTTTCTGTAGAAGCCACGCGAACATCAATTACCACAGCTGCTGATCAGTAATCATAGACTAGAAACGTAAAACATTTCAGTATTAGAAAATATTATAGCTCGGTGGTTTCCAAACTTTCACATTGACAACACCTTACTTAACCCACTTACCCTGATTTGTGCAGCACCTCCGCTGCCACGTGCAATATTTTAGAAGTTTTATTACGTTTTTAAGTTATGACTCGTGTGGTAAAACTCTCGCGATACCCCAAGCAACTTGTCACTACACACACACACACATTGGAACCCTATCACATGTCTGTCTGTAATAACAGTTTTAACACTAATATACATTTGTTTCAAGTAACCAACTTATAACTTTACAAATACAATAAATAACAATTAATTTATAATGGTTCCTACTGTTTTTTGATTTCTTGTTGCGATCAGATATGGCCTGGCCCGGGTTCGCATCCCCATCGCGCCAAACATGCTCGCCCTTTCAGCCGTGGGGGCGTTATAATGTTACAGTCAATCCCACTATTCGTTGGTAAAAGAGTAGCCCAAGAGTTGGCGGTGGGTGGTGATGACTAGCTGCCTTCCCTCTAGTATTACACTGCTAAATTAGGGACGGCTAGCACAGATAGCCCTCGAGTAGCTTTGTGCGAAATTCAAAAACAAACAAACAGATATGGCCCGGTATGATCAGATGGTCAGGGCACTCGACTCGTAATCTGAGGGTCGCGGATTCGAATCCCGCTAACATGAAAAACGCTCACCTTTTTAGCCGTAGAGACATTATAATTTCACGGTCAATCCCACTATTCGTTGGTAAAAGAGTAGACCAAGCGCTGGTGATGACTAGCTGCCTTCCCTCTAGTCTGACATTGCTAAATTAGTGTAGCTTTGCGCGAAATTCAAAACAAATTATCAATCAAATAGACTATTTATGCAGGTTATTAATTTTTTACGCTCAACTTCATAATTTAGAACATATTTTGTTAGTTAGCTTGTTTTCGATGACCAAAACTACACAATGGGTTGTACGTACTGTGCCCGACACGCGTATGGAAATCTAATTTTTAACATTGCAGCTCAGCAACAAGAAAAGGACTAATTATTTGGAAGGGAACATTTACATACTACCTTTCACACACGTATGAACAAACAACCAACATTAATTACAAACATTGTTATAGCACTATTTTTATAAATCGTTAAAGACGTAACTGTTCTTAATTTTGATAAATAAATAATAACAACTTACAAAATTCAAATGGAGTTTTTGCCCAGAAAAACACAAATATTTAGTTAAAACTTAATCTCAAATCAGACGGGGCCCGGCATAGCCAGGTGGGTTAAGGCGTTCGACTCGTAATCTGAGGGTCGCGGGTCCGAATCCCCGTCACACCAAACATGCTCGCCTTTTCATCCGTGGGGGCGTTATAATGTGATGCTGAATCCCACTATTCGTTGGTAAAAGAGTAGCCCAAGAGTTGGCGGTGGGCGGTGATAACTAGCTGCCTTCCCTCTATCCTTACACTGCTAAATTAAGTACGGCTAGCTTTGCGCGAAATTTGAAAAAAAAACAAAAAAAAACAAATCAGACGGTTGGTGCGAATTTTTTCAGGCCTAAAAGAGGTCCAGAAATGGCGCTTATTAACATTCGTTCATCATTATTTAACCTAAAAAAATATCCTTTAATTTAATGGTACGCTGGCTTTAGGCCGCTAAATAGTTCTGTCTCGTTCACGCCATTCATTTTTCACGAGTTAAAATCTCGTGAGATATGACGGAGTTTCATCCTCCGCTGACGCTGACGATAACAGTATTTTGGTACTTAGCTTAACTCTAATAAGTGAGTGCATTTCACTTTTCTCGGTAACCATATACCTCATCTATTTATATATATAGCATGCATAACGACAGATCCATGTCTTCTAAACTACTGTTCCCAATACCATTAGTTTAGTCCACTAAAAGCTTTCGTTTTGCTTGTAACAAGCACGATCCGCCAACAACCTCATTTATAGAAGCAACGTCATCCGTCTTAACCTACAGCAAGCACGTTCTCGTAAAGCTTAAGTCCAAACTTTCTATTTAAGAGGATATAATTCTCTATCTTTTGATTATAAGAGGATATAAAATAGTAACGACTTCTTGTTAGTAGCAACAGAGATGAGAAAAATTCCTTCTTTCATTTTTCAATGTCTTCTTTTATCTTCCCCGGTGTCCTTGTACTTTAAAATTAGAACAAAAGTGAACCAAAGTATATATTGTGAAAATAATAAGGAAAACATTTTCTATTTTTTGTTTAATTTTATTCCATGTATTTTTTTTTATTGGTTCTTAGTGGCACAGCGATATGTCAGTGGATTTATAGCGCTATAAACCAGGTTTCCAAATCCGTGATGGGGACAACAAATATAGCCTATTGGATAGCTTTGTGATTAATTACAAACAACCAAAGAAACTTTTGATTCGCTGGTACAAACTACATATTTTAAGTGTTCGAAGGTTTACTAGTTGTTGTTGTTTGAAGTTAAACACAATGGGCTACCTGTGCTCTGCCAACCACGGATATTGAAACCCGGTTTCTAGCACTGTAAGTTCGTAAACGTATAGCTGTGCCACTGGAAGGCTACTGGTTATGAAACGCATACGTCCCATTAAACAAAGATAAATAGACTGTTTATAAAACATCCGTGATCACCTTAAATAAACACAATGTTTCTAAAACATCCGTGATAATGTTAAACAAACATAAATATAATGTTTCTAAAACATCAGTGATCACCTTAAATAAACATGTTTCTAAAACATCCGTGATCACGTTGAACAAAACAATGTTTCTAAAACATCAGTGATCACCTTAAATAAACACAATGTTTCTAAAACATCCGTGATCATGTTAAATAAACATAACGTTTCTAAAACATCCGTGACCACGTTGAACAAACATAATGTTTCTAAAACATCCGTGATCATGTCAAACAAACATGATATTTCTAAAACATCCGTGATCATGCTAAACAAACATAAATACAGTTTCTGACAAAAGTCAGTTGTTTCGAATTTAACGACTGTATCGTTTTCCTAAATACACATTGATGACAGAACTTTCATCACTTTAGGTCACAGAACCTTTGATTGAGATTCTATGCTAAACACATTGATTATTAAGAAATAAATTGAATAAAAGTCAACTTTTCTGTTGTCCAGTTTTCTAAATGCCTTAGATGTTAATATTTGAGCGTTATGAGTGAGAAACATGAATTATCTTTAAGAACAAAATCTGTTATCCAAGTGTTTGTGCGTCATTAGCATAAATTCTTCATAATTAAAGCGAATTTCTTCTTGTTGAGAATTTAAAAATCCACATGTAATTAACAAAGTCAACACAAAATTCGTAAACAGCTGTTTTTTGTTTGTTTTCCTTCTTCTTGGAATATCATTTGTGTTACCTAGAGGGTCACATGTTCGTAAGATTTATGTACACACGTCAAACATGTTTTGTTTACTTTACGCAAACATCATTACGTACACCTAAACAGCTACTTTAAAACTTACAGGTTTTAAAATATTTGACGTCTCTCAGGTGGTTTTATTTTCAATTTGCTTCAAAACCCAACTGCTTAAATTAATTTTTTTACGTCATCAGATGTACGTCAAGCGTTTTTCTAAAATGAAGCTCTTTCGTGTTTTTTTGTTTGTTTGGAAAGTTTATCGTTAATGCTAAATAATACAGTTTCGTCCTGTTACCGCCAGGTTATGAAAGAAAATTAAATTTGAAAAGTAAAGACGAGTGCGAAGTGATTATTACATTTACTTAATTTTAAAAAAGTGACATGTAACACAGATAATCGAGCATGATAAACTATACACGTGTATATATGCATATAAATTATTATTCATATACAAAACGTGAGTTTTTAGATCTAGAGCCGCATACTGTGTTATTTCGTGTTAAACAAGCGAAAGGCCTAATTATAAAAACGTCAAACGCATGCGCTAGAATTCGGACTTTTTTAAGTTAACCCTTGTTCGTAACTCTACACAAAAAATAATAATTTTAGAAACATCAATCTACATCTATAAATTGGACTGGATTAAAGTAAGTTTAGACTCATTGGCTCAGGTGAAACATGAATATTTTCAACTATTTGAAAGTTTATAAACAATAGATTTTCAGAATGCTTGCTTTGCAAATAGTGATAACGGCTGTGACGTGTTTCCACACAGAGAAACCAGGCGAGGCTTAGCGCTGCAAAAATTTAAATACATCTCTGAGTAACGTATATTTCTCAAAAGGAGTATTCTTGTATTACTGTTTAAAGATTTAATACGTATGTACATGACTATTTGTTTCCAAAATATAAACAAATTAAACAGAGTTTTTACTAAGATTTTTTTCGGTATATTTTGTTGCTTCAAATAGTTTTTTTTCAATATGAATACAAACATTACGATTTTACAATGAGAAATATAATAGCTGTGTTTATAATCATGTCATTAATACGCTGGTAAAACATTCTTTTAATCGTGGTATTATATATTTTTAACATAATAATGATGAGGAAAAAGACATTTTTGGAGAGCTTGGATTTTTCAATATCATACAAAATCAGTGAAATCAGTTTAAAATCTAACATAACATCCTAAACTTTTTTTAATATATTTACTATTGTGTAAAAAAATTATAGAAACATGGTTAGAAATACATTTTAATTACCACAACATTAAAAATGAACTATTAACTTTCATGATATGCAAATCATATTAACAATAATACAAGTTATAGCTGACTGTTCCACCAGTGAAAGAAACATGTTGGATTACCATCACTTTTAACGTTGTTTATTGTTTTTTTAATATCACGCAAAGCTACACGAGTGCTATCTGTCCCTAATTTAGCAGTGTAACACTAGAAGGAAGACAGCTGGTCATCATCACCCAACGCTAACTCTTGGGATACTCTTTTACCAACGTATAGTGGGATTGACCGTACATTATAACGTCCCCACTGCTGAAAGGGCAATCATGTTTGGTGCGATGGGGATTCGAACATCGTTTATATCATAGCTGACCTTTCCACCAGTAAAAAAAAACCACCAGACTATCACTTGAACGTTGTTCATATTTGGGAAAATAATTTCTCGTTGTTTGTTTGTTTAGAATTAACCACAAAGCTACACAATGGGCTATCTGTGCTCTGCCCACCACGGGTATCGAAACCTGGTTTTTAGTGTGTAAGTCCGCAGACATACCACTGGGGGGCGTTTCTAGTTGAGTATTAATTCCTTTAACATTGTATTAACCATTAATAAATGGTTGATTTTGATTTTTATTCATTTTGTATCTATTCGGGGGTGGTCTAGCATGCTCAGAGTGTGGCTACCAAAATTCATACTTCACGACTCGACAAGACTTCACCTGAATTGTCTTCCTTCTAATCTGTTAGTTTAAAATTTAGGAAACGGCTATGCGCAGACAGTAGCTTGTGTAGCCTTGCGCAAACAAAAACAAATCTGAAACCAACAAACGTATTTTCGCATTAAAGATGCATGTTTTCATTTTATTCTAGAGTGGTTTATAGATTGTGTATTTTCGCTTGGTTATCTCGATTCAGTTAATTTTGTTTATGTGTTTTTAATATTATTCTTTAAAAAATCGTCTTAAATTATTTGTCCGCCATCTTTGTCCAAACTTTTTTATATAATATATCGCGATCTTTATTTTGTTCTTTCATTTTCTGTTTGTGCCTTTTTGGACACCGGAAATCAGATACCTCAACAAGGTTTCGTTAAGAAACACAAAAACATTACAACTATTTTCTAGTTGCCATGGTGAACTATCATGACCTCCTTGAAGGTCTTTAACCTTCACACTAACTGTATACTGTACGTTACCCTTCAGTACTGCAGGGGCTAGTGTGTGGACTTCCTAGGCTAAAAACCTGTTTTCGAAACTTGTGGTGAAGATAGTCCATTGTGTAGCTCAGCGCTTAACAACAAATAAACAAACAAGGAAGGAGATTGGGTTTCACATTTTCGATACTCGTGGTGGGCAGAGCACAAATAACCCTTTGTGTAGCTTTGTGCTTAATAATAAATAACTACGAACAATTATCTATTAATATATATATATACATTATAACTTATTTAATATTTATGATTTTTTTCAATACTTCAGTATTGATCGACATAAAGAAAATCCAGTTTTATTTCGTTTGTGTTGGCAAAGAAACAAATGTTAGCTTTGTGAAAGACATGGAAGTATTTTTTTAGTCTCATCCGTTTTTAAGGTGTTTGATGTATTACACTTACAAATAGATAAAATGGGTTTACTTACGATTTGATTTGAATTTCGCGTAGAACTACACGAGGGCTATATGGGCTAGCTGTCCCTAATTTAACAGTGATAAACTAGAGAGAAAGCAGCTAGTCAACACCACCCACCGCCAATTTTTGAGCTACTCTTTTACCAACGAATATGGGATCGACAGTGACATTATAACGCCCCCATTGCTGAAAGGGCAACATGTTCGGTGACGGAAATTCGAACCCTTGGTGCTCAGATTGCCCCCCGCTAGTACAGTGGTAAGTGTACGGATTTACAACCTTAAAATCAGGGGTTCGATTCCCCTCGGTGGGCTCAGCAGATAGCCTCATGTGGCTTTGTTATAAGAAAACAAACAAACAAACTGGTCCTCAGATTACCAGTTAAGCGTCGTAACTACCAGGCCTTATAAATATTAATTAACTTTATTCTTATCAATCGAAAATCATTTTTCACTGAAATAATTTGTTTATAATTTGACTGTCCCATTAGGTACCAGGGTCCTCGTGCTTGTAGAGGTTGGAAATTAATCCAAGAATTATTTTTATTTACATTTTATTTTTTCATGCTTGGCCATGGCCATTTTTCTATTGTATTCTGTTCACTATAATTGCTATTGTTGTCGGATAAAAAATTAGTTGAATACATTACTAGCCAAACCCGAGACAAAAAGGAACGTTTTCCAATTGGCAGAGAACTTGTGCGTGGTGGATCGTGTCATCTGACAGGTCATACGTTCCAGTAAGGTTTCACATGTCGAGTGATTTGAAATCTGGTTTCCTATATTTAATCAATCATGAGAAAAATCATATTTACCCTGTCTATAATTTTTGCCACAAAGCACATTTACAGGTGAAACAATACCAGTAGGATATCGTTTCTCAGGCAGTAAAAAAAAAAAACAACAAAATATAACTCGGAAACTAAGTAATCACTAGTTGTTGTTTTATCATAATTTTCATCAAGTGTTTATGTTACAAATATACAGTGAGTTATGTTTCGAGGCATTACATATTATTAGGTAATTCATTTTGACGCTCGTTTCGTTACAGTTTCCTTTGTTTAAGGTTCATAATTGTACCAGAGGTTCAAATCTTCACAGGTTAATCACGACTACAACATTTCACATTAATTTTGCCATTTTAGTCCCGTGTTTTTTCACGTTCACAAGACTGCCCCCTCCTCCTAGATTTCGGAAATCAACCATGATTTCCTGGTTGTAAGAGTATAACATAGCACCTGTGTATTTGTTGGAAAACAATCACTGACCTATTTTCACTTCACTTCTTCGTCTTGCCAACTGAGTCCATTCTCAACAGGGGACCCGCAGTCTCGTGCTTGCAACAAGTAATTTGTTATACAGTAGGCCTACCTGCTGTGACAACCGTGTTTTTGTTAGGGTGCAATTACGTAAAATGTGACGTCACATTGTAAAAAGACCACTCGTTATAACAGAGCGAAAACGTGTGTTTATTGTTATAATGTTCACAATTTGTTTGTTTTTTTCCAAATTTTAGCAATTTAAATGTTTTATATACATTAGATTTTGAAATTAATATTATACAAAGTAAATACCAATGGAAGTTACAAGGATATTTAACTAGTTTTTCAAACCAACAACAACAACAAATTATATAAATCATTTTTTTTTTCCGTGACGAATTACATACCCATCTCTTCTCTTGGTGAAAACCCGACAGGACCGATAAAAATTACTTTCAGTCAGTAATTGTCTTTCATTTTAAGCTCTTACAATATAATTTAAGTGTCTTATCCTACAAATTTTGTAGGTTATTTCAAGGAGACTGCGTTCACTCCGTCCTTTTTGCTAAGGCCCTGGCATGGCCAGGTGGTTAAGGCACTCGACTCGTAATCCGAGGGTCGCGGGTTCGAATCCCAGTCCACCAAACATGTTCGCCCTTTTAGCCGTGAGGGCGTTATAATGTAACGATCAAACGTTGGTAAAAGACTAGCCCAAGAGTTGGCGGTGGGTGATGATGACTAGCTGCCTTCCCTCTAGTCTTTCACTGTAAAATTAGGGACGACTAGCGTAGATAGACCTCGTGTAGCTTTGCGCGAAATTTAAAACAAATCAAACCTTTTTGCTCGTGAATGAGCAAAGTCTCTGTGAGGATTTAACGTTGTTTTCATTCTCCGAGAAAAATATTGAAAGACAAGAGAAATAGATCAGAAGTAATGAGGTGTGGCAGCTGAGTGGAGAAATTTAGCATAAATGGCAAAGCAGTTACGTTCAAAGTAACCCATTCGACAGTGGAGATATGGTGAAGATTTCTACTGTCTTAATTCGGTATATTTAATGCATTAAAGTTAATAATAGTTTTAAACTTTGCTTTTAATTATTAAATACTTCTGTAACGAACGTAACATTGTTTGTTTGTTTTGAATTTCGCGCAAAGCTACTCGAGGGCTACCTGCGCTAGCCATCCCTACTTTTGCAATGTAAGACTAGAGGGAAGGCAGGTAGTCATCACCACCCACCGCCAACTCTCGGGCTACTCTTTTACCAACGAATAGTAAGATCGACTGTCACGACTAAAAGGGTGGAGTATGTTGGGTGCGATGAGGATTCGAACCCTCGCTCCTCAGATTAAGAATCGGACGCCTTAAACCATTTGGCCATGCCGAGCCAATTATATTACCGTAGATAGTCATATAAACTTGTATTTATAATTCATTTAAATTCTATAAGAAGAAATCAGTGAAAAAATAACATTTCGTATTCGTAAACACGATGAGATATTTTGCCATCGTTGCACAAAGAAATAGGACACAATAATAACGTAAAATATCTCTCAAAATACCACATATGTCATTTACAGCTATATATAGTCAATGTAGTAACAATTTTCACTTCGCAATTTTCTAGTTTTTCATAGCTATCAAATTACCATTGAACCAGAAACAACAATGAAAACATAAGTAAACAAATTACCTTCGAGTGGAAAACAGAACTTGAATGGTTAGTTCTCGAAATTACAAAAAAAGAAAAACTGATGAAAGGATCACATTCATAACAAAATGATACAATTAAAAAGCCAGTTGAGTATTTTGTTACATTAATAGCTACTAACACTGATTTATGTGTGTAGTTTTATTCTGAAATATTTTTAGCTTTTCTACTTGTTTTAGAGTAAAGCCTCATTGAACAATCTGCTATGTCCATCGCATGGGATTGAATCCCGAATTTTAGTGTTGAAACCCCATAGATTTACTGCTTTTCTACAGGGACCCCTATTTTGAGGGAAAACTATAAAGAACGATTTATCCTGTTTCTTTCTTTCTTGGTTTTTTTTTTTAAATCTCGAGCAAAGCTACACGAGGGCTATCTGCGCTAGACGTTCTTAACTTAATAGTGTAAGACTAAAGGGAAGGCAATTATCATCACCACCCACTACCAACTCTTCGGCTACACGGATAGTGGGATTGACCATACATTATAACGCCCCTACGGCTGAAAGGGCGAGCACGTTTGGTGTGACGAGGATTCGAAGTCATGACCCTCGGACTACGAGTCGCACGCCTTAACTCACCTCGCCATGCCGGGCCTAAGCATGGTGTCAGTGCTATTTCTGTTAAGCCTTTTGCAATGATATTTTCTATTTTCTTTGCGCGAAAAAGCTGTAAAAGAGTTTTACTGAGAAATTTGTAAACTGGTCCGCTGGATATTTTGAAGACGACCATTTTCTTATGGCACAAACTGTTTGCAATTTGCAGTTAAAACGATGCGAAATGAGAAAGATAGTAGAAGTGAATTCCAATTATATAGTCTGCTGACAACATCTCTTGATTTTCGTATTGTTTTGAAGTTTCGCGCAGAGCTACACGAAGTCTACCTGCGTTAGCCGTCCCTAACTTAGCAGTGGTATAATATAGGGAAGACAACTAGTCATCAACTCCCACCCCAAATTCTTGGGCTACTCTTTTACCAACGAATAGTGGGATTGATCGTCACTTTATAATGCTCCCACGGCTGAAAGGACCAGCACGTTTGGTGTGACGGGAATTCGAACCCGAGAACTGCCGATTGCGAGTCGAGCGTCCCCTAACCACCTGACTATGCTATGCCTACTTACAATAACTGACTGCTAATTATCAACCTTCAGGTTGCAAGTGGAGAGCCAAAGCCACGAGGACATTGGCATCAAGTTCTACAAATTAATTTACAAAATATAAAACCATGTAGTAATAAATTTTACTAGTATTTAATACTAAACTGCAAGAGAAGTAAGTAAAGTTGCGACATCGTTTCTTTGACTTTTCATGTTTTGCTGTTTTAGGTTTAATATCGAAACGCACTTTAAATACATCCATATTTATTTACATAACAAACATTTGTTAAGTTTTACATATGGATTATATATATTTATTGTTTGTGTATTTAACCAAAAAATTATATCACTATTTCTCGTATACTGATTTATGGTACTGTATGAAGGTCTCTCTGGTATACAATGGCCTACAGCAGAGTGGCACATTTGATCGGGATGACAAGCCGCAACGCTCAGCTATGGCCAGGTGGTTAGGGCGCTCGACTCGTAACCCAAGGGTCATGAGTTCGAATCCCCATCACACCAAACATGCTCGCCCCTTCAGCCGTAGAGGCGTTATAACGTGACAGTCAGTCCCACTATTCATTGGTAAAAGAGTGGTTGCCTTCCCTCTACTCTCACACGGCTACATTGGGGACAGCTAACGCAGATAGCCCTCGAGTAGTTTTGCGCGAAACTCAAAAATCAGACAAACATTACGCTTAAGCCTATATCGCCTCACCCCGTCTATTAAAGAAGGTTGCTCTAGTGTGTATTATAACTTATCACTATGTTTGCAACAGCTCATATTATCCACATTGAAGGCAGTCGTTTTATTTTATAGCAAAGTCACATTGGAAAGACATGTGGAGAAGTAAAGACATATCGTGGACTCTTTTGTAGATTTCGTATTTTGTTTTTCTTAATCTTTTTGAGTTTATAAAGTGAATAATATATACCAAATATTCTGATTTCATAAGATATGTAAACCTGAATTATGTATAATTAATATATGAAAGTAAAATAAAAAAGTTTAAACATAAGTTTTATATTGAAAAGTTTATATTCACAAAAACACTAAATTGTTGTTTGTTTGTTTTTCTAACAAGAAAGTTCGTCGATTTATTCAGTTCTCAAAAATTAAGTTTATTCGTCAGTATGAAATGTTATTTTCACAATGGTCCCCTAGTGGTTCAGCAATAAACTTGACGGACTTGCAACGCTAATATCCCGGATTTGAATAACCATGGTAGACAGTGCTCAGATAGTCTATCGTGTAATTTGCGCTGGAAACATCTGAATAACTTGTAATACGAGTGAGTGTTGCACTCAGTAAGTGTAACATACATACTTTGTTTTTAATACCTCTGTTTCAAATAAACAGTTGTTTAACAGTAGATGTAAACATCTCAAATAAATCTGCACACTTGTAAATGTTAATGAAATCCTGTCTATTGTGGTCTTGGTGCAAACGTGCCAGTTGTAAAGGTGAAAAAGATTTGATGTCAAATGTCCAAAGAAACGAACCAACAGGGTTTATTCGAAAGTGGTTTTGTCTGCTTTTTATCAGTTCGTTTAATTTTTTTTTAAAGCACAAAACTACCAAATATACTGTCTATGCTGTACCCACCGCGGGTATCGAAACCCGGTTTTTATCATTTTAAGTCCGCAAACACACCGTTGAGTCACGGTAGGGGGCGTTTTAATGAGTTAAGAGCGCTTGTTTATAAATGTATTGCATCAAATATTGGAAATACAAAGGTATTTCACTTTAAATTATCTTGGTATATATATATATATATATATCATAAACTAAGCCCTTGTAGCATAGCTTATGGATATGTCTGCCCTTAGCTGTACGTTTTAGATGCACTTGACCTTGAACTATCGTTTTTCTAGCATAGAGGAGAACCAAAGACATTCGTTAGGTTTCCCCAAGACGTGTTGTATAAATCGTAGCGATGGACTCAGTGATGGCTTGTTGGTTATATGTTCTGATAAAGATATCGGAAACTCTGGTTTCCTTCGTTTCTTAATAGAATCTAATGACGTGGTATTCTGAGGAGTCCCAGTTAATTTTAATAGAACCCTCACCAAGTTAGTTCTACGTCAGATCTGGTTTTGTCTCCATTCTGTGTAGAGACTTTATTTATTGTTCAAACACAGACTAATTGAACTTTAAGAACATAACTTACAGATTTATTATTTTTCTAACGAACCTCTGAAGTTCCATTTTGTTTCGTCACTAAGAATTACACTTCGAATGTCAAGTTAGTGGAAATTCGTGACATTGTGGTCTGATAACTTACTACTCGATTTTAATGTTCTACAATTTACCTCTCGAGTTTAGTGATATGGTAATTTGCCACGTGATTTTTACGTGTGCATTATAATGGGGTACCATTTACCAAGTGTAAGATTATGTCTTATAAGAATGTAGTATTGTAGTAATGAAAAATAAAATATAATTTCTCACGTATCTTATAAGGACAATAATTTTTTTATCAAATTTTATGACGTGTTCAATAAATAAATGTTCTGTACCTACATTTAATATCTAATATTTTTACATATAAGTTCACAATACGACCAGTAGTTGAGAAATTAGTCTAATCAATGTTGAAATATAGACGATAAGAGAAATTTTGGATCATTTCATTCTAATTATTAATGTTTGTAACTAAATGTATATATAAATATCAGCCTTCAGTAAAAATAAACAAACTTAATTTATGTAGATTACACTATGTAGCACAAGTTGTGTTCCTGGATAGTATGTTTTATTTATTAATTGCTTATGTTGTAAAAGTACAGAAAATGGCCATTATTCCCTTCAAACTTTGCTTTTGTGACCTGGATAATGAAATTTAGGAATTAACCTATTTTATATGTAAAAACAGACAAATTTGCACATTTTCATTTACATAAGGTCTGAATAAAACAACATATGAATCAAGATTTACGTGTATTTATACTAAAGTTATACACAAACGTTTAGAAGTCAGTAGTTTTTCGAGATTTGCAACTGTAATGTAAATCACTTTAACGTATCAGCCTCCGAATATAGTCTATCATCATGTTTTCGTTATACGCTCCCAGGTCACAAAAGCAAAGTTTGAAGAGAAAAATATGTCTTTTCCATTTATTTTAGGCATAAGCAATTGGGAAATAACACTTTCTGTCCAGGAACAAGATAAAGTAAAAATTTTGTTGCATAATGTTATCAAACAAATGTAAATAGTAACTCACTTTTACGAAGCATATTTGTTACACGCGAGTTGTTGGTTTCAAAGTTTATATTCGCCTAATTTCTTTTTAGTTTATTGTACTCTTATATTTAATTTATAATAAATCAAACATTTCACTATTATAGCATTATCATATCTTTACAAAGTGTAAACCGTGAAAGCTAAACTACACAACGGCTGTCTGCGAATAACCAGTCATCTTTGTTTTCGAACTGATGGCTTAATTCAAGTAAAGACAGCTAGCCAACTGCAGTCACATTCAACTATTAGTGTTCTTTTTTAGCCACATAAACAGTTTTTTAACAATGGAACAACAACCATGAAACATTCGCAGCTCTGGTATAAGGCCACACTTAACCAATATATAAAAGGAACACCTTTATACCTATAATAATTAATAGCCTAACATCCAATTACAATGCCCTCTACAATCCCGTACCCGTTTATACTCTCGTCCCTAAGACATGAGCCTGGCAAAGGTCAGTTACAAACTCTCTCTTTATTAACCTGAAGATGACTTAGGAAGGTCGAAACGTTGTTCTCTGCTTTATTAGTAAAAATGTTAATACCCATACCTGGCCCGGCATGGTCATGTAGTTAAGGCACTCGATTCGTAATCCGAGGGTTGCGTGTTTGAATCCCCGTCACCCCAAACATCTCGCCCTTTCAGCCGTGGGGGCGTTATAATGTGACGGTCAATCCCACTATTTGTTGGTAAAAAAAAGTAGCCCAAGAGTTGGCGGTGGGTGGTGATGACTAGCTGCCTTCCCTCTAATCTTACGCTGCTAAATGAGGAAGGCTAGCGCAGATAGCCCTCGTGTAGCTTTGCGCGAAATTCAAAAACAAACAAACAATAAACCCACGTGGCTACTTCATTACGTACAAGTATGTAATTATAAATCATTCGAAAATATTTCATTTTACAACCTCTGTAACATTCGTACATGAATAATAAAGTATTCAAACCATTTCCTTGTGTAGTAGGAGTTACATGCTTGAATATATCATACTTAACCTACACAACAAGTTCCATGTTGGTGATGCCAGGTGGTTAGGGCCCTCGACTCGTAATCTGAGGGTTCCGGGTTCGAATTCCCCTCACGCCAAACATGCCCGCCCTTTCAACCGTGGGGGCATTATAATGTGACGTTCAATCCCATTGTTCGTCGATAGAAGAGTAGCCCAAGAGTTGGCTGCCTTTTCCCTAGCCTTACACTGCTAAATTAGGGACGGCTGGCGCAGATAGCCCTCGAGTAGCTTTGCGCGAAATTCAAAAACAAACATACAAACCGTGTTTGTTGATCAACCTTTTTAGAAAGCTATGTTTTCATCAGCTGCCTCCCTCTGCCGGGGGGGGGGCAGAGTTAAGTTTTGGGACATAGATGCTGGAATCCGAGGGATGTTCCCTGTGAACGGAGCGCATGTAGTTCAGTATGAAGTTTTGGATTGTAAATATGATATTGATTTTATTACACCTACCTAAATAATTACAAACATAATTTTATTAAACCTACCTAAGTAACTAACTCGTCAATGATTTGTCTACCTATCTATCTGTAATTATTTTGTTAACGATTTTCTGTCTGTCATTTCTCGCTGTATCTATACCTAGTCTATACCTACTCTATCAATGCTTGTTTCTAAGGATTTATTTATCTATTGGTATATTTTCAAGTAAATGTATCTTATTCATTGTACTACATTTACTCTGTGAACAAGGTATTAGGAAACAGCAAGGAGTGGAAAAACCATTTGAAATGCTGGTATAAAAAAATTGTGATTTATTACAGGACAAATCTATATATAAACGTCAAAGGCCAGTTTATATCTCATAGGGTATGGTTCAAACAAAATATATGAAAATCCTGCATGTTAAACGAAGAATAATAGTTGGTTCGGTATTGCATTAGTATTACATCAAAATTATATCAGTATTACACAAGCATTACATCAGTATTCCATTAGTATTACATCAGTATTACACAAGCATTACATCAGTATTCCATTAGTATTACTCAGTATTACACAAGCATTACATCAGTATTCCATTAGTATTACTCAGTATTCCATTAGTATTACTCAGTATTACATTAGTATTACTTCAGTATTATATTAGTATTACATCAGTATTACATTAGTATTACTTCAGTATTATATTAGTATTACATCAGTATTCCATTAGTATTACTCAGTATTACTTCAGTATTATATTAGTATTACATCAGTATTCCATTAGTATTACTCAGTATTCCATTAGTATTAAATCAGTATTACATTAGTATTACTTCAGTAAGGCCTGGCATGGCCTAGCGCGTTAAGGCGTGCGCTTCGTAATCTGCGAAATTCCAAAACAAACAAACAAACAAACAAACAAATTACATTAGTATTACATCAGTATTACATTAGTATTACATCACTATTCCATAGTAGAAATGTTAAATAAAAAATACAAAGAGAAAAAAATGCTTCATATTTCCTTTGTGGGTGGTTGGGTGGGTTTGGTGTTTTATGGCGCAAAGCAACTGGGCCATCTACACCCCTTGTCTGTGTGTGTCATTCGTTTCGAACCTGGACGAAACTTCTATAATTTTTGTTACAGTTCAATCAATAATGAATTAATCGACGTGAGGATCTGATGTTCGAGTGACGGTACAGTTTGAATCTTGTGACTAGACGTGTCCTTTATAAGGTTTCTTGATCACTTTTATGAATATTATTTTGAACATCTTAACCACTAGTGAAAAAAATAGTTAACCTTTTCCTTAAAGTGTATTTAACCAAACTTCGTCGTGACATTTTACACTCAGTTTATTCATGAAGAAATGGGTAAATAACAAATCAAAAGTTTTGCAGTTTTTAGCACGAAGTCTTATATGGTATTCTATACAATCATTGGTTTTAGTTCTTCCACTTCCTTTATATTAACTGGCAACAGTAACATTAGTTTTTAGTTAAACTGAACAAAAATATCGACTGTATTTTAGTTCTCAATAGATTCCAAAAATATAGCATAACAGCGCCCCCTTCCCGAGTCTCATAAGCAAATCCGTGGGGAATAATATAAGAGTCTGAATTATACGCTTAGTTAGTGTTTGAATACTTGCAGTAAATGTCATTAAAGGTTGTTTGAACCTTTAAAAATCTAAAATGAGCTAATGTGATAAAGCACGTTGTAAACAAGATGGTGACGTCAATAAAGAACATTGTACTCATAAGACAGCAAAACAAAGATAATGGAATGTTCACACACACACACTTAACGTTATGAGTTTATAGTTCCAACCGTTTTGGTTTAAAAACTGCTTTTATTGAAGATGGCCTTTAGGTACACTTCAGAACAAGTTAATTGTAGTTAATTACGCCACTAAGGAATTGGCTAACTATTGTACTACGTAAAATGACCTCTCTGTAATTTCAATGAGGCTTAATATTCTAAAACCAATAAACTCCGTTTACGGTCTAGTTTTAGCTTGGATGCGATAATATACGTTACTATCGTTAAAAGGTTCATTGATCATTGTTCACTTCTACTTGATACCAATAGATTACTACAAGTTGTAATCAAGGGTTCAGTTTCACACTAACTTGTTACTTCTACTTGATACCAATAGATTACTACAAGTTCAAGTTGTAATCAAGGGTTCAGTTTCACACTAGCTTGTTACTTATACTTGATACCAATAGATTACTACAAGTTGTAATCAAGGGTTCAGTTTCACACTAACTTGTTACTTCTACTTGATACCAATAGATTACTACAAGTTCAAGTTGTAATCAAGGGTTCAGTTTCACACTAGCTTGTTACTTCTACTTGATACCAATAGATTACTACAAGTTCAAGTTGTAATCAAGGGTTCAGTTTCACACTAGCTTGTTACTCTTACTTGATACCAATAGATTACTACAAGTTCAAGTTGTAATCAAGGGTTCAGTTTCACACTAGCTTGTTACTTCTACTTGATACCAATAGATTACTACATGTTCAAGTTGTAATAAATGGTTCAGTTTCACACTAACTTGTTACTTCTACTTGATACCAATTGATTACTACAAGTTCAAGTTGTAATAAATGGTTCAGTTTCACACTAACTTGTTACTTCTACTTGATACCAATAGATTACTACAAGTTCAAGTTGTAATAAATGGTTCAGTTTCACACTAATTTATTACTTCTACTTGATACCAATAGATTACTACAAGTTCAAGTTGTAATAAATGGTTCAGTTTCACACTAACTTGTTACTTCTACTTGATACCAATAGATTACTACAAGTTCAAGTTGTAATAAATGGTTCAGTTTCACACTAATTTGTTACTTCTACTTGATACCAATAGATTACTACAAGTTCAAGTTGTAATAAATGGTTCAGTTTCACACTAACTTGTTACTTCTACTTGATACCAATAGATTACTACAAGTTCAAGTTGTAATAAATGGTTCAGTTTCACACTAGCTTGTTACTTCTACTTGATACCAATAGATTACTACAAGTTCAAGTTGTAATAAATGGTTCAGTTTCACACTAATTTGTTACTTCTACTTGATACCAATAGATTACTACAAGTTCAAGTTGTAATAAATGGTTCAGTTTCACACTAACTTGTTACTTCTACTTGATACCAATAGATTACTACAAGTTCAAGTTGTAATAAATGGTTCAGTTTCACACTAGCTTGTTACTTCTACTTGATACCAATAGATTACTACAAGTTCAAGTTGTAATCAAGGGTTCAGTTTCACACTAACTTGTTACTTCTACTTGATACCAATAGATTACTACAAGTTCAAGTTGTAATAAATGGTTCAGTTTCACACTAACTTGTTACTTCTACTTGATACCAATAGATTACTACATGTTCAAGTTGTAATCAATAGTTCAGTTTCACACTAACTTGTTACTTCTACTTGATACCAATAGATTACTACATGTTCAAGTTGTAATCAATAGTTCAGTTTCACACTAACTTGTTACTTCTACTTGATACCAATAGATTACTACAAGTTGTAATCAAGGGTTCAGTTTCACACTAGCTTGTTACTTATACTTGATACCAATAGATTACTACAAGTTGTAATCAAGGGTTCAGTTTCACACTAGCTTGTTACTTATACTTGATACCAATAGATTACTACAAGTTGTAATCAAGGGTTCAGTTTCACACTAACTTGTTACTTCTACTTAATACCAATAGATTACTACATGTTCAAGTTGTAATAAATGGTTCAGTTTCACACTAACTTGTTACTTATACTTGATACCAATAGATTACTACAAGTTGTAATCAAGGGTTCAGTTTCACACTAACTTGTTACTTCTACTTAATACCGATAGATTACTACATGTTCAAGTTGTAATCAAGGGTTCCGTTTCACACTAGCTTGTTACTTCTACTTCAGATCTACCAATAGATTACTACATCTACTAATGTAGTAGATTGTACAAGAACTTCGTTTTTGGTATTATAATCTAATACCAATAGATTACTACATGTTCAAGTTGTAATCAAGGGTTCCGTTTCACACTAGCTTGTTACTTCTACTTGATGGATGTTATCGGGGTATAAAAGGAACAGTCAGAAATATGGAGATTGCTAATTTAGTGATCTGAAGTATTCCTCTGTATAAACCTGGTTCACTTCACTGACTTTACGCATCTACTTTATTGTCTACTATTTGAAACATTTAGAAATAATTAATTATGTTAATATACAGTTATATAAAGACAGGTTCTTATTCGCTCTCGTTATTTGACAAATTTTATTGTCATATCTAAGATAAAACATATGCACCCAATTGTTGAATATCACTGAATGAAAGGAGTGAACAATTTAGTACTATAAATGTATATATATATATGTAATTTGTGGGTCACGGGTTCGAAGCCCCGTCACCGAACTTACCCTTCGAGCCGTTGGGGCATTTCAATGTAACGGTTAATCCCAGCATTTGTTGGTCAAAGAGTAGCCCAAAGGTTGATTTTAGGGAGGTATTGACTAATTGCATTGTCCCCCGCTAGTTGAACGGTAAGTATACGAATTTATGACGATAAAATCAGGGGATCGATTCCCCTCGGTGGACTCAGCAAATAGCCCGCGTGGCTTTGCTATAAGAAAACACGTCTAGTTTATCACTTCTAATTGAGGAACGCTAGCTTAGTGTAAATATCCTTCGTGTAGTTTTTTGCGAAATTCAAACGAAATTATCTGTATACACGTACGTGTGCATACGAGCGCGCACGTGAATATAAAGTACAGAATATTTAGGGCAAAGACAAAACAACGAACCATCAGAGAGAAAGGAACTCTTCTAGAATATTCTTCCTTGTCTTATGAACATTTTAATCTACTCCGTATGATATACATTCTACTTATAAAATACTTTCTGATATTATAATGATTATTTATCGATTACAAGGGTGATTACACGATGTAACAAAATTTTTACTTTTTATTGTTCCTGGGCAGAAAGTGTTATTTCTCAATTGCTTATGCCTAAAGTAAATCGAAAAAGACGTACTTTTCTCTTCAAACTTTGTTTTTGTGACCTGGGTAATGAAATTTTCAAATTTACCCATTTTCCCGAACATTCCAGGTAGATTCAGTGCTGAGTAACTGACAGAGAATTTTCAAGAACTCTCTAGAATGTTGTAGAACTTACGAGAATTTTCGAGAACCTTTTAGAATTTTCTAGAACTTTCAATAGTAATATATATACAGAGGCTCACCACTTCAGTTTAGTTCTAGCTGCCTGAGTGAACACATAGACCTATCTGATTTTATCAGAGATGGCATCAAGAAGCTGCAAGCATTCTCCAGACGCATTCTATTATGTATGTGGCCAATGTATCAAGACAATAACGAAAAAGTACTCTGTGATAGCATGTGCCACAATATGTGAAGCCTACAAAACATATTTCGGCATGCATGTCTCGGATCAAGACAAACCCTGGGTGCTTCATTTTACCTGTGAACACTGCAAAAAAAAAACAACAAAACTCTAGCAGATTAAACGGACAATATTTGCTTACTTGAATTGTAAGATTTTATATTATACAAATTTTAGACCTTTTAAAATTTAAATATCTTTCGGTGCACCTCAGAGAGGAATACAACAGCGTCAAGACCTTGCTAGAAGCCTTGAAATATGATGAGTATGGCTGGGAGGTTATCAGAGACTTCAAAATGGTAACATTTTTGATGGGTCTCCAAGTAGGCTTTACCAAGTTTCCCTGTTATCTTTGCCTTTGGGACAGCAGGGACACCGCAGCGCACTACAACAGGAAGCACTGGCCACAACGGATAGAGTTTTCTGTGGGAAGGCACAATGTCAAGTGTGAGCTACGAGTGTCCCTCCAGAAGGTGTTGTTTCCACCATTGCACATAAAATTGGGTCTTATGAAACAATTTGTCACAGCTCTTGATAAGGAGTCTGCAGCCTTCAAGAACCTTCGAGACTTTTTTCCTAAGCTGTTTGAGGCAAAGGTCAAAGTTGGTGTCTTCGTTGGACCACAAATAAAGAAGATCCTGGAGTGCACATAATTCCCCAAGAAGCTCAGTAGGAAGGAAAAAAAGAAAAGCTTGGGGCAGCTTTGTCGCAGTGGTTCGGGGCTTCTTGGGCAATCACAAGGCCGAAAATTATGTGGAACTGGTTGAAACTCTAGTGAAGAACTACGACAAAATGGGCTACAGGATGTCCCTGAAAGTCCATAACATGGGAGCATACTCAGAGGAGCAACGCGAGCGCTTCCACCAAGATATACTGGACTTTGAACGTCGCAACCAAAGAGCGTATAATAAAGACATGATGAGAGACTATATTTGGGAGCTGATACGTGAAAGTGATTTACATTACAGTCGCAAATCTCGAAAAACTACTCAGTTCTAAACATTTTTGTATAACTTTAGTATAAATACATGTAAATCTTAATTCATATGTTGTTTTATTCAGATCTTATGTAAATGAAAACGTGCAAATTTGCCCGTTTTTACATAGAAAATGGGTTAATTTCTAAATTTCATTATCCAGGTCACAAACGCAAAGTTTGAAGGGAATAATAATGGCCATTTTCTGTACTTTTACAACATAAGTAATTAACAAATAACACATATTATCCAGAAACAAAGTTTGTGTTACATTGTGTTATTTCACAGTAATGTTGAAGAAACAAAAGGTAAACTTTTTTTTTGCTCTGATTATATTGATAATTGCACTAAGTGCACATGATGTTTTCTTTGAAATTTCCAAGACAACTGAAATATTTTACTGGCGGCCCGGCATGGCCAGGTGGGTTAAGGCGTGTGACTCGTAATCCGAGGGTCGCGGGTTCGAATCCCCGTTGCACCAAACATGCTCGCTCTTTCAGCCGTGGAGGCGTTATAATGTGACGGTCAATCCCACTATTCGTTGGTAAAAGAGTAGCCCAAGAGTTGGCGGTGGGTGGTGATGACTAGCTGCCTTCCCTCTAGTCTTACACTGTAAAATTAGTCGACTGCTAGCGCAGATAGCCCTCGTGTAGCTTTGCGCGAAATTCAAAAACAAAAAAAAAAAACCAATATTTTACTGACACCTATTTTAATAAACCTTGACGAGAGATTTTTTTTATTAAACAAATAACTAAGTTACACATACAATGTTACCAATCTGTGTAACTTCTCAAAACAAGTAGTCCCCCGCTGGTACAGGGGTAGGTCTAGGGATTTACAACGCTAATATCAGGGGTTCGATTCCCCTCGGTAGACTCAGCAGATAGCCTGATGTGGCTTTGCTATAAGGAAAATACACACACACACACAAAACAAGTAAGGCACGAAGAACTATATAGATAGTATAAGATTTGTATATAAATCATGAATTTATTATATGATTGGTCTAAAGTTTATTTCACAATAATACACTTAATTAAATGTAAAATACACTTGTGTCAATACGTATAAAGTGATATTGAATATCAAAGTATAGTAATTTATGGCAACTTAAAGTGACGATCATTTCACAACTGACTACCCCCTCCCCTGGTACCTGTGGCTCATTGACAAAAGACTGAAAGCTTATGACATCCACTTCCGGTTTTCAATATCCGTGATGGACACAGCGTAGATAGCATATTGTGTAACTTTGCGCTTTACAAAACAAAACAGAAAGCCCAGCCGACTTTTCATGCGTATCACAATGAAACAAAACTTAAACTATTAAATTTGTTTCGGAACGTTTTTAAAATATTATAAAGCCATACGAGAGATAGATGCTGGGATTATACACTGTAGTTGTATTTACTACTCTTCGTGATAAAGTTCATATAAATAGTTTTAAGAACTTTAATATTGTTTTTAAATTAATGATACGAATAACTTACCAATTAGACGTGTAAGATTTCACCCTTGTGTGAAAGGAAATCTGAAGATAACACATTAGACGTGTAAGTTTTCATCATTGTATAAAAGGAAAATCAAAGATAACACATTAGACGTGTAAGTTTTCATCCTTGTATAAAATGAAAACTGAAGACAACATGTTAGGAAAGGAAGTCTTTATTTGTTCTCTAAACTATCAATTTATTGGCCGATTTAAAAAAGCAATCACATCATGTTTCTGGTTCTGATACTGAAAATTAGAATACCTAAGAGCTAACATGAGGTTCATACCGTTGTTTTATTAAATATTTTATCAGCCTTTCTTCTTTACAAATGATTGTTGTTGTTGTTGAAGAGACTAGTTTGTTGTTTCTTACTGTATTAATACGAACTCAAACTCTCTTTTATTGCTACCGTTTCTGTTTCTCTACGTGTGAAAATGAACTTTATACTATTTTACTGTGTGTGAAAACGAACTTTATACTATTTTACTGTGTGTGAAAATGAATTTTATACTATTTTACTGTGTGTGAAAATGGACTTTATACTATTTTGCTCTGTGTGAAAATGGACTTTATACTATTTTGCTCTGTGTGAAAACGAACTTTATACTATTTTACTGTGTGAAAACGAACTTTATACTATTTTGCTCTGTGTGAAAATGAACTTTATACTATTTTACTGTGTGAAAACGAACTTTATACTATTTTGCTCTGTGTGAAAATGAACGTTATACTATTTTGCTCTGTGTGAAAACGAACTTTATACTATTTTACTGTGTGAAAACGAACTTTATACTATTTTGCTCTGTGTGAAAACGAACTTTATACTATTTTACTGTGTGAAAACGAACTTTATACTATTTTGCTCTGTGTGAAAATGAACTTTATACTATTTTGCTCTGTGTGAAAATGAGCTTTATACTATTTTACTGTGTGAAAATGAACTTTATACTATTTTGCTCTGTGTGAAAATGGACTTTATACTATTTTGCTCTGTGTGAAAATGAACTTTATATTATTTTACTGTGTGAAAACGAACTTTATACTATTTTGCTCTGTGTGAAAATGAACTTTATACTATTTTTCTGTCTGTGGAAATGAACTTTATACTATTTTGCTCTGTGTGAAAATGAACTTTATACTATTTTTCTGTCTGTGGAAATGAACTTTATATAGAAACAGTTGAAAAGTTTACACAGAGAGTTATTGAACGATTCATATCCTGAAAGATCGATAGAAATAGATGAGACGTACATTTATCTTGTATACACTGGCGCACTGAAGACATACACGTTCCCGGAAATATCATGAGGACAAGGGGGGGAGGAACAGATCCACTTCTTTCACTTCTCGGGGGTCCTAAAATTACATGCTAGTTCCGGCAGTTCACCATTTAGAGGCGGTCACGCTCGTGCAGATTTTTGTTACGTAATGATTAAAAGTTTTAGGCAAACGGGATATTGAAATTCAGTGACGCAGGACAAAACAAAGTTGAACAACAGTTAACACAAGTACAGTTTTTTCTAATAAAACCGCAGAACAAGAAAGGGCGCTAATGGTCACTTTTCGACATTTCGAAAGGAACTGAAAGTGTCTGAAAGACGTCTTTATAAGTCTAGAAATACAGAGCGAGTCGTTATGTTACATAATAATACAATAACATTGGTGTAGAATTTGATTACGTACATATAGCTTTCTTGGCTACGAAGTTTGCACTTTTTGAATTGCTGTGACTACAATATAACGTGACTTTGAAGATTATTTTTGTAATTTATATCAATACGTGATCGCCTTGTTTTACGTTTTATGCGTGTTGTGTTTATTGTACTATTAATTTTAAGCATAATGTAGTGTTTATGCGATTCTAGAATAAGTTAAGCTTTTTTGGGCGACCTTTTAGTGTGACGTCATTCTTAAGTTATTAAAGAGTATGACGTTCCTCGCGACAGCCAATCAGTGTGCAATTCCTGGAATGACGTCACTTAGGCACTATATATACAGGGTGAATTTGTTCGAAAGATAATAGATATACCTAGAAACGCTGGTACGATAACTGTCGTATCTGAGTATACGACTAGGAGACGAAGCCAGTCGTTTTTGTTGTGTCGATATTTGCGTTTCAGTCAACACTTCAGGAAGCAGGAGTCGTCGTCGTAACTATAGGCTTAAGAACCGTATTCCTTCACTGTACGATATAACTTCAATTTGTGGTTGTAAGTATTGTTTTATTTCTGTTCGTATAGTTTAGAAATGCAGAAAACGCATGTTGAGGGAAGTTATTGAAAACAAAACGCCTCAATGAAATGAATCGTTAAATAGGATTAGTTCTTGTAACCTTATCGTTTTGTTTCTTTCACATCGCTTTAAATCGATTAATTTTATAAACAGTAAAAATGAAGAATAAAAGCAGTATAGAGAAAAATAAGGAAATTTAAGGGAAATAACACAGTTTGGTAAAAACGGTACCACGACGTTTTACTGCCGTGGTACATGAGAACCGGTCCGTTTAACTGCCGACACATAATTATGTTCTGAAAAGAAACCATTTCCTAGAAAAGTGACCTAATCACGCTAAAAACTTGATTAAATACCAAACTGATTGAGAAAGTAATTGAACAAATTGCTGGAAACAACAAACAAATACGTACGTGTACTGTTTATGTTTGTATGGGTACTTATGTTATGACGTAATATTCGTGTTCAGATTTTTGGAAATTATAATTATTTTTATAATCCAATAATATTATTTCTATACAAGCAGAAAACCTTAAAATAATATAATTAATTGTTTTATCTCTTTGCCAACAAGCGAGTGTGATAGAACCAGTAAAAATTATTTTCTTTGTGTAGAATTATAAGTTATAACTTTCGAAACATAAGGGTATAAGTTTGTAACATGAGGGCATATGTTTGTAACATGAGGGCATATGTTTGTATCGAACAATAAGTTGCAGTGTGCAAAGATGAAAAATATAAGCAATATAGAGAAAACATGACATCTTAATAAATATAACACTTTTTTAGTAATATAGGTTGTTTTTTCGTAAGCCTGCAAACTTTAAGGGTTTGCTTTTATAAGCTATAATTTTCCACATGTGAGGTTTGCTCCTTTGTAGGACTATGCGGTTTTTAAAATATAATTATTTCATATGTCAAATACGTATAATACTTCACTAATACTTAGCAGGATTAATTCCAATACTTATGTGTGACTTGTACGTTTGCAGAGACCAAAAGAAATATCACCCATGAGAATTTGATAAAGCGAAAGTGTTGTGGTATTTGGTCCAGACAGTTGTTTTGATATCTAAATTGATGTGACAGTTTAGACAGACTCTGTGTTCAGTAAACAGGGAGGATGGTGGATGGACAATATATTTTTAATTCTTCCTTACCATCTTGATGAGACTCATTTGTTTGTGTCCGGCAATATAATGCAATATATTAACGCTATATAAACAAGTTGAGGCCTGGCCAGGCTAGGTGGTTAAGGCGCTTGATTCATAATCTGAGGATCGTGGGTTCGAATCCCTGTCACACCAACCATGCTCGTCCTTTCAGCCGTGGGGGCGTTATAATATGATGGTCGATCCCCCTATGAATTGGTAAAAGAGTAGCCCAAGAGTTTGCGGTGAGTAATTTTAAAATGCTAAATTAGGGACAGCTAGCGCAAATAGTCTTTGTGTTGCTTTGCATGAATTAAAAAAAACAAACTTATCTATCAGAAATGTCCACACATTTAGAACCAACGTTCCTGTTTTTAATTTCCACCTATTGCCTATTTGAAGAACTAAAGTCCTAAGCTCTTTATATATATATCTGTCATTATTGGCGCTTCACCCTCGATGACTCAACTGATGCTGGTCGTAAGGCTGTGTTATAAATATATGTTGCGGCGTTTACCGAGGGTGAAATCGTGTTTCTACTGAGTGAGAAAAGTATATTGGAAGAGACACTTAAATAAACAGATTATATTTTATATACGTATTTCAGTATATGCAGTTATTAAGAGTGGCGTCTTTATCACTGTTACATTAATCTAGAGTCGGGTTCTGCTATCTTAATAACACGAGGTTATTATAGAACTATTTAAAGATATTTATTGTTATATAAGTCCGATAGATAACAGATATTCATGTTCAGCAAACGTTCCTGATATTGTAGTAAGTCTGGATTGTTTGTGGAACTGCAAATAAACTTCTCTAAAAAGTATTTGATTTTTTTAGTTGCTTATTACAAAATTTTGATTATTTAAACTAGTTGAAAATAAGGCTTAAAACACGAGTAAGGGATAAACGTGGAATAGGCCTTAAAAAGTTCGAAAAATTAGATGAAACAAATTCGCGTGATGATTCACATTTTTGTGTTGTCTAAGTAAATTACACCACAGTAAATGTAGGTAAAGTTTAACTTTCAGTTAGCTTAAAGTTTAATATTATGGGATATTATCGCAAACTGAAAAACTCCAAGGTGTACGATAGCGCTGTGTTGAATATTCAGGCACGCACTATTTGTTGACCTTATCATAAGCTTTACAAAACATTTAGGCTCGGCATGATCAGGTGGGTTAAGGCGTTCGACTCGTACGTAATCTGAGGGTCGCGGGTTCGAATCCCCGTCTCACTAACAAGCTCTCCTTTCAGCCGCGGGGACGTTATAATGTGACGATCAATCCCACTCTTAGTTGGTCAAAGAGTAGCCCAAGAGTTGGCGGTGGGTGATGTAACTAGCTGCCTTCTCTCTAGTCTTACACTGCTAAATTACGGACGGCTAGCGCAGATAGCCCACGTGTAGCTTTGTGCGAAATTCAAAAACAAACAAACAAAACACGTGACCCGACTGACCGTAAATAGTGGGAAGTGTACCGAAGATTGAAATACCAAAAAACACATTGGGTCTGGTCAGTCTTCCATATAACATACGTTTTCTATGTGAATATAAAACTAAATTATACGTCACATTTAGTTTCAAATATTAACCGTGTTATGACACCTCCTTGACCTCATGACTGTGGCCATGGACTCAGAACATAGTGACACGTGTAGCGATCAGAAAGACACCTTGAAACCGAAGAGTTAGACAAAAACACGCACAAACTTGAAAAAAGCAAAGAGTGTTAACACATGAAGTTTTAGCTTTGATTAACAGCCAGCGGTAAGACTTTGATACCGATGTATTTTGGGTCTCCTGTAGATTAGCTGTATACACTGAGTCAGTCTACATAATTAGCACAGCACTTACTGTACGATGGCGATGGACGTACTACAGGCTTGTGGTTCATGGTGTTGAAGGTTTGATGATTTTCTGGAAACACATCAGCGTATTGGTGTCATAATTGCGTTCTAGTTCCGACTTCTTTCGCATGTGCCGTAAAGCCTTCTAAGTATATATAACCTGATTATTAGCTGTTTTTTTATCACTTATTATTAAATTAACCCTAATTATTAGCTGTTTGTTTATCAGTTGATAAGTTAACACTTATTATTAGTTGTTGGACCAATGCACGTGCAAGATTTCATGCGATGGTTTGATAAGATGTAACTTAATTTACGATTAGTAGTTCCTAATCGGTAATACATGAGCTGCAGGCTAAACTTCTTAGATATACATGTAATACATCCGACGTACATAACGTAAGAAAAACGGCTGGGACGTATATGTTGCATATACGTAATATCATATTCGGGAAACGAGCACTTGAGCACATCTGTATGAGTGAATAATAATAAATCTGTTATAATTGCGACGAGTGATTCGGAGACCAAGCTGCTTGGATTATTTTATACACAGAAATGTGTTTATGTTAACATTTGTTTTATGTGTTTATCTAAGTGTTTCCTCAGTCTTCTGATCTTTCTTTCAGCACTTCACTGAAAATAAGTCTACTAAACCGACAATGACTTGTAAAGTGGAAGTCGAGGGAGAAAAAAAAAGTCATCGAAAGTCTTTGTAAGTCTTTCAAATAAACAATATTGTTAGCTTATCCAAATTAATATGCATTAAGTAATCTTGAAACAGATTTTGGATCGAAAGTGAAACAATTTGTAAGTAGGTCAAATGCATGTATGGTGTTGACATCTAGCGTTGGAGTTAGGTATTATCTAGAACGAATTAACTCGTCCGTGGCACCGTGTTACCGATCGGCTTGAACGAGTTATCTCGTCTACGGCACTGGACAGGTTAAAGTGTCTAGTAACATTTTTGATAAGCGTTTCGCTTACAATATAATTCCGGGTGATTGGACAAAAATATACTTTTAGTTTATATATGACGGAAAGTCATAAATCAGACATGTAACGATCGATATCCGTAAAGTATAGCGCCCTTAACGTCCGGTGTTTGTCGGATGTTTCTATTTCATAGTGGAAAATTAGTTACATCTTTTGAATTTAAAATTCAATTTTGTTCGATAGTTAACAAATCTGTTAAATTTTGTTCTTGTTGTATGTGTTTGTTTGTTTTGAAAGACAGCACATTTTATCTATTGTTATTTGTTACTGCGAGCAATTAAAGACGAGACTTCCCGAAAAAAAATAAGTTTACCCCCAAACCACGCATTTCGATTAAAGTTTTAGCTGTCCAATTACTTACTGTAGACTAAAATAGCTTTACCGGTAATAGTTTATTTTTTTCTAAATATAAACTTAAGGGCATAAACTTTCAATGCGCTTAATTAATTCATCTATTACTGGTTGCCAAATTTATCCAGAACTACAGATAATCTAACGTGAAACAACAACATAAACCGTACAGAACGTGGGTGTTTGCCGAGTTTCGTGTTCTCTTCAACGACTACACTTTCTTCAGTTATTACTACATATAAAACGATTTCCTCTGTATACACGGAAATAGAAGCTTCAGCTAATTAATATATATATTAATTATATAATTACTAGACTTGTGCATCTACTGCCACAGACGAATTTCGAAGTTTATTTGGCGTAACAATCATGTTGTCATCTTCGACGGTTACATCGTAGTACACTTATCGAATTACATTCGCCCACCTATTAAAGGGGACTTGTTTTAAAAGTTACGCGAGTGATTCAGCCTTGCCACGCTTCTTACAGAAATCGATTAATTTTAACTACAATCTTTGAAATATAATTCAAATAGAATAAGTGGATCGCGTTAGAAATGTCCCATAAAACAACCATTTTTCTTTTCTGATCACCGTCTCTGTGCAGGGCTCAAGATATGAAACAGAGGTTACGATTCCTACGCCGGAGACATACGGACAGCTCCATCCAACCCAGTGTAAGACCTTCTCCTGATGAGGCTCGAAGATGGGCTACCTCATTCCAAGAGCTCATGGCCAGCAAATGTAAGTATTAATAATACATCTATATATTAAAGTATGTTGTTCAGTGTTATGTTATTTTAACGTTTTCGTTCTCAGTTCTATATTCATACGTAAAATTATTAAAATTTGAAATACGTGGTTATGTTTTTGTTGTTTTTTTTGCACGAGATCGTTTTTAACCAACGTTCATCATATAAAGAAAAGTCGATTTCCACTCCTGTGTTTAGCAGAGAAAGGAGAAACAAGTGGTTAAACCTCGGTTATAAACTATTGAAAAACCTATTCATCTAGTAGGTTTTCTCGCCGTTAACGACCGTAATCTGGACATTTCACAACGTAAAATATTTAGATTAAAGCTAAATTCATATACTAAGGCAAATTAATCTCCATAGTGAACAATATTTAGTAACAATTTTAGAAATAATAAAACACATTCACTACTAGTAGTGATGAAACTATATCACTTTTAAAAATTATCACAAGTTTTTATAAAACATAAAATTTAAAGTTTCTTTGTATAATCGATTCCATTGTATCTTTTGTATTGAAAGAACGATTTATTTTTGTTACATACTAGTTTTCGTGTAAAGATTTACGTACGAGGTCTGTTCAAAAAATACGCGGACTGACGTCATAAAACAAAATGTACTTTATTTAGAAGTTACAGGTCTGGGACCCCTTCAAAGTACTCTCCTCCCCAACACACACACGTATCCCAACGGTGTTTCCACTTGTTGAAACAGTCCTGGTACGCTTCTTTTGTAATGTCCTTCAGCTCCTTCGTCGCATTTGCCTTAATCTCGGGAATCGTCTCAAATCTTCTTCCTTTCAAGGGTCTTTTGAGTTTGGGGAACAAGAAAAGATCGCAAGGAGCAAGGTCAGGTGAGTAGGGGGGTGGGGAAGAACAGTGATCGAGTGTTTGGCCAAAAACGCACGAGTTCTGAGGCACAAATTTTGCAGCAACGCGGTGCATCTTCAATTTTTCGGTCAAAATCTCGTAACAAGATCCAACTGATATCCCAAACTCTTCAGCAAGCTCCCTAACAGTCAGACGTTGATTTGCCCGCACCAGGGTGTTGATTTTGTCGACGTGTGGGTCGTCAGTTGACGTGGAAGGACGTCCAGGACGCTCATCATCTTCAATGGACTGTCGACCATCCTTAAAACGTTCATGCCACTTGAAACATGCCGTACGCTTCATAGCAACATCACCGTAAGCCGTGTTAAGCATAGCAAAAGTTTCAGTCGCAGATTTTCCAATTTTAACACAAAATTTCACAGCATGTCGTTGCTCCTTCAGGTCATTCATTCTGAAATCCGCCAAACGAAAAAATCGCACTTCACTTAAAACCGCGTAGCTAATACACAAATGAAGATATCTGCAATCGGGAAATGGCGTCATAATCAGCTGATCTGTGCGAACCTAGCGACACCAAGCGGATCCCCCTGAAACCAACTGGAGCCGCGCAATTCAAACAGTCCGCGTATTTTTTGAACAGCCCTCGTATTAAACATGCTTCATATTAATATCTTATAAAAAAGGTCACTTTATGTGGGCGTGTCGTTAAATTAGTGTCACTTTGTGTGGGCGTGTCATTAAAATTCCCTTATGAAAATTTGATTAAACTTTTAATTGATTCCAAACCATACTCTGATAATTTAAGACAATTTGTTTTTTCAGAACGGGCTCTTTTATTTCTTTCAGACGGCTCTTCGCTGTTCAGAGTGTTTTTGTCCAGAGAATTCTGCGAGGAAAATATTGAGTTTTGGTTGGCTTGTGAAGAGTTTAAAAAAACAAAGTCCAACAAACTGCAGTCCAAGGCCCGAAAGATTTACAACGACTTTATCGCAGTACAAGCACCTAAGGAGGTGGGATATTATTGTTTATTTTTATATAATAATTTTCACAACGAAAACTCGTTTGTATCAAACGTAATGATATATAGTTCTTCACAAGTTCAGAAATTATTTGTCCTAATTAATTTTTATTTAAGTTCCTTAAATCGTAGTTTTCTTACAAACTATTTTAAGTTGTTTTTTTAACTCTAAGTTAATTGTTTATATTTCTTTTTATAAACGATTTCTAACCCGCCAACTGAAAGGTTTAATATTATTTCAGGTTAATCTCGATCCCACCACACGAACAACTGTAATGAATAAACTCTCAAAACCAGATCATCGTTCGTTTGATCAAGCACAGGGAAGGATACAAGGGCTTATGGAACGTGACGCTTACATGCGCTTCCTTCAGTCAGAACTCTATCTGGAGTTACTCAGGGATGCCGACTCAATATGAAAGCGTTGTTGTCTCGAGACAGACTTTCGGGCTGTTATTCCCAAACTCTTGCTGGTTCAAGATGTCTGTTATCTGGAAAAGTAACCGCCTGGAAAGAAGAAACTAATGTCAATCAAGTTGTAAATATTTTCTGTTGTTTTTGTTTCTCGTGCGCCCTAAATGTCCTTACCATTGGTAAGTGTTGCTGGACAACCAATGTCGACATATCATGCTTGCTAACCTGCCTAGCAATAGAATCGGCCGTGAGAAGCGAGGACAGGGTAAACTTTATCCAGACAAAACTTGAAAATCTATTTAATAAAACTTTTGTAAATTCACACGAAAGTGAAATCCGACCTAAGAAAGTTTTATAACCTTTTTTTTTAACATACGTACATTCCCATATTTAGTATATATTTTTCCGCAACTACAACGGGAGCCGTGTTAACTGTTGTTAATTGTTAAAATACATCAGCTAACATTCTGTGCTCTTAGTGTTTTAGAAACATATAAAATCTCCTACTAATAAACACAAACGTACTCACAAAAGTCACTTAACCAGAAACTCACTGGAAACCAGAAACTAACTATTAACATCAGTTATAAATTTCTATTACAACATGAGATTATTGATTTAACGTTAATCGTTGTTGAAGCTTCTAATGTTCCATAATTGCATTTTGATGTGTTGGTATAAAACAAAATTCTGTTCGTGGTCGATGTTTATACTTTTGTATACGTTCATTTTTCATAATAAAGTTGTACTTTGTAGTAAACAAGCGCTGTTTGTAACATGAAATACGGTACAGCTTTTATGTGTGTATATATAAATATTTAAAACAATGAACTTAAAATATTCAAATTACGATTTTAGGTTTAGCTTTGTAATGTTAGACGCGTCAAAACGTGTGTAGTACATACGTAAGATATAATGTATAAGTTGCTATTTTAAGACCAGTTTTATTTAACAGTATACTACATGGAGCTTACCGTATATTTTCACGCCATATAATACCGTCTGAGGCTCGTGCAAAGTAGCATTGTCTATTTGCTTGAGACAGGCCCGGCATGGCCAGGTAGGTTAAGGCGTTCGACTCCTAATCTGAGGGTCGCGGATTCGAATCCTCGTTGCACCAAACATGCTCGCCCTTTCAACCGTGGGGGCATTATAATGTGACGGTCAATCCCACTATTCGTTGTTAAGAGTAGCCCAAGAGTTGGCGGTGGGTGGTGATGATTAGCTACCTTCCCTCTAGTCTTATACTGCTAAATTAGAGACGGCTTGCGCAGAGAGTCCTCGTGTAGCTTTGCGCGAAATTCAAAAATAAACAAACAAACGGTACCTTCTGTTTGGCCCATAAGTACTTGTATGTCTTCACACCCAAAACAGTTTTGCATTAACAACACCAGTTTAAGTGGCTAACGGCAGCATTCCGTGGTTCCAGTGTAAATATTCCTTATCCTAATCTCTGTATTTTCGGAGTATATTAGATTAGCAAACTGGTGTGCTTGTTTGGCGTTGCTGTGTTTGAAATTACGAATACAAATTAATTCTCCATATATTATAAATCCTCAATTATTTATTTAAACCGTTTTATAAGGTTGTAAAAACAAGTTAGTTGATGAGTATTCTCTTGTCGCGTTTCTTTTAGTCGTGTATTTATCTCTTAAATGAGTGTTTGATTTGTATGTTCGCAATGTTGTACAGTACAAACAGGAGAAAGATTTTCTTGACCACGAGATTTTTGTTGTAGCTCAGACTATGTATATATGTTTAAATATAAATCGATGGTCGGTTCCGCTTGCAAAGGTTTTTATACATTTGTTTAATGTTTGTAGTGTGTGTACAGTTCGCCCTTCTTTAATGAAATGAAATATTTCTATGATGATTTATATCCATGTTTGACTCGTGTTTTGTCATAATAAAACATTAAATACAAACACTGGTCTCCGTTCCCTCTCCAGTACGTTTGGGCTATCTGTGCACCACTGGTATCGAAACTCGGTTTCTAGCGTTGTGAGTTCGCAGACGAACCGCTGTGCCCATTAGATCAGCGGTAAGTTTACGGACTTACCACACACAAATCTGGAGATCGATTCTTCGTCGTGGGCAGAATGCAGATAGCCCATTTTGTGGTTTTGTGCTGATTTAAAGAAACTTTAATGTTTAGTGTAAAGCCACTACAGCTTTGCGCGAAATTCAAAACAAACCAAGTCACTACAGAACTAACCTCATAGGAAAGTACTTTCATCAGCTATGCATTATATATATATACAGCCCGACATGGCCAGGTGGGTTAAGGCGTTCGACTTGTAATCCGAGGGCCGCGGGTTCAAATGCCCGTTGCACCAAACATGCTCGCCCTTTCAACCGTGGGGGCATTATAATGTGACGGTCAATCCCACTATTCGTTGGTAAGAGTAAGAGTTGGCGGTGGGTGGTGATGATTAGCTACCTTCCCTCTAGTCTTACACTGCTAAATTAGGGACGGCTAGCGCAGATAGCCCTCGAGTAGCTTTGCGCGAAATTCAAAAACAAAATAAAATATATATACACATGTAGAATGATCTTAGTTTCCATTATTAACAACTAGCACACTTAATATGTATAGTTTCTATTTAATTATATATATATCTTTGTTACAAGACGTTGAAATGTGACAACAGAAAGACATCAGGTTTCGTAGGTTGAAATTTAAAACAATGCCTTAAAATACGTGCTTTGTAGGGATAATGTTTTTCATGTTAATAAGCAGGAAGGCTTTGCATCTTATGGTGTAGAGTACATTTATGAAACATGTGCTGGTTCGAGTGTCACCACCGATCATGCTCGCCCTTTCAGCCATGGGTACGTTATAGTTTGACAATCAATCTCATTATCCGTCGTTAAACAGTAACCCAAGAGTTGGCGGTGGGTGTTGTTAACTAACTGTATCCACTCTCTAGTTTATCACTTGAAGACTAGCGTGTGTAACCATCGAATAGCTTTGGGCTATATTCTTAAACAAACAATGAACAGGAAGTGTAAGGAACAGAGGTTTGTTTACTACTTCCGGTTCATTCACGAGTAGCTCAGTTTGATTGTTGAACTTGTTACTGACAACATTAAACCAGTTTCCAGACCTTCACGGTTACCCAAACCTAATTTTTCTTGATGACGAGAAACCCACGTGAAATAAAAATGTATCTCAGAACGGCTGGTATGGGTATTAACACTTTTACTAATAAAGCAGAGAACAACGTTCCATATAAATCTGACTTTTAACGTAGGCCTACAAGTCTAACACTGAGCCAGTGAGGACACAAAATATGGATGGATCCTCAAATATTTCTAACGTAAAAATAACAACAGCGTATAGCAAAACAACAACAAAGACAGTATTTCTTCTTCCAAGTCTAAAGTTTCTCTACTTTCAACGGATTTCCTCTCATTACTGAGAAAATTATGTTTTCAGTTTACTAGCCTTAGACATAAAGCTACCAAATCCTTCAGTTTAACTGATTAACCATATAGGTCAATGAAATTACAAATTTGAAATAATCAACGTATGACTAGTACTACCTTTCGCGGGCTTTAAGTTACAGCAACCAGATATCAGTAGAGCCAGGCAAAGAGAAAAAATATATATATTTATATAAAGAATATATAAAGGAATTAAATTTAGTGTCAAAACAATAAACTAGATGACTCTTAGTTTCGTTAATACACAAAGTGGGTTTCTTTAGTATCAACTTCTAACGACTTATGTAGTGTTAACTAACACTTAAATAAACACCGCGCGTTTATCTTAATTTTTGGAACCAGAAACATACTTTTAGCAACACCTGACGGAGACCCAGCCCTGAAAAGGCCATCATACGATATACAGCGTTTTCATAAAACTATTATCAATGAACAAATTCGTTCGAAACTTGAACTACACAAGAAAAAAAAAATGAATAAGTAATTTTCATTTAAAAACAAAAAGCGTAAAGAAATGCTAAATTATATAACCCTTAAAATTGTATTTCGCTATACTTCTATCTAATTATATATCCTTTTACGTCTAAATATTTTGTTTCCATTTCTTCAGACGGGTCGATGTTAGCTCGTATTTACTTTTTCGATTACATACAATTAAAATTCTGCGAAATTTCTAGAATGACATACAATACGAACGTTCTTAAGCTTAATGTTTGTGTTTTTGACAAACATCTACCAAAGCTACATAAAAATAGAGAAATCAAAAGGTCACAAAATAGTTTTAAATCAAATTGAAACATGTACTAGTTACAAAACCCGAGAACTTTTGGAATTGTTAGAGATCAGGAAACGTCGCGTGCGAATATACTTCTATTGTCTTCAATGATTATGCCTGACATAGCCCACCCTGTGAACTAGGAAGTGTTCGAGTTGACCTTGAATAGGAAAGATGCAATGAATTTCCTGCTAGTGTGAGATTGATTTCCGGTGTACGTTAAGACAGAAATGGCGGGAGAGGAAATTCGAATCTGAAAAATACTACAACTAGTAATGTACGCTGGTGTCAGAGTAGGGTAACAAAATTATATTAAATCGTTTTATAAGGAACGTGTTCAATAATAAATAAAAGAAAGGAAAAGTTAATTACATTGTAATGTCATGATGTTAATAAAACACGTGGATTCAAAAAGTTAATCCTAAGTCAAAATTTCTCTAGTCCGACATCGTACAGCACGAGCGATTTCGTATTTTTTCTCTAGAATGCAATAACAAAGATTATTAATTGTGTAGCATTTCATATGTATGAAACTATATGTTAGTTTTTGTAAATTCACACAAACTACATAAGGGCTATTTGAGCTAACCGTCCCTAATTTCGCACTGTAAGATAAGAGGGAAGGCAGGTAGTCATCATCACCCACCGCCAACTCTTGGGCTACTCTTTTACCAACAAACAGGGAGATTTCATCGTGACATTATTACAACCTCAAGGTTCAAAGGGCGAGCATGTTTGGTGAGACAGGGATTTAAACCCACAACCATCAGATTACGAGTCAAGCACCCTAACCAGGCTGGGTCGTGAGATATATTAAGAATAATGTATAAACGTGCCTCTAATGTTGTATTAAATGTATAAGAAAAATAATGTTTTATCAGATTCAAAGTTCATATACTAAAGTTACAAGTCTAAGGCCACCGTCTTAGAAATCAAGGATAATTCCACAGAGGTAATCAATATTCGGAGACAATGCAATAGGCTTCATTTACTTTTAAAAAAAATATATTTTTAACAGTAATTTCGACACTTAAGATAATTATTCCACTGATCTAGATGTTTGGAAAGTGTCTGTTCTGGAAACATGCTTTAAAACATCTCCAGTCCATTTTTAATTTGATCAATATTTTGACAATTCAATTCTTCATATAGTCCGATAAAAATAATGCAAATAATTTTATTAGTAGAATTAAAGTGCTTTTGATAGCTCAGTTTTAACCTTTTTTTAAATATTTCGTGTTTTTTTTAAAGAACACTTTAAGTTTTAATTAATGGCGCTTCCAAGGGTAGGTTTTGTGCTATCTTGCTCTAAAATGTGGCTTCGAATAATACCCGTAAAGATATAAGGAAAATTAGGAGACATCTGGGTGCTCATGGATGTGTCATCTAGAGCTGATAACTTGTGATTTAACAACGAACGATATATTCACAATAAATACTCTGTCATGAGCACATTAGATCTTACTTTTTGCTTTTTGTCAAAAAAATACATTATGGTTTGTTTGTTTGAGAGCACAGCCATATGGGGCTATCTGTTTATTCTACCGCGTCAAAATTTGTGTAGTACATACGTAAGATATAATGTATAAGTTGCTATTTTAAGACCAGTTTAATTTAACAGTATACTACATGGAGTTTACCGTATATTTTCACACTATATAATACCTTCTGAGGCCCGTGCAAAATAGCGTTGTCTATTTGCATGGGACAGGCCAGGTAGGCCAAGGCGTTCGATCCTTAATTTGAGGGTCGCGGGTTCGAATCACCGTTGCACCAAACGTGCTCTCTTTTTCAGCTGTGGGGGCGTTATAATGTGACGGTCAGTCCCACTATTCGTTAGTAAAAAAGTAGCCCAAGAGTTGGTGATGGGTGATGATGACTAGCTGCCTTCCCTCTAGTCTTACACCGCTAAATTAGAGACGGTTAGCGCAGATAACTCGTGTAGCTTTGCGCGAATCCAAAAACAAAAAACAATCGATAATAATAATATATTGTGGCGCCATCTCTTGGATTAAAAATGCCATTGTTGTTTTGGCATTAAAATACCAAGTACAAATATTGATAATTTAAAAGGCACACGTATAAGTTATAAATCACCGAAATAATTTCTAAGAGCAAAAATAACGTTTTATTTTATGTATTATTTTTGTAATTACTATGTAAGTTTGAGCGAATTCTGTTTTTGTGTTATAGGAAGGACCTAATGGATTGAACGGATAGGCGTTAAAAACAAGTTTCAGTTCCCCTGGTGTCTTTGTGTGTGTGTATATACTAAGGTTTGAAAGTTTCTGAAACAAATTGTATCTGTATATTAAATATATTAACTATTTTTAAACACTGAAATGAACAGTTGTTTCCGTTATGTGTACCGATCTTTCTCAGAAGGTATTTCTTATAACTTTCAAGTTTATTTTATAAATAAATGTTCATAAACACGAAGAAAGCAACTTTTATAACATAAAATATTAAAGACAAATAACATCGTTTTAAATTTCATTTTTTATAGTAGCCCAGGAGTTGGCGGTGGGTGGTGATGATTAGATGCCGTCCCTAATTTAACAGTGTAAGACAAGAGGGAAGGCATCTAGTCATCACCACCCACCGCCAGATATTCCTCGAGTACCTTTGCGCGAAATTTAAAACAAATCACAGCATCCGCTCAATAACAGTCGTGAAAATTTTCAAGTTTCGTCATGCTGTAAGTAGTTTGAATGTGTATTCCCTGTACACATAACTAGCTATTAAAACAGATGTCTTAGCTATTGGTTTAGTGTTTCAAAGTACAGAAACTCCTAATGTTTTCGCCAGAGTAGCGTTTATAATTCTCAGTTATACGACATACTTATTTTTAGTTTAACAGTAAATCCTGGACACAGTCGATGGCTTAGTTATGGACAGCTCTCTGGTACTAACTTTGTCCAACGTATTCACGATAAATCTCAACGAAACCTGGTCCAACAGTTGTCCTGCTGAATTCAGATCTTCATTCTACACATGATGTGTTAACAAAGGAACTTTAGTCTTCAAAACTGTATTCAGTTTCACTCTATCTCAGTTTAAAATATCCAAACATTAAGTACATGTTTGCATATCAAACCTATAGCACCATTATTTTCATGACTATCTTAACAACAAGATGTGTCACAGATGTTACTTGGACAGATGATAACTCTGGTTTATACGCACAGTTTTAAGACTTCAATTCCTAGTTTCATCAAGTGGTCTGTGACAATTTTCTTGGCTACCCGATATTATCAAATTACTATTATAAATAAACTTTTCTACCAACTGGGTTTTGGGTCAAAATGTTCTTGGCCAAATAATTGAAAATAATACTGTTTAATTATACGTCTTGGAAAATTTGTTTTAAACTACCGATTTTCAACTTTTAAAAAAAAATTGACTACATAACGTTTTTTTTTTTTTTATTTAGCGTTACGTAAAGTTTCAAATGCTAAACGTAGGTTTGCTGACGTTAAAGGCTTTCCTAACTTATCTCCCAGATAAATAGCGGTAAGGCCCGGCATGGCCAGGTGGTTAGGCCACTCGACTCGTAATCTGAGGGTCGAGGGGTTCGAGTCCCCAACGCACTAAACGTGCTCGCCCTTTCAGCTGTGGAGCCGTTGTAATGTGACGATCAATCCCACTACTGGTTGGTAAAAGAGTAGTTCAAGAGTTGGGAGTGGGTGGTGATGACTAGCTGCCTTCCCTCTAGTCTTACATTGCTAACTTAGGGATGGCTAACGCAGATAGCCCTCGTGTAGCTTTGCGCGACAAGCCAAAATTAAACGAATCTGAGAGCGGGTCGAAGAAGATCGTCTGATAGGCCCCTAACGGGGTTTCGATACCCGTGGTGGCCAGAGCAAAGATAGCCCACAAAACAAAACACGTCAAGATGGACGGCTAACTTCCAAACCGTGCTTCAAGCTTACCCCAAGAAGCATATCTTACCTGTAAAGCTAAATGATCACGAAAGAAAAAAGTTGAGCACACCCTGCGATAGTTTTTAGAAATATAATAAACAAATATTATAAATTTTTAAATATTAAGAACTTTAAACAAAATGCGAACAAACAGCAAATGTGGGTTTGTAAGTCAACTTCCATATACAGCTTATATGATGCTTTATGTTGAGATTATGCTGATAGTGAAATACAGGATGGAAATGAAACAATGTTCTGTATTTTTACTCGGAAAAACTAACAATAATTCAGTGTGGATCAACTGGCAATAATTCAGTGTGGATCAACTGGCAATAATTCAGTGTGAATCAACTGGCAATAATTCAGTGTGAATCAACTGGCAATACGTCAGTGTGGATCAACTGGCAATAATTCAGTGTGAATCAACTGGCAATAGGTCAGTGTGAATCAACTGGCAGTATGTCAGTGTGAATCAACTGGCAATATGTCAGTGTGAATCAACTGGCAAATTCAGTGTGGATCAACTGGCAATATGTCATTGTGGATCAACTGGCAGTAGGTCATTGTGGATCAACTGGCAGTAGGTCATTGTGGATCAACTGGCAATATGTCATTGTGGATCAACTGGCAATATGTCATTGTGGATCAACTGGCAATATGTCATTGTGGATTAACTGGCAATATGTCATTGTGGATCAACTGGCAATATGTCATTGTGGATCAACTGGCAATAGGTCATTGTGAATATCTGCTGTTCAACTTGCTACATAGGAAAAAATAAATGAAAAATATGCTACTGAAATTGTTTGTATGACTAGAAGCTTGACAGTTGTTTAGTTTAAAGATGAACTACAAAGTGCCAATTGATAACAGTAATTGTTATGACTAGAGCATAGAAAAACAAAAACCGATAACGTTTCAACTGTTTCGAAAAATGTAGTTAAGTTTTCACTTGTGTAGGGCTTAAGTTATGTTTGATAAAAAAATATACGTGTGTGTGATTGTGTTATAGTAGAAATTAGACCAATGATTCTATTTATTTTATTGACGAAAATGCCAGTTTATAGAACTAAGCCCCACGACATAACTGAAAATTGAGAAAACACCAAGTAGGATATGGAACAGAAAGATACCTTGAACCAAGGAAAAGTTATAACAGTTCTCAAATTTTAATCAGTTTGTATTTAGTTTAAGTATAAATCACATACAACTAGTTTTGTATTGCAATACTTTACCGTATTGCATCGAATTAATTACCAGATATTTTTTGTAAATTTTACTTTTGTCACAGCGATAATAATCCTTCTAGTACCATAAGTTTGATTTGAAAAAAGAAAGAAGAAAAACACACCCACACACAGTTATTGATACCGAAATCAACAAATCACATACAAAAAACAAAATCCAGAACTACACGCATATTATGATTAACGCCTACATTCTCTTTTCCAGTTTTCAGCGTCCCGAGGGAGTTAATTTGGGGTAATACTATATTTTAAAAATGACAATAAGAAACGTGGTTATTTGTAAAATAACTCAGTTACTGTTGTATTTAGTTTATCATCTTACAATTGCATTAGGAGAAAAAGTTTTCTTAATTTCGCAACGCAGAAATATATAATTAAGTAACAATCTTTGTATAATTAAACTAATAACAATTTTGAATATATACTTGGCTAACAATGGTTCTTCTTGTTTGGAACTCTTTAAAAATAATGTCGCCTTCCTACAGTAGTGGCGTAGGTCATTTAGGTAGGGGCTAGAAGGGGCTCAGCCCCAGGGCCCATTGATAATTTTATTCTATAAAAAATAACATGGGATGTAAGGCCCGCAAAACTTATTAGCTCCTGGGCCCATTGATAATTTTATTCTATAAAAAATTACATGAGATGTAGGGCCCGCAAAACTTATTAGCCCCTGGGCCCACACAACCTTAAATCCGCCACTGCCTAAAGTGACAGAAGTGTTAAGTACCATTATTGATATTACCCTACTCGTAATATTAGAGAAGATAATATGCCTAAAGAAAATATTTCACATTTCTCACACTAGGGGAAACTAATTCAGGATTATTTTAAATATTGCCTTATAAAATTAATAACATAAAACTGGTAAAAGATACATTATTAGCTACGATTTTATACTATACTAATTGGTATGATATAAACAGAAAGCGGTATAATTAAATTTTAAATCTAAACTACTAAAATCTCGTGATATGCGCAGTAAATGATGCACAGTTATTGTAACTAAAAGGTAACTTAGTAACAATATTGCCTACCGGATGGCACCACCTACTTTAAACAATTATTAAAGTTTATTATTTACCCATGGGAGTCCTAGAAGCATTGTAAGAAGTAAAGAACGATTGGATTTTCATACAAATCCTAAAAGAAATATTTTTTCATATCCATAAAAACTTTGTAAAATCGGTTAGAACAAACTAAGTTCTATATTTGATGACATATTTGATGCAGAAGTAATAGTTGATACATCTGACGAGGAACACATTTGTGGCTGTAAGTGTCAGTACAAAATTATGAGAAACAATGGAATCTATCCACTCAAAAATAAGTAACTTATTTACTTATTCGAGATTATAGAATTTGCATATTTCCCAAGTTCCCCATCTCCAACCCTTTGTACCTGGCAAAACGTAGATGTAGAATATGTCGCACATTTTACAACTCCTAACACACGAACTAAAAAATTCATCTCTGTAATGAGAAACCGTAAAAGGGAATAAAGACAGCATTAAAACTAAAAAATTAATTAAAAAAAAAACGGAATCGCTGAAACCTTCAATGATCGAAAATAAGCATCAACTTTGGTCATCTGGAAGCAACAATCATGATTCGTTCCACTATTGAAACTGGATGAAAAACTGATGACCAATCGATAATGATGCTAACAAAAAATCCAAGTAATCAACACCTTTACACTAGAACTACAATAAGCAAAACTGTTTAAGTTTTTTTAATCGAACAAAAGTTATGCATTAACAAACCCAGTAGATTATTATTTTTTTAAATGCAGAAATGTTAACTTGACTCTTGAATGTTTCTAGATGTTAAGTGGACGTGATAGATCAGTAATTCTAAAACGATAGGTCACGGAATAAGACGCAGTAAAAACTTATTATAATGTTATTAGCTGGATTACCTGTCCGCTTGTGATAAATGATAGGAAATTATGTGATCTGCGTTTTTTTAACTTAAACACAATAAACGTGAAAAGTGCAACAGAAATTCATAAAGAAACCAATACTGAAAATGAAGACACAGTGTTTTAATGAACTCTCTATCAGGGATGGTTACGTAGTTCATTCTAATGCTGAGGAATGTCCAATATTAATAATTATTCCAAAACTATGCAAGATATTAGATGGGAAATACACCCATATCATCCAGTATCACTGTGTCAAGTTGTGCTGATTGGTCAAGAAATGTGGAAACGTATAGGGAACAGGCACACACACATACGCACATTGACGTTTATTTATCTAAATACATAGGCACACAACTAGATTCTACTGATTAACAGTAGAGTGGAATACCAAGCCAGCTCATCAGAAGATGCTTAGTTACTCATATGGGCCATGGGAGTAACTGAGTGCATGACGGAGTGTGACTGGGTGAACACTGTCCAGGGTGGAAGTGTTGTTTTATTTTCATCTAGAAGCTTGTTTGTTTGTTTTGTTTTTGAATTTCGCACAAAGCTACTCGAGGGCTATCTGTGCTAGCCGTCCCTAATTTAGCAGTGTAAGACTAGAGGGAAGGCAGTTAGTCATCAACTCCCACCGCCAACTCTTGGGCTACTCTTTTACCAACGAATAGTGGGATTCACCGTAACATTATAACGCCCCCACGGCTGAAAGGGCGAGCATGTTTGGTGTGACGGTAATTCAAACGCACGACCCTCGGATTACGAGTCGAACGCCTTAACACACTCGGCCATGCCGGGCCTCATAAGTAATTCTTACATTGGTTTTTTTTTTCTCTCTTTTGCCTTTATTGTAATTATATGACTTATTGAAACATTGTTTTAATTGTAGATTCTGCTCGCGAGACACGAGTTGAAAAATGTTAAACAATTACAATGATTTTCTTTTTTTTAATAAAAGAACTCAATATTGATACAATAAAAAATTGAATATTTACGTACACTAAATATATATATATATACTGCTTGTTCCTTTTAATCACAAAGTTACACGATGGGTTGTGTTCTACCCACCACAGGTATCAAAAACCAGCCTCTAGCGTTGTAAGTCCACAGACACCCTACCGTGCTACTGTGATGCATATACGCAAAGATTTTGAGGTTGGAAGTGTTGAATGCCTTAAAAATCGGAAAATTTCCGTAACCCTTATTTCTGTTATTCGCAGTTTAACTTCTGGGACTGACATCTGCAGAAGATGATTTTAATGAATATAGACCATAGAAATCAAGGGTATATTTACTGAAACTTGGTCCTCAATTAAAACACAACAACAAATTAATAAAACTAATTTTAAATATTTAGCATTTAGTTTAAAAAAAATTAAACAGTTGAAACCTAATAAACACGTTACACTCAGAGTTCATAATTAACGCCACCTGGTTAATGTTGCAGTTTTGCTAGTTTCTAGAATTTAGAAGGCACCAAAAAACTTGCTAGTACACATTTCAGAAGAATGATTCAAGGATGTTTACTTTTTAGGTATGAAAACACCCGTGAAAAATGCCTTTCAATTATTTATACTGTAAAATCCTGAATGTGATGCAAGGCACAGCCGAGATAAGTATCAGACGATGGAACACTGAGACTACAGTTTGAGCTCTTCGATTAGTTGCCCAAGCCATTAGAACTCGAGTCAGCTGATCAGCTTCGCACCACTCAGCGTCTTCGCTACAGCTCTGTTGGCAACACAGTTAAAAATACTGTTCAAGTAGTTGTTTATTTGGATTTATAATAAAATAGAAAATCACGTAAATTAAAACTGGTTGTTGTTGTTTTACACGTTCCTCTAAATGTGTTCATTATTAAGACAAATTTTAGATCTGTTGGCTTCTCGCGTCTGTCGGGCTTCCTAAAAACTTGTGATTTTTTATGTTTGGGATTAAGCACAAAGCTGCACAAAGGGACTATCTGTGCTCTGCCCACCACAAGTATCGAAACCCGGTTTTTAGCGATGTGAGTCCGCAGACATGTCGTTGTACTACTGGGGAAGAATTACCCTGGTCTTATAGTTACTGGTTAGTAATGGGGTAATATGAATGTTCTCAATCCATATATATATATATATACAAATAATAATTTCATACATGGCCAAATATTCATGTAATTTGGGGACCTAAAAACACATTATAAATACAAAAGTGAAGATATCAGACCTTGCCCTATAATGTACAATTCCGCATACAGAATCGTAGTTGTTTCGAAGAGGCGGTATCGTAAATTAATGCGACAACGTCACGGCGTCTTGTGGTACAGAGGAAGGTTTTGTTTGTTTTGAATTTCGCGCAAACCTACACGAGGGCTATCTGCGCTAGCCGTCCCTAATTTAGCAGTATAAGACTAGAGGGAAGGCAGTTAGTCATCACCACCCACCGTTAACTCTTGGGCTACTCTTTTACCAACGAATAGTGGGATTGACCGTAACGTTATAACGCTCCCACGGCTGAAAGGGCGGGCATGTTTGGTGCGACGGGGATTCGAACCCGCGGCCCTCAGATTACAAGTCGAACGCCTTAACCCACCTGGCCATGCCGAGCCACCCAAGAAGGACAAAAAATAAATATGTCGAGCTAACTGTGTGTGTGTGTGTGTGTGTGTGTGTGAGTGAAGGACAGCACGAGCGACTAAACAGAGGGAATTGTGTGTGGTATCACAATGTATTTCATTTCGAAAGTAATGTGATAAACCAGTTTTTATATATTCATTCACAGTACATTCATTGTTTTAAATATATGATTTCAATCATACACATTGCAAAATGAAGTAAGGGGATGAAAGGTCTTATTTATTGTTAATTCCAACTCTTGTTTTACACAGCATCAAAATACAGAATCAGCTCTTCGAACACCTACTCTGAGAAGTTAATTATGCTATCCAACAAGTTTCTCAGTGAAATATTTACATATGTTGTTGTTATTGTACGCAATTAATCACAAAGTTACACAAAGGCCTATCTGTGTTCTGCTCACCAGAAATATTAAAACCTGGTTTTTAGCGTTTAAGTCCGCAGACATGTCGCTGTGCCACTAGGGGGCGTTCACGTATGTATTCGAGATGAAGACACAGTTACTGAAAGAAAAAAAACTGTTTAAAAGATAACTTAAAAATTCCATAGAAAAACAAAGTTTTTATTACGTATTAAATTTGGTAAATATCTATAAACCAGCCAGGTGTCTCTAATCACGGTCTTGGGATCAGCCGTTGATAATAAGTCTGCATCAGAACAATTTTTTGTTAAATGTATTATTAACAAGAAGGCCACAAAAAATTCGAGTGCCGCCAGACTCACAGGCTATGACTTAGTGTTATAGTCTTAGACGTAGTTTAATAATAATTGCTCAGCTGGATAGAGCGAAACAGAACTTTAAAGCATGCGTTAGAGATAACTGTTTGAATATTAAAAATTAATTGAAACGTATACGTTTATTACTACACGACAAGAAAGTATACATTTTGCAACATCCATAGCAAGTTTAATAATTTAATAAATGACAAATATAGTTTGCTCCTAACTGTATAGATCAGGTGATACTCCGACCATTGGAACACGTGTTTTATAATTTTGCTTGAAAGGTTTTTCATGGTCCCAAAAATGAATATTATTTCCAATTCACAATTAATCACTTCATGTATTTGATGTTAGAAACATGTTAAAAAAAACTAACACTGTTTGTTTGTAGTTGAGCGCAAAGCTACACAATGGGCTATCTTTGCTATGCCCACCATGGGTATCGAAACTCGGTTTTCTAGCGTTACAAGTCTCAAGACATACTACTGTGCTGCTAGGGATCAAAAGTAATCTTGTTGCTAGTAGCTGTATCAAGTTTGGTCGTGAACAAACTATGCTAGTAGCTGTATCAAGTTTGGTCGTGAACAAACTATGCTAGTAGCTGTATCAAGTTTGGTCGTGAACAAACTATGCTAGTAGCTGTATCAAGTTTGGTCGTGAACAAACTATGCTAGTAGCTGTATCAAGTTTGGTCGTGAACAAATTATGCTAGTAGCTGTATCAAGTTTGGTCGTGAACAAACTATGCTAGTAGCTGTATCAAGTTTGGTCGTGAACAAACTATGCTAGTAGCTGTATCAAGTTTGGTCGTGAACAAACTATGCTAGTAGCTGTCCCAAGTTGGTCGTGAACAAACGATGCTAGTAGCTGTCACAAGTTTGGTCGTGAACAAACTATGCCAGTAGCTGTCTCAAGTTTGGTCGTGAACAAACTATGCCAGTAGCTGTCTCAAGTTTGGTCGTGAACAAACGATGCCAGTAGCTGTCTCAAGTTTGGTCGTGAACAAACTATGCTAGTAGCTGTCTCAAGTTTGGTCGTGAACAAACTATGCTAGTAGCTGTCTCAAGTTGGTCGTGAACAAACTATGCTAGTAGCTGTCTCAAGTTTGGTCGTGAACAAACTATGCTAGTAGCTGTCTCAAGTTTGGTCGTGAACAAACGATGCCAGTAGCTGTCTCAAGTTTGGTCGTGAACAAACTATGCCAGTAGCTGTCTCAAGTTTGGTCGTGAACAAACTATGCTAGTAGCTGTCTCAAGTTTGGTCGTGAACAAACTATGCTCAGTAGCTGTCCCAAGTTTGGTCGTGAACAAACGATGTCAGTAGCTGTCTCAAGTTTGGTCGTGAACAAACTATGTTAGTAGCTGTCTCAAGTTTGGTCGTGAACAAACCAGTGAACATTTACTATTTCTTTTGACAGTTAAGGTCAAGATTCCTTTTGTTAAGGTTATACAATCTTCACCTCAAACTATAGTTAAATATCAATCTAGTCAGTCACGTTATATATAGATAGGCAGGCATATTTATTCGTGTTATAAAAGTTAAATGTATTACATACACACCTCTATACACAACAAATAGATATTACCTCACGCCACTGTAAAATGAAGTATTCGAATGAAGCTTCCACCCCTACTAGTAACAAAATGTAGCCTTGCCTGTCTATGATACATTCAGAATTAGACTATATCACTCCATCAGTTGGAGGGGACACCCTAAACAGTATCAAAGGCTCATTTGCGATGAGATGAAAAAGACACACCGAAAGTGGGAAGAAACGTTTGGCGGTTTTGTTGAAAGATGATAATTTATCTGAAATGCATGTTCAGATAAAATAAATAACTTCAGATATGCCACTCCCCTCTCCACGGAACAGATAACTAGAATACCACATTGATAAAATGGTAAAATGAAATAAAGGAATAACCTGCGTAGATTAAGAAATTAAAGACATGGGCTCCTTCCTGAATGTAGTAACAGAAGACCCTATGGATGAGACGACCTAATGGGGATACACTTGGTGAAAGTTACATCCATCTTATGCAAGGAATAGACTTTGTCAAATAGAAGAAATGAAGAATAAGGATCTCTGAGAAAACCAACCTTTGTGTAAACATAGATGGGTTTCATGTAACAGCTGCTCTACCTGCTAAAGGTTTTGTCAAAAGAACCATCCTTTGTGATGCTTAAGTGTAAACATAGATGGGTTTCATGTAACAGCTGCTCTACCTGCTAAAGGTTTTGTCAAAAGAACCATCCTTTGTGATGCTTAAGTGTAAACATAGATAGGTTTCATGTAACAGCTGCTCTACCTGCTAAAGGTTTTGTCAAAAGAACCATCCTTTGTGATGCTTAAGTGTAAACATAGATGGGTTACATGTAACAGCTGCTCTACCTGATAAAGGTTTTGTCAAAAGAACCATCCTTTGTGATGCTTAAGTGTAAACATAGATAGGTTTCATGTAACAGCTGCTCTACCTGCTAAAGGTTTTGTCAAAAGAACCATCCTTTGTGATGCTTAAGTGTAAACATAGATAGGTTTCATGTAACAGCTGCTCTACCTGCTAAAGGTTTTGTCAAAAGAACCATCCTTTGTGATGCTTAAGTGTAAACATAGATGGGTTTCATGTAACAGCTGCTCTACCTGCTAAAGGTTTTGTCAAAAGAACCATCCTTTGTGATGCTTAAGTGTAAACATAGATAGGTTTCATGTAACAGCTGCTCTACCTGCTAAAGGTTTTGTCAAAAGAACCATCCTTTGTGATGCTTAAGTGTAAACATAGATAGGTTTCATGTAACAGCTGCTCTACCTGCTAAAGGTTTTGTCAAAAGAACCATCCTTTGTGATGCTTAAGTGTAAACATAGATGGGTTTCATGTAACAGCTGCTCTACCTGCTAAAGGTTTTGTCAAAAGAACCATCCTTTGTGATGCTTAAGTGTAAACATAGATGGGTTTCATGTAACAGCTGCTCTACCTGCTAAAGGTTTTGTCAAAAGAACCATCCTTTGTGATGCTTAAGTGTAAACATAGATAGGTTTCACGTAACAGCTGCTCTACCTGATAAAGGTTTTGTCAAAAGAACCATCCTTTGTGATGCTTAAGTGTAAACATAGATAGGTTTCATGTAACAGCTGCTCTACCTGCTAAAGGTTTTGTCAAAAGAGCCATCCTTTGTGATGCTTAAGTGTAAACATAGATGGGTTTCATGTAACAGCTGCTCTACCTGCTAAAGGTTTTGTCAAAAGAACCATCCTTTGTGATACTGAAAGGTTTTGTCAAAAGAAACATAGATGGATGTTATGTGATGACTACTGAACCAACATGAGTATTTCAGAGAATCAACAGAGCATGTATAATACTGTTTTGAGATGTAAAGTACTTGACAAATACTTATCATAAGGAACTGGAAGGAAGACAATCATCCCAGACCTGCATACTAAAGAGAACATAAGACCCATCCAGCAAACATAACCACAGGGATTGAATGGTCTGGTTTTCAGTGTAAGGGCTGACCTGTACTACATTTACAAGTAAGTGAATCAGCCCTATGTCTGATTGAAGACTGCATTCATTTGGTCTCTACCAGTGGGGTTACAGTAACCTGAAGGGGAGATCCCTAGTGTCTTGGGACTAGATAAGCATGGAGGGAGGAAGTCATCAAGGGAAAATATGTAAAAGAGATGGGTGGAGATGAATAGGAATCATTTCACTTCCACGGGTTTCCAAAATGATAGACCATGATCTTTGTCACTACACATTGGGACAGCACGTGTTAAGTTATGTACGAGGGCAAAATACTACTCGTGGTCGTTTTTTTTTTAATAAACAGTGTAGTTTGGAAAGTAAAATATAAACCTATCCAAGACAGTCTTGCAAATGGCCCTTCTTAACGGTGGGCATTGAAGAAAGGGGCAAGAGGGCTTAACACCAATTGTTATTCCTTGCTTGATTTTGAGGGTAGAGAAGTGCTCCCTTTGAGACAACACTGACAACATCATAGGTTCCATTGTCTTGAGTTCGTATTTATTTTTTTGTTTGTGGAATCTTTAAGAAAAAAGAAATAATCAACAACTCACCTCTTTAGAACCTCTGGGAATATTTGAGAATAATAACTGGGAGAAGACGAAGTGTGGAGGTGGAAAATATTACAATGTGGTGTTAAGAAGGTAACACAAAGGTGTCTGAGGTTATCCACTTAGAATCTCACATCCATGATAAGACAACAGCCAGAAGAGAAACTGTGAGAAGAACACAGTTTACTGGAGATGACATTAATAATAATGGAAATCATCTACTATATTGGAAAATATAAGTGAGATAAAGTAGGTAGGTAGGTATGTATTCAATGTTTATTGGCACAAAGCTACAAGGCTATCTGTGCCAAACAAGATGTGGTACAGGACAATTAAGGTAAAAAGTAAAATATGTAAAATTAGGAACTACCAGGAAGACTGAAGCAAGACGTACACCCTTGCAGTCAGTCACCTGAAGTTGGCCTTTCCAGTCCTGGGTTCAGTTTAAAAGAGAAATAAAAACTAAAATGTGTAAAATTAAAACTTGCGAGGAAAACTGAAGCATCAAGATGTGAGATAAAGTCGTGTGATCTTACCATTCAAAGTATAAGTAGATATATCAATAGAAGAGAATTTCATTGCAAAAACAAACAACAGAATGGCTTCAAAACAAGATAACAGTAATCTGCCTAATAGAACAAAGATAAAACTGGGGTCTAATAGGTTTTTAATTCAAAGGGTTAATACTTATTGCAAACAGAGTTTTTCATTTGTCTGTTGGTAAGTGCAAAGCTAGTATCTTTGTGCAAGGTTCCAAAACAAACTCTCAGTTATGTGGCAAGTGACTCTCGTAATGAGTGAATATATTTACCTCTTGAAAATCCCTAACAGTCAAGGAGGACAGTCTTCCATAATGATTTTATCTGTGTATCCAATGATGACCAATAAGACCAATCTGGGATTGATTGGTTCTGTTGTAGCTTGGGTATGTTTCTGAGTGGAATGAATGGTCCTGGTTTATGGATCTGATCCAAGACATACTGTTCCACTTTTTAGTCTCCTGTTGTCGCTGTATGGATTCACAATGCTGAGATCCTTACAGCAGACTCTTTTTCTTGGGCAACACCCTTCTAGGAGTTGCTATTAATGTTACACTTCTCGTGTTGGTCTTGTGGTCATCTTGAAGCACTTTCTCTGCCTTCATCTTTTTTTTACACTCAAATGTTTTTGGATGCTTTACATTATGGTTTCAACTGGAATGGCAAACCTTGCCAAATTTAAAGTAACATGATTTCAGCCTATTTATAATATAAAAGCTAATATTTCAAAGACATGTTGTTATTTTACTAATTAATGTTTTGAATGATTTAAAACACTTGTATGTTTAAATGTTTGTATATATTGTAGCATAGCTTTCTAATTAGTTGATAGATTACAAAAATTGTAATTTCATAATACGTTTAAAGTCTTGGCAAAGGCATCATTAATTAATTCATTGTTTTATTATTTTTTTCTCAAATAAGAAACATTTATACAATTGTTAGTATATCAAATGCATCAACCAGGACAGAACCACATTACAGTAGTTTAGAGCCTGTAATTTCATACATATAACAACCAGGTTTAATCATATTACAGTAGTTTAGAGGCTGTAATTTCATACATATAACAACCAGGATAGAACCACATTACAGTAGATTAGAGGTTGTACTTTCATACATATAACAACCAGGATAAAACCATATTACAGTAGTTTAGAGATTGTAATTTCATACATATAACAACCAGGATAAAACCATATTACAGTAGTTTAGAGGTTGTAATTTCATACATATAACAACCAGGATAAAACCATATTACAGTAGTTTAGAGGTTGTAATTTCATACGTATACCAACCAGGATAAAACCATATTACAGTAGTTTAGAGGTTGTAATTTCATACATATAACAACCAGGTTTAATCATATTACAGTAGTTTAGAGGTTGTAATTTCATACATATAACAACCAGGATAAAACCATATTACAGTAGTTTAGAGGTTGTAATTTCATACGTATACCAACCAGGATAGAACCATATTACAGTTGCTCAGAGACTAATTCCAAAAAGAGCTGCTGATATGATAGGTGTGACAAATTAATTTGTAAGCAAGTCTGCCTTGCAAAAAAAAATAAGTGAACAACAGCTTTAATTAGAGATGATTTCACAATTGTATCTAGCTATTAAACTAAAATTTTACTTTAAATCCATCTTACGTGGGATCCTTGTTTTGCAAAAGAAAAAAAAAACACTGAGCAATTAGACATAAAATATGCATTAGTATTTTCAAAACAAACCTACCATTTTCTTTTATTTGGTTCTGATGTCATCACATATATTTTCAAGCGTCTCATATTTAAGAGACTTAAAGAAAAAAAGAGAAAAAATAGAATATTTTGTGTACAGATTTAAGTACGTTATATTAAAACGATGTTGTATAGGCAAGTCAGCAAATAAGGTGACAATCGATAAAAAGACGTATTGGAACTGGCCGCGAAATATTCGAACACTCAGATTGTTAACATTTGTTCAGATCGAGGATTTAGAAGTTAAATGGGCATTCTACTTATGGCATTGGAAAACAAATGAATATGGATCAATTTGGGACAGCACGACCATCCAAAAAGGATATTTACAAAAAGTCTTACCACAGCTATAGTGGGCAAAGTACTGTGCGTTGCAATAGGTGAGAATCCATAAACTTAAAGGTCAGTGGCAAAGGCTGACAAGCGACAGTACATAGTGTAATCCAGAATGGTTTCCGTCTGGAAATGAAGCCGAGAAAGTAAGGTTTCACCAAGATAAGGATTCCTGCCATACCTTCAGTTCAACCATTGCATACTTCGAACCACTGGAGAAGGAAATTTGTATCAATATCAATACTATTCCATGCGAGAACATGCTGGTCAAATCGTTGGATGCATTGCCTATGAATATATGCACAATCGGACTACTGAAACTGGTTATGGGAAACCATCATCTTCGTAAATTAGATTAATTAAGGGAAGCTTGCAGAAAGGTGTGGCGTGCTTTGGACACGACAACCTCATAACTGAGCATTTGGCAATGAAACCCACGGTAAGAGGTATCAATATGCACGATCATAAGGTAAAGAATGATAAAACGTGACCACACGGGCTGTAACGACTAAGTGATGCTCTAAAACAGTTTCACTATAAACATGCTCAACTTTCTGTATGAAGACATATACACAAAACATAATCGAAATATTACCAATTCATAAACCGACAAAAAAATCTAGGAATACTAATTATACCATTTTAATTACGCGTACAGTCAATGAAATATTTTACTGGCATTAGTTTACATTGGCTTTAGACTAGTTAGTTATATTACCAGTAGTGATACACAGAAAAAAGAAATATCACATTACAGCAAAAGTTTCAGCCTATATTTGTATTAGTCAATGAAACATTTAAGGGAAACAGTTGCGTGTACATATACGATATGCATCTATAGATAAGCATAGTGGCCATGTACATTTATCATTTCACAATATACAAACATCCTTAAATACATTTATATTTTAGGCTAAAACTCTACTAACCAACATTTCGAGGTTCTACTTGAAACGTAAAAGTACATTAGTAATTATTTATATAAATGTGTTGAAACCGACAGAAGCATCGTGCATGGAAACATGCCTCGATAATTAAAAACAATTTTTATGTCTCCAAGTCATCTCAATATCTTCTTAACAGTTACATCAGACCTGAAAAATTCAACCTTACAACAATAAACCTCAGCGTTTAGAATACCGGATTCTAAAGGAACACTGGTGTTAATAATTTCTTAAATAATTAATATATTAAAAAATAATCAGCTAGATTAGTTTGGATCGTTTAATTACTAGTATGGGGGTGGAAAGTCAAAGTTCTGTGAAGAGAGGGGCTGCTTAACTGTAATTTTCTGAGAGGAACAATATTCCCTCACGAGACTTTAATACAACTTGCAAAAGCGAGTTGCATTTTTTAGTTATCGTAAATGAGAATAACAATTAGGGACACCTATTGTAAACTGATCGATTGAGTAATCCATATGGTTAACGAATATTTCATTCGCTGCTTCTTGTTTAATGCTGCATCATGGTTTTGGTTTGTTTTGAAATTCGCGCAAAACTACACGAGAGCTATCTGCGCTGGCCGTCCCTAATTTAGTAGTGTAAGATAAGAGGGACGTTAGCTAGTGATCACTACCCACCGCCAACGTTTTGGCTACTCTTTTATCAACGAATAGTTGGATTGATCTTCACATTATAACGCCTCCACGGCTAAAAGGGTAAGCACGTTTGGTGTGACGGGGATTTGAACCCGCGACCCTCAGATTACGAGTCGAGTGCCTTAACCACCTGGCCATGCAGGGGCCTCTGTATAATGACAATAAAGTCAGGAAAAGAGTGGTAATTTTACTTATGTACGAGAAATTTGTCGTATTTTATGGTTTGGTTTGTTTTGAATTTCGCGCAACGCTATTCGAGGGCTATCCGTGCTAGCCGTCCCTAATTTAGCAGTGTAAGACTAGAGGGAAGGCAGCTAGTCATCACCACCTCTTGGGCTACTCTTTTACCAACAAATAGTGGGATTGATCGTCACATTATAACGGCCTCCGCGGCTGATAGGGTGAGCACGTTTTGTGTGACGGGAATTCGAATCCGCGATTACGAGTCGAGTGTCTTAACCACCTGGTCATGCCGAGCCTTGTTTGTTGTTGTTTTCTGACAGATGTACTTATGAATAAATAAACAAACGAAATACAACGATCAAATCAACTACAAATTCGACAATATTATTATAAATGGCCACTTCCGTTTGCAATGACTGTTAAAATAGTATGTTAGTATAATTACAATTTCAATAAATTAATACTCCGAAATTGGTGCAAACACGGTATTTAGTATTCATTTCCAACAAATGTGATTTTCTTCACATGAATTAAAGGCTATGACGCCTTATTGCTATGCCTATGTTTACACATGATTGAGCTTTTGGATACAACATTTGAATACATTTATATTTAACACATCGAAGAAGTGGCTGTGTAAAAAAAATAAATGTTTATTAATGTGCATGATTTTCTTATCGAATAGTTTAACTCACCTACATCAAAGATGAAATTATAATCATCATAAAAATATAATACTTCTAAAACATTTATTGAATCACCATGAATTAACAGTGAAGTGTTTAAAGTTCGTGGTTTAAAAATAAAAGTTAATGTCTTTATGAAGCAAATAGAATTCTGTTTTTAACAGAGAAATATACCATTAATAAATGTAAAATAATAGGTGTAAAATACCATCAAAAATGAAAATATTTCTTTATATATTATTATAAGCCATTTCATTTATAAGTAAAATATAATTATTTCTACAGTATGTTGGAATAGGATGGAACGTGTCTTTGTGACGCTCCAATGAAAAGAAAAAGTTTTACTTTTGATTGGCATTTCCCTGGGAGGTTAGTATAAGTTTTTTGTGATTAACGAAATAATAACGCAGCAATTTTAGATTTATTATTTAATAAAAGAATATTTCATTTCCAGTTTTTATTGATATGCAGCATTAGAAGGATATCTATTTCATAGGAAATAGTCAAGTTGTTTTTCGATTTTTTAAAATAATTGAATCATATATCTCCATTTGTTCTGTGAAATTAAAACTTCACAACAAAACTGTTAGGAAAGTGTATTTAAGCATCTTATTAAATCTTAATATTATTCTTTAGCTGTGTTTCATATATTAAAAACATTTATTAAATTTTAGAAAAACAAACACGGAGAAACACAATTATCATCTACTTAGTTAACTTCAAATGAATAAATTTCTTTGCAAACACGGTGAAACACGATTGTCATCTATTTCGTTAACTTCAAATGAATAAATTTCTTTAGATAACTTACAATCTTACTCAAATCTCACCTGATTTATTTGAAATGTTTCTCATACTCTTAAAAAGAAACAAAGTATAACAGATTTTTCTCTTTGACAAGACTCACCCTTTCAGAATAGAAGATCAGATGTTGTGGACGATGACCATAATGTTATATCTTCTGATTCAGCGGGTTTTAGACTTTCGTATTCATTTTCAAGGCTTTTTATTTCCTCTTCAGTTGTAGAAGAAGACAGTTTTTCTCGGTAAATGGGGTGGGACACTCCTAGCTCAAACAAGTTATCATTGCTACTCAGAACACTAGGGGTGTAGCTGCTAAAATTACCTAAAGGAGCCAAAAAAAACAACCCTAAAAAACTGTAGGTTATGTAAGAATCTTGAATCAATTTCAGAATAAGTAGTTAATACTCTTTGCAATAAAAAAAAGGAATTGTTTTTTTAAAAGCTTCTGAAGTAAACCTACCTGGAGTACCTAAATATCTACATTTATGACCAGTTCTACTACAGAAAAACAAATTATTCGTATAGCAAGTTTATAATAACTTATCACATCCAATGCAGAGTTATCTTGTGATTGTATGTTAATAAATAGCGCTGTTTTCAATTACAGTAAATAGGTATTATAATAAAAACAACTGTCCTAAAAATAGAAATGAAACAGCGTATTTTTTTAAAATTTTAAACGCAATAAATTTTAACTTTTTGTTCATTTTCAACTTATACTATTATCTAATTAAAACTGTTGTAAACTATGGTTTGATGTCGTAATTTGACTGTTAGCAAGAGAGCGCTGCTGTGTGTCTTAATATTAAAAGGTTTGGTTAATGAGATAGGCCTAAATATTTCATAAAACTAAGTGTGAGACAAAGTGTTCTAACACATTCGAAGCTGGATTGTAAATACAAGATAGTTCAGAAGTGTAGAATTTTTTTCAAGAAAGAAAGTAGTCACTGTGTAACTCATTGCGGTTCCTTTGTGCAAGTCAATGTACAGCAAGTGCTTAAGTTTGTGGAAACGTTACAGAAGTAAGTAAACTACAGGGTGGCTCGTAAGTCCCTACCCATCCATATATCTTATGTATCCAGTGTATCTGTGTGCTGTCTCTTGTTCTCGCAGCATAATATTATGCACAATACGCTCTTCAAGTGTAAATGGGCTTACATCGGCCATATTTCTCTTAAAAAAAGAAACAAATTTATAATATATGCGTAATTGAATATAACATAATAACATATAGATAGGTAGGAACTTACGGGCTACCCTGTATAATACAAACCGTAGGCCTACTTTTCAGTCGATTTCTAGAAAATACAAATACAAAAAGCAAACAAATTGAGCATCCTACCGTTCAGATCTCGAAACCATTGCGCTGAATACAGAATAGTTAAATATAATTTCTGCCTCGCACAGAGTCAAAATTAACAGATACGTGTTTTTGATATTTGATTTCGAGTAAAAAGCTGTAACTTTTACAAGGAACATTATTATACGTTTAAGTAATTGCTTAAAACCTTTATTTCAATCTTTGTTGTGTTTGTCCTACCGTCGAATTATTTTTATCTCATAAAATACCAGTTAAACTTTCATTAACCAAATAGTAAAAATGAAATACTTTTTTTCCGGCTATGCCTATGGATTACGAGGATAAAAGAACAAAGAGGCAGAATCTCATCATTTCTCTGTAAACGTTTACAAAAACAAACAAACAAACTACAAAGTCATTATATCACTAACAGTTAAATAAAGTTGAGATACAGTCATTATATGATTGTCAAAATTAACAAATCCCAAAATACAGTCATTATGTATCAGTACTACCTTTTAGAAACAAGGTTACGTAATTAGTTCTAGCATCCCTTATTAGACATACTATAATAAACTCATTGTTTAGGTACTACGTACAATATCTATACAAACTATCATTTGTATCTATGTGTCCAGATGTAAAGTTTAACGACAGTATTCGTTCTTTAAAAGACATTGAAAGTGTTTTGTTAAGATTAGTTTAAAGGAGCCATAATCATTCATTAAGGAATTCTTATTAGTAAAGCTACAAGACGTCCCAGTAAACTTGCGATCCTTTAATTTTTCACCTTTCTTTTCTGTCCCGTCAGAAATATCAAATGTATTGAATTGTTTCAGCTTTTTTGTCCTTAAAAGTGAGGTAAAATATTTACGTTTTTTTTCTTTCAATTTACATAGATTTTTCAAATATTACCTGTAGAATCATCCTACAAAGATTGATCAGACGATACATTGTTCCCTTTACTTTTGCTGCTGAGTTCTATAAACCTAACTTGTCATTGAGCAGCCGCAGAAATTGAGATTTGAAAATATGCGCAAGCGCAGAAAAGAAAATTTAGACGCACTTGTCACTTTTTTTAACTGAATAAGATTTTAAAAAATGTTTATACGTGGTCTTGAAACACAATTTAATATATAACAAATTATTTATCCAGTGTAATAATTGGGTTATTGTAATTTAAACCGTTAGATGGCTAGAAATACGCTAACACTAATTATTAGTAATCATTGAACAGTATTCAGCTGCTGTGCAACAATATGTATCATTTACAAAAGCAATATTACCCTTCGTAACATACATCACATACTTTGATTTACATTTCACCAAAGTGAAAATGTAACCCAATCAATCGTCAGGTATTTAACTAGGACTAGTGCTAACGAAGGTAAGGGTCTACATTACTCTCTCAAGCTTATTCCGTCTATTAATCTAAATTTAGATTTGGCCCATATATGTTTTGTTGTTTGGTTGATTTAAAGAAAGATAGGGGGCGGGTCTGAGTCCTGTATATTGCGTTCAGTGCAATCAACCAAGATACGTATATAGAAGTTACGTGTGCTTACATTCTTAAGCAGTAAAAAGAAATTGTAATTTATGGACCGTAGATATACCTACACACACATATGTACAATTGAAAAGGATTGTTTTTACCTCAATGTTTGTTTGTTGTTGTTTTAACTTCGCGCAAAGCTACAGGATGGTTATCAACACTAGCCGCCCCTAATTTAGCAATGTAAGACTAGTGGGAAGACAACTAGTTATTCCCACCCCCACATCATGGGACAGTTTTTTACCAACGCATAGTGGGATTGACTGTAAATATTAAAACGCCCTCAAGGCTGAACGGACGGTTATGTTTGGTGAGATAGTGATTCGAGCCCGCGATTCTCAGATTACAAAACGAGCGCCCTTGCCACTAGGTCATGCCGGGTCTTACCTCAATGAGCGCTTGAGTTCGTAGTTTTACTTAGATTTATAATTATTTGATTTTTTTTTACTGGATCCAGGTTCTAAGTTCTAAGGTAACTACAAGAACTGGGCTGCCCCTCGTTGGCCTAGTGTTAGGTTTAAGACCTTAGAGCGCTAAAATTCTGGCTTCGATACCTGCGTTGGAGAGAGTACACATAGTCCATTGTGTTGCTTTGGGTTTTGATAACAAATAAATATCTCGGTCATGCTTAAGGTTTTAAAATATTAGAATATTGGCATTAATTTGCAATTTTATTATTTTTACAATTACGTTAATATTAATATAGATTCTTTCAATCGTCTTCGTCTCCTAGCGGTAAGCTTGAGTGCTTATAATACTAAAATTTTCGAGTCGATCCCTTTGGTAGAAGCAGCAGACATGGTTTTAAACAGCTTTGTAGAAAAAGGTTTTCACGTTGTCATCAAATAATGTAACACTTAAAGTAAGTCACCAATTAAACAGTATAAACATTAAAATATTTATTCAAAGTTCTTATGCCACTCGAATATGAAAGGTAGACACGCACACACATACGTATAGACCACACGTGCCAGACTGTCAATTTGTGTGTCCGTAGTTCGAACTCCACACTTTCCGGCTGTGGGTGCGTTATAAGAGTGACAGCAAATCTCAATATTCGATTAAAGTTGTTTAATAGTTAGCGGTTTGCACTACTGATTACTTGCCTTCTTTCTGTTGCATCAATACAAATTTAAGAACGCTATTACGAAAGTTTTCAAACACAACCAATCAACAGTATCTTCGTGTATACTTGTTAATGTATACAGTGCTGGTAACAAACAATACATTTTGTGTCTCATTCAAAATGTTACAAAATTTTCTCTCTATTTTTTTTTTTCGTTTTGGTTTCTTAAAAACCAAGACTACTAATAAGCTCCCAAAAAAAATTCGTCGCCTTTCGCCAAATAACTGATCACAGCTTCTTAGAATGCGCGCTCTTAAAAACTGAAATTACGAGAAGCGCTCCGAAAATAATTAACACATTTGTCAGGCACGTGAATACAAGCGTATTACCGACCCAGATGATCTCATTTCGTTGTTGAATGTGAGTAATCATGGATGTCAAATAGAAAAGTAGGACATTTCTTGTGTGAAAAGCATATATTATCCATTATCCAAGGTTCCGGAGGGCGGTGTCGTTTTGGCAGTAATGAGTTGAGAACAACGGATCTCTGAGATTCGTAGTCCGTATTGCTAATCACTGGGCGGCACTTACCTCCCCACCTCTACTTCCATGTATGAAAATTACAAGTTAATTCGTTTAATATATAACAGTGTTTTTCCACATGCAGTACAATGTGGGTTACTAAATTTTCTCAAATGTTAAAATAAATCGACTTTAAGTGAAGGTGTAGACTGGCCCTGGATTTCGGACGTGACACGTGTAATACTATAACTAATTTCTAACACTTCTCGATTTGGGGATATTATACGAGTAACAGTTAATTCCTTCATGCGGTAGGGAGTTACTAACTGAATGCTTCACCTCTGGTTAGTAGTTGTAAGTTAGGGACGTTTGAGCCGTGGGGGCGTTATAATGTTATGGTCGTTGGTAAAAGAGTCACACCAAACATGCTCGTCTTACACCTAAATTCAGGACGGCTAGCGCAGATAGCCCTCAGTAGCTTTGGGCGTTATACATGTAGAATGATCTTAGTTTCCATTATTAACAACTCCACTATTCGTATAGTTTCTATTTAAATATATATAGTTCAAGACGTTGAAATGTGACAACAGAAAGACATGGTTTCGTAGGTGAAATTTGATGCCTTAAAATACTTGTAGGGATTTCATGTTAATAAGCAGGAAGCTCTTACATCTTATGGTGTAGAGTACATTTATCAAACAATGTGCTGTTTAGTGTACCATTATGCTTAGTTAGAAGATGCTCCTACATAAGGTCCATGGGATAAACAACGTGCATGATGGAATGTGTTTAAAAACACTGTCCAGGATGGAAGTGTTGTTTTATTTTCATCGAGGAGCTTGTTTGTTTGTTTTGTTTTTGAATTTCGCACAAAGCTACTCGAGGGCTATCTGTGCTAGCCGTTCCTAATTTAACAATGTAAGACTAGAGGGAAGGCAGCTAGTCATCACCACCCACCGCCAACTGTTGGACTGCTCTTTTTACCAACGAATAGTGGGATTGATCGTACCATTATAACTGAAAGGGCGAACATGTTTGGTGCAAGGGGGATGCGAAACCGCGACCCTCAGATTACGAGTCGCACGCCTTAACACGCTTGGCTATGCCGGGCTACCCAGAAGGCAACACACGTTTTAATTGCAAGCTAACACACACTTAAACGACTTCAAAAAATATTTAGTGGTAAAAAAAAAGAATACAGGAATAGCTTTTATGATGCAAACCCTAAGCCTTGTCTAGAAGACTTTGTATAACATCGTTAACATTAGTCTATAGTCCAATTTACATTGTAATCACTTACGTTAAATGATAATGTATATCCTTCGTTTTCAACATCAGTTGCCAATTTCTTTATTTTTATAGTTTCTAGGAAGATCTGTGTTTTTGTTCTATGATATACCGATGATCAGCTTGTATATTTGAGTATAAAGCACCAATATGACTCATGGTTATATAACGCGTATTTATATGGACCGTAATTTGTGTCACTACGAATTATCTATTTATTTTGGCCACAAACGATATTGTTTTGTACTAATTATTTATTTTTCACTTGGTGCTAAGAGTAATACCAAGTTTGGTGATCACACGACTGTAGTGTGATTAAAGCTGATCACTTATCTGTTTATCATTCTTGTTTTTGTTCGGTTTTTTTTTTCAATTTCGCGCAAAGCTACACGAGGGCTATCTGCGCTAGCCGTCTCTCATTTAGCAGTTTAAGACTAGAGGGAAGGTTGCTAGTCATCACCACCCACAGCCAACTCTTGGGCTACTCTTTTACTAACGAATAGTGGGATTGACCTTCACATATATAACGCCCCCACGGCTGAAAGGGCGAGCATGTTTGGTGCGACCGGGATTCGAACCCGCGACCCTCAGATTTCGAGTCGAACGCCTTAACCACCTGGCCATGCCAGGCCTAAGGGCAAGTTCTGGAATTGTGTTATTACAGAGTTTGGAAGATAAATTGCAAAAATTTCATCCACTGTAATTACTGGATTTGAACCCTCGCCCCTACACTTGTCATGCTTTAACCAACTTCAGTATCATGACTGGTTTATCGATTGCTGAATGTGGTGTTCCAACAGGTTTTGATTTTTGAAGCATTATTTGTTTAAACATTGTGAATTTTATTAGTCCTATAAAATTGATAAATCAGAGTTTAAGTAAGCAATACAAGGAAAACAAACTGCTGAAAACAGAACTTGGTGTGTAAACCTCCGAGAACACCGGATCTGGAGTATAGGTGATATCCAAACCTGACGCTTAAATGTGAAATGACAACAAACAAACTTATTCATACTTGGAACGTAAAACATCGGTGCGGTTTTTCAAGTTTAACACATGATGGGTTCACACGCACATCGGTAATATTATTAGTAAAACTGTGTTGATTAATCGAAAATGTACATGTCTGCTTTAAAAAAGAAACATTACCATATGTGACCTTGACCCAGTTACACCTCTACCCATTTCCAAAAATGTACTAATTTTTAAAACAGCATATAAACCAGTTCTCACTTTCTCATATGACAAGACACGCCTGTAAATTTTGAGATCCTAGTTTACGTTTTCATTTTTTTTTAATTGCTTGATTGTCTGGAATTAAGCCCAAAGCTACACAACGGGTTATCTGTGTTCTGCCCACTACGGGTATCGAAACACGGTTTTCTAGGGGTGTGGATGCGTAGATATACCGCTATGCCACAGAGGGGGCACTTTTGACAAAAGTCGTATTTGGAACTTTATCCATGTTCATAGAAATCCCACACACACACATACCATCACCACCACCACGTATGTAAAACACATAATTAAAAAACAACTTTATATATTATAAATATGCACCATTTTCAAGTGGAAATATGCAATTGTTTCTAGAGTTCTCGACTCTCTTATATAATTATAACAATCACACACACATATTCCGACAAGAATTCCTGCATGGATTGTTGTTTCTTTCAGCCACATTAAGCTATCTGCTATGTGTGAGATTAAACCCTGGATTTTCGTGCTGTAATTCCGTAAACGTACCGTCCACAGAGGGACCGTGCAAAGAGTTCAATAACTTGCTAACAGTATTTTATAGTGAAAAAATCAAAATATTTTTAATTCATCATTTTGACACCACGTTACGAGTATATACAAAACAATTGTTGTTACAGCTTTATGGCCGGGTGGGTTAAAGCGTTGGAATCGTAATCTGAGGGTCGCGGGTTTAAATCCCCATCACACCAAACATGCTCGTCCTTTCAGCCGTGGGTGCGTTCTAGTGTGACGGTCAATCCCACTATTCGTTGGTAAAAGAGTAGCCTAAGAGTTGGCGGTGGATGGTGATGACTAACTGCCTTCCCTCTAGTCTTACACTGCTAAATTAGGGACGGCTAGCGCAGATAGCCCTCGTGTAGCTTTGAGCGAAATTCCGAAACAATCAAACAGCTTTAACTAAATAACAAGAGGTGTCAACTTTAGGGGTGCATCTAGCGGTGAGTTAACATACTATAATAATTCGTCCAAGTCGATCGGTAACACAGTGCCACGGACGAGTTATTTCGTTCTCAATAATACCTAACTTCAACGCTAGACGTCAGCACCATACTCACATTTGACCTACTTACAAATTATTTTACTTTCGATCCAAAATGGCGTCACGAAAAAAGTTACAAAATGAAGAAGCATTAGAGTTGTATTGTAACAGCTGAAATACTTGGCAATCAACAGGTTAAAACAAGAACAACTAGTTAATTACACACTTCAGTTTTTATTCCTGTTTTCACCAGAAGATAAAGAATAGAGCTTACCCGTTGAAAGAAGGCCTGACTTGAAGCTGAGTGCGTTGGCTTCCTGCCCTTGAGAATCATTGATAGGTAAACTTGTTGGACTGCTGGAATCACTTAAAGTGGGAGAGGCTACACACGGTTCGGAAGGATACTCAAACGTGGAGAGGGCGCTGTCATCAAACTGGATCTTAAGCTGGTTTATATAGACAAGGGAGAAAAAAAAATATATATATATTTACCCTTCATTTACTTTACCCTTTCTTGGGCAGCGAAGAAGAAAGAGAACAGATTTTAGGAATTTGACGTACATGCATAGCTATATATATAGACTAATCGTGTGCATATGTGTGCTTACAAAATCAGCTACCTCTTTCCATTTGTGAGTAGTTTAAAATCAACCAACCAGGAAGTCCTTGTATGTATAATACAGTGGCGTAAGAAACGTGCTTTCTCTTCTAGAATTTATAGCGTGCTAATCCGTTTCTATAGTTGCATAATGTAGTATTAGCTTACACGTTTTAGAAGATTAAATCATAAAAGACAACAATGTTGTGTACGATGACTGTTATAAATATCACTCGTTTTCACAGAATGTCCTAAGAAGAATAAGTTCGTTGCGATTTTAATGCGAACTTAAGTTCACGCCCTGAATTATTTTACGACTAAAGCATCTTTAACGCTACAGTTGACCAAAATTGTAGATAAATATTTATTTTAAAAAATACGTGTTACGTGTTTCATACATACATTAAATATACGTGTTTCATAGATATGTTACGAAATCAGTATTTATGGACGAATCCCGAAAAGAAAAAGCCAGATAAATAACATGCACCGACGTTATGCCCAAGAAACATAATAATAAAAAAATCGTACGCGTCCTTAAGACTAGAGACATAAATAAAATTACCAAGTACAAACACTTGAGACTTTAGTGCTGTCAAGTAAGTGTCAGTTTCAGTGCCTTTCGAAACAAGCATGGTGACTTTCCAAACAAACCCGAAACAAGCATGGTGACTTTCCAAACAATCATGAAACAAGCGGCATTGAGTTTTTTGAAACTGCTCTTTTACGGTTTTCCTCCCTCCAGTGGCACAGCGGTATGTCTAAGGACTCACAACACTAGAACCCGGGTTTCGATACCCGTGTTGAGCAGAGCACAGATAGACCATTGTGTACCTTTGCGCTAAATTTCAAACACACAAACCTTTACGGCTTAGTTGGACTACAGAAAGTGTTAAGTGGGCGAGCCAGAAAGTTCACGAGTGTGTGTGTGTGTTTTTAATTCAACAGTAATAGGAATGAGATGACTACCAAATGGTAATGATTTGTAGGTCACTCAATGACCAAGTCAGAGGTTTAAACCATTCTACAACTGTTGGTGGTAATGATATGTTGGTCACTCACTAACCAAGCCAGAGGTTTAAACCATCCTACAACTGTTGGTGGTAATGATATGTTGGTCACTCACTAACCAAGTCAGAGGATTAAACCATTCTACAACTGTTGGTGGTAATGATGTGTAGGCCACTCACTGATCTAGTCAGAGGTTTAAACCATCCTACAACTGTTGGTGGTAATGATGTGTAGGTCACTCACTGACCTAGTCAGAGGTTTAAACCATTCTACAACTGTTGGTGGTAATGATGTGTAGGTCACTCACTGATCTAGTCAGAGGTTTAAACCATTCTACAACTGTTGGTGGTAATGATGTGTAGGCCACTCACTGACCAAGTCAAAGGTTTAAACCATTCTACAACTGTTGGTGGTAATGATGTGTAGGCCACTCACTGACCAAGTAAAAGGTTTAAACCATTCTACAACTGTTGGTGGTAATGATGTGTAGGCCACTCACTGACCTAGTCAGAGGTTTAAACCATTCTACAACTGTTGGTGGTAATGATGTGTAGGTCACTCACTGATCTAGTCAGAGGTTTAAACCATTCTACAACTGTTGGTGATAATGATGTGTAGGTCACTCATTGACATAGTCAAAGGTTTAAACCATTCTACAACTGTTGGTGGTAATGATGTGTAGGCCACTCACTGACCTAGTCAGAGGTTTAAACCATTCTACAACTGTTGGTGGTAATGATGTGTAGGTCACTCACTGATCTAGTCAGAGGTTTAAACCATTCTACAACTGTTGGTGATAATGATGTGTAGGTCACTCATTGACATAGTCAAAGGTTTAAACCATTCTACAACTGTTGGTGGTAATGATGTGTAGGCCACTCACTGACCTAGTCAGAGGTTTAAACCATTCTACAACTGTTGGTGGTAATGATGTGTAGGTCACTCACTGATCTAGTCAGAGGTTTAAACCATTCTACAACTGTTGGTGGTAATGATGTGTAGGTCACTCACTGATCTAGTCAGAGGTTTAAACCATTCTACAACTGTTGGCGGTAATGATGTGTAGGCCACTCACTGACCTAGTCAGAGGTTTAAACCATTTCACAACTGTTGGTGGTCATGATATGTAGGTCACTCACTGACCAAGTCAAAGGTTTAAACCATCCTACAACTGTTGGTGGTAATGATGTGTAGGTCACTCACTGACCAAGTCAGAGGTTTAAACCATCTTACAACTGTTAGTGGTAATGATGTGTAGGCCACTCACTGACCTAGTCAGAGGTTTAAACCATTCTACAACTGTTGGTGGTAATGATGTGTAGGTCACTCACTGATCTAGTCAGAGGTTTAAACCATCTTACAACTGTTGGTGGTAATGTTGTGTAGGCCACTCACTGACCTAGTCAGAGGTTTAAACCATCTTACAACTGTTAGTGGTAATGATGTGTAGGCCACTCACTGAACAAGTCAGAGGTTTAAACCATTCTACAACTGTCGGTCTAGCATGCCAGTCTGTATTATACACAAAACCAAATGGAGTCATGATATTATATTAATACCACATATATGTATCGCAGACTTCGTGATATATTTGGTATATCAGAAGACTTGAGAGCGTACAAGAGTACAGAGGCTTACAGCGTCGTGGATACTAGTTCAGTTGGATTACAGCAGTTAATAACTAGACATCCTTCTAAGTGCCTGGTACGTGGAAAACACAGCAAGGTTCTCACTCCTAACAGAAACCGTTAACAATTTAGCATTGTGTTTATGTATCTCCACAGCGCATTCTATGGAATGCTAAGTTGGTTTAAACTAGCCATCATCAGGTAGAAGCAGACTGTTACCAAAACTGGTGGTCAGAAACCACTTCAGACTCCAATAGATTAACCTGGCCAAATCTCATTGTTCACCCTCCTTCATGCGTTGTGGTGTTGGTGTGGACAGTCTTTTCTTCCAGTAATCTTTTCGTTCAACAGTTTATGGTCATTACCATAGCTAATGAACAAATAAACAACAGCTGAAGTTATGGCTAATTTCCTGACATTCATGGAAATTCAGAACAGAATACCAAGTTACGATTTCTATTGCTGTTAAGTTTTCCTTCTGCCCAGATGTACTGCTTGACATGATCACTTTGAGCAATATTGTCACAGAAATTGCTTCCATTTAGAGATGAGATTCTATAAGACCTACGTGGTGTTACATTAGTCATCTTGGAAGCACAGTGATGAATTTGTCAGTGTTAGTAAGACTACCTACACAAGTTCATCTGAACATACATAAAAGGTGTTACGTTTTCCATTGGTTTTCGCCTCCAAGCTTTGAACTCGTTTCTGTGGATTGTTTAATTCTACATAAGACTTAATCCGTGGTGTAACATAGTGACAACCATTGAGTTGCTCCACACGAAATGCTCTCGAACGTCGAGTGTTAGACCATCTCGTCTCAACATCAGATTTTGTACAGCCGGTCACAAAGTTCAGACATGCCAGATTTTGTACAGCCGGTCACAAAGTTCAGACATGTCAGATTTTGTACAGCCAGTCACAAAGTTCAGACGTGTCAGATTTTGTACAGCCGGTCACAAAGTTCAGACGTGTCAGATTTTGTACAGCCGGTCACAAAGTTCAGACGTGTCAGATTTTGTACAGTCGGTCACAAAGTTCAGACATGTCAGATTTTGTACAGTCGGTCACAAAGTTCAGACGTGTCAGATTTTGTACAGTCGGTCACAAAGTTCAGACGTGTCAGATTTTGTACAGTCAGTCACAAAGTTCAGACGTGTCAGATTTTTTACAGTCAGTCACAAAGTTCAAACATGTCAAGCAACATTATCTCTTACAGGTTTGAAAGATTCCAAACTCTCTTTCGACCTTCTTCACATTGTGAGACAGTGGTGTAGATAGGATCTGCTACCAAAATTCCTATTCTGGGTGACTGAGGGAAAGACTTGTCCATTGGAGACTTGCACATCTTAATGAATGCGACAACATCAGGAGCAGAACATCGTCACACACAAAAATATTCTTAAATTTCACATGGTCTCAAGGCGCTACTTCTGTGTCTTGCTGATCTGGAAAGTTCCAATGCTCCAAGTATCCAAGGAATCAGTGATGTCGAGAAAAGACACTTGTAGAGAAAAATATATGTAAAAACGGTTCGTTTGGGTTGAGAAGAGGAGTGAATAACGTTTCGGCCTTCTTCGATCGAAACTGACGATGACCGTATTTATCGTAGTGAAATAGTGACTGCTCAACCAGATGGTTTCATGGCTCTCTCAGGCAGAATTTGTCCATCATACGTATATTAGACCCATTAGTAACTCAAACCAGTGTCTGGCAATACCTTAGGTAGTCAGCAAGTGTAACAGAGACCATTTTTAACGTCTAGACTGCTCATATTCACAATGACCTATTTTCGCCTTTCTTTCTAAGCTCCTGAATGTGGGAGGCTACAAGTACAGGTCACCATGCAGCTGCCAAGGTTATTTTTAACTATTTTTCAACCTCTTGGCCTTAAGAATGGGTTAAGATATAACTCTAATTTCGACTTGAAGTTATTTTAATGTAGTGTTTTGTGCAAAAACCCTAATCACCCGTACGTACTTTTTAACAAGTCTGAAAATTGAATTAATTGTTCATTTTAAATAATCTGGTATTGTTATTGTTTTAAAACTGATTAATTTTGACTTTTTAATCGGAATTTGATGTCAGTCGAAAATGCTAACCTATGATGAATATATCATATATATTACTTTTACAGAGTTCATACGCGGCATGGGTAGATAGGTTAAGGCGTTCGACTCGAAATCTGAAGGACGCGGGTTTGAATCCCGGTAGTACCAAATATGCTCACCCTTTTAGACGGGGGGCATTATAATGGCACGGTCAATCCCACTATTCGTTGGTAAAAGAGTAGCCCAAAAGTTGGCGGTGGGTGGTGATGACTAGCTGCCTTCCCTCTAGTCTTACACTACTAAATTAGGGATGGTTAGCGCAGATACCCCTCGTGTAGCTTTCCGCGAAATAAAAAAAACCGACAAACGGGATTCATTTCTTAAATTTTTTAAATCGAACAAGATTCTGTTGTGTTTGTTTGTTGTTTTACGACAAATTCACATTCATCTTTGGTCCACTTTTGTCAAATTAACTTTTCAAGGTCGGCTACTTCTGTTCCAAATTTGACTTGTGTGTTGAAGTAAATAGGAAACTATGTGGACTTGTAAAACTATCACTTTTTATATGTTATTAATTAGTTAGTGTGTCTATGGACGAGTTGTATGGTGTACACATGCTGCAACAAAAACATTCACCAGAGCTGTAACTTGTGGGTTCTTGTACGTGTAATTTAATGACACTGATAAAGTAAATAAAGCAACAATTAATTTTGAACTTGTAATTTCCAGGTTATTAAGTATTGTGTCAAAAAGTTGTGTGCTGTGATTGTAGCGCAAGCTACACAGTGGGCTAAATGAGCTATGATCACCGCAGGGAATCGAATCATGGATTTTGGTCTCGTAAATCGCATCTGCAGATAGTGCATGAAACGGAATGACTCGTACATAACTGTGACAATTTTTTTTAAGGATTATCCTAGAGGCATGTGGTAATTAATTGTTAATAACACTGTTAGATCTGGAGACAACAAAACTTGACAAATATATATATAAAAACGTCTCGTTTGAGTTGAGAAAATATTTTACGTAGAGGAGCGAACAACGTTTCGACCTTTTTCGGTCATCGTCAGGTTCACAAAGAAAGAAAGAGGTAACTGACCGGAACCTGACGATGACCGAAGAAGGTCGAAACGTTGTTCGCTCTTCTATGTAAAATATTTTCTCAACCCAAACGAGCCGTTTTTGCATATAAATAACTGAGTGGAAGCTTGACCACATGTTTGAAAGGGGGTTGTGTAACTAAGTGTCGGAATGTAGAGGGCGTGCTTAGATGTTTGAATATATAATTTTATATTATTTATTTTATTATTAGTATTTATTATATTATTTTTAATATAGGTATAAAGATGTTCCTTTGTATTGGTTTATTTTGGGTTTAAGTTGTTGTATAAGTAAGGCTTCTTTAATTTTGCGTTTATGTTTGTTTCCTTATTTAGTGTTTTCTATGGTTATGTTGTGTTTATTTGACTTGCAGTGTTCGAAAACGTGTGAAGGTGACTTTTTTATGTTCTTTGAATCTGGTCTCCATTTTTCTACTTGTTTCTCCAATATAGAAGTCATGGAAGTTATCACATTGTATTTTATAAATAACGTTGGTGTGGTGTTTGTCAGTGTAGTTTGTACGTAGTATAGACCTCAGTTTTGTGCCTGGTTTTGAATAAATTTGGTATTAACTGGTCAGCTTCCGGTCAGTTACCTCTTTCTTTCTTTGTGAATCTGATGATGACCAGGTTTGTTTGTTTGTTTTTAATTTCGCACAAAGCTACTCGAGGGCTATCTGTGCTAGCCGTCCCTAATTTAGCAGTGTAAGACTAGAGGGAAGGCAGCTAGTCATCACCATCCACCGCCAACTCTTGGGCTACTCTTTTACCAACGAATAGTGGGATTGACCGTCACATTATAACGCCCCCACGGCTGGGAGGGCGAGCATGTTTAGCGCGACGCGGGCGCGAACCCGCGACCCTCGGATTACGAGTCGCACGCCTTACGCGCTCGGCCATGCCAGGCCTTCTACAATGAAGTAAAATAAACAAAACCACTTTACAGAATTTGTTGAATACGTTATACTAAGTATTATATTAGTTGTATAAATTTATATTAAATATTATATTAGTTGAATACGTTATATGAAAACGAATTTCAATATGCAAATCGATAAATCGCATAGCAACCACACCTGCTATAAAAGCGAAGTGTAATGTGTGTATAAGAACTACATTTTGACAATGTTTGGTTTGTTTGTTTTTCCTTAAGTAGCAAAATGACACCGTATGTTAATCGTTTTTGGGAAGGACATCTAACAGCTCTTTTCACAGCAAAATATTAATACACTCAAATAATGAAATATCTTCATATTGGTAGTTTAGAATACCCAAGACAGGTATACATTTTGTTCCTAATGTTATTGGAAAACAACAACATAATATCGATCAATTGAGGCAACAGAATAATTCAGATGGTAAAATAATAATGGTAAAAGGTCGTACCCTAACATTAAAAGCCAACGTGTGATGTTTTGTAACAAGGGAGAATACACAAAGTTCAATGGTAAAAACGTCACTATATTCCAAGCAACACTTTAAAGCATAGCATAAAATGTTTTCAATCTGTAAACTAGAACAAAAAGGATATAGTTTCATCAAAATAAAGCTTCCAATCACATCTTCCATTCAATCGTAGTGTGCCTCTAATATATTTATGTGCAGTCTCACTCTTGAAGTGGGCGCTGGCAAACACATGTTATTTTACACTTGATGGAATATGGAAAGCAACAGAGAAAAATTGTGTGCTTTGGACATGTCAGTCTTACGGTGAAGCATTTTGCAATGTAAACTATGCTGCAGAACTATTGCGAATATAACGTACTCTGTCCTCCCACAAATATAAGACAGAAAGTTAATAAACCGAAACAGCTTTTGGCCTCTTTAAAAACATTTTTTATCAGAATCAAATTTAACATTTTTTGTGGAACCACTTTCGCAAGTTGCAATATAACAGTTTAGTTATGTACAGAGGCCCGGAATGGTCAGATGGTTAAGGCACTCGACTCGTAATCCGAGGGTGGCGGGTTCGAAACCTCGTCACACCAAATATGCTCGCCCATACAGCCGTGGAGACTTATAATGTGACGATCAATCCCACTGTTCGTTGGTAAAAGAGTAGCCCAAGAGTTGGCGGTGGGTGATGATGACTAGTTGCCTTCCCTCTAGTCTTACACTTCTAAATTACGGACGGGGCGTGGAGTGTTATAATGTTACGATCAATCCCACTATTCGTTGGTAAAAGATTAGCCCAAGAGTTGGCGGTGGGTGGTGATGACTAGCTGCCTTCTCTCAAGTCTTACACTGTTAAATTAGGGACAGCGAGTACAGATAGCCCTCGTGCAGCTTTGCGCGAAATTCAAAACAAAACGTATGTACAGTATTTCTTACTCAATTTTTGGAGTCGGAATTTCCTTTATCAAAAACGTACAGCTCTGAACCTTAATCAAGTTGCTGCTATAGGTGCGACTGACTAAGTTCACGATTCATTTTAAGATTGCGTGTGGTTGGACCGCTTCAACAATGGTTTCGTAAAAGTAGGATACGGAATACGACCGTGAGTTTGGCGTTGTCCTATCGTCCAGTTTACTCTCAGAAATGGCTATCAAAGTAGATGTGTTATTTCATTCCTTATCGCCAAAATAACCTATTTCTCTAAAACAGACTTTATTTATAGTTCAAAACTGTAACGAGGCCTATATAATGATGTATTCGCGTTTATTTTCGTTAAAAAAAAGCTGGTTAAGTTTGCAACCTCTATTCACATCTGAATGAATACAAACACATGAAAGTACATCCGTTTTTAAAATACGCTGGTACGTGTGTACACAAAGCTCTTAGAACGTCTTCTGTTGCTTATTTTTGTATTAATTAATTATTCTAATGATTGATATGTATCACGTTAAGTCGTGCATGTGAGCTCATTTTCAGATGTGGGTCAAACAAAAGTGTATTTTTATGCTTCTGTTGTTTTGAGAGTTGCTCTTACATAAGGCAGTAAAACAACAAATAAAACACGTAGACACGATATATTAAGTTTTATGTGCAAAGTAGCTTGGCTTATAAAAATGTTATACGGTTATTAGGTTTCAAAAGTAAATGGTTTCTCTTTATACGTCACACAATGACCGAGTGTCGCTTTTGAGGCCATGGATCTGTCGTAAGGAGACGAGAGACAAATTGGTTTGGTTTCTTTAGAAGTTCTCGCAAAGCTGCGCGTCCCTAATTTAGCAGTGAAAGACTGGAGGGAAGGCAGCTAGTCATCGCCACCTCATGTACTACTCTTTTACAAAGGAATCGTGAGACTGACCAAAACATTATAACGCCCCACGGCTGAGAGAGCGAGCATGTTTGATGGGATAGTGTGATTCGAGCTTGCAATCCGTAGAATGCGAGTCGAGCGGCCTGGCTATGCTGGGCCTGGATGAAGATCAGTTTGTGAGACAAGCTTAGCTCAAGTTTAGGTTCTGTTACCTATATTTATCTTCGCTATCATTTATCAATTTAAAAACTAGAAACAATGAATGCGGATAGCTTTACATAAGAATCAGACAGCAGACAATACCAAACACACACATACTATCTGTAATTAGATATTTCATCGTGCATGTAACTTGTATATTTGCAGATGAAACTTTAAACGAAATTTACCCTGAAAATTAATACTGTTATTGCTTTCCTCAAAGAACACTTAAGAAATTACCTATTTTCCACGCGAAGACTTCAGTCAATACAAAGACAAACTTGCCTTTTTATTTCTGTTGGTTAAAAAGGATCCTCGTCCGACCACGACGTTTTCTCCTTCAAAATGTACCACAGGCGGATGGACCAAATCACCATCTGCTCCCAAATCATCAATTTCAACCTCACTTTCATCAGGTTCATTTGTGCTACTTTCATGTTTTATCCCTTTTTCAGCAACGCTCATGGGTTCGCGTTCAGAAGTCTCTGACGTCAGTGCAACGCTAGATTTGACGCTTGTTGCTCGGAAGTCAAACACAACGGATGTTGACGTTGGTGATGTTTTCCACGCAGATTTTCCGTTGCCTAACGAAGTTCTTGGTTTCAGAGTTCTACCTGCGTCCGATTCAGAGGGAAAAGATTTGTGATTTAAGGAAGACGAAATGTTATCGCTAGAGCGAACTGATTCGCCACTTTTACAAAGCGATTTACCCACCTGCTCACTTTCCACCAACTCCTCAGGCACCGTTTTTGCAGTGTCGGTTTTGCCAGGGACGTTGGAAGAGGTTGGCGAGTTTTCTTTGGAGCTCTGAATCCGGAGAGATCGACACGGCTTCAGAGTAGGTTTAATGTTAGCCACTGGCTTTTCATCAGAGATTTGTTGAATTACCTTTTTAGTAACGTCTGACATAGAAACAACGATAGGAACAGCTTTCGCTGCACGTGCACTTCCTGTTAAAGGACAGTTCTTATACACATTCTTTTGACCACCAGAGGTCGTGCTTACACATTCTGATGGACTCTGGCTTAAAGTGGCTATTGTAGTGTTTCCAGGACAGCCACTTTGTTCCGAAAAAACTGTTTTACTTTTAAAATTATTATCACGACGAACATGGAAGTAATTTCCGCCGGAAGTATAATTCTTACCCTTCGTTTCATCTGTGTCAAAATTTTTATCCTTAACATTTTTGTCGCCGTCTTGCCGTCTGAAAATAGGTTGAACAATTGCAGTTTTCTGTGAATGGCAAATTTTATCACTATGGTAACCTGTCGATGACGCAACGGGTCGGAGAGCGGGCAGTGTTTTTGTGACTTTAGTCCCAGACGCTGGTTTCGAATCTGTCGACTCAAACAAACGCTTGTACTTACGTACAGTTTCTGGTTTCGGTAATTCGTCTTCAGTGACACCTGGTGCTGACGTTTCTTGCTCAACACTTTCACGTGTGAGAACACTTGCGACATTGTCGTTTTCGTTCATCACAACGTCTTTGTTAACCAGCGTAGAGCGAGGAAAGCCGAATCCAGGACGTTTAGAAGTTCGTGATTTTGGATTAACCCGAAAAGTAGAGTCGCTGGACCAACAGTTTTGATCCGGTTTAAACAAAAGCGTTTCCATGCTTTTGGCTTTTCTAATACAACTGAAATATACTGGTACGCTACAGTAGACTCTGTTTCGTGCTACATATAGCTTATCCAACCTGGACGATCCATTAACTTGTAATCTACTATTGTCCTTATGATGAAGGTTTTCCATGCTAGAATAACGTCTTAAAGGTCCACCACTTCTGCTAGACTTCTCTTGCAGTGAAATGCTGAGAAACCAAGACTTCAATCTACTGACAATCCCAGGTCCGTACTCCAATTCTTGTTCTCTGTCGTCTAAGGAAAGAGGTCGGAGGTCAGTAAAGACGGACGACGATTCAGCGCTGTTCATTTTTCAATCATTAAAAATTGGCTACGCGTTCAACAGTGATACTGCATCCACTAGTTTTGACGGCTAACGGACCCGAGTATCGCTAACCTGTCCAAGAACGTAGTCAGTACACGAGATGTATTCGCCGAGAAATACAACCTTAAACTGGTGGAGCTGTCTCGTGCTAGCACGCTTTGCTCTATCCCTGGCCTCCTTCTAGCCCGTGTGAATGTTCTTTAGCACGAGACCGTGCGTGACGCCATTTAGTCAAAATCTCAGTCGGTCTTCAAGGTGATTAGGGGAGAATATTTTTTTTTATTTCAAGTATTGATTATTGAGTGAACTGTTTAAACCCCTTTCATTATTTCCAGTTACCAGTATTAAGACTGTATTAGTGAATATTTTTTTCTACCGACTATTAGTTCCGTGTTTTTTTATGAAAAAATATATACAAAAAAGGCTTAGCGACCTCGTTTCCATCAATAGAATTATCCTCCATCTTCCATTCAACATCACTGATGTACAAACACATGATTCCGATTTCTTGGCATAACGATGACATCCCGTGCATTTTTTCCCTTCCTTTAAAAAGAGTAGCCCAAGAGTTGGGGGTGGGTGGTGATGACTAGCTGCCTTTCCTTTAGCCTTACACTGCTAAATTAGGGACGACTAACGCAGATAGCCCTCGTGTAGCTTTGCGCGAATTCAAAACGAACCAGATCGTCTGTCTAAAAATGTAATGAAACACAGTTGAATCAGTACGTGTTTCTCTGGCTCGGCATGGCCAAGCGTGCGATTCGTAATCTGAGGGTCACGGGTTCGCATCCCCGTTGCGCCAAACATGCTCGACCTATCATCCGTGGGGGCGTTATAATGTGATGCTCAATCCCACTATTCGTTGGTAAAAGAGTAGCCCAAGAGTTGGCTGTGGGTGGTGATGACTAGCTGCCTTCCCTTTAGCCTTACACTACTAAATTAGGGACGGTTAGAACAGATAGCTCTCGAGTAGCTTTGTGCGAAATTCAAAAAACAAACAAACAAAACTTGTTTCTCTTGATATATTGCTTTGAAAAATAAGTGCGTTACACGTATGATGATTCATTTAATAAATAAACTTTAGGAGCAAAGTTTAATTATTGTTTTTTTACCGAACACTTTTTATTTTATTGACGTAAAATATATTGTTTCAAATGACTTGACGTTTCTATGTTAGCATTACCACTGATATTCTGTTTATATAATAACAAGTCGGCCCGGCATGGCCAGGTGGGTTAAGGCGTTGGACTCGTAATCTGATGGTTTCGGGTTCGAATCCCCGTCTGACCAAACATGCTCGCCCCCTTTTAGCCATAGGGGCGTTGTAATGTCACGGACTATCCCACTATTCGTTGGTAAAAGAGTAGCCCAATGTTGGCGGTAGGTGGTGATGACTAGCTGTCTTCTTTCTAGTCTTACACTGCTAAATTTGGGACGACTAGCGCAGATAGTCCTCGTGGAGCTTGGTGCGAAAATTCAAAACAGACAATTGTGCAAGTCACATTAACTGTTCGGTTAAAGAAACGGTTATTATAACCAATAATGAAAATTAGCACACGACGTTTCTCAGCTGGCAGGATCGAAACCCGTCCACGAACATTCTGAACCTATCAGCCATGGAGGGGCGTTATAATGTTCGATCAGTCCCACCTTTGATTGGTAAAAATTAGCCTAAGAGTAAGCAGTAGGAGGTGTTGAATAGTTGAAGACCAATACAAATTACTCTCGAATAGCTTTGCTCCAAATTCAAAATAATCACAAAATTCTTTCTTGGGACAGTCCTAGTCTTAGAAGTAAAAGTTAATCACGATATTAGGCTTAGATAAAATGTGAACTTATCAGTTTTTTGTTGTTTTTCCGTTTTTTAGTTTAGGAAGCCGGTTGCACAACGGGCTAGAATTTCACAGAGAAATCGTCACATTAGATATAATAAAAAGTAACAATATAAATTGGTTAAACCATTCAAATATAGTAGACAGAATAACTAAATAAACCAATTTGATATGTATATGTAATCATAATTTACAACGTACACAAATTAAAACATTGATTTGTGCTGCCATCTATTGAATCATAAACATACCAGACACAAAAGTGAAAATAAAAGGCAGGATCTCACAACTATCATCCCTTTTGTTTTTATAGTTGTAGAGTCTTTCACAATACAAACTTTATAAAAATTATATTCGCAGTTTTATATTAAATATCACACATGATATCTAATACGACGTTAAACATTAGAACCAACAATATTATTTAGCTAAACTAGTGGCGAAGACAGGTTTTCCATTCGGGAGGGTGGCGAAAACTGTTAAGGGAGCTACATATTAAAAATCTGATATTGATCCAAATTCTTAATAAAACTAAAACAAATCAACTGAAACGTAGTAGTTTTTATAGAAGTTTTATTTAAGTGATACAAAACCAGTTTATCATGTATTAAAGCTGAAAATAATATGTAATCAATATGCCTAGAATTTTTCAGCGGGAACGAGCTCCCTTGGGTACGCTTCCGAACTTAGTACTCAAATTTTTGAGGAAAAAAAAATAGAAGAGGAAAACCAATGAATATTGTGTGTTTCAATTAACCACACAAGTAGTAATGAAGGTAAGAGACAGCGCATGGAATGTATTGGGTTGAGGAATAATTCGTGAGCGTTTTTTCAAGTTAAAAAAATATATTCATAAATGAAACGCTTTCGCAAAATATTTCATGTCATTTGGTAGATAATTTTTTGCTATAATAGATGGTGTGTTTGATTTTCATGTGCCTTTAATTTTTGCTTTCATTTTCAGCTCATTAAATGGAATGTCAAGTGGACAAAATCGAGCATTTTCAACACCATCTGCTTTTCGCATTTAATTTCTTGCAATTTCGTTTAAAACAATGCATACTATATACCTAGATATTACATGAAATAAAGTATCGTAATAAATGTTTTGGGTGTAATGTGTTCATGCATTGAAGTATTGTATAGTCTTGCATGTAATGCTTGAATGAAATTATTTAAAAACGCTCACGAATTATTCCTCAACCTAATACATCCCTAGCTGACATCCTCAGTTTTAACGTCTTGACTTGTGTTGAATGGGCCCAGCACAGCCAGGTGATGAAAGAGTAGCTCAACAGTTGACGGTGGGTGGTGATGACTAGCTGCCTTCCTTCCAGTCTTTCACTGCTAAGATTAGGACGGCTAGCGCAGATAGCCCTCGCGTAGCTCTGTGCGAAATTCTAAACACATTAAATTCCAAATTGTTTTCTATGCGTTTTATTCTATTATAACACTCAGAGTCATTTTATTTATTGTAATGCTTATTATGTTAATTGTTATATTTTTATATTAGAATAAATAACTTACAGTACCTTATAGTCTTTATTGCTCATAAGGAAGCCATACGTATTTATCGTAATCTCAGTAAAAGTATATGTATTATCTTAGGAACAAACAACATCTATTTAAGATTATCTAAATTTTCCACTCAGGGATTACCCCAGCTCCCCTTGTCTTCGTCACTTGCATCTTGGGCTTCACCACGAGACTATAGCTTGATAAAATTGTCACGAATGTTCAAATTGTTTTGTTTGTTTGTTTGTTTTAATTTCGCACACGAGGGCTATCTGCGCTAGTCGTCCCTAATTTAGCAGTGTGAGACTCAAATTGTTTAATCACGAGAAACATATTTTAGACAGCTTATATAAACAAATGATACAGAATTTCGAATTATGCAAGTTATTTGTTTGTAATTAAACAAAAGCTACACAATGGGCTAACTGTGCTCTGCCCACGATGGATATCGAAACTTGGTTTCTCGCGTTGTAAGTCTGCAGATATATCGCTGTGCCACTGGAGGGTGCTGGAAGTTATTAAATAATTTTATTATAAGATAAACACGTTTATATATATATATATATAAAATATATATATAAAAATAAATATATTTATTGATCACTGCCCAAATTAATAAATCAATTACATACATTTAGAGTAATCGTCTGTTTAAATTTCGTAACGTTGGCATCTAGTAACTTCGCAATATGTTTATTTCGTGTCAGCCTGGCCCGGCATGGCCAAGCGTGTTAAGGCGTGCGACTCGTAATCTGAGGGTCGCGGGTTTGCATCCCGGTCGCGCCAAACATGCTCGCCCTTTCAGCCGTGGGGGTGTTATAATGTAATGATCAATCCCACTATTCGGTGGTAAAAGAGTAGCCCAAGAGTTGGCGGTGGGTGGTGATGACTAGCTGCCTTACACTGCTAAATTAGGGACGGCTACTACAGATAGCCCTCGAGTAGCTTTGTGCGAAATTCAAAAACAAACAAATTTCATGTTTACATTAAGCGGTAAAAAGTATTGAAGAGGTGTCCTACGTGATCAAGCAATTCTTTTCTCCCTAGAACAACGACCCGCTCCAACAAATTGCCAATTGGTGTCTCCTTGTAAGTTTGTATTCAAGTGAATCAAAATTAGCCATACATTGTACAATATGTTATCTCCATGAGCTCAGCACAATGTGACTATAATCTTCAATGTGAAGTTCAGTTGATTGTGGGTAATATCCCATTATTCTAAAACAAATTTATCGAGAACTGTGTATTTTATCAGAGGGAGCCAATGAAACATTTTGCTAAAACCAGTCAATTTTGTCAGAAGCATATCACTTCTTGAATGCTTTTCACAACAAATCTAGCATATGAAGATGATAGTTCACCAGTGCCTCTTTCAAACGTCTGATTACAGAGAACTCTATAGACATTGTAGTTTGTGACTTGACCACAATTTATATGAAAGTTCATAAATACGTTTTATTCTTTCATATGTGAAAGTTTTGTTTTACTTGATTAGATTTTGTACTGTTGATTGAGACATGTCGATGGCTTTTGTAAGAAACTTCTGTGTTAATATACTCACCTATCACAATATGCCACGCCCCCTTTTTTACTAGGACGACTTGTTGCAGGTCTCTACTTGAATGATCCTCGTACCCTAAGTTCATCCATATATCTCTGTTTTCCAATTGCATTGTAAAATAGATATCCCTGTCTTGAAAATTCTGAACTCCCACAAGGAAGATATATATATGGTTTTGTGGGGTCTATTCATTTTAAATATGAAAACTTTAGTGTAACAGTTTAATGCTTAAGGTTTTTCAAAGCTTCATTTGCGATATTCAAGTAATATTTCGTATTTCAAGATGAGTATATATATATATCTTTAGCTTAACATGGCGTACATTTTTATTTAGTATTTTCTATTTGACCTAAGTTACAAGGGTTACCTACATGGTCTCACCAGGACTCATTTTTTTATATTAAGGTATTTTATATCTTTTATCACACACAGAGAGAATCACTTGTTTAATTGTTCACTCTGTTACGTTTTATTTTATTTTAACGTTTCTTTGTAGTTTAACATGTAAAAATTATTAAATATTTCTTCTTTGGATAAACTTATGTCTTAGCTAATTGTCTGCAACTTATCTAGTGCAACTCATTAGGAAATATATCCCCAAGCCCGAGATCTGAGAACCTTCAGTCATTGGCAAGACTAGCTTCACAATTTCACTGGTTATCGAAAAGATGCTACGCTCATTAGAAATTGTAAATTTTACGTAAAAAAATATAAAGATATAAAAAAGTGAGTCAATTGAAAATGTTTAGAATTGTAGTTTAAATCAGTAATTGACATGTTAACCTCATATAAAAAGAGTTTTAAAATATTATTCTACAGTGATGTTGTAGCAATAAGAAGAATTATTTGGCACACAGTTAAAGATAAAGAAAATTTGTATTTTAATATATTTTATGGTAACCAGGTACAAATAGAAATGTACAAATTCTGTTGCCAGTTGAACTCTGATAAACCTATACTTATATATAATCAACGTTTTCTAGTGATCTTATGAGTGTTTGAAATTATCAAATGCAAAAAAAAAGAAAATCATACCACTTGTTTTTGTTACCTTAATGGTGATAAACATTTTTAATAATAAATTACTACTTCAAGTATTTTTGTAATTTAACTTCAAAAAAATAAGACATATGTAGAAAATGCTAGTAAAGATATTTCAAACTTATTACCAATGTGATATTAAACAGATAGATTGTTCACAAAAAAATTACAAAAGAGATTGATAATTTCAATAAAACAACCACATTATTAAAAACTAAACTTAAGTTTTAGTACTTGAAAAAACAAAGAATTTTATCAATTTGCACTTTAAAAACTATTAAAAAGTATGATACCACAACAAGTGCATTGAAGTTTTGATTTGAACCTACAAATTAAATATTTTAAAGCCTTGATATACTATGCACGCATTAAATATCACATACACAGAGTTAGCATTATTTTTGTACCTTACACACGCATTAAGATTTTAAAAACGATTGTGAAAAGTGTTAGAATTTGAGCATTTGTTTCAGAAGTTAATTCTTCCAAAATGCAACATAAACAGGTGGCTCATAAACATGTTAAAATTGTGGTAATACTACACACCCATTCTTTGGAGATTTAACAGTTGAGTGTGTTATATTAAAAAGATTTTTAGTGTACAAATAAGCAAGTCGTACAATAACCACAGCCAAGATAAAGTTGCAGTGGAATGTCAGGTAGCAGAACTACATTTTGACATTGTTTTAATTATGGAGGTAGTGTGAGACCACTGAAAATTGGTCACTTTTTGGAAAAGGTATGTCACAGCAGTTTTTGATGCAAAATAATCACAGACTCAAATGATAAAGATGTGTTCAGACCAGGAATTTAGAATTTTAAAGATTACGCTATTCCTTATACTTAATGGAAGTGGAAAACAAAGTAACATGGATCAGCTTAGGGTGAAAAAGACCATCAAGAAAGAGACCTCTAACACTTACACTTCAGCCAACATCTTGTAAAAGGTGAGAATCCACAAACACAAAGGTCAGTGACAAAAACTAACTATTTGCTCCATACAACAGAATGCAGCATAATCAAGAATAATCTCTGTTTGAAAAGGGAGCATAAATTACAGGCACACACAAGTTGCTTCCATGAAATATCTATTCAACCATCTTCTTCAAACAGCTGGAGAATGAAATTGGTATTCAAGTTATTCCACATGAATAGTGAATAAATGAAGAATGTTGTAGGTTCAATTAGTGAAGACAACTAAAACTACATATGTATATATATATATATTGTACATACAACCTTTCAGGAAATTACCTTTTTCATGTATTTTACACAGTTTTATGCCGTATGAATAGTGGTCAAGTTATAAGATGCAGAATCTATGAAATTGTGCATGATCAGTTTGTTAAAACAAGTGCTCGAAAATTGTCATCCTTGCACATCAGATGGATTGTTGAAAGTCACAGGGAGGAGGAGTGTGCTTTGTGCATAACAACTTTATGATAAAGACTTTTGAAATGAAAACTACCCTGCAGTGCTTTTGTCAAGTTGCACAAACATAAGACTGAACATGAGTGGATGTGACAGCACGGACTGTCTCGGGTGGTTTGAAAATCAATTCAACATAACACACTCAACCTCTGTACACGTGGCCTAAATAAAGAAGTATCACAAAGTACAGGTTAATTACAAAAATTCTAACAGACAAAGAAGAAAAACACATTATTCTATAACATTAGACAATTTCCACCAAAAAAAGAAGAAATATAGGATTATTTTCTAACAAAAAGCAAAAAAGTAGAAATTACTTGCAGGAACAGAAAAAATATCCAACAAGCAAAACATCTTGAATAAAATCTCTAAGAAGGCTTGGTAACTTGGATGAATTTCATATCAATTTTAACTACAGTAGATTTGAACTTTCATGGAATGATTTGGGTAATATAAACTAGTGAATAGTTTTTTCTGGAAAAAACAACAAGTAATTATTTATTAATTTTTGAATTATCTGGCATTATGATAACATAATTAAACTTACTTTCTTCAGAGAATTAATAATTATTAAAAAGCTTTAATGAAACGTACCTTCATCATTATTTGTTTTGTATTCTAGACTGTTCTTATATAAAAAAAACATTCAAACATTTTTCTTTACAGTTCCTAGTTTTCAAACTAATATTTTATACACTGCTAGATTATAAACTTTAGTTGTTTGAAACTTTTCTGAATCCACAATTTTCTGCATATCATCACAAAGACACTCTTTATTTCATAAGCTAATATCATATCAGAAAAATAAACATTGTCACCACATCTTTGTACAGCAATAGTTATATGATAAGGAATATTATTTGGTTTCAAATGTAAAACAAGTTTATTATAAGCCTTACCATATTTCTTAGTTTTCTTTAAAACCAGGAATATTATATTATGAAAACAATTTTTATGCTCTGTAAGAACTCCACCAAATGCTGCATGAGACCAGTTAGTGAACATGTGATGGCAGTGTCCAAAAGGTTCATGTATAGATAAAAATAACACTTTTAAACACTGCATTTGTTAAATTGTATAAAACATCTTTCTCCTAAGAACATTCTTTACTCTGAGTTATTGGTACATAAAAAGAAGACAGTGTAGGTTACACACAGCTTTTTGTCAAGTAAAATATCTTTCTTGGCAGGATGGTTTTTACTAAAATTATGACATTCCAAAACTAGTAGGTTTATTTCTGAGAACACAATTTCAAAGATTTTTAAGACACAAGGCTGTGACACACAAGCATGGTAAGTTGTGTCACACTTATCACAAACATATGTTACCTAAAAATTATCTTTTAGAAATGAGTCAACCATTAAAATATAATGCCAACAAATGTTTAACAATATGGGTTCTGTGAAAAAAATGTTTTGTTTATTAGTATTTAAAGAATCATCTTCTTTTTGCAGAATAGATTTTTAAACCATAATTTCTGGATTTGAAATATAAACATATCATAAATATTTGGGCATCCAAAGTAACACAAAAAGTTAATGCCAGAGTTAAAAAAGGTGAATTTTATCCACTCTTCTGTGACAAGTGACTTTTATAAGTAAAAACAAATTTTGTATTTATATATTAAAATATATATAAAAATTAAATATGTTGCCCAGTTAGTAAGAGTGTTATTTACATGGCTTGGATAAGCATCTATAAATATATCTGTAACTCAAAAACAAACCTCACTTATGATAATAAATCTCAAAATCCTTAAGCCACTCACAAATAAACAACAAAAAACACTGATAAACAACTAAAAAAAGTTATATGTTATGCCAACATCACACATTAGCTTTAGCGTACCTACTCAGAAAAGTTCTAAATAAAAGCAAAATGTTGAACATCACTTAGTTTATACTTTTAAGTTCATTTATCACTGCTTGTTTACTTGACAAACAAGCTTTGTTAATGACAAATCAAATATTTTTGACATTTACAAGGTATCACACTAATGTAAAAATGTTCTTATTATTGTTTCTAATTTCCATGTATTTGGTTTTTAGATGTTGTCACAACTAAAATATTTTTACTAAAATTATACATTTCCATCTTTCCAGATGTTGATAGTCCATAATAATATCAGTTCATTAAAATATTTTGTTAAGACTGAATCATTAAATAACTTTCCTTCATCTAAGCATATATATATATATATATATATATAGATGATTAGAATTAATTGGATAAAGCATGCTATATTTACTTCTCAAGTTATTTGTTTGAGTTTTTAAACAGAAAACTACATGAATGACTATTTGCACTCAGTTTGCTACAGCGAATTAAACCCTGGATTTTTCTGTTGTATATCCATAAATTTACCATTGACCCATCAGGGGACTTCTGAAGATATACTGGTAAGACTACGTGGACAAATATACCTTGAATTTGAACAAAGATTTTATTTTCTTATGTTTAACTCTTACTTATTAAAGTTTTGCAAACTGTTAACCTTCTATAATTGTAAGTATTCCTTGTGACCCTATGAAGAAAAAATATTGTAATGACCACAAAGGTCCTGAAACTACAAAATTCAATAAATGTACTTAGCTTACTGCTAAATTTAAAAAAAACAAATGAATCATACAACTTAGTCAGTAGTAAGTGAAATACCTGCTAATTTATTTTGCAATTTGTTTTGTAACACTACTGGTAAGTATCCTTTGTGAGAAACAATAAATATAACAAGCCGCATTCAATTTTCAATTAACAATCCTTTTAACCCCTATATAAATAAACAAAATTATAATTTGAACTTTGACATTTAGAAGTAAGCTGATAATTCCATTTTTAAAATAAGATCTTAAAGAAGGTTTAACTTACCCCAAACCAATTCAATAATACAAGACCTTAAATCAGGGCTTAAGTTGCCCTGAACAAGTGTAGAAGCAACCCAAATAAGCAGAAATAAGGAGATTCTTTATCAAACATAGGATGGTCATTTCAAAAGCATGTACAAGAGGCTTTGTAGATGAGATGAATATAATATCCTGATAAGGGAAAAATAATGAAACATTGATATATCTACTGTTTGTTTCTTTAGATTTTATTGTAAAACTGCACAATGGGATATCATTATCTCACTGTGTCCACAATGTGGAGCAAACTCTAAATTTTGGTGTTAAAACCCTCAAGTCAGTAGCAATATTTCAGATTTCAACAGTGGGAGAAGAAGGCTTTCACTAGAGATTCAAAGGTGAAAATGCATATGTTTATATATTATTCCTAAACTAAACAAAGAGTGTTTAATTTGAAGATACACCATACTGTCTCCAAATTATCTCGAGTTTTCACAATGCTCTATATGTGTTGTGTGAATTATTAATGAACCTGTACTGTGTGAGTGAAAATTATTCAACTATAAATACGTGTACTGCATGTGTCCAACACCTTAGAGTCTATTAAATCTATGTCATTTTTTGTGTCTGCTAGAGTACATCTATACATTTAAACCAGGTAATAAGGTTCTCAAGCTTATGCCACATTATGATGTTTCACGTATTACTGAAATATAATAATACGTCCTAATTATACTGTGTTTCAGTAATACTACTTGTGTGTTTCCTGTTGTTCCTTCATCACAGAACCAATCCACATGTTTACATATTTATGTGAAACAACATCAAGTTAAGTGATGCTAGCCAATCTAAGCTAATATTTAAAAGAAACTAAATATCTCTTCTTTGTTTCACATTTACAATTACTTCACTCTGTCTGTACATTGTTAAATATACCTTCCATACAAATACCTTATTTAACATATACAATTCACAAAAACATAATAATTAGGTGCCAATAAAAATTAAATTATCTCCAATAACATACTTTTAAAACACTAGCAAAATATCTTTCTCTCTCTCATGTATTTTGTTTTGTTTTTTTTTTACATTGTAAAGAATTATACTGAAAAACATTTTTAATAACTTTTGAAACAGTAACTTTACACACCTTTTTCTGTACAATCTACACGGGAAATAAAAACCTTTCTGATGTCCATGCACATATAAGGTATAAAAAATAACCAAAAGATACGTACCATAAATATTTAACAGTAATAAATGGCTCAATTAGTGGCATTGTAAACAACAAAAGTATAAATGTAGTCAGGGCCATATAGATTCTTAAGAAATGTAGACAAAATTAAAAAAAAACAAAACAAGTGCAGATGAAACAAGCCTTACAAACCCAACAATACACTGGGTTAAATATTTGTTGCAGACTCCAACTTTGACAGAATATAATTGTCAATTGATGTGTCACTAATTAACCTATAGAAAAACAGGTGTTCCAGACAGGTGAGCCCAATACTTCGGAGTGCAGGGAGTCTCAGAAGTAACTTTGCAAAACGGCCTTGTTGATCAGGGTACACTTGTTTACAGTACTCTTCCAGCGATGCATAGACCTTTTCTCTCAAAGATTCTACATGCTGTACAGACTTTAACTTTTTGGCTTCTGTGAGAGTAAAAATATAACGACTCGTAGAAGCTCCATAACAGTATAAGATAATTCTGTAGCTTTCTCACTTACTGTCTTATTATAAATATACAAGTAACACCTTAATAAACACTAGCTTTAGAATTTTAAGTTCATTTGATACACTGTATTCAACTTATAAGTTTATTATCGACTTGCTGTTAAGACATGTTCCAGAAAGAAATTCAATCAAACTAAGATATAAGTAACAAATGATGATCAATAGTTTTAGAAATCTCTCTATACTTCACCAGACAACAGTATTCTCATTGAAAATTCATCTTGTATTTTATTGGCTACAAATTTATAGTATAGGCAATTTTAATCTTCATTGAAAGAAACATGATAGTATAGTAATTAATATTAATTCAATGCTAGAGAAACATCACATGAAATTTTATTGAACAAGTTTTAGAAGCAAAAAAACATAAAAAGTCATTTTTTTTCTTATTTCATTTTTTTTACCAAATATTTATTTTTTTAGTATTTGTTTGGATTAACATGTACACCCACAAAGTTAAGAGTTAGTTAAGTTACAGCTAGCTTTTATACTAATGCTAAAAAAAGCACATAGATATGACTGGTAACCTCATACCAGTATATGTCCCTTTTTAAGTAAAAACAAATCATATTATATTATACAAGGTTTTAGAGTATTTCTTAACTAATTTAATGAAAACAATAGTGCTAATCATTTTGATTTATTCAACCATCCAATATTGATTTAAAATAAATTTATGACAAAAAACAAAACCACACTTTTAGTAATTAATATCTTCTTTTGTAAAATGTTTGTATACACTTTAATTAAATTTTAAAAATTTTACTGTATATTTCCCATACCTGGGTTAAATAAGACAACTGCCCGTAAGCAGCCAAGTTCAGTTTTGTCCATTTTCATCTCTCGCATCTTAGCAACCAATTCTGTGAGCACTCTGTCAAAGATAGCTCCCATTCCTGCACTGTGAGCACTGTTTCTCTGTACTACCAATCCTGTTGCTAGGACTATTCCATCTTTCACTGAAATAGACCGATGAGAAATAGCGGCAATCAGCAGCTCATTCCAACCTATAAATACAGTTAACACGTACAGGTGAAAATATGCAGACCAATGTGAAATCTAATATATTCATATAAATTCTTTATATAATATATAAAATATATTACATGAAGAAACTTTATTTGGAGATGATTGGCTAACAGTATTTAAAAACAAACACGCTAAACCTTTAAACTACACCTGACTATAGATAGTCATTCAGAAAGAAAGAAAGCTACCAATTCATTACTTACTGTTCAGCATTTCTTTGTTTTATAAACAAAACTGTAGATTTTTCATTTTACTTAGCATTAAAAAAATTTAGTTTAAAGCTTTACAACTGACATTTCCAGAAAACTTTATACCAATACTCTGTTTATTTGAGCACTTACACTAGGCCTTTTGCTATATCTAATTTATTTTTTCTGACGTATTACATATGAGAATTCAAAACAATTTTAAACTGACCTTTACACAATTCTTATATAGAATATGTTAATTTTCCATGTTTAAAAAAATCTTAACTTAAATGATCCCATTTTAAATTTAAATCTAACACAAAAATATTTAAAAAAATAGCTTTTATGTACTTGCACTGAACCAATGATACCATATTTACCACTAGTAAAAACATGTATAATGTTTTGGCAAGTTATTAAAAGTAAGAACAACTGTACATTAAACCTGCCTGTTTTCAGTAAAAGCACTTGATCTTCTAAAGGTAACTCTGTGAAATGAGGGATGTGTTTTGCCCACTCCACCAGCTGGTGCAACTGGCAGTCAGCAGCTTTACAGATGTTGGCTAAAGGTTCCTTCTGTGAAACAGCACAACAAATTAGATAACCACATTGAAGGAAAATTTGTTGTCATTGTCAGCAAAACAAAAGTGGAAATCTTTATACAACTATAAAAAATGGACTTTACAAACTTATAAATGTACCCATACATTGTAAATTTAAAACACAGACGGATTACTATTACAAAGAACACTTATAATGTAACATTTTGTACTAAAGAACTGACTTAAGATAGTATGATAAAGTAATTGTTTGTTTAGATAGAGCCAAGATGAGAAAAGCAAATTATATGATGAAAAACTGATATAGATAAGACTGCTTTAAAAATAGAAACATATTTATATTATTTGTTATTTCATATAAAAAATATTATTCTCTTACAACTATAAAGTTCCTTATTCTGAAAATTTCAAGATAAAATACTATATATTCTTTACAACCATATGGTACCATATTATCATTTAAGAAGACCTGTATTAACAGTGGAAATACTGTTTTTCATATTGGATAAGCAAGCCTATACAAAAGTTGTTTTAACTACTGGTTCATATAAACCTCAAATAAATTACACATTGCTGTGTGCTGTTAAAAATGTAAAATAATCATAGCACATCATTAACTTGACTTATGTTTAGAGAATATGACATCTAACTCCATAAACTGATTATTCTGTAAAATATTTAATTACAATAATTATTCAGATTTATACATAATACAGAATTATGTGTACTACTTTATAATTCCATCACATAAAAATCATTTACAAAAAAACTAGTCTTTCTTCCTGTCTGTCTGCCTACAATACACGATACTAAATTATGTAAAATAAAATAAATATGTATAAATAATTTCCACTGACAGCTAGGATTACTTATTTAATCTAAGATAACATTTATTCCTAATGCTCTAATTTGAGTTTGATAATCAAAAACAGTTGTGATTTATTATTATAAAAACATTTTGAAAGAGTACAGAACACCTAATTAAAGAAGTACCTATAACACTATGTAACAGAATTTTTACTTTTTCTTGTTCCTGGACAGAAAATGTTATTTTCCATTGGCTTATGCTTAAACTAAATGGAAAAGACCTATTTTTCTCTTCAAACTTTGCTTTTGTGACCTGGGAGCATATAACTAAAACATGATGGGAGACTATATTTGGTGGCTGATATGTGAAAGTGATTTACATTACAGTCATAAATTTCGAAAAACTACTCACTTATAAACATTTTTGTATAACTTCAGTATAAATACATGTAAATCTTGATTCATATGTTGTTTTATTCAGACCTTATGTAAATGAAAATGTGCAAATTTGCCTGTTTTTACATATAAAATAGGTTAATTTCTAAATTTCATTATCCAGGTCACAAAAGCAAAGTTTGAAGGGAAAAATGTCCATTTTCTCTACTTATGCAACATAAGCAATTAATAAATAACACATACTATCCAGGAACAAAATTTGTGTTATATAGTATAATGTTTACTTTTGCTGACTTAGGCCACTTCTCTTATTTAAGACCAATAAAGTAGGAGCACAATATTTAAGACAGACTAGCATTTTACCCTTACGATTTTCTGTATTTGTCCTTGTGAAGTATATACCATAACTATTTACCATATATTCAACTTCAGAACAGAAATTGTTTTAATAATTTGTAGCAGTATTCCAACTTATATTTGGTTCACATCAGTTATGTCTGCCGTAAAACTCTATCATTATTGAGGTTATGGTGCTACGAAGGTTACACAAGTGACTCACAGTGAAAAAAATTATACAAGCTGAGATTTAGACCAAATTTTTGGTCAGTCCAGGAAGGTATCACAGCATACTTCCCCACAAATCCATTGTTACTTTTTACAACGAACTGGACATGCAAAGATTTTTTAATATTTTTTTCTGTTTGTCTGTAAGTGTTAATACTCATACAAAATAAGGACAGATAAATAATCTACTTGAATTTCAGAGCTATAGAAAATAATTTCACATTCATTCCACTATGAAAAGGAATTGACACTAATTACATATCTTAAATAAATTTAACAGCATCGTTAATTTTAGCTTCTTACTGATTATTATTAATGTAACAAGAATGTAGACTTACCTAATAATTTCACATTATTAGGTACATATTGTAATATAACTTCAATTTGCTTTAAGTCAGGTATAAAGTAAGGAATAACTCACATTCATGTCTATTTCTTCATTTTTGGGCTCAACACAAAGCTCTGCTTCTAAGATGCGTTCTATGGGTACATCATGTGAAGTATTACATGTGCTTTCCACTTCATTCTCATTTTTATCTTTTGTTCTATGACGTTCTTCTTGCACTGCTATAAGAAGAGAAGATACAGTACACAAGAAAAATCTAAGGCCAACACACACCTCCATTATTTGATCTGTAAAAAACCTATTTTGTTATATCAAATAATAGAGGTATGTTGGCCTTACCCTTTTCTTGTCTAAGGCCAACACACACCTCCATTATTTGATCTGTAAAAAACCTATTTTTTTAATACAAATAATAAGGCCAACATACACCTCCATTATTTGATTTGTAAAATAGTGGAACTATTACTTTACACAAGCAACATTCTCTACTTGTAATTTTGATGCTAGAAGACCAGTAGGAAATGTTTTGGGGAATTACTGTATTTCCTTTTAAAAAGCTAATAATATTTAAAATGTATAAAGTTCAAACACCTCAATAGCAGGTACTCCTCTACATCTCAAACATTTATAAACAAATTGCTTCAAATTTGTGAAACCTTTTAATATATTCTTATTATTCTTCAAAATGAAATAAAATATTCCAACATATAAATATTATAAATTCATCCCAAAAACAAGTAATCGCATACTCTCAACATACAATTAGTTCAAAGTACAATCTTAAAATTCATGTAAAATATAAAGAAAACTACATATATCACACCCAACCAAAGTATGAACAGATCAACTTACTGCAACAAATGTGAAGAGCAGATTCATAAATTTATGGTCTTAGCAAGACAAACATGAACAATGATACAATACTAAACTATCATGAGTTTCAAGGCAGCGACAAATATCATAACATTTATTAATAACACCTTTGTAGAACTTTAAGTAGTCACTTCTATTCACACAAATCTATTTACAGCTGAGAAATTAGTAATGATTCTCTCCTTAAAAAAAACACACTTCAAGAAAATGTATCTTAATTAATAAATAATTAAATAATAATCACTTTACCCTTATCTTTGTACACATGGCTGTGATATTAAAGCACTTGTGCACTGAGAACAATTAGAATTACTAACTGAAACATACAAGTGAAAGTTCTGTAATTTTCACATTACATTTTGTGACCTTGAACAATAATATTGTATGAACTAATAATATGTGTCAGTGTTATTAAATTTTGGCTTAGTCTTAAAATTTATTTATACCTTACACTAATGGTTAACGGTAGCCTGTGAGGGATTTTAATCCCCAGTTACATTGTGATGTTTGTTTGTTTTGAAATTTGCACAAAGTTACATGAGGGACTATCTGCAATAGCCATCCCTAATTTAGCAGTGGAAGGCTACAAGGAAGGCAACTATTCATTACTACCCAATACCAAGTCTTGGGCTACTCTTTTACTAATGAATTGTAAGTTGATCATTACAATATAACACCTCCATGAATGACAAAGCAAACATGTTTGGTAAGACTGGGGTTCGAATCCACGAGCCAAGTGGCCTAACAACCTGCCCACACCAAGCCAGCCATTGTGATGTTAAAAAATAATATTGTACGTAATGAAAAGTCCTTCAGAAAACTAGCATAAAAGCACCCAAATAAATAGCAAGTTATTTGTAAATGGTAACAATGTATTAAAAGATGGAAATTGGTAGATAACTGCTTGGAAACTTACACAAAAATTATGAAATGATTTAGTATTTTATTAGAATATACTTCAACATAGACTATCAGTTTCCATTGAAAGTACAGACTTACCTTCTCTTTTCATACCCATAATCAGACATTTTTGGTAACGACAGTACTGACAACGATTTCTCTGACGTTTGTCAACTATACAGTTTCTTTCTTCTCTACAAGCATAGGTCAAATCTTTGCGAACTGTTCTTTTAAAAAATCCCTTACAGCCTTCACAACTAAAATGTAAATACCAAAACAGTTAATTAATGTTTTAAATAAATAATCTTTTATGGATAAATAACATTTTCTTCAGCAAATTTAGGTTAAAGCATCAGAATTCAAAGAATTTATAGATAATACTTAAGTCAAAAATAAGTTAATTTTCATATTTCAAGTTTGCTTTTTTTCCCAAGATAAAGTGATAAAGAAACTATTACTTAGAAATTCTTTTGCCCTCTTACTCTCATTTGAAGGTCACACAAAATTCTTGCTACATATACAAATTAAATTATTAAAGAAATACATTTTGTTTGTTTTTTGTTTGAATTTTGCACAAAACTACACAAGAACTATCTGTGCTAGTGGTTTAACTAAAACTCACGTGTGTCTACATGTTCCTCTGTGGTAGTATTCATTAACTAAGAGCAAATGGATCAATAATCTTTCTGACACTGAATAAATAAACTAATTCTCTATCACATTTTTCATTACATCAAAGAATGTTTGTTTGTTTTGAATTTTGTGCAAAGTTACATGAGGGCTAGCTGCTCTAGCTGTCCCTAATTTAGCAGTGTAGAACTAGAGAGAAAGCAGCTAGTCATCATCACCCACCACCAACTTTTGGGGTACCATTTTACCAACAAATAGTGGGACTGACTGTAACATTATAATGCTCCTAATGCTGAACGGGCAAACGTGTTTGGTGTGACAGGGATTCGAATCTGCTCTTTTACCAATGAATAATGTGATTGACCATCATATTATAATGCCCCCACAGCTGAAAGGGTGAGCATGTTTGGCATCACGTGAATCTCGACATATGTAATAGAAATAACTAAGCAACTTCCTCTTCAAGTGGTTCGTGAAAAACGTTCAAGAGAACTAAGAAAATTTACCTCCTCAAAATGGAAATGCTTAAACTGTAGCTTAAACTTGGAACATTCAAAACTAATGTAACTGTAGAATTAATGTTTAAGTAGAAATACTATTCATGAAATATTATAATGTAATTTTATGCATAATGAAACCATTACTTTTTTAGTAATTACTGGAGGATTTTTACAAAAGAAACACTTAAGCACTACAATATTCTAAGGAGTCATATATAAATATTGTGACCCTTGCACCTCATGATAAGTTTTTGTTGAAATTTTAGTATTTAAAAAAAATCATACATTTTACATAATTCCTTTTAAAAATGTTCAAACAAACTATTTGTCCAGTAAATCTATAATTAAAAGAGCATATTCAACTTGAATTTAAAAAGTAATGTGTGCATGCACACACACTCATATATAGTAAACATTCAATACTTGTTTAAATTACAAATGGTAACTATGATCATGTCATCTGGATTATCATGTTTGTTTGTTTGTTTTTGAATTTTGCACAAAGCTACATGAGGGCTATCTGCTCTAGCCATCACTAATTTAGCAGTGTAAGACAAGAGGCAAGGCAGCTAGTCATTACCACCCACCACCAACTCTTGGGCTACTCTTTTACCAATGAATAATGTGATTGACCATCATATTATAATGCCCCCACGGCTGAAAGGGCAAGCATGTTTGGTGCAACCAGGATTCGAACCAGCGACCCTCAGATTACGAGTCGATTGCCTTAACACGCTTGGCCATGCCGGGCCAGGATTGTCATGAGTTTGACCATTTACAAATATGTTTTACATGCTCAAAAATTTACTAGAAGGCTTAGGATTTGTTTTCATATCACTTTGATGGAAGAAAATGATTTGATTATTATTGCTAGCTAAAGAAGCATGTACACAACATATTACTCTACTTTACAAGTCTTAAATAGACTAATAAATAGAAAAAAATTAATCAAATATTACATTTATGCATATATACAGTTATATTAGGAGCAAAACCAATTTGTTATATATTGTTTTTGCATATTTTGTTATTTCAAATTAATTACTGGTTGATCTACAACATATGAAAAAAAAATGCTACTAATTACAAGAACAACTGAGAAAATAGTTAAATAAATTTCTCCTTTTTATTAATGAACAAATAAATTTGTTATAAAAAGGTAATATAGAAAAACAAACAAACAAACAAACCAAAAATTAAATTTAATATAAAATTACAGTTATCTTCAAAAGGAAGTACCAATTTGCTAAATACGAATACTCATTTGAAAATTTTCTTCCTTGTTTTAAGCAATTCACTAAAACACAACTTATATTATATGTAATATATTATTATTCTTTCTTATGATGTAAATATATACAGTAGAAGTAACTAAATTGTTAGAGTCTAATTTAAAAGACAAATGGAGCCAAGTAATTTGTTTGGAAAAAATAAGTAGAATTTTTAAAGTGTTTTCAGGCTCTTCTCCATAAACAGCTAATAAATGTCATATCTAGCAACAAATATGTCATATAATAATGTTGTCATAAATTGTCATTTCCAGTAAGTTTCAACTAATGTTTGTTTTTGTTTTTTGAATTTTGTGCAAAGCTACTCGAGGAGCTATCTGTGCTAGCCATCCCTAATTTAGCAGTGTAAGGCTAGAGGGAAGACAGCAAGTCATCACCACTCACAGCCAACTCTTTTACCAATGAATAGTGGGATTGACTGTCACATAATAATTCCCCCATGGTTGAAAGGGCAAGCATGTTTGGTGTGAGGGGGATTCAAACCTGTGACCCTCAGATGATGCCTTAACCCACCTGCCTATGCTGGGCTATTCAACTAATGTAAGAAATTCGCAGTCTAAGAAAATTATGCTAAAACATTAATACAACAACAAAAAAAAACGTTACATTTTATACACTTTAATTATAAAACATGTTAAACTAAGTCTGAAGCTAATCTATAGTGTATAAAATAACGTTTAGAAAATTCTAATTAATATTTAAGTAATGTAACTTTGGCTCTGTCACTGATGAAGCCTGCAACAAAAGTTGATAAAAATTAGTTTACTATTCAAAAACTAGAGGCAAAAAAAAAGTTGAAGAAATGATATGAAGATAAACAGTGCGTAGGATGATACATGGTGGTACACCAGTGACAAAATGTTTGCCAAAAATTACATTAATAAGAAATGTGACCATCCCAAGCTGCTAATCATGCTCTACAGTGATTAATCACACTTTCAATGAAGTAGCTAATGAAATTCCACAAAATTACACCCTATTCTTCATAAAAAACAACTGTCAACTGGAAAAGGGATAGAAATGGGTGAATTTGGTCTGATACAAGTCTTCTCAGAATATCACACTGTATTTGATAAGGCTAAAGTCTGAACAAAATGCTGGCCAATATAATTTTTCAGTTTCATTGTTCATAGTTCTGACTCCATGTGGTTTGGCATTACTATTCATTAAGATTAAGGAGCTGCCACGAGCATATATGTGAACATAACGTTTAAGGATGTCATTTTTATATTTCAGATCACCTATAGAACAACTCTGCATGTCACAGAAATCTGTGCAGTTCTTGGTCGAAATGACAACCCAAAACCTTCAAAGGCTCTCCTTTCCTGAATGCAGCAATCCAACAACTGTTCATTACATGTTCTCAAGATCTTAATTCATTGAAATTCCCTTGATTGTAATATAATAAGTAATTAAAGTTTTAGAGGTGTAAAACAGCTAATAAGCAATAATGAAATGGAGTTAGATTAATGAAAATTATTTAAAAATAAAACATTTTGATACTCAAGTAGCACTAATACAAGTATAAATCAAAAACTTAAGTAGGCCAATGTGGATCAGTCACTGAAACAGTACATACAAATGTTCTTTAATATCTATTTATAATTAGAAGAGCATTATCAAATGTACTAGATAAATACTGTTGAAAACAGCAGTGAAACAATCTAGAGTAATAGATGTGATGAAATAGTATTCATGCCCTCTTGAAAATAACTTTAAAGCCAGAGGCATAGCTAGGGTTTTCAGTGCCTGGGGACAAAATTAGTTTTCGCACCACCTCGTGACAATATGTAAGCCATAATTCCTAATTATGTAACATCAATTTGGTGCCCCCAAACCCGATGCTGTGCCCGAGGTCAGATGTACCCCCTTATCCCCCAGCTATGCCACTGTTTAAAGCAAAACTTTTGTATTCCCACTGTTCAAGTACATACCTGTATACTCCATAGTGTTTGCCTGAGGCTCTGTCACCACAAATGGAACAAAGATGTTTGGACCCACTTAATGGATGATTTGGTGGATAACTGTTCTGTTGCTGCTGTTGTTGGACCTAAAATAATACAATTTCCGCACGCAGGTTAATTTGAGTACATAAAAACAAAATACCATCAGTGATAGTGTTCTGTAAACATAAATAAACTGGATCACTTACATATGCCTTACAAATTTTAAAAAAACAACATAAACTTAAAATTAAAACAATGCTTGATATATTAATAATATAAACAATAATGATTTAGAAAATAAAAATGTCAGAAAGATCTATCAAAAGTATCATTTTATGCTTACTAACAAATTTATAATTTTTAAGGTAATTTTCTAATTGGCAGTTGGCAACACAGCTTCTATTCACCATTAGTAGTTTTACTGTAGTCCTTCAAACAGTTCCTACTTAAATATGTCACATATTCATCATCTTAATGACATATCTTTACAAGCTAACATGTTAGCTCATTTTAAGTAAACAGTGCACTGTTTTTCAGTAGGCAGCATTCTGATGTTAGTTTTCTCTGATTACCTATCTGTCTTTCCCATCTTTTGGCCTAGTGAGGCCTTATTCTCCATAACACTGTGCCATTCAATTCTCACACCAATGTTTTTCCTCCTTTACGTGCATCACTGGCCATGAACCAGTTTTTATCCTCCATCCTCAAGCAAATATCTTGATGTTTATCCTATCTTAAATAACACTGCAACCTTACCCATGTCCCTTGTTAATTATTCTATTTCTTACTCTCCCAAACCCATAGTCTAATATTCCATAGCTACACTCTTCCTGTCTTATCTTCTTCTTTTCATTCATGATCTTATTTCTTGTTGTCCTAAATCAATACCAAGGTATTTAGTAATCACAAAAACGTTTATATCTTAACCACCACTTTTATTAGTACTCTATTACCTATTATCCTAAACTGACACCAAGATGCTTAAAAAACTCTAAGATGTTTTAGGACAACGCGAGACTTATTAGTCCATCTCGGCTGTTCCATTCTCTAAATTAAAACTATCACTAAATAAATTTTTAAAAATATATATTAAAGCCTTATCATTCATAAATTTATCAAGCTTTTTCCTTAAACTTGTTTAAATTTACTGTCTCCACAACAACAATAGGCGGTTCACCTGTTAGAAAAATAAAACTGTCTTAGCAGAAGGTGATCCCTCTGAATCCAAACTTTATACTTATGTCCCCTGGCCTTACTATTTTCATTGTTAAGTCCAAAAAAGATGATGCATCAATACTATCAATTCCCTTTACAATCTTAAACACCTCAATCAGATCCACCCACCCATCCACCTATTTATTTTTTTCAATATATTTCAACCTCTCCTGATGTGACAGCCCCTCCATCCTAGACACCATTCTAGTAGCCTTTCTCTAAACCCTTTATAACAATTCAACGTCTTTCCTAAGGTAAGGAGCCCAAGACTAAACACAGTATTCCAAATGTGGCCTAACCAGTCACTTGTACAATGAAATTAAAACATCTTCAGACTTGTCTTCAATATTTTTATAAATACAACCTAAAATCCTATTTGTTCTACTATAAACAACAGCACACTGTTTGGATGGCTCAGAGACTGATCAACTATTACACTAAAATCCACTTCTTTCATGGCACTCTTAAGGTTAATCCCACACAAATTATAAATATAATTCAAATTATGATAACCACATGCATTATCTTACATTTATTATAAATAAAGCCTATCTGCCATTTATTTTTCCAAATCACAAAGTGATCTAAATACTTTGTAAAGTAGCTTCATCCTCCTCAAAATCAACAACAACAAAGACTTCAATGTCATCAGAAAATTTAAGTAATTTATTGACAATTCCTTTATCTCTGTCACTAATGTAAATCAAAAAGAGTAAGGGCCCTAAGACTGAGCTCTGAGATACCATACTTAAAATATTAATCCAGTTTGACTGAACTCCATCTGTAAAAACCTTCTGCTTTCTTCTATCCAGCCACTCTTCTATCCAATTTTCTAACTTATCCCTTAACACCTAATGAGATAATTTTTTACAAGCCATCTTACTGCTTATTATGATCCTAATGGACAACAGCATCTTGTTCCATTCTTCCTGTCTTAAACACATCCATTTCCTTTATTAGTGCTCTGTCACTTACTAACCCAAACCAATAACCAGATACTTTGTAAGCTCCAAGCCATTTCTGTCTTATCCACTTTTTTGTTATTCTCCATTACTTATTTTCATAACTTGTATCTCTGTATCAACTAAACTCTGGCTACTATCTTCCTGCCTAACCCACATCAAGTCAGTTTCAAGTAATTTTAACAGTACTGCCATTTTCTTTTTTTTTTAAATGTTGTGCAAAACTATACAAAGGCTATATGTGTTAGTTTGTCCTAATTTTGATACAAGAGACTGGAGAATAATTACAAACTTTTGGTTTCGGACTACGTTTATCACACTCTAAGTCCCAAATGTGTGCTTTGTCTTTTTTTTAAAATTTTGGTTGTAATGAAATGTGAAATACAGAACCTAAAATTTACAGTCCAGTACATTATGCTCACAGATTTATAGTTTTGCTTTTAACTTCATGTTCACTTCTCCAGAATTTTATTAATATATGTATGTGATATAAAATTAACTAGTTCTCAAATCTAAATACCATGTGTATATATATAATTTATAGAACCAAATACAACACTTACAGCTTGTGAAATAAAGTTACTAGCAAGAATCCCAGAAAAAGTTGGCTGTGACAAACTGCTGGTAACATTAGAATTCATTCCTGCTGTGGTTGCAGAAATGTTTGACACAGATCCTAGGCCATTGGTCACTGGTGAAGTAGTAGTAAAACCACCTAGAGTTAGTGAAAATATAGAAGTAAAATGACTACAAACATGGTACATCATCATAAAAAATGTACTAATTTATTTGTTGACTTTGAACAACCTCATGAAATGATATTTTTAAACAATTATATCTCTATGTTTCAATAACTTAAAGTGAGGTCCTGAAAGTAATACCATCTGGTAGTTCCATAAACTTTAAAGTTTAAATTGAAACAATATTTTATATCTAGTTATAAGCCAACAAATAAACAAAATGTAAAAGTTTATACATGTTAATATAATTCATATTTGTGTCCAGTCTATCCATAAACATTTTATTCTTACCACAATACTAAAAAAAACACAAACAAAATTATCACAATCCACTAATCTACCTTATTCTAAACCATTTCATGTGTACTGAACATAACAAATATATGAGAATTGATTTATCTTAGTTTTTAATAGTTCTCAAGTGCTATAATTATACATTTGTACAAAACAGCTAATCCCTGGTGTATTCTTACTCAAGATACCTAAGTTTAAAAACTCAGAAGTAACATCAGTTATTTCACACAAGTTATTAAAGTTTTCGTGTAACAATTGAAGCTATTAAAAACATAAGCAAATTACGCTGAGATCAAAGTTAATCTCTAATCATCAAAATATATCTTAGATTCAAGAACAAAATACTGGTCTGCAGAAAACAGACAAGAACTGATCACCAGCTCTGATCAATAAAACTGTTTAGTCCAGATCAGCATCTACACATGCACTTTATCTAACAGTTATTTAAATAATACAGGTTTTAAAATATCCAACCTAAAAATGTTTCTCTTAATTTGCACCTCTGATCAACTGTACTTTGAAGATAAGAAGCATCTTGAAGTTAACAAGCTTAATTTGAAATTCAATACATTGTTTCAAAAAGTAAAACTAAGCAAATGCTGTTTCAAAAATTTGTAGTCCATAGTTTAGTTTAAAAAATATTTTCAGTGATATTCATATTAATAACCTTTCTTTAATATAATAAAAATATATCATAGTGCATGCACTTAGGTATACCAGCAATAAAAGGTATGGTTCTTGTTTGTATTAAGAAATGTAGTTTATAATCTGATGAAAATTTGAATACATATATACATTCACGTAGATAGCTGTTTGGTTTGAATTACTTAACTGTGTTTTTACTATACAAGACTTCAGTAGAACCATCAGTGTTCCTAACTTATCTTGTAATCTACAATGTTATTAGAGTTCACTGTCTCAAATTCTGTGTTAATTCGTAAAGGAAGTTAGGAACTTAATTGGTGTTGTTTTTTTGTTAAATGGTAATACTTTTCAACCTTTTATAACCAGTCATATTTGTTGAAAGTAAACAAAATAAATAATATCTTTGACTATAACTTAACCACTGTAGATGTTATGTTGATCAATAGATCAGTTCATCTGTTTAATAAGAAACCCAGCAGAAAAAACAATTAATCAGTAAGTTCATTTGTATATGTAGTTAATATTTCATACTTTCTCTGAAACAGTATAATTATGTGTATTTAATACTAAGCTGAAACACACTTTATATCACATTCTAAAACATAATAACATAAAACTGTATCCATACAGTTTTAAATAACATTGAAAACCCACTTTAAATGACACAAAGTATATAATATATTGAATGGGTCTTGCACGTAGTAACAACACAGTAAACCTTACATCAGTCAAAAGAATATAAATTCCTTCTTTAAACAATTCTCTGCAGAAACAAAAATAATAATTATTTATCATGTCCAGGGCACCAGGTACATTTCATAATATCTACAACACCATTCTGCATAGTTTGGTATACCCAAGAAAAAAATAATCCCAGTAGCACTAGCATATTAAACCAGGTTAAAATTACATAATAGCTTCTATATTTGTTTTGTTTTATTAATTAGTTGTATATCTTTGCAGTAGTTTGTAATTTATAAAGAAATACACAGCTGACAGCTAATGATCAATCTAGATTCTCAAAACCACACACTGGATTTAACTCACCTAAATTCAACTTAATACATCAGTGTCTATTGTGATGAAATAATAATAATAACAGACATGCATTACTCCAAGAATGAGTATTCTGGTGAAATTAATAAAAACAAGAACTATATATCAATATAATAATGCACAAACAATTAAACCAACAAAAAAGAAAAATTCAATGTTTTGTTAATTATTTTGCATATGGTTATGCAATGTGCATTTTCTATACTGTTCAGTTTTAACATTTGTTGACAAAAACTGATGCATAATTAGATTGTGTTTAATCATACTGTTTGCATGAGATTTTGCTAATTCCTATTAAAAGAAAAGCTACAACAGTGGTTCTTAGAAATGAAATCAATAACAAACAATTTAATGAACAACTGATATAAAACAAATCAAACAATTTAATATAATCATGAAAATTTTAATAAATAATATATTTTGATAACAGGTTTTTGTCTGATTTTTTCACTATATGGCCTTGCCTTGGTAAAGGGAAATCAATTGAAAATTGCTTATACATTTTTCACTCTGGAAATCCATAATGAACTTACTTAGAATATGTACCAAAATGTATATGATGTGATATTATTGCAATATGTCCTGTCACTGGGTGTATTCTTTTGGATCATTTAGTAATAATAATGCAAAGACTAGTCTATGCATCAATAACAATTAATTTATTTTTTCAATAAACATATGTCACAGCCATATTACTTTGGAGGCTTAGCTTCAAATACAATACTTTAAAAGAAATTCCAAGATTAATGGCACATATTCCTAACTTGTTAGCTTAGTTCCATAAACAAACACACTAACTCAGAGCAACTGAATAGCATAACAGATGCATTAACTTTCACTTCTAACACTGAATAGCTTTCAAACCAACTACTTTACTAAAATTATTTAATCATTTATATGTACTTCAGACTTATGATCCTATACACATAAACAGTTCAATGTAAGCCAGTAATAACTAGTGATAAAAATTTAATGGCTTGCAGAATAAAATCCAATATAATGATTTACACTTAAAGAAAGAATTATTAGAAGTACTCAAATTCATTTATTTGGGTGTTAACAGATGTACATGGGGTCAGTATATATTTAAAAAGCAGTGGTGATTATAATTATGAATTTACAAAATGTATACTTATGAAATGTAGCAAGCTTACAGTCAATAAGAGAAGTCAGTTATACAGAACAAATATGAAATGTTAACCAGGTTTCTGTGCAAAAGATACGTCTTCAAAATGCCAGTATAACTCTGGCTCTGACAAATTGGAGTGAAAGACAATGTTCATGTGAATAACAGAAATACTTTTGTCCAATGCACAGTTTGAAAATTGTATTTTCATGACCTCTACAATCTTCTAAGTCCATATCCAAAGAATTGTTCAACATCAGTGTATATTTTATCTGGTAATTTCTCTATTTTAACAAAAACTCTTCCACAATTAGCAATATAAGATAACATTGAAAGTTGAGAACTGTGACATCATATTATAATGTCATGTTGAATAGTGTCAGTTTATAGAATCATCATTCTATAAACTCAGAAAAGTCAACTTAAAGTTTCAAGTCCTATATACTAGTATTAACTGTTGAATTACTAGTCAAGTAAAATATGACCTGTGAAATATGTTAATATTATACACATAAACATGATACTATACAAACACATGCACATTGCATTTTTATCATATATTTATACAGAAATGTTTGCAATGAGCCAATAAAAGTTCTAATATTTATCTGTAATAATAATGTAGATATGGACCATTACACAAGCAACATATGCTTGTCATAATTGTATATTTTAAAAAGAAAATAATACCTTAAGTGTATAAACCTGTGTATTTTTACACTCTTATAATTTCAACTTAAAATTGTTTTATAACAATGAAAAGATAATCACAAGAAAGAGAGTGGAGAAAATTATGTAAAACAAGGCTAAAGAATGTGTGTTTAATCGGTAACTTGACACTCAAGAACACTCTCATTTCAAGGTCATATGTATGAAAAACCATTACCCTAACTACATAAGTGATGCCCCGCCTACTCAATCAGCAGGGAACCTATATGTTGTTGTTAGGGCTATATTTGGGGCATTTGTACTCAGCATCCTGCTGTGGAGGTCAGAAAACCTGCCTTATTATGTTTCTATATTATTATTTTTTTTTTTGTATAGAAAGAGATGTATTGATAACTTATCTGAATTAACCAAACTATTAAAGTCTAAACAGAAACTTATAATAACAGCTCTTTGTGTATAACAAAACGATAAATCGTTGCTATTGATGAAAACATTTATTTCTGATTAACTGGCAGGTGAGAGATCACTGTTTCTATACTGACATTCTTCAAATTTATTACACTGTTGAACAATCTAACAGTAAAATGTTTACTGTTTACAATTTAATAATGAATATAGAGACTTGGTAAAATAACCAACTCTTAAAAGGTTAAGCTAAATGAAACGTAATATATTTACAAACTACATAACAAATAGGTACATTTACAAATTGCAAACACATTTCATAAAAGGTGTAATGAGGTCCTTTGAGATATATCCTGGAGAGGAATTATTTGGTGGCCAGGAGTCAGTAAGGCAACTAAAATTTTGGTGCACTGTTCAAAATACAATAAAACAAGATTTCAAAAACATTAGCACATGTAACAGAGGAGTACAACTTGGAACTTTATACTTAAGGTTTTAATAAAGTGTTATAGAAATCTGAACAATCTTATTCAGATGTTGTAATAAACAAAACTCTTTACTACAAGTTAACTTTTGATTTCATATAGTTTAAAAAAAATAATTTATCTGAGTAATTTTCATATTCAAGCAGTTTATCAATAACTTCTCATCAAAACAAGTGGCCTACATTGCTTGCCACTGGAAAAAAACAACAAATAATGTGGTTAAATTAACATACTGGTCTCACTAGGAGTCAAACAAACAAACTTAGTGATTAGAAGTTAATAAATTCAGATTTATGCAAATTATTAATTTTGATTACATATATAAATTATTAATCTGCATTTATTCTTGATTTTTCAAAGGATTCACCACCAATATGTTCATTCTTGTATAGTAATGTATACTTTAATAAGTTCTACGGACACTAAAATTTCATGGTTAAGAGCTCTCATGAGGCAATAATTTCACCAAAAGCCAGATAGCAGGAATAAAGAGCCTCATGCAGTATTTATTTATGTTACTTCCCAAGCCAGTAGGCTGTTTTATACCATATGTCAGACATTTCTTTAATTTTTTTTTGTTTGTCTTTCATCAATCTACTCAATTTATCAGCATGACTCATACCAACCTACATGTAGCTGAGATAACAGGATGTACACTTTTTGTTGTAGTAAACATTGCTGAACAATACGAAGTAGGTTTAAACTGACAAAAATGCAGTGTACCATCCACAGAATAGCCGGCTCAAAATTACAAGAAGATACAGGTTTGTCATCTGGATATTTCTTTTTATTATATATTTTGCACTTCTTTAAAGGAAACTTGGTGTGAAATAAATCTTTGGATAATTATGATGTTTCTGCACGTGTTACAAGCTCTGTAGCCTTTCCTTTTTCTTTTTTTATTCATCATCTGGACATCAAATGTCACTTCTTGAAACTTAGTTATGATCTTTTGTAAACAAATAAAAAAACACAAAGGTGCATATCTGTGAAATATAAAATTCCAGGTTAAGGACAGAACAGTTCAATTCGAAAACAAAAACTGGTATAAGGAAAACCAGCACAATCTGTAAGAATGGTTCATCAAGCATAGAACACTCTGCTTTTTCACAACTGTTACACGTATCTGTTAAATCATACAACTGAGATGATAAAAAGTGTCAGAGGAAAACAATTCAATGTTATACATGCCATGAAATTAAAAAAACAGTAAAAACCAATATTCATGTTGATGAGAAACCCACTTTAGACAGCTGGAACGGATATTAAAACTAACTAAAATAAAGTACCGAACAACGTTTCGATCTCCTTAAGTCATCTTCAGGTTAATAAAGTTTAAACTTTTAATACCCACATCAGTCGTTTTTAGAATACAAAAAACAATATTGTTGAGAACAACTGTGTAGGAAATGTCTGTATTAAAAAACAATAATCCACTGATAGAAAAATAAAAGGCTGTTAGAGTGGTAACGAGATTGTTATTAAATATCCACCTACGTATAAACGTGCTCATGTCTGCACGTGTGTGCTTTGTTTATTTTTATGTGCTTAGAATACTACGCCCTGAAATGACACGAAGTGACATCTGCTAGCAAGGTTAACACTCCTACGAAAAGTGGGGCCTAATAGGCCCCAGAGCATCTTGAAAGGTTATTAATATTAGGCTATTTGATTTCATTTCATTAAATGAAATGGCAATTTCATTTAAATACAAAATTATTAGCCTAATATTAATAATCTTTCAAGTTGCTCTGGGGCCTATTAGGCCCCACTTTTCGTAGGAGTGTTAACAAAAAAAAAGCTACTTGACAGATAATACACGCAAAATTATGTTGCATACCAAAGTATTTATATACATACAACTATTATCAGGTATAAAATGATTACAGCAATAATCTGTAAATTAACGGAGAAACGATGAAACAACCATTGTTGCTTAATAAAATCAATTATACAATATTCACTTGTTTTACACGAAATTAGATAGACAGATATCATCCCATTGTTTAAAGTTGATGGTATACGTATAATAAAAGTCTGTTCCCAACACTGACCACATACATACCTGGAAAGGGAATATCTACAAGACGCGATGTTAAGGACAATAATTTTTACGAGTTTTATTTCTAAAAACGCATGTCGTCTGTGCCCTTCGAAAAAAGATGCTTGTTAATTTATTATGATAATGGAACGAATCCTGTTTGAAGCTTGTACTATGAAACTCATAAGATAGCATAAGAGACATTCGAAAGTTTTAAAGATGTTTAGGAACCGGTCTAATTTGTCCAAAGAATGTTAAATAAGGTATAAACCAAATCAAACCAGAACAGTAGAGGTTAGAAAGAATTTCACGCAAATCTACACGAGGGATATCTGCACTAATCGTCCCTAATTTATTAATGTAAGACCAGAGGGAAGGCAGATAGTCATCACCACTCACTGCCAACTCTCGGGCTACTTTTTTTATCAACGAATAGTGGAATTTATCGTCACATTATAACGCCCCTACGGCTGTAAAGGCGAGCATGTTCAGTGTGACAGATATTTGTACCCTCGATTGCGAGTCGAGCGCTTTAACCACCTGGCATTGCTGGGCAAGAGGAAGAGAGTTGGTTGTGTTCAAGTATGCTGGCATCTAGCAGATAACCACACGTTCCATAACTGTTATACGAAAATTAATTAATTCGAAAACAAACAAATACAAAAACAGCACAAGTGAATTGAAACAAAATAGTAACTGAGGAAGTATTAACATTCTGACCAGTTTATGTATTTTCTATACTGAACTTTCACTAAGTGCTGAGATATAGAAGAATCTAAAATGCCCGTACAGAACAAGAACCCAACATACTTTCGTACCAAACCATAACCCCAGAATGCCTACGTCACAAGCTATTTCAAATAACATAAAAAGAGAAACCCTTCCAACTTATACCGACTTTTGCAATAAACTATATCATTCCTTGAGATGGACTTGCTTCCACCACCCCTCCAAGAAATAGGCACAGGAAACGAGCCAAAGTGACACAACCTTCTAGCCATTGTCTTTTGTAATGTAAACTACGCTACAGCGCCATTTTCAATATGCAGGGCTGTTAGATAGAGTATGACTGAACATAATAGCATGGTGAGGTAAAAAATCGTTTTCTAAACATTCGTGCGAATGTTCTGCAAGCATATAACATTTTGGTTAGCTGGATACCGAAAGGTCGTAAACGTGCTTATCATTTTAGTTGGGTAAAGGTTACAGTGACAACGACGATTTTTCAACGCCCGTTTCAACAATTCAACTCGATTCGATGTCTTTGTATGAAATATCACGAACACACGTTTCATTCTGTGGCTGCTTGAAGTAATCGACAACAGATATGTTTTGAAGCAGCTTGTATACACGTTATTTGTGTCAATTTTCCACCTGGATTATGTTACGTACTTTTTTCCTGGCGCACGTAGACGGCTTTTGTTACTAATCATTACGTTCGTAGTTTTGTACTTGTTAAATGGTGCCGCCTTTTGCTTGTCACGCCTGGGGTATGCCTCGTTCTAGACGGTCCTGAAGTCCCAAGTTGATCCATAATCCTCTATTTTTCAGTACAGTTAAATATTGTCTTGAAAAGTATAAATCCTGATGTGAAAATATCTTTAGAATCTGAATGTACGAGAATTTTATTTTATGCACGAAAGCGATCAATTTTCTGTAGCGTAACACTACACATATATAGGTATATACCCACTTAAGGCCAAACAGTTTAAATGTAGTTCTGATGCATGTCGTTGTTCCGCGGCTTTGTATTATATTAATATAACGTACTCAACCCTATATATATCTATATATGATTAAAGATTTATCATAAATTAGTTATAAAAGGGTAAAATTAGAAGTTGTTTTTGCTTCGACAAGTTATATTCTTCTTAAATTATTATGTTTCATTGCCGATCTTAAACATAAGAAATTGTAAAAAGTAAACTACCTAAACTGCTTGAAACTAGAAAGTAGCTTAGAAGTTAATTTTGCACATAATTTACCCTAGAGCTATTTAAGCTAGCTAGTTGTTCTTACTTTTGAAGTGATAGATTAGAAGTAAGGCAGTTGATCAACAACACACACACTGCAAATTCTTGGGCTGCTCTAATCCAATATTAATATTTGACGTCACTCCTATAATGCACTTATGGCTCCAAGGTGCAGAGAGCGATTTTTATTTTTTGGAAACTAGACGCGATTCATAGCGCGTCTACTTCACAGGTTGGTACGCTAACCGTGAAGCGACGTTGGACCAAAAATTACAAAACATGTACGATGTCATTAATGTAAAGGCTGTCATGATCATAACATATTAAACCATTAGCAGGAAATACACTCGTTATTATGTCCTAAGTCGTTATGTTCAGCTGTAATCCATGTAATATGAGGCTGTTGCATAAGAAACGTCGGATTTTTAAAGGAAATGTGAAACACATACATCTTTTTGTAGTTTAATTTATTTAATCAAACAAAGCTCCTTTGGACTCAATACACTTCTGCCAACGAGTTATAAGTTCGTAAATGCCATCTTTAAAAAACTGGATATCCTTTGATGCAATGAAGTCCCTGAAGACACTTTCAATTGACCTTTGGTTTGCAAACGTTTTTCCTTTAAAATGTTCAAATATTTAAAAAAGTGATAATCTGTAGTGGAAAGAATTGGTGTATGAGGTAAAGTTTCATACTGAAGTTCGTTTAGTTTTTGGGCAGTAACACGTGAGACATGAGATCGAGCATTGTTATGAAGCTGTACGGGTCAACTGTGATTGACCATTGCTGGATGCCATCGTGACAACTTTTAATGCATAATTTCAAGTTCACAACAATATTTATCTGCTGTGATTGTTTATCCTGTGTTCACACCTGCTGATGACTACCAAACACTGACCATTAGCTTTTTAGAGTGAAGAGCTGGTTTTGGTATATGTTTTGGAACCTTTTCATAGTCAAGCCACTGTCCGAATCGTCGTCGATTGTCTTAAAGAATCCATTTGTCATCACGGGTCTTATTTGATGATTTTCGGTCAGTTCGTGAGGTACCCATTTATCGAGCTTTTTCACCTTACCAACTGCTCCAAGATGTTGGAAAACTGTTAAAAAATGGACTAAGTTTGTCGGCACGGTTTGGCGGGTACGTGATTCAACTAAAGCCTTCAATTCTTCCTCACTAATGACTGTCTGAGAAAGGCCTCGAGGCTCATTTTCAAGGCTTGTGACACCAGAGCGTAATCTCCTAAACCAACGCTGTGCCGTACGCTCATTAGCTGTGCCATCAGCAAATGCATGATTGATGTTACGAGCTGCTGTCGCCACATTGTGACCAAGCTTGAATTCGTACAAGAAAATCACAAGAGTATCAATTTTATCCATGGTGATAAAAATTAATATAAATACGATTTAGTTTCTGAAATAAGAAAAATAAAATGAGCTCAGCATTTCATATGCAACAGCCTTATATTTCAAGAGGCTCATCCAGCTTAGGATAATTATGTTAGTCCTAACTCCATATACTAATTTGGCTATGCAGTACAAGTCTCATCAGTGAAAATAACAATAAAAATAACAGTATTAATAAAGACAAGTATTCTAATCACAACCAATAATATTAATGAAACTAGCTAAAGAAAACAAGAGTGTATCAGTATTAACCAAATGCATCAAATTAGTTGTTCGCTTCTTCAATAAACACGCTACAACATTCAAAGGGGCCCGAGCATGGCTAGGTGGGTTAAGGCACTCGACTAGTAACCTGAGAGTCGCGGGTTCGAATCCCCGTCGCGCCAAACATGCTCACCCTTTCAGCCGTGGGGGCGTTATAATGTGACGGTCAATCTCACTATTCGTTGGTAAAGGAGTAGCCCAAGAGTTGGCGATGGGTGGTGATAACTAGTTGACTTTCCTCTAGTGTTACAATGTTAAATTAGGGACGGCTTGCGCAGATAGCCCTCGTGTGGCTTTGCGCAAAATTCGAAAACAAACAATTAAACAGCATTCAAAACCTGAATACGACTGTACTAGTATTAGTGCACATCAAATAACAAACACCACTCAATGGTGCAAAAAACAGCTAAACAAAAGAAACAAACAATATGAACCACTTTAACAGTGAGTTACACTGGTATTCAAACAAAGCACACTAGACAAATGGTTATCTTGTGTCTTCAGTTATTCCAAACAAAAAAAAAGTTTTATTGTGTTATCACAGTTATTTATTTGGTCCTTCAAAATATCATATTAGGTACCTAATTTAATATTGATATTTAAACAAATGGATAGAACCCCCTCTAAATCTTTCTTGCTGGCTTGAAAAGCGTTTAGTTGACGATGCAATTAGAATATCCCGCTGTATGTGGTCTTCAGTGGCTACTCTCAGATGTTGTTCAATGATTTTTATTTTGGTTATAATGATTTGGTACACTCTATTTATATCTGTTTGTTTGTTTGTTTTTTATTTTCGCGCAAATATACTCGAGGGCTATCTGCACTAGTCGTCCCTAATTTAGCAGTGTAAGACTAGAGGGAAGGCAGCTAGTCATCACCACCCACCGCCAACTCTTAGGCTACTCTTTTACCAACGAGTGGGACTGACCGTCACATTATAACGCCCCCACGGCTGAAGGGGCGAGCATGTTTGATGCGACTGGGATATTTACATCTGCCATTTTAAGGCTTCAATCTACAAATATATTCAAACATAAATATTTTTACGGGAAAGAAACTAAAGTAATATATTACTGATAATATCCACATCCTGTAAACTAATTTTGTTTCGTACAATCAGAGGATGTCTGGCTTAGTAGTCTTGTAACATTGAAATGAGACGTTTCCACAATTAGAAGAAAAAAAATCTAAATCGCATACACCAGTATATATAAAAATTACAGATAAGCAGACACACATCAGACCAACAGAAATGAACGTCAGACACCAAACTGTTCGCTGTATCTAATTTTTATTTTTGGTTTCTTTAAAGTTTCGCGCAAAGCTAGCCATCTCTAATTTAGCAGTGACAGGCAAGAGGGAAGGCAGCTGGCTACCACCTACCGCCAAATATTCAGCTACTCTTTTACCAACAAATAGTGGAATTATAGTGTTCTCACAGCTGAAAGGGCGAGCATGTTCGGTGACGGGAATTCGAACCCGCGACCCTTAGACTGCAAGTCGAGCGTCTTAACCACAAACCTCACAAAACAGTGGTGAAATGCACAAAAGCCGATTCTGCTCCCAAACTGTCACACACGTTAGAGTTTCTAGTGTTATCGACTGATAGACAAATACCAAATATAAATTAATATTAAATATATGCACATATAGAAGGAAGATAAACAGTAATAGGTGTAAACAAAAATTAAAATAACTGAAACACATAAAAGACCAAGTAATAACAAATTAGATTTAAGTATCACGTAAGCCTTGCATTTAAATAAATGCATAAAAATCGTACAAGCATAAACAGCGACACACACCTATAACAGATAAACATAAGTGAAAGACAAATAGCACCCAGGAAAAGGAAAGACAACCGTCAAACATGGTTACAAGTGGAAAATAATTAAAATCATACAAAAGAAATGTAAAAAGAAATTAAAATTGTCAGTATGCTGAGATTCAGAAATACCATTAGGGTGATATTACCTGGAAGGGGAGACTGAAGCCAAGTTGGGGAAGAAACCCCACTACTCGTTGTGCCATATAACAATGCTGTTACAGAGAGTTTCGGGCGCTCTTTCTTGGTAACAATTCCTTCCATACTTTAAAAAGATAGTGACGTCATTTCATTCGTGTCTTTAAAATTGAACAAACTGTGTTGACAAATAGCAATGGGGTGTGATTAAGTAACAATTGTCGAAAACATGAAAAATATTGAACCATTTGAAGATGACAAAAATAGTTGTTTCAGCATAGGGATAACATAAATAACGATTAGTTTACAGTTTCTCCTTTATAAGGCTTGTATACACTATTTATAGAATATGCGAATAAATTTCCAGTCACTGACGAATCAAATAAGTATTTGCTGCTATTTAGTTTGACAAAAGTGTGACAATTCGTTCCATAAACAAACGTTTCACTTTATAAAATTGTTCACATCAGACTGAGTCAAGGGCACAAGTATATCATAAATGCGCGTGCACTTTATATTGTACGACAGAGCCAGTTCCACTGAATCTAAATATGTATACTGGTTAACAGGTTAATTAAGGCATCAACTGAATCAATCCACTGCTAAAATTGTCCGTCACGTCTCACCGAAAAACATGTGGTTTTGCAATATTTCAAAATTCAGATTTGTTAGGTTAAATTTAAACCTCTGTTCACCGTACAACTCAACGGATAAAGTATACTAAAACAAAAAAACGTACAGATATACACAATGTTTGAACGTCCATACACACACTGTAACTATGCTTCACTCTCTCAATGAATAGTATGCGTTCAAGGACATCGGTTGGCAATGAGTACAGTTCGATTATTAACACAAATACACGTTATAGGCATTCTGAAGCAGTAATAAAAAAAAAATTCAACTTTAAAGCTTGACGAACTATGGGAATACTACGGAGAAAATGATTAAATAGTCCGTACGTGAAACTCGTGTATCATGTACAAGCAACTTCGCGTGGTACCTTCACGTGCGATACAAGCCAGCTCGCACCCTCCAACGGATAATGATGCAGCCGTGGCCGTATATACTTGGACAAAAACTGGGGACAAACCAAGGGCAAGGTCTGGATTGAATGAAAAACTAGCTGTACCAGAACAGTTTTGAAGGCGCCGGGAAGCGAGCAACCAATCACACGGTTCCCGTCGCCAAGCTCTCGCCCGTGTAGAGAAATAGTAAAGGCAAATGTGGCCGAGCATGGCGAGGAACCAACCTGTTCTCGCCCTTCAGGTGGTCGGCCGGACTTTCGAGGCACATGACCAGGTGCCCTTGAAAACAGACTTGTAAGTCTGCCAATAGTTTCACAGTTGGCAACACTGGTTTATTTGGCATGCAAACTGTGACGCAATTTGCATTATTTATACTCCGAGACATCAGCTTGTTTACAAAGAAATGTATAAATAGTACGTTCTACATGTGTACAAATTATTTTAATGTTAGCAATTAAAAATTTGTTTCTTCAGAGGACCCTTAAATAATTTACACGTAATAAATATTCAGATACTATAGTGTACGCCCTTGACTTTCACACATTTTCGCATAACTATTCACATGAATCGGACTTCACCACCACAGAAGTGTACATTTACCAAACACATGATTGGGTGAATTAATATTTTTACAAATATCCGTGCCTAATTCTGAAATAATAAACTAAAGAAAACGTAGCTGTTCAACAGTACCCACCGTTAAGTGTTAGGTTACCCTTACGTAACGAAATAGTGGAATTTTACCATCATTGCTATGGCAACCAACATCCCCTAATTACAGAGCACGTTTTATTTCCCGGCAGTGGCATGCGAACTATTGATATCCTGATTCACAGTTCGGGCACGTTATCCACTTGGTTATGCCCAACCTCCAAATAAGAATAAAGTTTAAAGTAAGGAAGCTAAGACGCCATCACTGATTGGTAACGTATGGCAAAACCACATCAGTTTATCTACTGTGTCAAGGGACAAGATCTCGCACGTTCTCTCTTTAGACAACCCAATCTTTTAAAAATGTCCACAAGTAACGGTATTTTTTATGATCGCCAGATAAAATTAAAACATCATGAAAATTATAGTATTCTATCATTTACGGAACAAACAGTAACCAGACTAAATTATTTCTTACTAAGGTAAATTAACTATATATTCCCACATATTTATTACACGCATACTTATCCATAATATCAGTTTATGTAAGAATGCCCTTTCTAACAAGTTTCCTGGTACTTTCTATTCGACATAAATTTTTTTCTTCAAGAAATGATGGAAAATAAGAACAACTGGAAATGACATAAGGGTTTACTAATAAAGTGATACTACTTATATACTGTTTAATTTTCTGGTATTAGAAAATATAAAGATACATAGAGCAAAGAATGTAGATACCATTTTTAGATAGCAGAATAGGCAGTAGACAAAAACACAGCGCTATTAACATACTCAGCATAGTAAAGTGTATGAGAAATGTAGAATTTTAATGAAGTGAGTTTAATGCAAGATTTCTTTTCTGAGTTACATAAAAGGTACTAATTCCACACTTGAGTCAATTACATAAAACACGTGGGTACAAAAGGCTTTAAGACACAAAAAGAGTGAAAGGTAAAAACACGTCTCGGCCCGACATGGCCAGGTGGGTTAAGGCGTTCGACTCGTAACCTGGGGATCGCGGATTCGAATCCCGGTCGCATCAAACATGCCCGCTCTTTCAGCCGTGGGGGCGTTATAATGTGACGGTCAGTCCCACTGTTCGTTGGTAGAAGAGTAGCCCAAGAGTTGGAGGTGGGTGGTGATTACTAGCTGCCTTCCTTCTAGTCTTACACTGCTAAATTAGGGACGGCTAGCGCAGATGGCCCTCGAGTAGTTTTGCGCGAAATTCAAAAACATACAAACAAAAAATACGTCTCAATCTACATCAAAGAACTAATTCATGAACAGCTTCTGCGAAGTAACATTTTCTTTTTCTCCTATATGGACCAAATTTGCCCTTTCTAACCACCAGTATTTTTAAAGAACAAGAAAGAAAGAATGAAACAAACAAACCTAACTCTGGGTACAAACTATCTATGCTAATATATATATGAAAACCATCATGTACTTAATGGTTTGCATAGGGATTTATTTTATTCGAAAACGTATAAACTAAAATCGAACCACTAATCTTAACGATGTAAATCCGCAGACCTACGAGAGGACATGTGCTTATGAAAGTAGCAGAGTTGAGGTCATTTCAGAACGTCTATGTTGTTCACCACCTTCTCATCAGAAATCACACATACCCTATAAGGCTGAAGATTTTACGATTTCTTGAGACTAGTTTTATATACAAGTTTACTAAAGCAAATGCACCGAAAACAGAAACTTTGAAACAAATAATTCATATATTAGCAAATAAATGCATTTCCGTAACGCACTAGCTATACAAAAAGAAAAGAAAAAATACACGTAGTGGAAATACGGAAGGGTTTGTTGTTTTTTTAATTTCGCGCAAAGCTACACAAAGGCTATCTACACTAGCCGTACCAAATTTAGAAGAGCGAAGGAAACAAGTCATCACCACCTACCGCCAACACTTGGCTACTCTTTTACCAACGAATAGTGGGATTGATCGTAACTTATAACGCCCCACGGCTGAAAGGGCGAGCATGTTTGGTGTGACAGGGATTCGAACCCGTGACCCTCAGATTACGAGTCGAATGTCTTAACCATATGGCCATGCCGGGCCGTTCGCACGAGAAAAAAAATCTAATTAAAATGTCAATCGCTATATAGTTGCTTATTTGTTACTCATATGAATCAGGCTTTTGAACAAAATGTCTATCCAAAACTGATGATTATGGCTTCTGCATGGTTAAATTAAAACTAAAATTACCGCGTGAAGGTAATTTTTAATCTACTGTAATGTTTATCAAACCATAGTCCGAGAGTCATATTAGAAACTTAATAAAAATAATTAAAAAATAAAATTTATAAACAGAAAGATATTTGCGCAAAATTAAATTTGCACGAGTTTAAACGTTTAATTTTGGAATACACACTTTTCATGTACGATAGTTTTGGTGGTCCAAGAAAAACGTTTACATTAAAAGGAATCTTCTGGTTGTTAAAGGTTGAGGACGTATAATCTAATTATTTATTGTTGTTTTTTTTAGCGCAAGGCTACACAACGAGCTATCCGCGTTCTGTCCATCACGGGGAATCGAACTTCGGATGTTAGCATTGAGAGTGCATAAACTTACCGGTGTCCTACCAGAGGATCGTACCATTTTATTGTAATTCTCCAGCAGTTTTCATGCAAGTAATATTCTTTTGGTAGAATAATACGCCAGAAAACACTTTGAGTTTTGCTACGACCTTGAATGAGGTGGTAAACATCCGTTCAAAAGAGAGTTTCATGTTGTCCACAGATGAAAAAAGAAAACTGTGGAAGACTATTGAATGCAGTTTGTTTGTTTTTTATCTTTTCAAGCACAGTACACGTATGTATGATATTATACACGAACAAAGTGCCTGAAGCACCTTATGGTCCTATTAAGAAATATCTTGATTATGTATGTATTCATTGTTACATGTAAACAGGTTGTTTTCCCATCTCTATATTACTTTAAGGCAACTATTATGGTGTGTATATGACACAATAACATATAACTTACGTGCGTCATATTTCAGTATTTATTGCTTCAATGGGTCTTCGGAAGTTCAATAGAACAGTGAGATAAAATACGAAGAACGAGAAAGAACTATACGTTCATTATATCTTCTACATCTGCTTCAGTACACTTTCTTCAACAGAAGAAGAATAAACGATTTTTTTTTTTGCATTCGGTAATTGGTGTTTTCATATTGAACGGCACCTTATGAGACGCATGAGTTAAATGGACAGGTCATGGACGTCAAATACACATAACCTTAATTTAGAGTTATTGTCAAAAAATACCTTTCATGAGTGAATAGTGGGATTGACCTTCACAGTTGTTACGCACCTAGAGAAGAAAGTGTGGAATATGGTCGGCGACTTGAACCTTGGACTTTCTGGTATGCAGCGTAGCAATCTAAGTAGCAAGCCATCCCGGCAACATATTGAATTAAAAAGGCTTTAATAATTGAATTAATAAAATACAACACAAAACTCTAACCGTTAAAAAGAATTGTATAATATATTGTATGTAATTCCTTTTACAACGTTGAAATGACAACACATTTAAACCCTACCAGTGGCTAATTTTCTCAGTTTATGATGCACCTGGCGGTACGTGTTTCTTTAGTACTTAATATATATTGAATTAGTTCAAATAATAAATAATCTATGCGTACATAAAGCCTGAAGCAAAATAATGTAGGGAAGTTCAAGCTTACAAAAAAACAAACAACAAAACTTTACATAAAACGTGCCTTGTTTCAATGCTGGTTACACTTGGTAAATACGCACGCGTTGTACGTAGGTTTATGGGTTACCGAGTCACATAGATGGAGAACACACAACACATACATGAAACAGGTTTTCTAACTAGAAACATCGTGAAGGATACGGTAATAAAAAAGAAGTATGTATACACGTATAATATACACAGACCTAAATACACTTCACAAGCCTACAGATATGTGCTAAAACTTGTCGGTAAGCTACAGTGAGTAAACATGTAATTTTACTAAACAGAATACATAATCCATAACCTAGAATCGGCATAATTTATAATCTTCACTAAAATTCCAATCTATATGTATATCAATATATCAGAGTAATCCTTTAAAAAACGATACTCTTTTGTTAACATTTCAATTTTCATCAACAACGAACATTATTTAATTGAAAGCAAAAGAAAAATATAGGTGTAAAAAAAAATCAAAACAGTGAACGAGCGTGTAATAATATAAAGTTCACTCAGTTTCAGTTTCGTTACTCTACGATCGTCTAAACAAGAAATATCGTCTATTTCATCTTGCAGGCATGAACTTCAAGTCTGCCAAAGAAACAACTACTATTACCTAACACTCTCAAACATTCCATTTATTTAGTAGCTATGAAACAATAATTATTTAGATATTATGTTATATAAATTATTATTACTCATTCAAACAATTCACGATGCTACTACGCACGTATTTACGTTTCGTTAAAAAACGTGAAATAACTTGTATTTCAAGAGTAAAGAATTAACCATACATTTTTCACGGACTTACCACACGTTGTGTGTTACAAAAATAACAGAAAAATAATAACACAACGATATCTTGTACTTTGAATACTTTAGAGTTTGTCTCATGAGATATAAATACATATTCATGCATGTCAGAGCCAACTTGGCCTTGGTCTCTTGCCAGTGCGCGCTAGATATACACAAGGGTGTTTGACACGAATATTGCGACATACTCTACGGGTACATGATAACACTTTCTTCCCACACTAGGTTTTTATCTTCCCCGTCGCACAATTATCAACAAATACAAATGTACAGCCGCTAAGTGAAATAAATCAATAATATTTATTCTTTGCCTTACATAATTACGAGTTTTTAATTAAGAGTGCATTAAAGACGGCATATGTATATACAAAACAGTATGACTATAAAAATTAGTTTCGCCTTGTAAATAAGAACCGTTGTCATTAGGTGTCTAACACAGTTTGTCTTTTTTTTTTTTTTTGCGAAACTGATAAATAACTTTTTACGTATTTTCCTTCGAATATTGTATAACCACAGGAGAAATAGGAAAAAAAAAGATCCCAGTCACAGCAAAATGTTGTGGACCGTTTACAAATTTGTAAAGTGTCATTAGCAGAACATTTACACACACATTACTTAGACAAACATTCTCAGACAATACTTTTCAGCCAAAAAATAAAAATAAATACTTAAAAATGTTCAGGAATATTCAAAGACATTTCAGTGTTTGTTGGTATTAAAAATATTACCAAAATATGTATAGGTAATGTGTTAGGATATAAATTTTCTTTATTTCGTAAAAACTTATTACTTACCATCTATATGAAGTATTCTAGACACGAGTGCTTTAACCTTATTTCAATGGTTATTTGTTGTTGTTTCGTTAAATGTTATTATTAAATAAACAACAAATTGTAGAAATCCACGTTCAACTTCTTTTCATAAAACTACAAGTTATTCACACTTGGTAAAAAATTCAATATCATTGTCAGATCAGAAACACACAATATGTATATTTTTGTCCACTTGCAACTGTTAGTAATTTCGGAGTAAAGTACAACAGTTAAGAAATCTAAGGTAACTTTTGTAGCAGTTCTTTCTTCCTGCAAGCGACTGCTTTATTCAGTAAGTACTATAACTTACTGCGCTTTACTTTATATTACAATCCCGTATGGAAAGTGCAAACTGTTAGTACGTGCGTTTCAATGAATGACATATAATCAGTGGTGAAGTTGGCAAATTAAAAGTGAGAGGGAGACAAGGTTCAGACAGACTGAAACGTGGGATCCATGATCCCTCACGCCCGCCACTGGTAATCACATTCAGTTGAAGTCGTTTTCAATATACAGGTGGTTAAACGTCACAGGACCAGTCTGAACACCAGACGTCTATTGAGGTACCTTCCGCTGACAGCAAGACACAAAATAGTTTGCCTCCAATAACGTTAAAAACAAGTATGTTGCTGATTTATATTAAAAACAACAACATATATTCTGTGAAAGGGTCGAATAATTAATATTGCTTTATACAGTTGGTTTTTGCCTTGCCATGTCTGATTTACAAATTCCAGATGTTATTTCAAATGTTTTGAGTTATGTGCCACGCCCCTTTATTAATTATTTATATCAATTAAATCTAATTTTGGCAAGTTGAGTTTACAAAGGTAAGAAACATAAAAGTTTGTTTGTTTTTGAATTTCACACAAAGCTACTCGAGGGCTATCTGTGCTAGCCGTCCCTAATTTAGCAGTGTAAGACTAGAGGGAAGGCAGCTAGTCATCACCACCCACCGCCAACTCTTGGGCTACTCTTTTACCAACGAATAGTGGGATTGACCGTAACATTATAACGCCCCAACGGCTGGGAGGGCGAGCATGTTTGACGGGGATGCGAACCCGCGACTCTCAGACTACGAGTCACACGCCTTAACATGCTTGGCCATGCCGGACCTAAACATAAAAGTAAATATACAATTCTCTAAATTTTGTCAGTGAACAAGAATCACAGTAGACGACGCGACTGTGTGGACCAGACTGGTGTCTTTTTTTGATGCAAAGAACAAAGCTACGTTATGGGACATCTATACTCTGCCAATTTCAGGTATCGAAACTCGATTTCTTTAGCGTTATAAGCTCGTTGACTTACTGCTAAACTATAGACGAGTAAGATCACAAATGACAAATGAAATGTTCTTTAAGAGTTTTCGTACAAAGATACATAAAAACTGTACCTCATTTTAAACTAATAAGACTAGAAGAAGGTAACTGTTGTCAACAGCACCCATAACTACATTTTGGGTTACACGTGTCTAACGAAATAGCGAGACTGGATCGTTACTCTGATGAAGCACCCACAGTTCCAGTGTGTGAGAGCGTTTGAACGGCAAGAGGAAGTGAGCTGAAAACGTGATAGATACGCCTTCTTAGAACAAACATATTTAACAATTCTAACAGATCACACCTAGTGGAATACCAAAATAGGTTAAATAATGGTTCACAACCCAAAACCTAAAAAGGAAAAAAGATATTTACTAATTGATGTAAATGAACTAGTTTACACTTCTATCTAGAATTTTTCGAACAGAGCTATCATTAATTTAGAACTGATAGACTGTAGGAAAAGAAGCTAGCTAAAAGCACCCATCGCCAACCCTTGTGTGACCATACAGTAATATTTGGTTGTCACTCTTAGAGCGCACCCACTTTCCCAAAATGCGGAGAATGTGTTTAAAACAAGCAGGCGTAAACCATGAGCCCTTGGTCTCACAGTCCTGGTAACGCTATCCAATACCCAGCCTCACGTTCGTAATATATTTATCAAACATACTTAATTTTATCAGTGATGTCGAGAAAACACACTTGTAGAGAAAAATATACAAGTAAAAACGGCTCGTTTGGGTTGATAAAATGTTTTTACGTGGAGGAGCGAACAACGTTTCGACCTCCTTAGGGTCATCGTCATGTTCACAAAAAAAGAAAGAGGTAACTGACCGGAAGCTGACCATATGTTTGAAAGAGGTTGCGTAACTGAGTGTCGGAATGTAGAAGACGTGCTTAGATGTTTGAATATATAATTTTATATTATTTATTTTATTATTAGTATTTATTATATCATTTTTAATATAGGTATAAAGGTGTTCATTTGTATTGGTTTATTTTGGGCTTGAGTTGTTGTATAAGTAAGGCTTCTTTAATTTTGCGTTTTTTATGTTTATTTCTTTATTTAGTATTTGAGTGTTTTCTATGGTTACGTTGTGTTTATTTGACTTCCACTGTTCGAAAACGTGTGAAGGTGACTTTTTATGTTCTTTGAATCTGGTTTTCATTTTTCTACTTGTTTCTCCAATACAGAAGTCGTGGCAGTTATCACATTGTATTTTATAAATAATGTTGGTGTTGTGTTTGTCAGTGTAGTCTTTACATAGTATGGACCTCAGTTTTGTGCCTGGTTTTTGAATAAATTTGGTATTAACTGGAATGTCATATTTTGTTACTAGTTTTTGCCAAATGTTGGTTATTTTTCTGCTGATGTCGGGAATATATAGTATGCAGCAGTGTATGGTTTCGCGATTTTTTGATTCGTGAGATATATTCACTTTTGTTGGTTGATTTTGCTTTCTGTCAAGGTGTGTGCGTATAATGTTTTCTACAGTTTGTGGAGGAAACTTATTGATGTTGATGAAGTATTGTTTTATTTTGTCTAATTCATCGTTAATTTTATCTGGTGAGCATAGTTTTATGACTGTGTTTATTTGGTTTCTTAGTATGTTGAGTTTTTGTTTTGTTTCATGTGCTGAATCCCAAGGAATGTATAGTCCAGTATGGGTGATTTTTCGGTGGATTTCTGTTTTGAATTGCGTGTCGGTTCTTGTAATTTTGAGGTTAAGAAATGATATTTGATTGCTTTCTTCTTGTTCACATGTGAAGTTGATGTTGGTATGTATAGCGTTAATGTGATTGAAAAAACTTAAGTGTGTATTCCGTAGGTGTGAATCCCGCACCGTGTCATCTACATATCTGTACCAGTATAGTGGTGGATGTAATGCTGTGTTAATTGCTTGTGTGTTCAACTTGTGCCATAAAAATATTGGCTAGAACTGGTGATACTGGGTTGCCCATGCTTAGGCCATTTGTTTGTATATATTTGTGGTTGTTGAACATGAAGTTTGTCTTCATTGTGGTGAATTCTATGAGGGTTGCTAATTGGTTGCTGGAAATGTCAAATACTAAATAAACAAACAAACATAAACGCAAAATTAAAGAAGCCTTACTTATACAACAACTTAAGCCCAAAATAAACCAATACAAAGGAACACCTTTGTACCTATATTAAAAATTATAAAATAAATAATATAAAGTTATATATTCAAACATCTAAGCTCGCCCTCTACATTCCGACACTTAGTTACACAACCCCTTTCAAACATGTGGTCAGCTTCCGGTCAGTTACCTCTTTCTTTGGGAACCTGACGATGACCGATGGTCGAAACGTTGTTCGTTCCTCTACGTAAAATATTTTCTCAACCCAAACGAGCCATTTTTACATATATACTTAATTTTGTGTCATTTCAAAATTTATTAACATGCTTATAACCTCACAAGTACACTCGATATATTCCCTCAAAGCATTTGACTGTCATTACCACGCTAAATTAATACAAATGTGTCTACAAAGATAAGAATCAGAATATTATAATTTATATAGGGCGAAACGAAGTCTCATACACGTACTGCTGTATCATTGGAAATATCTACGTATCTCTCAGACACAAAAGAAAATCTCACATGCTGTAACCCGATTGATCCGATAACTTAAATTTCGATTGCTAAGTGTATTAATTATTTATCATTATATTCTACAATGGGGTAAATACGAATTAAATTGTACATATAAATGCTCTCAAAACCTACATGGTTTCTGTTGTTTTTCCCACAAATCTATATAATGGATTCTGTCCCCCGCAAGGAATTGAACTCAGAGTTCAAGCGTAGTAATTCCTGAAAATACCAGAAAAAAAATTTCACTGAGCTACATGCATTTAAAAAAAAAAAAAAATGTACGTACTCCAATTTCAAAGACGACGAGTGTGTGACACCTAATATATTGTAAGCTTTGATATTTACCATAAAAAAAAAGTCAAGGTCTTGGTGATAAGATACTCCACAGATGTATGATGAATCTAATCAAAAACACTTTAGATGTGAAAAAAAAGTGCAGTCAAGAAAGGGTTGACCGTGCGACTTAAAATCAAAACTGGCGGTTAAGCTGGTCACTTATAGCATTGATAAAATGTTCACAATAAAGATTTATTCACTAGTTAGCGTATTTTGTATTATCCAGCATCATGCCCAGAGATTAACAAAAATACGGTTTGGCTAACTAATGAATGAATGTTTACTCTAAAATCATTATCAATGCTATAAGTGACCAGCTTGACCGCCAATTTTGATTTTATTCAAGTCGCACGGTCAACCCTTTCTTGGCTACACTTTTTCACATCTAAGATGATTTTGATTATATATCGTAACGTTTATCAAAACACATTAACAAATCACAGCAGGTGAGAAAGTGACACTTATTAATAACCAATATTACAAACTTATTATTAGCAATAGACCTATACTCTACAGAACCAATCAGATTTTTTATGACTCTTTTGAAAACTTGAGCTAAAAACTGTTAATTCAGTTTTTTTGGACCAGCCAATATCAATGTATCTTCATGTCTTTTCACCCTATAGTTATGCTGCTCTAAATTATCCGTCTTTAATTTGAATGCCACAAAACTAAAAACTGTCCACTTACAGGTGAAGTTGCAGTAAAAAAAATAAAAGTAACCTGATATTTCACGTGACCTTTTGCGTAGGTTTGTTTGTTTGTTTTGAATTTCGCGCAAAGCTACATGAGGGCTATCTGTGCTATTCGTCTTTAATTTAGCAGTATAAGACCAGATAGAAGGCAGCTAGTCATCACCACCCACCGCCAACTCTTGAACTACTCTTTTATTACTCTTTGACTGCCACATTATAACGCCTCCACGGCTGATAGGGTGACCATTTTTGGTGTGACGGATTCGAGTCCGTGACTCTCAGATTATAAGTTTAGTACCTTAACCACCTGGACATGCTTGGCCATTTTGCGTAGGCGTTCGCAAAAATGTTGGCCAAATTTGAGCGATTTTGTTGAAACTGTGGCTTATATTTAGACCAAATCTGACATATAACTGTAGGTTGTGGAGGTCTATCAGTGAACTAAATTTAAAAAAAAGTACATCCATAAACGTTAATTATGTTTCTCTATTAAATAAATTTCCATGCTTTCGATGCGAATAAAAAAAAATTCAATCAAGATTGGAGATGTTATATTTCATGTATTTCTTAATGGATTGCCTTGAAATTTTGCATGTGTAGTAAGGGTACAATAAAGCATATCTGTTGTAAATATACGGTTGTTTGAATTGTCATAGTCACATCTACATGAGGTAAACCATCGTTAAACTATCACTCCTGCTTTCTCAGGACTACAATGTCCTGGTCTGTCAAACGTACACACATAAAACAACAAAAGACATTAATCAACAGAAACACGGTAGATTATAACAATATGTCCTAGTAAACAGTGGAATAATATTGTTTGATTATGCGTTCGGCAACAGATATCATTATTACCGTTATATTTATATTGGTTAGATTTGTTTTGAATTTCGCGCAAAGCTACACGAGGCCTCTCTGCGCTAGCCGTCCCTAATTTAGCAGTGTAAGACTAGAGGGAATATTTCATATAACTTACAGTGAAATCTTTAGAGTTTGGCTTAATAAAATACATAGCAGAGGAAAAAGAGATTTAATGACCAGTCCTCGTTACTAAGCTCTCGTTTACTTTTAGGGAGCATTAATGTTGCTTGAATTCTGTGACGAGTTTTCTTTCAAGAAACTCATGAACAGTTAATTTGTATAATGTTTTCTTGTGAACGAAAAACAAAAGGAGTATGTAATGCTAGAATATATAGATGATATAGCTTCAATTCCTTCACGACAGAGTAAATGTACATATTCTTATTTATTTGGGTAAAGTTTTCAAAGTTCCTCTGTACTTTGACGTTATATGTAAACAGCCAGTATCCAAACATAACAGATGTTTAATTTTTCCCTTATTATACACTCAACTTCAGATTAAGTGTTGACTTGCGTGCTTTTCTTTTTATGTTCTTGGTATACTATAAAAATAGTTAACTATTTTCTCACTATTTCAGGCGCACTGCACATATGAAAGTATGCAGGATGATTCAAAAGTCGTGAGTACCTTGATTTGTACAAGTATTCCTTCAAGAACTGCTCCAAATGTGCGCCATTGATTCATAACATAATGTTGCATCTTTTGCTCAGTTTGTACTTCATTTTCAGAAGCAATTTTGGTGTTACGGTTGTGCTCGTTGTTGTAATTTTCTGGCTGAAATCTTACAACTTATTTGGATGTGTGACAAATATCAAATGTTTAATGTATCTCCAAAAGAAAAAGTACAACCAGTACAGTGGGAAATGCCATGCCACCAGTAATGGTGTCTTATCTACCTGTTGGGAAAAGCAACATCCGGGAACTGCTTGACATCCAATGCAACTGTCGGACCACGCATCATCCCACTGGTACAGCATATTCCGTGCTACGTTTTATAAATTGGTAATCTCAGTGACAAGTAATGGCAGTTTTGATGGTTTATTTCAATGTCGACGTAAGATATTGCTTTCTGACCAACACACGTTCTGAGTGAAATATTTAGTTACTATGAACCATTCCTAAAACTATGGCTGGATTATCTTATTCCTGTTTGATCTCGTTGGGTTTTCTAAGAGACGTCCTGCCATCGTGTCCAAAACGTTCTCACTCATTGCTGTAGAACGAATCTCACTGAACCACCTTCACTAAGCCTTACGAGCAGACAACCAACAAAGAAGTCTTCCGTCCAGAATACCTAAAATTAAATTCTGTCGTCACATCCTTCTTACTGAATTCAAGTTTTCACAAAACAGGATCACTTCTAAACATTTTTTTGCAATATTCGTGATATCCGAATTCAAAAGAAAAAGGGACACTTAGTGAAACATAGACATTACTTAGCAAAATCACTGTACTTAATAACTTTTAAAATTACCCTTTAGGTTACATTCCTTTTGTTAGTAATGACACTAGTCTCTTGAGATGTGTCAAGGCTTTCTGGAAAATGTAGCAGAACTTAAACTAGGAGTTCCAAACAATTGCCTTTGTCCTCATAAGAATTAATCGGTTCTGTCTGGATAAAATTGGCACACTTTCCGTTCAGTCTCAGAATCAGTCTCTTCTTCTGGCGGAACGTAACTTAATTAAACTCTTTTGTTTTTTATGAATCTCATTATTAATGCTTACCGTTATAATTCAACTTCACTTGAGAAAATCACAATATCATTGATACTTTGTTTACTGTTTTTATAAAATTAATGTATTGTGCAAGTATAATGAGTCAGTTTGTATTTATTTAATCCTGTAAAACCAAATAACAATTCAACTCTATATATATTTGAGCTTTTGTTATAATGAGCTCTATTATAGCGAATTGAAAAAAAATATATATATATAATACATATTTATCACTAAATTTTTAAAACTACATATTTATGTTCTTTGTTTTTAAATTTCGCGCAAAGTAACTCGAGGGCTATCAGCTAGTCATCACAACCCACTGTGAACTTTTGGGCTACTTTTTTACCAACGAATAGTGGGATTGACCATAACATTATAACGTCCCCATGGCTGAAAGGGCAAGCATGTTTGGTGCGACCGGGATTCGAACCCATGATCATCCGATTACGAGTCGAGTGCCTTAACCACCTAGCCATGCCGGGCCTTGTTTGAAGATAAACACAAAGCAACGCAATGAGCTATCTGTTCTCTGCCCGGATTATAAGTCTGCAGACATACCACTGTATTACTGGGAAACATTTATGATTTGTTTCAGAAAGTTCGCACAAAGCTACAGAAAGGAATATATACGTATAGCCGATTATAATTTTGAATTGATAAATTAAAAGATTGTCAACCAATCAACATCATCTATTACTTAATTTTATCTGCTCGAAGGAAGGGATTTGACCGTCACTTTTAAAACATATCTGGTACCCCAAAGAGAGGAGCATATTTTTTTTTTTTTTTTCACGGCCAACAGGCTGGATTCATAGTTCGAGGACGCTTACCATGACCACGTTTCGCATATGTTTTTCAGTTATACGTGAATGGTCGCTAAGAAATGTCCAGTCAATGTATACATTTATAGCTTTTTAACAATTATATAATCAACAAAGAAGTTCAGTTTACGTTTTGGAAATACTCTTTGGCGAACTTCTACAGAAACTGATTCATGCATCAACTTATATAAGCTTCTTACGTCCCAAACAAATAGACAACGCTACTTTGCACGTAGCACATGAATCATTATACTGTAATTTATGAAAAACCGATGTACTATGTAAATCTAGATACAAGGTACAGGGGTTCAAACCTATTGATGGAAACACCTGTTCATTTGTACATTTTATTCCTAAATATGGAGTTTAACTTCCAGGAATAGGCAACACAGCCTAAACACGACGTGAGCTTGAAGAAACAAAGTGATGTCCATTGGGCATCGATTCTTATAATTGTGGAAGTGATATTGGTGATCTAAATTTGACTCGAAGATCAGTGGTTCATAAACTGAACATAGAAGCTGGCGCCTTATAAATATAGCAATTATGGTGGCCAAGTTAGGTGCTCAAACTCACTGTTGTTTGAAAAAGTTTTTAATAATTTCAACGAAACTTCAGAGTTGGTAAGTTGTGTTACTGAAGCAAATCATCTCTGGTTGGGTTTAAATTGTACAACATAGTAAACGAATACGGTGCACACCGAAGTTTAATAGGTATTTGTTGTCACTTAACCTAGTAGTGAGGTCATTGGCCCAAAACTGTTCCAACAAAAAGATGCCCATTCCACCACAGAGCATCCAAAATATTTCACTAATAGAGTAAGACATTGAGAATCATAAACAATCTTTTGTTTGGTTTTAACCTCACATTTAAATACGTCCAAGTGATAGAAAACGTGTAAAATGTAATCGCTCCAACCAAACCACATCATTTCATTGGTCTTCGATCCAATTTTGACTTTTTTTTTATGACATTTCACTCTGCTTTTGTAATTTTTGGTTTTATTAGAGGGTGCTGAATAACACACCCACAACATAATAACCCGTTTTCTGGAGTGGATTTGACAGAGATTGTTTGTTTCAGCTAACTTAAAGTTCTACGCACACCTTTAATAACGCTGTATAATTATTTTTCGTCTTCCTACTTTTATTGATGCTAGTTTGTTATGATTTATTAAATTAGTTTTTTTTAATCACTAAACTGTTTACCTGATGTGGGTTTATTTTTATGTCCATGCTGACGTCAGGTTTTGTACTGTTCCTTGTGAAATATTCATCATTATATATTTTCACGTCACTAAAAATCTTGCTTGACATTCACCAATAATCATTCTTGGTTGTAATCCAAACACACATTTCTTAACTTGTCATCCTTATATTTCTCTGGAAAGCAATATCATACTACTAGTATAAATTTAATGATGTGTGTGTGTGTCTTCTTATAGCAAAGCCACATTGGGCTATTTGCTGAGCCCACTGAGGGGAATCGAACCTCTGATTTTAGCGTTGTAAGTCCGTAGACATACCGCTGTACTAGCGAAGGGCAAATTCAATGATATAAAATAATTTAATGCGCAGCTAAATCACTACATGACTACATTTAGTCCTCTTAGAGGCACCAAGACTTTGGAATTTAGAACAACGTGACTTGTTTCCATTATTTGGACCAGCCACTGTACATTCACACCATGTTTACATATTGCGAAAAAGTGCGTATGAGGAAACCATGTAAACAACAGTAGCGAACTATGACATGAAGTCTAATTATTAAAACCACACTCAAGGATCAACTTAAGAGTTGGGGAAACCTACTCATTTTACCTTTGAACAGTCAGACAGAGTTCACATACTTTTAATATTACGTTAGATAAATTGACCTCCACTCAATACACACACGACTATAGAAATAATAACACACAAGCTTCAATGTTTTAAGAACCCTTGTATTTTGGAAAAACTCCAAATGTTCTTGGAATCTCTTGGAACGAACACTGGATTAAATTAAATAGCACACTCATCAAATCTAGTAGACACTCGATTGCTGTGAATAACCTCAGAATATAAACAAACATCCTGGTACGTGGTCCTTTGGCTGATTGCCTTGACTTTTAATAGGTTCTTCATTAAGTAGTATCAGTCTATAGCATGAGTTGTTTATCTCAACTAAATAAAAATTGTATATGTTTCTTAAACAACACATGTATTCTTTCATTCAAATGTACAGCTTTTTTTTATTTGAAAAAACTACACAAATATGGTAAGTGCCAAATATGTAACAACAGACAAATGCAGATAAAAATTACATAATTTGTGTCACTGGCTCCGAACCGACAAATGTTGCAAACACACTTTCTGAATTATTGTCGTATCAACGCAATGATTTATACTTTAAATGAATGTTTTACAGTCATTATTCACACAGAATGACAAATTGCGTGTCACATACCATACAACAGATATATTTTTTATTCATTACCCGGTACGTCAGGCTAGTTTCAACGGAATTATACAGGTTTTTTTCATACAAATAATGAAACCAAATTTGGCATAACTACCAAACTTTGCAAGTAACACGTTTACAGTGCTATAAAGATCTCATCTGAATCCTATTCTATTTCTTTACCTCGTTCTTGTTTTTTCCTAAATTGCGTATAGTATGTGTGGTTGTTGTCAGACACAAAGCTATACATTTAGCTATCTGTACTCACCCTATCACAGGTATCAAAACCCGAATTTTAGTGTTTTACGTCAAAATGCTTATTGCTGAACCAGTGTGGGGGGAACCTCTAACTTCATACAAGTCTTACAATTTCTGTCTTTAACACAAACAAACTTTTATTTTTAGTTGTAGAATCACTGGATTTTGGTTTCCCAAGCACCAGTTAAATATTCACGACTATTATGTCAACTACGCGAAAGAAACTCGTGAATCGTTTTTGTTTTTAAATCACAAAAGGATTCTATAAAGTCCAATGAGAGAGACTTAAAACTTACCTCTCCAAGACATATACGTGGAAAGTACATTAAAGTTGGAAATATGACTGTGACATTTTTGTGGTGAAACCCAGTTATTAACTTAAGCCACTGTGGCTCAGAGCCAACAGATGTTGTTTACAGCATATTTATTGTCGTACCAACAAACTACTGAAACAGTTATTCCAATAATTGTATTGGTCTTTTCTTCACGTACTCCCCATCCAACAATCTTATTGTCTTTCTTACTGTTACTTCGTCTTGTACCTAATGTCAAAATTCCATTATTTTCTAGGAAGGCCTGTAAATTAAGGTTGCTGAACCAGTTATCAAAGTAATCCCTGTGTTGAACCCACTTGGGAAGGTTTCGAACAAAACCTACTAATAGCATTCCTGCTGGAGTTTAAGTCAGATTCCTCAGTATTTACTTTGTTTTGACTAACACTACCATAACATTCAATTTTGTACGAAAATTAAATACATCTGAGAACACGAAATACTTGAAAACTAATTCGCTAGTATACTATATGGTATATATATATATATATATATGAAATGAATCATCTGCACATCAAACACACCTACTCTTGCTTCCGTTAGACTTTTCAGCATTCGCTCCCTTATTAACGGCAACAATGGTTGAATTTTATGGAATTTATCTCCTGGATACAAATAAAAGCGTTATATTTTAAAAGGAATGAAATATTTTCGAAATATTAGTTTCAACGCAGCCTTTCAGTTTTTAGTGATTAATGAGATGCATTTGTTTCAAAATAGTACTTGTTTCATTTATCAGCATCATAGTATATGGAATAATACATGCTTGTACTAACACACTTGCAGAACTTTGCTCTAGTGTCTGGACATGCGTAATGTTGCATATCCGATGCAAACAGCAATTACTTTTTTTATGTTAAAATTTCTTTAGATAAAATACTGAACCGAAAAACACTAAACATTTTGACATTTTAAAGAGTAACTGTAGTACAGGAGTAAATACCCACCTTGCACAGTCTGCCAGAGGGGTAAAGAAGTTTTCTTATAACAGATCAAACATGTTTTGGTTCGTTTTGAATTTCGCGCAAAGCTACACGAGGGCTATCTGCACTAGTTGTTCCTAATTTAGCAGTGTAAGACTAAAAAGGGAAGGCAGATAGTCATCACTACCCACCGCAAACCATTGGACTACTTTTTCACCAACGAACAGCATAACATTATAACGCCCCCACGGCTGAAAAAGCAAGCATGTTTGGTGTGACGGGAATTCGAACCCAGGACCCGCGGATTACGAGTCAAGTGCCTTAGCCACATGGCCATGCCGGGCCAAATAAACAAGTAACTAAGCACAAAAATGTATTCCCAGGATAATTATTGCAATACTATTTATCTATGGAATAACTATTGGTCATTCGTTATAACTATAGAATATTTCAACGTCATCTCTCGTCTGCTGAACATATCTCAGCAGTTAATAATCAATGACTGGTTTACTGGACAGAGGCTTCAGTAAAAAGTGCTAGACAAATTATGCTTGCATGTGAATAAAATACTGCTGTGTGTTTCCATGTTATTAAAAATTACCTACGTATGCACGTATTGTTGCGGATCAAATTTTAAAGTGATTTCTTTTAAGATTCACAACTGTCTCGAATATTTAATAAACAAGAGCTTTGACATTTATTGTACACTAATAAAATTGTAGCAAATTATTCACAGCAAATGTGGATTTATCAGAACAGTTTGCTGAAAATTTGCTACTTTCAACATAATCACAATTCCATCTACGCCTACTTTCCTTATCACTTTGTAAATTACACAATCTAGGTGAGGTGTCTTACTATGAAATCTAAGCCCATGTAATATACTAATACTAAAACCGTAACATAACTCACTAATTACATATCTGTGTTTCACTGAGATAAAATTTCTATTTAAATTTATTTCTCAAAATATAATTCTATGTCCTCTTCCTTTAACATCCTATCTTCAATATGATGAACTTATCCACATAATACAACTATGGTTGTGGACCAAGGACATCAAACACTACATCAGTAATTATGTAATAACTTCTCCGAGAAAAGTTGCAAAATATGATACAAAAATAATTACAACTAATTAAACGTTGTCTTTAATTTTCCAAAAAGAAACATCCGGGTCCCTTTTTGTTTTTCACACCAAGATCTAACCCAGAAGAATATTTGATGTTAAAAGGGTTTATCGCACTTTATATGGCCAAAGTGCATATGCTAATGTAATATCCTGTCGATGCAGGTGTCAGCTATGTTACTGTCACAAGAGACATGTTTAGCATTTATGTATTATGTTCCTAGCCATTCAACAGTGCAAGGCCGTGGGAGGAGAAATGTGCTATAGCTCTTTCGGAGGTAAAATGTATCTGTAGAGCAATAACACCGCTGCTATTGTCAAAGGTCGTAAAGTGGTCGTCTAGAAATACTATATTATTCACACACCCAGACAGTGACTGCTGAAAATGTGTACTTATTTCAGTCTTCTGTGATCGAAGTCATTCCAAAAGATCTTACCATTGTAAAGAAGCACAGTCACAAGTGCATACTGTGATCGAAGTCATTCCGAAAGATCTTACCATTGTAAAGAAGCACAGTCACAAGTGCATACTGTGATCGAAGTCATTTCGAAAGATCTTACCATTGTAAAGAAGCACAGTCACAAGTGCATACTGTGATCGAAGTCATTCCGAAAGATCTTACCATTGTAAAGAAGCACAGTCACAAGTGCATAATTTCCTTCTCAGACACGCTCATGGAAAACAAGTAGCAAAAAGCTGTAGGGAAAAGACACGAGACACGAAGTTTGTCAGAACACGGGCTAGATATGGGTGTACATGAACGACTACTGTAAAACAAAAAGTGCTACTTGTTATCGACTTTGAGGTGATAAGGACCTTGCAATAAGACAAATAATTTTAAGAACTTTTTCCATCAGGCTTTATACTGGAGGGATTTTGTTCAAAGAGACGTTGATATTAAATACAACTGTTCTTTGTGACCTCTTGCGCGTAAAAGTGGACGTTGTTACTACACTGTCTCGCTTATTATCCACTCAGCGGAAAACCAAGTGTTAAAGTGTTAAGGGCCTTAGACATTTTCTGGAATATTTGGATTTGCTATTATCCAGCAAGGGCTTTGAGTTGGATTTGTTATATACGACGACATTCACAATGTTCACAGTATCTACAGTAATTTCTACGGAAGTTTATTTTTTCGAATGCATCATCATATTTTTATCACGAAAATGCAATAACGTCATATTGGAATCCACAGTGCTCTTTCCTTTTATTAACCATACATGATAATTTTGACATGCCTGATGTATTTTAGTTATGATGCGTGTGACACAATGAATTCGCAATTTACTCAAGTTTGTTTGTTATGGAAATTTATGCCAAGTACGCAAGACCTATCTGCGCTAGCCGTCCCTAATTCTGAACTGACAAGCTAGTTAATAGCACTTATTTTCCATTATTTGACAATTCTAACTGAACAGAGATGCACTCATAATACACTATACCCCCAAAGTGTGGAACGTTTTTGCTTTTGAAAAGAGATGAGAACCATGCACTCTCAGATCCACTACACCACGCCTCGCCCTCAATTTAGTTACAACTACTCATGACCATATTCTTCCATTAATAGATGTGGCTGAAAGGTTTCCTTGTAACATATACTACAAAGAATATCCAATAACAACACTCTTTTTTAAACATTATCGACAAAATAATGTTTAACATGATATCATACTATCGTATAGTATTATAACACGCCATTATTTAACAACAAAACACGTTAGTTCACAGTGACTAATGAAGAATTCCAAGATGTTTCACATCAAGAAATATTTTCACTATTTTCTTTTTAACACTAAATTCGACTTTATTTCATATTCTATTAAATTCGTTTGTTTGTTTTTTATACTTCACCTGGTAATTATTTTCGGAAGATCCAGTTGTTCATTTACAGTTATACACAATAGGCTATCTCTGCTGTACACACCACAGTATCGAAACCTGGTTTTTAGCGTTATAAGTCCGAGAGCTTACTGATATGTCACAGAAGAGGGGGAGGCTATAGTTGTTACACAGGTACTTTATAATGATTGTACCAGGTATAAATATCAGAAGTTTTTATTTTAGCCAGTCTTTCGTCTTTGCGACTACATGAGAATTAATATACACAACAGTGGAGTATAATGATCGTTTTTTCTCTCAACTGTTTATCAAAATATGTAAATCCCTTCAATATGCACTATAAACGTTGAAAGACAACAACAATAATTGCACCAGTAACCGAAATGTCGTACCTGTAAAAGCTGTAACTTATAGTGAAATAAAATACCGTTATTGCTTACTCTCATGTTTCGCAGTAGTTTTTCTTATATTTAACTCACTGCAGTTTCTTCGTAAAAGTAAATATTTTTGACATACGTCTGTAAAGGACTTATAGTATAATAGTATGAAAGAGGTGAATTGAAAATAATTAATTTTAGAACCTGTACCACTACGTGCTTCGTTCAACGCATTTAAATATTAAATTTCTAGAAATAAAATATTATTTTACACATCTTATTTTTCAGCTCAAATCTTGTATAATGGGCTATTTTCGTTTTGTCCATCGCGGGAATCGAGCACCTAAGACCCTAAACTTGTAGCTGACCACTAGAAAACTGCATTATACAAATAAATATTACACAAACATTATCACAATTTTGTTTACTCTAGAGTCTTGTGTTTCACAAAAGTCTTAACTGTTAAATAATTTCAGTTTACTTGTTTAAAAAAAAGGGTCAAGTATAAGGAATATTTATTAAAATCAAGCAAACTATTCTCACGCTAATATATGTATAAAATAATCACAGTGCCCTCTAACTGGTGATTATAATTCTGGAAATACTTCACAAATTAATAGCACTTAATTTATAACGAAAAACAATAAATATTTTTAAACAAAATGAACTTTAAAATTAATTAAGTACTGACTTGTTCTCGCGAGGTTCAGAAGAAACTAAACTTCTCTGTTCTGGGAAAAAGTGAATTTATAATACGTTAACTTCCATCTACAGTAACTGATTAAAATCCCAACGAATCTAAACAAATGGTAAAGCGCTATCAATAAAATATTGCTATATTATTTAAGGTTAAACTTCATGAATACAATGGGTAAATTGGAAATAATGAAACGAACAAATTATATTGAACATTTACTTAGTTTACAACAGATTAACATGTTGGCAGAGCCTCTGGATATCCTTTTTAGCAGTTGCAGTTGTTAATATTATAATTCTATTTCTTTTTTTATTTTTAGTAAAGAAAAAAATATTTTGCAGCAAATGGTTCCATAAAAATATTCCAAAGTTTGAAGCTATAATTATTATTTCTAAACTCTCTATATATATAGATTTGGTTTGAATTTCGCACAAAGCCATCTGCGCCAGCAGTTCCTAATTTAGCAGAGAAAGACTAGAAGGCAGCTAGCTAGTCATCACCAACTCTTGGGTTACTCTTTTATACACAGTTAGTGGGATTGACCGTCACGGCTGAAAAGGCAAGCACGTTTGGTGAGACAGTGATACGAACCCGCGACCCTCAAATTGCGAGTCAAGATCCCTAGCCACCTAGACATGCAGGACCATATATTAGGTTAGTTTGAAGTTAAGCTCAAAGCTACACAATGAGCTGGCTATCCCTGCTCTGACCACCACGGGTATTGAAATTCGGTTTTTAGCGTTGTAAGTCTACAGACATACCGCTAGGAAATTTTTATAAGAACAATGGGCTAACAATTATTTTTCTCGTAAGTATATACGTATATTGATCTCCTTTTAGTTACAAGAACAGCAAATTAATTAGTAAACATTAACATTACAATAATAGAATAACCTCAGCAAACTAGAGTAATTCAACATTCAACATGAATTTGTATTTTTTTATATTTTTGCTTAACATTTTTATTTTATCATGCATTTCATGAATATTATTTTGTTTTAATACCAAAGAAGTGTCAGTTCCTTCCACATTTATCATACAAGCACTAACGGAAAACTTTTAAGCCCAACTATAAAATTGAGAGCCCCAAAGCCTACTTGTCATGAGTAGTAAAGAAATATTTATTTATGAATGCACGTGCTATTTTTCTGATGAAAAACTCCTCCTCTCAGTTTTTCAGCGGCAAATCTGTGAGCTTATAACGCTAAAAACCGAATTTTGATACCTGCGGTGGAAACGGCACAGATAATCCATTGCGTAGTTTCACGCTTGACAACAAAGAACTGATTTTTTAAAATGTAAAATTATATTGGTAAATTTGTGTAAGTTGCGACAAATCGATCAATTATACTTTCCGTCTGTGAGTTAATATCATGTTAAAATATCTACGGTTTGTAGAATTTAGAAGTGCGCAACATTTTAAGGCAAATACGTTTATAAAATCAGTATCTCAAGGATATTACGATCGCTGATTACAACTCCAACTTTGTTATCAAGTATGTTGACAGCGCCCTCGTGTGAATATTTCAAGTATTATTCAGCGAGCAACCAAAAGATACATTTTTTTTGCTAAAATATAATTTCATGTAACATTTATATTCCTGGATATCATGCATGGTTCAAGGGCCATAATCTTGTAAAACCGGTTTGGCAAGGCAATCACGAAAATTGGCGAGTCGGACCAACTCGTGAGCTCCAGACAAACCCACACAAGGTTACTTCTGAGTTCTAGAACGAAACTGGCCATGCATCCAACCATAACGAGAAGTGTTTTGTAGGTTAAATATAATATTTAGTTTTGCTTTTAACCCCCCACTTCTTTCTTTCTCTTTCTCTCTCTCTTTCGTCTTTGACAGTAGTTTTCAATCACAGGTTTTCCCCTGTTATTCCAAACGGTATTTTCATCAGTTAATCATTATTTGGTTGAAACAAAATAATAAAACAAATGACGATTCTAAAAACTAAAACAAAATTAACTGTGCTTTATTAAATAACGGTAATTTATAATCCTGTTTTTTGTGGGTTTTTTTCATATCGATAATGTAAAAACGTTACTTGGTTTAAAACTTCCATAAAATGTGCATGATTAGAATATATTTTATTACTTTGTTTGTAGTTTAAACACGAAACTACAGAATGGGCTACATGCACTCTGCCCACCACAGGTATCAAAACCTGGTTTCTAGTGTTGTTAATCCACAGACATACCACTGTGCCACTGGAAGGGCTTCTATTACATACACTCACGTATGTGATAAATCTCTTAACACACTGATATTTCAGTTATAACATTTACATATATTCCAGATATGTTTTGTGTTTATTATCAGACTTCTTTTTAGCCTGATGTATACACTCAGGTAGAGATCGCATTACTGGTTGTTTTCTTTTACAATATTGTAATAGCTATATATGTTTTAAAAAAATTAAACCTAAAATTTTTATTTTCACTTTAAGATTAAGATATATGATGCACTTATCCAAATGGGGCAATACTATAAACATTGAAACATCTGAATGCAAACCAACTCAAGTTTGTAAGGATTCTATTAGAATGACTATTTTGCATAATTTGAAGTTTCAAATGTACTGTATGGTTTTCTCGACACTTTTCCCTGCATGTACCATTTATTTTACAAAGAACCAATATCCCACTAAGTGTAAAACCTGTGAAGTGTAAAACAGTTAACAGTAAACTATGAAGAACCACATCCATATAGTGTTATAGTCACAGATTATAAATGAAATCCATCAATATGTTTTGAAGTACTCAAAAAAAAAAAAAAAGACAGAAATCATCCTACATCATACTGCTCATTAGGTTTATCATCTAACCTTTCAAGCTCAAGAACCTGCAGGATTGTATTTATTATTTCTAGTATCCATATAAAATAAAACTGGTCATTTAGTAATAAACCTATTCCATATTTAATACCCTGAAAATAGTTTGTTTTGAATTTTGCATGCACCCCTGAAAATATACTAGCTGTTGAATATTATATTTTTTATCAATATCTTTACAATTTTGGATTTAAAAGAACCTTAAAAAGATAGTTACACATAAACTTTCAATAAGTACCCTTTATCAATTATTTAATGTTTAATAACCTATTTCATCAATGGGATGAAATAGTAGGTCCCATTCTGATCTTCTTGTGTGATTTTCCAGTTCCCCCTTCAAACACAGAAGTGTATTTTTATATTTTTGTGTATTAAACTCCTCCCCATTATGTAATGAATTTATTTTGCAATAGCATTTAATAATATCAAGCACAATTCATCTGTTTTCATAGACCAGCATTTTTTAACTTTTTTCACCTCAAAGCCCACTTTGTTAGTAGGAAAAAAACAGTAAAAACCCACATACACTGCTGATCATTTATTAATTCAGTGCAATCAAAGTTGTATTAGTTTATAACTGCTTGTCTTGCAGTCCAACCATTTGTCCTACCCACCAGTTGAGAATCACTGTGGTAGACAATTGGTATCAAACTAATTTTCATTAAAATATCTTTCAATTGTAATCAATATGTTTTTTTTTTTCAAAATCACTTTTTCTCATTAATAAAGCTTAATATTTCTACATACAATTAAAATAAGTGAATAATAAAAACAATTTAATAAATACACATGAGATTCTGTGTACAATTCCAAGTAACTGATTTATAACATTACAATAATTCTCACATGTTATTTTTTTAACTAAACCACAATTTTACTGGTCTTTTTTTTCTATAATGATTTATTCGTATGGATGGAAGAGAGTTATAAGTAAGCTTCATTTATGATGTATACGATCATTTGTTTGCTTGCATTGAAGTTGTATACAACCACTCTTTTGCATCATTTGAAGTTATAAATCTACTGTATGGAATTTTTTAACATCCGTCTTTGCATTATCATTTATTTTATAAAGAACCAATATTCAGCTAAGTGTAAAATCTATGTACATGCATATCAAAGAATGATATGTGCTTTACTGAGATGAACAAACATACAAACCATCATATAAAGAAGTCTTCCAGTTTCTATAATTATAACTTTTTATGTGTATGTGATAAAATAACACCAGGTGAGATTAGGGATTCGATAAAAACAATAAAGCTTTCTTGAAAAGTAGGTTAGGATGTCAAGGACTGTTGAACATAGCTCTGGCTATATAAGAACATCAGAAAGAAGGGTGTGTTGAAAATATTTACACCTTTAGTGCAACATTTCATGTTTTTTTCTCAGTTAAGGAGAAAAATGGTTTGTCCAGGATACCAAAATTTGACAAAGAAAAAATGTTATGGTAATGTAAAGAGTAAAAAAAAAAATGAAAAGAGAAAGAGAGAAAGGACAGGAGCTTTAGGGTATATTAATGGTATTTCAGTTTTTGAATATAAGCTTATGGTCTTAACATAGTAATTAATTTCTTTTGTAATGTTCTTATAACTAAGAGGGAAAAGAATTTTAATGATAGACTGAATTTACTTTTTAAGCATACTTACCAGTATCAGAGTATTACCTTAAAATTGTAAAAAACTTTAAATATTAAAACAGGTATGACTGAGCAAAATAATTCTAAAACTGAGACAATAAAGAAATTCTGAAAAACATATGATGCACATAACTTTAAAAAGGTATCTTAAAACTTAGACTTGATACTTTCAGAAAATACCCCATTTAATTGAAAGTTGCAAAATTTTAGAAAATAATTTCATTGCCTTACCAACTCATTGAACTTATCGATAGACCTTCTGTTTCTTTCATTGGATGAACATAAACCCTTGGATGTCTTAAAATAATTAAGTTATGTTGCTCATACTGATGGTAATTTTCAGAACTGAATAGTTAATTAGCTTGCTTCATCTATAGTATGGTTGTAAATGGATTCTTTTTCAATTGGGTGTGTAATGTTGTTCCTAAGGGATTTTTCTTGGTTCTGATGTTACTTATTATTTATGGTAACAAAAGGAGTACTAATATCTTTTGTATTGTGTCCAAATCAACTGATACACCAAAATGATAGGCAGGTGAATGCTGTGAAAAATGTTTAGTTTGCAGACTAGTATTTAATGAGAGCTTTAAAATTTAGAAAATAAGTTTTAATATTTAGAAATATAAAGTCATACACTTGAGGTGAAATAATTTGGACAATTTTACTGACTTCTTTCTTGTCTTCACTACTGCCAGTGGAATCTTATTCTATAAGTTAGTCATCTTATTATAAAGTAAAATTGTGAGCACTTTACAAAAGCTTTAAAGGGTAATTAATAACTGCTTGAAACACAAATAGTAATTTAAAGTTTTAAATATCTTTCAAGAATGGGTGTGCTAAGACAGCCTTAAAGGACCAAATAATCCCTTCTTATCCCTAAGCTATGTTAATCCATCTTTTCCAAATATTAATCTTGTGTCTGTTTCCTTCCTATTGTCTTAAGAATATTGTGACGATAAACCAGAGGCTCTTATCCTACCATTTTATCGAAATAATCTTGTCAGCTTCAATAAAATCACTTTTTACATGTTTTCTCAAGAGAAAATAAGAAATCTCAACATATCCCCATAACCTTTTCATCTCTGGATTAATCCTAAAAGTCCTCCTCTAAACTCTTTTTAATAATCCAATGCCCTTACTACAACAAAAAGACTAATATTTTATATAATATTCTACGTGAGGTTTACCTAGTAATTTCTTAGGAGATAATTACTTCTTTTATCTGGAAATGAAAGTCTATAAGTAGTCATAAAATTATCTTGGTTTTGCTGCTAATAACAGAGCACTGTCTATTACATTAGTGACTTATACAAAACTATGTCATTGTCCTTTTCTTCACTGATGCTGTTGAGGGTGTTCTAATCCATATTAAATATATGATCCAAGTTATAATAACCAAATTGCAATATCTTGCAATTATTTTAACAAAAAGTCATTTGCTATACATTTGTCCAAATTATCAATTGATCATAGTCATTATATAATACCTGAAAATACTCAGTACAGTTAGAAATACATAAGCATTTACTGGCATTCACAAATTATACTAATTTACAAATTATGCTTTTATTAATATACACAGGCCTACAAATTTAAAATTTATAAAAATTGTTTTGATTTTAATAACACATTTTCCATAATTAGGTTACATAGATTTTGAAAATAGTATTCATTTATTCTACCATGTAAGAGTTTTTTTTTTTATACATAAACTGAGAATAAAAAGAAAAACTCTTACTTAGATGAAATTATTATTTTTCTTACCCCAATAACCATTTTTATTTTTATGTTTGTTTACAAAAATACAAACATACTGAAGAAAAGGGAAGAAAACTGATGTAAAATGAATATCTATCCTCATTCATCCTGATGTTTCTGTGAAATCTTTGTCTTTCAGTCTAAAAAACTGTGTTGTGGTCTTTCATGTATTGCACCTGGAGCATCTCATTTAAAGGTCAGCAGTAATCAGCCATCATACTGATGTTTCACCTTCCCTCATACATTCTCTCCATTACCCTGATGTCTTGATGAAACTTTTTCCCTTGTTATTTGCTGATGGTATCCAGATTTTCAGTTATTGATTATTGTCGATATGTAAGTGTAAGAATTGAATTTTCAAGCTCATATTTCAACCAAACTCTTTGAATTTATTAATCATTTTATTGACAATATGTTTATAATTTGGGTCATTGTTGTTTCCTAAAACATTTGTCAATAACATCTTAAAAGGCAATCTATGATTTTTTTTCAGTTTTCCTCATTCTCCTTTCAAACTTTTAATCTGAAGTCAATTTTTTAACGAGGCCCAACAAAAATCCCTTCTTTAATTTTTGCTTCTGAAAAAGTTGAGAATTGTCCATATAGATACTTTAGAGAGTGACCTCCTTGGATTACAGTCTTTACAAACTGCATCATCAAGCCCAGTTTTATGTGAACTGGAGGTAATAGGGCTTTCTTTGTGTCAATAAAACTTTCATTTTCATTATTTTTCAATCCTAGTTTTAGGCTGACTCTTTATCCAGTGCTGATTTCTTGTTCTGCTGTCCTATTCACATAAAAAAACACAGAAACTTGGTATGAATGAATTGCTGACCCAGAAATATACAAAGGACTTTTACATCTCCATAAAGTAGCCAATCATCTTTATATTTGACCTTATTAAGAAGCAGTTTGAGATTTTTGTATTTTTGTACATTTCTTCAAATGAACCAAATAAGCAACAGAAACAGATACATATATATGTTAACATTTTGAAGTAGAACACTTTTAGACTTCTTCTGGAGGAACCAATGAGCAATTGTCAGTCATTCAGTTCATAGACTGCAGCTCTTAGCAAGGTATGAATTCAGCAATATTGTTGCAATAAACCAGTGAATCTTATTGAAAAAAGTATGGTATAAATTCTTTTTCATGATTTATGTACCAGTAAAATGATGTCCCTGGAGAAAATAAGTTCTTAGTCCAAAGTCTGGACCCCAAAATACCTGAAGAATCCTTTGGAAGGCCCAAACTTCTCACAAAATCATTAAGTTCACATTCTGTGAAAAGTTTTGGTTCACCAGATGTTTCATGTTGAAAGCAATCCTTATCATAACGTCTACTGACATCAAGATCAGATGAAACTGTATGAAGAGTCTCTGGTGAAGTAGGTACATCAGGTCCACGTGTAACACGTTTTACAGCAGACTGAAGGTTCAGATAAGAAATTTCCTTTTTATTTCAAGTGTTGTAGCCTTATATGTTACATGAGCAAAAGCAGCAGTCATCTGTATGGTTTCTAGGCTCATGAATTTGAATTTCAAATGGCAAAGACTTTTCTTACCTTTCTTCTATTCTCTCAACACTTCAGAACAAATGGTACAAACTATGTGCAGAGCTCATGATTCTTCTTCGTTCTCATGTTTTATTCCAAAATACACATAATACACTTTTTGATGAATTCTGTAATGTTCAAACTTCATTTCTTCATAACAATTTACCACAGATATAACAAAATACATTTGAGTCACTTACACAATCTCTTGTTGCCATAATGATAAATATGTAATATTGAAAAGAAAAATATAATGTCAAAGTGCATGCACAAACAAATAGTATTCAGAAATGACACATTGTAGGCCTGTTAACCATTTACAGTGGAACCCCTCTAAAGCAGCCACCTTCGGGACTGAGACAAACTGGCCTGATTAGAGGGGTTCCACTGTACATAATTAGGGATTATGTAAACAAAAAAGGGACTGTGATTGAATGACTGCTTTCAAGGGGTGACTGAATCTGAAGGGTGGCTGCTTAGAGGGGTTACACTGTATATATATTAGCAATATGTTCTCATGGGTTCTAAATGATCAAAAAGACCCTCACATCACAATTGGCCTAGAGAAGTCTAATGCCATTTGTTGTCAACATCCAATCCAATTCCAATGAAAATGATTCATTTATGTAAAAGTACATATGATGTTTTGTGAAAAATCTGTATATGGTGGAGAAAAATGGATACCATTTTGAAATTCAGTGTACAGGAATTACTGTAAAACACATAAATATTTCAAAACAATAAAAACATCACAAACCTTTGTTATTATTCCTTTCTTTGTTGTTAAACAAAAACTACACATTAAGTTATTTGTGTTGGGTTCATGATGGGAATGAACACAAATGTTTAGAATTTCACAGATGATCATACAAGTACCTTAAAGATTCTTGAAAATCTAAGTATACCAAGCCCACACAGACCTTTCTATCATCAAGACAACAAATAACATTCCATCAAATATTAACAGATTTAGAAGGTATATTTCACTTTAATATTGAATCCATGTTTCATTAGACTAAATCATTTTACAAATCTCCTTTCATGAGACCCTCTAGAATTTTTCCAACTACAGAAGTCAGACAAACTAATTAGTAACAGCCAGAGCACTCTGTCCACCCTTTTCAGAAATATAAATAGCATTATCAAATTTCCAGTTCTCAAGCACCTGGCAAATACTTATTCACTAGTCAAAAAGGAAAGAGAAAGGTTCATATATCTGATCTTTGACCTCATTCAAAACTCTGGTTGAAATATATCTTCTGGTTCTAGTGCAATATCTTTTTTCTAATCTTTCAATTTTCTTTTTACCACTGTCATAGTAATATATACATGATTGAAGTTAATCCTAATATTTCCTATAGAATATTCAAAAATATTGTAAGTATCTTCTCTTGTAAAAACACAAGAAAAAAATTTAAAACAATCTTAGTCTTTATTAAAAACTTTGCCACCAACATCTTTTCAGGGCCTAATCTCCATATCAACATCATTTATATTTAATATACTTAAAACAAAATCTGTGCTGTTAGTTTTAAACTTATCAGTCAACTGTTTTTCGTAAGTCTTTACAAATTTTTTTTTATTTCAGTTTAACCCAATCCTTAATCTTCCTACAGTTCTGTAAATCTTCCAACCTCCTTGTCAATTTAAACCTCTCACACTAATTAATGTTAAAATGATATTTGTGTAATTTTTAAATAATACAGATGTTAAAATAAAACTGATATTTAATGGTACACAATAAATGTTGAAAAATGCAATTCTTCCAAATCTCAATATACAATAAAATATTTACTCAATAATTTACTGCACAGAAATAAAAACCTTGATACTGAGCACAGCTTCATATACACTACTTGTTTTGACATCTTACTTTATCATTGTGAGCACAATATTTTGAAAGATTTAAGACCTGTAAACTTTAATTCAGAATTGCATGTTTAAATTTACATGTAGATGTATATAGAATTTTGTTCCATTTATTAATAACCTATCCCTCTGGTCCATCATACCTATTTAATAAAATTATTTTTGTAATGTTTAATTGTTTACATAAATTCATCAAAATTATTACCTTTTATACTAAAGGATTGTGTCAAAATAACAATTTCTTTGTCACTTAATCATACATTTAGTTCCATTAGTATACTCCGCTAAGGGTAAACATCTGTTATTTTTAACATCTTTTTTAAGTTGAGTTTTAATTTCTTCTAATTTATCCTATATAAATATTCCTATATTCACGTTACTTTGTGTATATCAGTTTTATCTGTTAGAGTGATCAATCTTGTCTTCCTAAGTTGTTTTATTATTTAACAAGAGAGACAAAGAATAAATGATAATGCTATTCCTTCTGTTAATCTTTTCAAAGAGTGATTTTAACAAAGTATTTTTATTGCCATTTTCATTGAATTTTGTAACAGTTCTGTCAATGATATTAGAACTAAAATCTCTTTCTACTGCTACACACTCAATAATTACTCATTATTAATATTTTAATGCTTACAACATAACTTCAAGATCCCTCTATATAAGAATAAAAAACTGATTTTTTAAGTTTTATTATGACATGATTTTTGACATAGGGGCATGATTACAGCATGGCACTTATCCTTGATTTTCTGCTATGTGTCTTTAGTGCTTCAATTAGATCTGATTTTTCCTTTTTATATGTACCTCTATCTAGGTTGTTCTATGTTTTTGAAAACAACCATCTTTCTAAATTTACACCCAAAATAATTTTTCCAAATTTTGTGAACCTAAACATTACTCAGTCTCATTGTAAATTATGTGTGTATTATATAAATATTTGTCACTTGAACAGCTTTTACATAAGATTAAGAGCAACTTTTAGGCATTTTATCATTTTCAGCATTATTATCAAGACAGACACTATGCTTTAAAACAGTGGTTCCAAATTGGGGTAAAATAGAAGGGGGTCATGCATCCCCAGAGGTGCAACAAATATATCAGAGAACTGGTAGACTTGGCTTCCTTTAAGGTTAGAATTTTGGCCAATGTAATTGACTATACATATGCAAATATATGTGTGCATACATGTACATTTATAAGTAATTACATAGCATGCATGTAATGAGAGAAATATTGTGTACAATGTACATAAGGATGGCTTCAGAGCAAAACACGAAGAAGCACAGCTTGAGAAACAACTGATACACCCTGGGCAAAATAAGGAATAAGCTATGTTCTAGTCTCATCAGAAATAGAACGCTGCATTTTACTATTCAATAAAAATTGATTACATACAACAGTTGGCAACACTATTTACTTTTGATGTTTCACCCTTCAAATTTTCGAACATTATAACATTTAAAAAATTACGTGGTTTAAAATGTTAATAATATTGAGCTAGCCAGTAAAAATAATCCTCTTTGTCTCGTTTGAAAAATATAAGATACCACTTAGGTACGTTGTTTTGAAGTACAGCAATATTTATGATAGGCCTAACGCTAAATTTTCACACAACGTACATAAGTTAAACATATGTTTAATTTTAAGATAAGAGTTTGAAAAGAAGAAGTTATGCAAGCTACAGCCATTATATAGTATTAGTAAAATAAGCCTGTTACTATAGCTGGTAAGTTTTCAAGATAAGTAAAAGAAAATAACGTATGCCTAAACTTTTCAAAGATTAAAAGTTAAACTTAAGAGATTATACCGGTGAATAAATTTTGACAGTGCTAAAAAACAAACAATGCTAACTTAGCACAACAATATTGGAAACGATATCCTTTTCCAAAACTTGAAAATATTTATATAGATATATTCCGATATACATTACCTACATCCTGTACTTCCATTTCCTTTTCAATAAATCCTATTGAGTAAGAAACACGTAAGAAAATGAAAGACCATAACTAACTTCTTAAAGACTTCTTAAACATTAAAGTCAATCCTTTCAACAGTCAAGAAGCTATTATACTCTTCTTACTGAGAATTCGTATAATGGAAGTGAGAAAAAGATTTGTAAACATTTGACATTTGTCTTACTATCACGTAATATTACACAAACCACTGATATACACATAATCATCTTTCAACGAGCTAAGTACCAACATAAAAAGTCGTCTGCTCAAATTCATTGCATTATTAGATTTTACACGCCATCTAGACAAGAAAATACACATAGGGAATATTTCTATAAATAATATAGTTTGTTTTTTAATTTCGCACAAAGCTACTCGAGGGCTATCTGCACTAGCCATCCCTATTTTAACAGTTTAAGACTAGAGGGAAGGGGCAGCTAGTCATCACCACCCAGCGCTAACTCTTGGGCTACTCTTTTACCAACGAATAGTAGGATTTACCCTCACATAATAATGTCTCTACAGCTAAAACGGCGAGCGTGTTTGGTGCGACGGGGATTTGAACCCGCGACCCTCGGATCACGTGGCCATGCCGGGCTTAGGTTTTATCTAGTATATTCTGTTCTTTTCTTATACTTTTAAGTATTCATTATTTTTGTTTGGTTTGACTTGTATAAGGGAGATAATACTTTTCAGAGTTCTAGGGTCATAGATAAACTTGCTGTTACTTGTAAAGATATTACTGTTGTGTTAAAAAAATCAACTAAAAATTCCAGTAATCCAATGCCAATATTTATTTTTGAGAATTTAGAGAAATATTTTTTCTAAATTTATTCTAAAATTTGAAAATCAAAATTTGTCCCATAAATAACATTTTGTGCATACTTTCTCAAGTGGAGCTCTTATGAATGTACGTCAATGTATTTAGATTCGATTTCCTTGATACATCTGATTTTTTTTCAGAATTATAAAAGATTAGAAGTGCGCTTTTTTTTTACGTATTCACTAACATCCCAAGAACTTCTTTCATTAAATAAATACCGGATGACGATCACTAGCTTTCGAAATATAACCTAAACTAATTTTAGTATAACATAGACTTTAACAGTAATTTCAACATTGCTAAAACTAAGTAAAATACGCCACAGACGTTATCTTACAGGCTCTCAATAAGTTTATTTCAATTTAAAAATAGATTTTTTTTTTTTTTTTTTTACATTTCAGGAAATACTGTATTATTTACATTTTCAAAATCCCTAAATTCCTGATTGCTTAAATGTTTCCTCATCAGGGTTTTTCTTTGCAACCAGAAAGTGCATTTCATTAAGGTTCATTTCAACGTCAAATATGTATAAGTACAACCCGTTTAAAACCGTTTTATTATTGAATTTTCTCACATTTATCAATGGCTTGTTTGTTTGTCTTTGAATTTCGCACAAATTTATTCGAGGGCTATCTGCGCTAGCCGTTTCTAATTTAGCAGTGTAAAACTAAAGGGAAAGCAGCTAGTCATCACCACCCACCGCCAACTCTTAGGCTACTCTTTTACCAACGAATAGTGGGATTGACCGTCACATTATAACGCTCCAATGGCTGAAAGGGGCGAGCATGTTTGGTGTGACGGGGATGCAAACCCGCGACCCTTAGATTACGAGTCGCACGCCTTAACCTACCTGGCCATGCCGGGCATAATTAATGGTAAGCACTCGATACAAGCATGAGAAACAATATGAGTTTAAGTTGTATTTGAAATAATAAATATTCTTTGCAGCCTATATTATTATTATTGAAAACAAAAATTTTACAAACGTTGCACATTTTCTTTGGATATTCCGAAAGCACACAATATCAGTACCAAACTAGCATTAATTTGTCAGTGTTTATAAATCTTTATTATTATAACATTATTATTTTAAAACATGTATTTGAATTATTGCATTTTTAGTTGGTTTTGCGCGGCCTAATGAGACACCGAATTTGCAGTCTACAGGACGCAGGTTTGAATTCCATCACCCAACATGTTCTCCATTTCATTCATGGGGACTTTGGACGTTATAATTTAAGAGTCATTCCCATTTTTCGTCTGTAAAGAGTAACCTAAGAGTTTGGCAATAGATAGAGTTGACTAGCTGTCTTCCCTGTAGCTAGTCATTTTAGACGGTTAGTGCAGATAGCTCTCCAGTTGCGTTACGTGAAATTAAAAACAAATACATATAAATTTCCCACCCTTCTCCACCACAGCTGTAAGTTCAAGAAGTTATGATGCTAATATCAGAGGTTTATTTATTCCTTGTGAGCAAAATGCAAACAGCGCATCGTATAGTTTTGTGCTAAACCAAAACAGTAACTACATTTTCTATATTAAATAAATAATTATATTCTATTTTTAACCTACTTATGCATAATTTATGTATTACGCAACAGAATAGTGCACTGTAGTACCCGATTTCTAACGTTATAAAAATCTTTTTTTGTTTCTTTGTCTTGTTTATTGAATTTTGCGCAAAGCTAGTGACGACTATCTGCGCAAGCCGCCCCTAATTTAGATTGTTACCATAATTTTTATTATCCATAACAAAGAAATAACAAACACTATTTGAATATACTAAATTTATTGCACAAATGAGCAACATTTAAATCCCCCTGCAACTGTAAGAAGAATACATAAAGGTCTTCCAATCCGAAAAACGCAAAGTTATCTAGCCTAACCAAATGAAAGAAAATAAAAAGTAGATATAAAATGTGTTAATACTGAAATGTCTGTAGCCAGAAGCGGGAAGGAGTTTGCACATAAAAATGAAAATAATAAGAAAGGTAATAATCAGAGTGCTAAGTATCGATGGTGGAGGTAGAAGAACTATCATAAAAGTTGAAATTCCAACTCTCAGTGGAATATTTGGACAAGAATTCAAAGATGTTAAGGTTATACTAGACTTAGCTCAATCTTTTGCCATTATTGTAGCTCCTATCCTTCATCTTTAGATGCTACTGGTTTGGGTTTGTTTAGTGTGTTTTGCATTTTTCTTACAGCAATGCCACATCGGGTTATCTGCTGAGCCCACCGACAGGAATTGAGCCCTTGATTTTAGCGTCATAAATCCGTAGATTTACTGCTGTGCTAGCGGTTGGTAGTTTGTTTTGAATTTCGCACAAAGCTACTCGGGGACTATCTGTGCTAGCTGTCCCTAATTTAGCAGTGTAAGACTAGAGGGAAGGCAGCTGGTCATCACCACCCACCGCCAACTCTTGGGCTACTTTTTTTTTTTTTACCAACGAATAGTGGGATTGACCGTTACATTATAACGCCCCCACGGCTAAAATGGTGAGCATGTTTGGTGTGACGGGAATTCGAACCCGCGACCCTCGGATTACAAGTCGAGTGCCTTAACCACCTGACCATGCCGGGCCTTAATACTACTGTCTGGATCTTTATTGATTCGAAAGAGATCCACACAATAACAAGTTTTATACTGAGAAGGTGACACTACATTAGTCCATCTATAGCGTATACAAAAAAAAGTTCAAATAAGTAATTCTGTTTCCTCTCCCAACAAAAAAAAACAAATAGAAATTATTTTTATTGTATTTATATACATTATAATTTTATTTATGTTATTGCTTTGAAATTTATGTAAATAATTTTTGCATTAATTATGAATTAATATAAAATATGCAGTTAAGGTTCACTCATCAAAGCCAATGAAAATCAACTTTGTACTGATATATTTGTATTAAATATTTGAAATTCTATAATGTTATCAATTCTACACCTAAGAAGTTGCGAACTTACAGCACTCTGTGTGATATTTGTTGGAGCATTACTATTTAGTAAAGAAAGTCTGTATATTTGAAATTTTAGGTTAACTTAAGAAGGTATAAAGTTTTAATACTCCTACCAGCTGTCCTGTTTGTTTTTTTTGAATTTCGCACACAGCTACTCGAGGGCTATCTGTGCTAGCCGTCACTAATTTAGCGGTGTAAGACTAGAGGGAAGGTAGCTAGTCATCACCACCCACCGCCAAATCTTGGGCTACTCTTTTACCAACGAGTAGTGGGATTGACCGTCACATTATAACGTCCCCACGGCTGAAAGGGCGAGCATGTTTGATGTGACCGGGATTTGAACCCGTTCCCTCGGATGCCGAGTCGAACGCCTTAACACACTTGGCCATGCTAGGCCTAGCTGTCCTGAGATATATTTTTAATTACAGTACGTTTCTTGACATCACGTTTTCTAAATTTGTAGGAGCTACTAAATACATTTTACTAATATAATAACTTATTAATGTAATGTTAACAATGACTAAGGCGTCAATAATAAGGAAACTGATATCAGATTTGTAAAATTATTTATAACTTTACTTTCACGATAATGAAGATATAAATTATCAACACAATTTGAATAATTAGACCACCATCGGTATACTCACCATTTGTTTATAAATATTTTATTAAAATGTATATATTTATCATATAAGCAAAAATTCAATATATCACCATTACCAAATTACCTCGTGATCTAGATGAAAACAATGTAGTTAAATTTTACGCTATGATTGTATCTGTTAATTGTGTTTTATTCAGTTGGGCTAGGTTTGTTATTTTAAATTATCTAGAATCACTTTTTATTTGTATTGTGTTGTATTTTAACATGTAACTAACTAAATAATTTGTTAAATAATATCGCATGCATTTTTATATATTTTTATCGAAATAGAAATAAAACGAAACTTAATGAGAGATTTATGTAATTTGCCCATCTTTCTGAATTATTCAGCTGTGGAAAATTATGATGTGAAATTAGATCTTTCAACATTTTCTAAGCTCTCGTGACAACTCGTGGTCGAATCCAGATTTTTCTAATTGTGGATAGGATGTATATTTAATGCAGATAAATAAATTCAGTATCACATTACAAAATTAAATAAATAAAACGATCGTGGCAGGTTGATGGAGATCTTTGTTTCTAAGTTCAATAATGTACTGTTCGCCATATTTCATGTTCTTAGCTAAATCCATTCTTCAGTTGTATTCACTATAAAATCGTACACTAATAATGAAAACGTAGGCAACTGTATTTTTTTTGAAAAATTAAAATACAATTTTCATATTAGTATGTGCAAACTAAGTGCCTATATGCCAGGGAAATTATTTTAGCTTTTGGATTGTTCAGTTATAACAGCCCCTGAAGACAGCTATATGATTGCCAGGGTGTTGACTTGTGGACACTAGTAGGTGTACAAATTTATAATTAATCACACTTTTGTGTTTAAAGTGATCACAACAGCATTACTTTAATGAACTACACCTTGACTCACGATTTTTAATTTTTCTGTTTTATTTTATGCAATTCAGGCAAACAAGAGCCAGTAACTAACATTATTTTTACTTTTTAGCAACAGTGAAGTAGATGCTATATCATTGATAGACTCATCTTTGTTTTCAGTTTAACCCTAGAACGTCAATGTGATGTCACTGTGACCCCCTACCACCTGAAAAGTGAATGCTGACGTTATCGGGTTAATTTTCCCAGCACTGTTTTGAATGAAAAAACAACAACAACAATTATTTCTTTATATTGATAATTTCACCTTCTATTCTATTAAAGTGGTTTTAACGATGTAGGTTACATTAAAGAGAGAGAGAGAAATTACTCAATACTATTCAGAAGATGAATTAGTCTTTAAGATAACTATAAATATATTTTTATTTGAGTAGAATGGTAAAAATAAACGAATGGAAGAAACGGAAAATAAAGTAAAATTGTCAGTACATATTATAATATTTTTATTGCACTATTTGAGTTCACAGTGGAATGTCCAATACACTAGGATTTTGAGCAGTGAAAAAAAAAGACCATTTTGTTTTTTCGTAAATACAGAAAGTGTGACAAATAACACCAAGTCTGATGTAGGGAATATTTCACGCTTCAACTTGCTCAGTATTTCTATTATGCATAACTTTCTCGGACTGAAATTAAAAATTTTGTTTCACGAATAAACAAATGAGATGCAAATTAAAATAACTGAGGACAACAAAGTTGTGTCAAAAAAATAAGTGAAAAATTGACAGACATCTAATGCATAAGATAACTGTAGAAACTGGTATATTAATTTTCTATTTGAAAAACAGCACCACAAAATGAAACAAACAAACAAAAACAACAAAATGCAAGCTTGGTAAAAATGGTAATAAAAAACATGGCAATGTAATTATTATTTTTATCAGGTTGCTCGAGAATGAATCATTGCATATTTTAGTTTAGAAATTTGATCGAAAATACAGCATGAACTCCGAAAATCACCATTTTTTTTGAAATAAATGTTTATTTATGAAATGCACAAATACTGTCTAATCTAGACGTTGGCTATATCTTACATATTTGAATGAAAACGACGTTCATTTAAAATAGGATTATTTTAATCACTTGGTATTTCAATAAATAAATTCTAGCTGTTATTATTTATTCTTATATCGAAACTATTATATGCTGAATAATACCACATATGGTCAATGAATAATTTAATCGCACGTTGAAAGTAACCAGTGGTTAATCCAAGTATATATTATTTTATTTCTTACATCTGGAAGTAATATATATTTTAAATGCCAAATTTTGTTTTATGTTAATAACCACAAATTTATTTATTTACTTTTGTTCTTTTATAGTACTTGCACAAGAGGTTCTAATTCTTGTGCTAAAGTTCGAGAAGGTTTTATTTTATAGTTACCGAAAATAAGTATTAGGTCAAATTAACAACAAAAAGACATGCTTTATTGCTTTTGAAATAACACACTTATTCTCACAGGAACTTAAAATTATATATAATACTTTTATTATATTATTTACTTTCTGAATATTTGTATTTTCACTTATAGAATAAACAAATCGTATCAGTTTAAGAATTATTAAGGTTTTGCTGTATTAAACACTTACTCGAGAAAAAGACACCCGACTTAAAAATATTTTAATTTTAAAGCCACAAATAAGCATACACTGTGGTTTTGCCTTATTTTTAATCAATAAATCAAGCATAACGTCATTCTTCTCACGTGCCTCAAGAGTATTTTATAATTTCTTGTTTAAAACAAAAAGACAAGTTCATAAATAATTCAATCTATTTGTCATACTCACACTGTATTTTCATGTTAGTATGCTCGACCGATATTATAATTATGAAAGAAGAAACGACTTTACAGGTTTTAATACATATATAACATTATTAATGAAATTGAAAGGATAGCAATGAATAAAACTTGGTAAACATTCTGCACTGAAGCACAGTTATGGGCAATCGTCTAATCAAAACGTAGACTCAGAGCTACTCTCATTCTTACCCTCAGCGTTCAATTATGTATTCTCTGTTTTATCTCTTTCTTAAAAATTAAAGAAAAGAACAAACAAGAAGTTAGTTATTATATATTTATGTCTCGTTCGTTTTATTGTTATAGAAGCAATAATATAATTACATTCTGTTAATAAGTGAAAAAAAAACCCGTTTAATCTTCGGATATTGTCTATGTTGGCGTCAACACATATGTTTGCAGTTTAAGATGGATTGTATTTTAATAATTAATTACACAATCAAGCAATACATTTTTTGGGTTGGTCTGAAACCATATATTTTAAGGTAAGAGATAACCAGACTTAGCCTATTAATATTTGGTTTATTTTTGAATGACGTTAAGTATATATTTGTCTTTTCTGTATAAGAAACTTGTAATTTGTAATTAAGCTTACGGATTAATCATTCTAATCTCTTTAGATTTGTATGTAACCTGAAATCTTGCCTCTTATAGAACTGGGAAAGATGTGCACGTTTCACGCAAAACTAAGTGTAAAATAATTAACCTCAGGTTTAAGAAAAGAAAGTTTAAAAGGCTTAGATATTTTAATTAAAAGGGCCTAATTCAAGATATGAAAATTGAGATACAGGATTGCATTACAGAAATGGAAAATTGATATATTAAAGTAAAACGTAATTAGTACCAATAAGTCAAATAATATACTGCCCGCTTGATTTCTAATATTAAACAACAATTGTAGAAGAAACTGCTATGTATTGGTTGCATTAACAAATGATGGCAAGGTTGGGCAGTTTTGTAAATCGGATTCTATCTAAACTTATTATAAACACAAATATATTATAGCATGTGGTGGCACTGGGAAGGCTTACTTGCTTGCCTAGCCAAAACAAGTGAATAAAAGTTAAAATATTAAGTTTGAGATGAAAGGAACAAAGATACTAAGAAACGTTCTTGGTTAATTTCAATCTTTGTTGTTGTTTTTTTTTGAAAAAACTGGTAGTAACACATTTATATATTAAACATTTCTTCTAAAAAATATTTCCAACAGAAACATCCAGGTGCTTAATTAGAACAGAAATAAGTTAAATGAAAAAAACATCGGGAGAATGTAGACCAAAGGGAATAGCTTAGAAAGACCAACAACAAACGTCTGTTTCGTACAACTTTCCATATGAATTTCTTTGTCGTAACAATAGTTTACCAGTCATTTGGAATAAACATTCTTATAACAAAGAAATTTTAACTAAAATTTCACTTGCATATGACAACAGACGACTTTACTACGTTGTGGGATAATATATGGCAATTTTCTTCAAACTGTTTTATTAAGACACGACTTATAGTACAGATAGATATAAACAGATAGCTGTTTATAGCAGTAACGTGTATTTGTTGCCATACTTCTGTCGTTGTAACTTTAAATAGGTCTTTAACGCCATTTCTTTAATAACTTAAATTTGCAAATAGCTGATTGATTAATAACTGGCGAACTTTCCAACTTTGTACATGATACTTAATGTTATGTTCTAGTTCTCCATTACATTTTATCTTACCGTTTTACATATTTATATATACACATGTATGAAATACAGTTATTTTTCATATTTCGGGTAGCTTTGTTGTTTCTCAGTAATTTTCAGTCCCTATTTTTCATCTCTAAAGTTATAACATAAGACAAAATGGAAGCTTCTTACCGCAGTCTATTTCCCTGTGTCAATGCAGTTAAAATATTTATTTTTTAATATTTTACAGTTACTTTAACACCACTATAGATGGCACTACATAATAACGAATCTCTTTAATAATTATGAAGATAATTAATGAAGCATTAAAATCTATAAGTTAACTTCTAAGTTTTTGCTTCCTAACACTTATACGTTATCATCCAACAAAAGAAACCATCTTTGAGTCGATTCAACAGTCCTACAATACTTATTTCTACTGACGTTATCCCAAAGGGTTTGTATTTAAAATTTTCATTTCAACAGTGATAATATATACACACACATATATACTTCAACATATTCTTATATTTTTTTAAACTGACTGCAGAATACATACGAACAGACAGCTTGCCTTTTGTTTTTTAGTTATTACAACACAAACCTGAGGAGAAAAACGTGTTTTGTTAACAACTATATAAATAATTTCCTGCAAATGCTTTCATGGGTCTCTCTTCTTCGTATGATCGAATATTTAATCCAAATGTATGTTAGCTGTTATAATGTCTAACTTTTACTGAGTGACAACTTGCAATAAATGGATCGCAGTTATTCAGCCAGCAATGTTCGTAATAACACAGAAGATTTTTAAATCGGCTTTCAAGGACAATCAATTCGTTTTGAATGGTCATCTTTATGACCACATAGACAGAGTGTCAACGGGATAATCTCTAGATCTGACCCTTCCAAACAATTTTTGCGTTATTAGGAATTTTTAACTTATTCCGAAAAAACAACAATAAAAACTGTAGTATATTAATATAAACATAAAATCAAAATATTCCATGCGTCAAAACTTCAAACGCAACTAATCTTTACTATATACTTCAACAAAACCGAAACCAAATGAAGAGTTCTTTTATTAAATTTTCTGTATGTGTCAAATTATAATACACGACAAAAAAAAGCACTCCTTGCCATAATATATATATATTATATTTTACAGGTACGTTAAAACCACTATAGAGGGAATCATGTAAAAATGGCTTACTGAAGCAGTGAAAGTGCATTTCCTTACAATAACTTTGTAAATCTTACCTAGTAACTGTATTGTGATACTTAAAAAAATACTAAAAATAATAACAAAATTACTGAAACTATATTGATATTTCAGCTTTGACAATTATTAATTGATTAAGTTAAAACTGCGCCAGTCACTTTACGTTTGATATCATTGTACTCGAATATAAGTCGAACGTCAGACATATTGAAATTGAAAACCAAAATAAACCTGTACCAGTGAATACCAAACTGTTCAAACTTCCCTCATCACTTAAGTTGTTAATAATCCGAGCAAAATTTTCTCAAGGCCAGTAAGTCCGTTAAAATTGAACATAACCTGTATTTTGTCTTTAATTTTTACACAAACTTAATTTAACTCCTGAAAGTTCTGTAAAAAAAAAAAGTACAGAAATTTGCAGGATTACATCTGAAAGTTCCAATATCTAGACTTTTGTGTAGAAACCTAAGAACCAAGAAGATTAACCAACGCCTTTCTGTTTTACCCAACTCAACAATCATAGACTTGAGATGAAATGCGCCATGTGCTAAGATTTTAAATAACAATCAACATTAATACAATAATGGGGTATTACTCTGTAAAACAAAAATCAGTAATAATGAATGATAAAGGCATGTCACACACAGACATACACACACACACGAGTAAACTATTATAATAAAAGTGCCTTGATCCAGGAACTGCCAACAGATGGCGAAAGGTTTAGTGTATGAAATATTCCATATTCAATCACCTCATAATGTGCAGAATTTCGTCTCACCATCTCATGCTTTGATTTTTGTATTAAAAGCACGAGTGCAACAGTGTGCCAAATAACTTCTCTTGTTGCACACCCATCATACACTAGTAACTAAAGTTTGACAGTTTTATGAGCAGACTTTACATTTTATTTACAAATTGCTAATTTTTGTATTTCCTAGAATCTACAAGATATCTAGGAAAAAAAAAAAAACTTTCCCCCATTCACACAATATTTTGGCACCAAAATGTGTAAGGAAAGGTCTTATGGACTGTAAAGTCCATAAAATTTATCGTGGTCCGAGTACACAATCTTCATCTGTTCAACAGAAGGCACCCTTACAGAAGAAACTGTGTTCTTTTGCAGCAGCACATAAAGAACACATAGGCCTAACAAAACTTTGGGAATTGTGAGGCCACCTTAGATACAACAACATTTATGACCACATATCTCTAACAATTCTTAACTACATTTCACTTCAAGAATTATTCCTATGTCATAATGTACAATTATACATTACACTGACTTTCAAAATTATCCTTTTTTAAACTGGCAATAACTTTCCAAATAAAACTATTTTAATGCATAACAGTTAGATTTTTTTTTCTCGGAAGCCCTTCTTAAACAAAATCTAAATCCCACATAGTAATTTTGTGTGTGTGTGTGTGCGAATGACAAGTGTGGATATTTTATGGATAGTAACTAAGCAGTATTCCAGCTATTTTATCCCACAGCTCTCTGAGACTAACAGAAGTGGTATAATAGTAATCAATGATAACCTCAACAGATGGCAGCTGGGAAAGTTGTGTAAGTATTAGCACAAAAACATACAGAAATCAATAAAGGCAACTTATTTCAGAACAACTTCTTTCCCCCTAAGTTTAATTTCATGTAAAGCAGCACTCTTGAAAGGCTGGTGTTCCACGAACGTCATGGTGGATGTACATATATAGACTTGAACAAACCACATGTTGCTTATAATGTTTTAATACTTGCTGAATAAAGAACAGATAGCTGCATAGCTTGTCATATGACTGCCCTGGCAGGTCAGAGGTCACTTAATTAGTTCACCTTCTTTAAGATCCAACTGACACAGAAACTGATTTCAACAAATCTGTAATACAGATGGATGGATGGGAGCCACTTCCTTACAATAACATTTCAAGTTTTATCTGAATGAACAGACAGTTTTGATGGCAAGATGTGGACCATGATAATGTTAAGCGACACAGTTATGAAAATGAGCTGACACAAGTGTTTCAACATTTAGTTGTCATTCCGTGGTTGCTTGGATCTGACTAGTCTGTCTTCCAAGTATTTCTTTTACCCTATAAGTTTCCTCCCTCTCTTGCAGAAGATGTTGATCTGATACAACAATTTTATTTTTCATTTTTAAAGAGCTATGATTTACAGTAATGCACTTGTTGAGGTTCGTTTAACAGTGATCTGTCCGATTTAAAATGCAGCAGAGAGTGACGTCATACTGTACCACTTGAAAGCACAACTGTGCACCTAACTGTCACTGCTCTGAGCACTTCATAGGTGAACACTCACCAGAGCAGAACAAAGGTTTCTAATGCCAAGGCTCCAGATGGAGGCTGAAAATACCAGTAAATAAAAATAAATAATGCATATACACTAAAACATAGATACACAGACAAATAGATGCAATTTTCTAGTGATGTATACAAGTACAGATAAGAAATGTAAGACACACTAGATCATACAGAACATGAAGAAATCATACTGTAGTAGTGTACATATACAACGCTTTATGTTCCAAAGGATACATTAATAACAATGTTGCTACAAAGGCTAGTAATAGGTACACAACAGTCAACAGCAAAAAAGATTGTTGATTTTTTCATGTACTCAAGGCAAAGCTAGTTTTCAACTTATATTTTTTTTAGATAAAAAGAATTGGAATTATATATTCAGAAACTTGACATTTCTTTTTTTTTTCTCAATATACATGTATTATTTATTTAGTTTCTTGTAGGGAGATAAAAAACAACTTGTAATTTAATTTTAAGAGAAAAACATAGATTTTTTAAATGGTGAAAGGAAATGACTGAGTTCTGTTTTGTATCTCTTGATGTAAGAAATATTGTTTTCTACTAATCCTCTTTCTCAATTTTCATTTATTCTATTCATTATTTTGGGGGTTATGAAATGTTATTCGACTTACACAATTTGTTTTTGTTGTTGTTATCAGTTTACACTGTTTTTTTTTCCCATCACTTTTGGGTTGCATTTTTTTTTTTTTTTGAGGTATAGTGGTTAGTTCATTTCTGGAATATATATCATTTTTTTGGATAAAGACCTTAACATGCCTTCATATTATAAATATTTCACAAGTTTAGTTTTTAGGTGGACAATCAAATAAATGAAAATCTTAAACTTTATATTAAATTGGTAATTCTATACTTATTTTTTTGTTCTTGAGACACAAGTAATTTCCTTTACCACAGCCTTGGTCTAGTATTAAAATTACAAATAAACTTTATTATCTGTAAATTATCACCAAGAGCTCTAGCATCATAAAGTCAACAGAAAAATCATATAATATTTCAGAAATAAAGTTGTAAACATGGGTAAATATTCCTTATTAGCTTAATAAATAGTGTAACATGTGTTAAAGTTATTAACAAACCACCAAGCATGATAAGCAACAAGTCTGCACATTTTTCATACTGTTACAGTGTATTTTGTTTGTACTTTTAAAATGATAAAATTTTGGTTAAAAAAATAAAGGAGCTACTGCAAAAGTAAGATCATTTCAATACAATGACTTTAAAATTGCTGTTTGAATAAACACAACATATGAACAACTTCTGAACAGATAAGAAAGGGAATGTACATACACAAATATATTACGATAACAAGGGACTTGTTGATCCATCTAGGCTACCCAACTTATTCCAAAGGCCATCCACCCTGCTACAAAAGTAAAACTGTCTAGCTGAGAACAATGACAAATATATGAGGACAACAAGGAACCTCTTGATCCATCTAGGCCATCCACCCTGTTACAAAAGTAAAACTGTCTAACTGAGAACAATGACAAATATATAAGGACAACAAGGAACCTATTGATCCATCTAGGCCATCCACCCTGTTACAAAAGTAAAACTGTCTAACTGAGAACAATGACAAATATATAAGGACAACAAGGAACCTATTGATCCATCTAGGCCATCCACCCTGTTACAAAAGTAAAACTGTCTAACTGAGAACAATGACAAATATATAAGGACAACAAGGAACCTATTGATCCATCTAGGCCATCCACCCTGTTACAAAAGTAAAACTGTCTAGCTGAGAACAATGACAAATATATAAGGACAACAAGGAACCTATTGATCCATCTAGGCCATCCACCCTGTTACAAAAGTAAAACTGTCTAACTGAGAACAATGACAAATATATAAGGACAACAAGGAACCTATTGATCCATCTAGGCCATCCACCCTGTTACAAAAGTAAAACTGTCTAACTGAGAACAATGACAAATATATAAGGACAACAAGGAACCTATTGATCCATCTAGGCCATCCACCCTGTTACAAAAGTAAAACTGTCTAACTGAGAACAATGACAAATATATAAGAACAACAAGGAACCTATTGATCCATCTAGGCCATCCACCCTGTTACAAAAGTAAAACTGTCTAGCTGAGAACAATGACAAATGTATAAGGACAACAAGGAACCTATTGATCCATCTAGGCCATCCACCCTGTTACAAAAGTAAAACTGTCTAGCTGAGAACAATGACAAATATATAAGGACAACAAGGAACCTATTGATCCATCTAGGCCATCCATCCTGTTACAAAAGTAAAACTGTCTAACTGAGAACAATGACAAATATATAAGGACAACAAGGAACCTATTGATCCATCTAGGCCATCCACCCTGTTACAAAAGTAAAACTGTCTAACTGAGAACAATGACAAATATATAAGGACAACAAAGAACCTATTGATCCATCTAGGCCATCCACCATGTTGCAAAAGTAAAACTGTCTAGCTGAGAACAATGACAAATATATAAGGACAACAAGAAACCTATTGATCCATCTAGGCCATCCATCCTGTTACAAAAGTAAAACTGTCTAACTGAGAACAATGGCAAATATATAAGGACAACAAGGAACCTATTGATCCATATAGGCCATCCACCCTGTTACAAAAGTAAAACTGTCTAACTGAGAACAATGACAAATATATAAGGACAACAAGGAACCTATTGATCCATCTAGGCCATCCACCCTGTTACAAAAGTAAAACTGTCTAACTGAGAACAATGACAAATATATAAGGACAACAAGGAACCTATTGATCCATCTAGGCCATCCACCCTGTTACAAAAGTAAAACTGTCTAACTGAGAACAATGACAAATATATAAGGACAACAAGGAACCTATTGATCCATCTAGGCCATCCACCCTGTTACAAAAGTAAAACTGTCTAACTGAGAACAATGACAAATATATAAGGACAACAAGGAACCTATTGATCCATCTAGGCCATCCACCCTGTTACAAAAGTAAAACTGTCTAACTGAGAACAATGACAAATATATAAGGACAACAAGGAACCTATTGATCCATCTAGGCCATCCCACTCATTCCAAAGACCAACCACTCTGTAACAAAAGTAAAGCTATTTTAATTGAAGACACTGCTCACGCTACCTAAATTTGTTTCATAGTCCTACCATTTTCACCACTAAGTATGAAACAAGAGGTTACACCAACACAATCAATTCTCTTAACTATTTTAAACATAATAATTAAATAACCTCAAACTCTTTGTTTGTCAAAAGATCAGAGGTCTCAACTTGTTCGCACACCTTTCTATCTCACCTATTGTCTTAGTAGTCCTCTTCTGAACCATTTTAGACAACTGAATGTTTTTTGTAAGGTAAAGCACTTAAGACTGAACACATTAGTACAAATGTGGCCAAACCAATGACCTATACAATGAAACTATACTCTCTTTAGACTTGAATTTAATATTTATGTCAATACAACATAAAATCCTGTTTGCCTTGCTACAATTACTGACACATTGCTTAGACAGCCCAAAGAACTGATCAACTTCAACACCAAGTTCCTTTCCTTTATAATATTAAGGTTATTCTCACCAAAAACATACTTGTAATTTGAATATGATAATCTCCATGCATTACCTTGTATTTAATAAAATTAAAAGCAATCTGTCATTTATTTAAATAACTCACTAATTAATACAAATCACTTTGTAAAGCAGCAGAAGTCTCCGTAATATCATTTACAAATGTAAGTAAATTATTGATCATTTCTTCACCTATGCCATTACTGTGAATAAAAAAAAACAGCCACGAGGTACAAATTTTATTTGTATTAATCTAATTTGATGGAAATCTATTCATAACAATCATCTGCTTTTGTCTATCCTGTCAGTTTCCTATCCAGGGAGTGAACCTACCACCAAGAACTACAGGCAGGGCCAAATTATTTATTAGGCACAATAGATACAGTGCCTAGGACCCACAAAAAGTTAATGGCCAATGAAAACTTTGGGTCCATGAAAATTTTATTTAAACGTTAATCTTTGGTTTAAGGTAGGGCCCGTGAACAGAAAGTGTCCATCTTGATCCAGCACTGACTACAGGGACAATCCTTTAACAAAACTACAGGGACAATCTTTTAACAAGACTACAGGGACAATCTTTTAACAAGACATTGTTAAATATCTTTTGTCCCAAAAGAGTAGGGACAATCTTTTAGCAAGACTACAGGGACAATCTTTTAACAAGACTACAGGGACAATCTTTTAACAAGCCTTTTATAGGGCACTTTGTCAAATGCTTTTTGGAATTCCAGAAACAACAAATTCCAACTCATACCCTCATCTACACATCAGAAACCTCTTAAGAGAATACTAAAGCAAAATCTTCCACTAGTAAAACCATACTGACTGTCCAATAAAGTTTAGAACTTTGTTGTTAAATCATTCAAAAAATATATATCTTGTCACAAACTTTTTCCACCACTGATGTTTTTATCTACTATCTTGGAAAGAGGATTAACATTAGCCAACTTCCAATTTCTTGCCACTGGCTCATTATTCCAAAACTTACAGAAAATAGTAGTAAGTAATTCACATATCCAACCCCAAATCTCCTTCAAAACCCTTGAGTAAATATTATCCAGCTCAGACACATTATTTTTTGTTAAACTTCTCACTTGTTTCTTAACAAGCTCAGAAATAATGTGGTCCTCTTGTTTGATCGTTTTTCAATCTAGCAACTGTTCAATCAAGAAGGAAATACAAGTTCCGTTAAACTAGATTGTATACGTTAATTGTACTTTTCAAAATATAAACAAATAAATATGTTTTCTTCGATTATTTGTTTCTAATATTGTTAACATGTGATTTACAACTTTAGCTTAAACATAACTATAGACATAAACTGGAAGACCAAAAAACACACATGACCAACAAAACTTGAAACATCTATTGAGAGAGAAGTAAGAAACTCATATATGGGGACAAACAACGGATAATTCTAACACACAGGAAGTTAAAGATATATATATATACATAGTTAAAATCCAGATAACTGATACACATGGAACATGAACTGGATTGGTAATACACATACACAGTTAAAAGCTAGGTAACTTATGCTCATATACCCTTGTTCCATGTGCATAAGTTATCTAGCTTTTAATATGTATCTGTATTACCCATCCAAGTCATGTTCCATGTGCATAAGTTACATATTAAAAGCTAGATAACTGATGCACATGATATAAAAAGTGGATGAGATTTATATGAAACAGCAGGGATGAAAATGAAAGAACAATGAAATGTGTACAGAGCGTAATGGAAACAATTATCTATTAGTATATTAGTTTGGAATGTTAATGTAAAAAGAATAAATATTTTATATATAAATTGTAAAGTATATGTAAGTTACAACATAGAGTGTTTCTTTTTCACTTATCAATACGTATAGTCTGTAAACATGTGAATATCCAGTTCACTGAGTTTATAAATACATATAGAGTGAAGGATACAGTGTTGTAGACTTTGGAAGCATTGTTTCTTTACCTATAGATAAAGGTACAACAGTGGTAAGTTACAACATAGAGTGTTTCTTTTCCACTTATCAATATGTATAGTCTGTAAACAGGTGAATATCCAGTTCACTGAATTTATAAATACATATAGAGTGAAGGATACAGTGTTGTAGACTTTGGAAGCATTGTCTCTTTACCTATTGTCTTCCACTAAGACACACCAAATGCAGTGCCAACTAATGCCTATTAGTAAGTAAGTAAGTCTGAATATTTTAACTTATCCAGTGTGTTGTGTTTACTACTCATACCATCAGTATCGTATGTCCCAGTCTAATTGATGTTCCATGTTTGATAAAAGCCAAGATCAAATTGTCATCTTAGTTATTCAATGTATGTTCTCTACTATACAGTTATGACTTGAAGTTGTGACATTACCAGTCATGTGTTTGTTGTACCTTGTGATTGAAAGTGTTAAATAAATCTTACTAATGCTATGTTGCAATAACAGTCATGTTAGTTGTACCTTGTGAATGAAAATATTACATAATTCTGATCAAAATTGTGTTACATTACCAGCTACAAGTTAGGTGCACCTGGTAACTGATGGTTTTAAACAAATATGATAAAAGTCGGGTTGCAATACCAGCCACGTATTAAGTGTACCTCATATCTGAAAATGTTAAACAAATCTTTTAATATTCATGAAAACTTTGTACAGTCATTTATATAAATAATATCAGACATACAGAATGTCATTCATGAATATTGTTGAAATATGAATTAAAATGTTTTTGTTTTTCTTTATTAGACAACATACCTGTAGCAAACCTAGTGTCTGTACCACGTTTGACATACAATGGTCACCATTTTCTTTGTTAGAGTCGATCCTCTAAGTGATTTGGAGTAACCTCCACAAACTTGTTTCGAATGGGAAGTTCATCTACCTGGCAGTGATGACGTTGATGTAAAGGGCCTTCAGGTGGTTAGATAAAAGATTTAAACAGAAGGTCTCAGATAAATTGTTTATCTTAAACACTGTATAATCAATCTAGCCTCAGAGGACATATATCATTTCTAATATAATAAAAAAACACTTAAACTAACAGCAAAAGCAAAAGTAATGAATAAAACCTGATAAAGAAACCATTAATTACAACTTATAGAAGACTAAAATAAGTGCAACAGAATAAAAAATAAATTAACCAAAAACTGTTAAGCTTCATTTAAAAGTCTTAAGGGTGGACTTTTAGAAACTCCTAACATCTTTCATCAAAGATAGATTTTGAGGTCAGGAATAAAGAAACATCTAAAAACGTATGTATTAGTTTTCACCTCAATAAGAAGGCTATTCATCTTTCCAATAACTGGCACTTAATAACCATAGAGATAATTTCCACCAATTACTTGACAACTACACTTTAATTAATTACTAAAAGCAACTTGTATGTGTTCATTGCTTAAATTGTAAGTAATTAATAAAAAGAATTCAATAAATGAAACGAAAAAAGTAAAGTGTACACTATACTAGTAATGTCATTCACCAGTCACTAATTTGGTGTACACTATATTGGTACTGTCATTCTCAGTGAATAATTTGGTGTACACTATACAGGTACTGCTATTCACCCATCCCTAATTTGGTGTACACTATACAGGTACTATCATTCACCAGTCAATAATCTGGTGTACACTATATTGGTACTGTCATTCATCAGTCAAAAATTCAGTGTAGAGTATATTGGTTACTAATTTGGTGTACACTATATTGATACTGTCATTCACTAGTTACTAATTTGGTGTACACTATATTGATACTGTCATTCACTAGTTACTAATTTGGTGTACACTATACTGGTACTGTCATTCACTGGTTACTAATTTGGTGTACACTATATTGATACTGTCATTCACTAGTTACTAATTTGGTGTACACTATACTGGTACTGTCATTCACTAGTTACTAATTTGGTGTACACTATATTGATACTGTCATTCACTAGTTACTAATTTGGTGTACACTATATTGATACTGTCATTCACTAGTTACTAATTTGGTGTACACTATATTGATACTGTCATTCTCTAGTTACTAATTTGGTGTACACTATACTGGTACTGTCATTCACTAGTTACTAATTTGGTGTACACTATATTGATACTGTCATTCACTAGTTACTAATTTGGTGTACACTATATTGATACTGTCATTCACTAGTTACTAATTTGGTGTACACTATATTGATACTGTCATTCACTAGTTACTAATTTGGTGTACACTATACTGGTACTGTCATTCACTAGTTACTAATTTGGTGTACACTATATTGATACTGTCATTCACTAGTTACTAATTTGGTGTACACTATATTGATACTGTCATTCACTAGTTACTAATTTGGTGTACACTATATTGATACTGTCATTCACTAGTTACTAATTTGGTGTACACTATACTGATACTGTCATTCACTAGTTACTAATTTGGTGTACACTATATTGATACTGTCATTCACTAGTTACTAATTTGGTGTACACTATATTGATACTGTCATTCACTAGTTACTAATTTGGTGTACACTATATTGATACTGTCATTCACTAGTTACTAATTTGGTGTACACTATATTAATACTGTCATTCACTAGTTACTAATTTGGTGTACACTATATTAATACTGTCATTCACTAGTTACTAATTTGGTGTACACTATATTGATACTGTCATTCACTAGTTACTAATTTGGTGTACACTATATTGATACTGTCATTCACTAGTTACTAATTTGGTGTACACTATATTGATACTGTCATTCACTAGTTACTAATTTGGTGTACACTATACTGGTACTGTCATTCACTAGTTACTAATTTGGTGTACACTATATTGATACTGTCATTCACTAGTTACTAATTTGGTGTACACTATATTGATACTGTCATTCACTAGTTACTAATTTGGTGTACACTATATTAATACTGTCATTCACTAGTTACTAATTTGGTGTACACTATATTGATACTGTCATTCACTAGTTACTTATTTGGTGTACACTATATTAATACTGTCATTCACTAGTTACTAATTTGGTGTACACTATATTGATACTGTCATTCACTAGTTAATAATTTGGTGTACACTACATTAATACTGTCATTCACTAGTTACTAATTTGGTGTACACTATATTGATACTGTCATTCACTAGTTACTAATTTGGTGTACACTATATTGATACTGTCATTCACTAGTTACTAATTTGGTGTACACTATATTAATACTGTCATTCACTAGTTACTAATTTGGTGTACACTATATTGATACTGTCATTCACTAGTTACTAATTTGGTGTACACTATATTGATACTGTCATTCACTAGTTACTAATTTGGTGTACACTATATTAATACTGTCATTCACTAGTTACTAATTTGGTGTACACTATATTAATACTGTCATTCACTAGTTACTAATTTGGTGTACACTATATTGATACTGTCATTTATCAGCCAATACTTTGGTGTACACTATACTGGTACTGTCACTCACCAATTACTAATTTGTTGTACACTATACTGGTACTGTCACTCACCAATTACTAATTTGTTGTACACTATACTGGTACTGTCACTCACCAGTCACTAATTTGGTGTACACTATATTGATACTGTCATTCATCAGTGAATAATTTAGTGTACACTATACTGGTACTGTCACTCACCAGTCACTAATTTGGTCAAAATTGAGATTTAAAAATAACCTTGCACAGAACAGACATGAAGAGCAAACTATGAACCGATTTAACCAATGATTAATGAAGATAATATTAGTCAAGGTAAAATCAGTACAACAATAGTTGTATTCATTCCACTGAGGTCTTATTCTCACACTTTTCATTATGTAGATTATTTTGTTAAGAAGGAGAACAACAATTATTTTTATAAGAGGAATGTCCTTATTATTTTGTTAAGAATGAGAACAACAATTATTTTTATAAGAGGAATGTCCTTATTATTTTGTTAAGAATGAGAACAACAATTATTTTTATAAGAGGAATGTCCTTATTATTTTGTTAAGAAGGAGAACAACAATTATTTTTATAAGAGGAATGTCCTTATTGTTTAGTTTCTTTAACTCAAACACTGTTTAACACAAACAGTTACTGTCAATTTAACATAAACTTAATAATTCAATTAGTATTGTCTATGATTTTATACATCATGAAAGTGGTTCACAGTCACTATTCCCTCACTACAGTCAGTTATTTAACTGAATGGTAAGCCTGTATTTCACACAGTTTGAGAAATCTTTCTTTCCGATTCCGTAAGTAACATAACAACTATGCAACAGTATGCTCACTTACACGATTCAACAGGCTTGTCTTCAAATATGAATTCACCCGACTGTATAGACTTCCGTGGGATGGTCATACCATTAATGTTGATCACTTCTTCTCTCCTGAACAAAGACGAAATTTCTTCAAACGTTTTGTTCTTGGTTTCAGGAACCTTCTTGTAGGTGAACGTCCAGAAAATTGCCAGCAGTGCCGTAAAAGGGAGAAACGTGTAGTTCTCAAAGCCACGCTGTGATATAAAAAGTGGTGAAAATGAAAAACAAAAATGCTTAAATAATTTGCATACATATGTATTTAAGTTGTTACAGTAAGGTGTTCAGTTATAAAATTAAACATTATAAAACACATGGGTGAGCTCAGTATCATGTAATATAAAAACTGGAGTTGTCTATGAATATTTGTATTCTTCTTTTTAAATATGAAAACCATTCTTTTCTGTCTGAAGATTATAAAAACAAACATCAAAATATTCATAACATTAGGAGTTGTAGTAAACCAACTTTCAAATTCAGGTGAAGTTTTTAAATTTGGGAAAGACAAGCACAGATACATTTATTTTATTTTAACTGATTTAAAATTATACGTTCACAATACATATTAAACCCATTCAACTGAGAAAAGTATTACTTTACTGACTGAATTTTTTAAAATTAATGACTGTAAACATCTCTTGAATCTCATGTTTCTTTATGATGTTACTTATTAAAAAACAACAAAATGGCATAATATGTTCTGTTCCTTGATTATACCTGAGGTATCATGTTAGAGAAATGGGTTTGAGTTCAAAAAAGGGACATTAATGTTCAAAATCAAATAGAAATGTAAGGAAAAATGTTATAATCTACCAGCATCATTGGAAAGACCAATCCAACAAGAAAGTTGGCAAACCAGTTTACTAGTACTGCTAAACTTATGGCTGCAGGCCTGGGAGCTTGGGAAAATAACTCTGCTGTAATCATCCATGGAATTGAGCCTGTAAGGAAAGAAAGGCATTGGTTAATCAGGTGACACAACCACCATCAAAGGAAAGACCAAACCAACAAGAAAGTTGGCAAACCAGTTTACTAGTACTGCTAAACTTATGGCTGCAGGCCTGGGAGCTTGGGAAAATAACTCTGCTGTAATCATCCATGGAATTGAGCCTGTAAGGAAAGAAAGGCATTGGTTAATCAGGTGACACAACCACCATCAAAGGAAAGACCAAACCAACAAGAAAGTTGGCAAACCAGTTTACTAGTACTGCTAAACTTATGGCTGCAGGCCTGGGAGCTTGGGAAAATAACTCTGCTGTAATCATCCATGGAATTGAGCCTGTAAGGAAAGAAAGGCATTGGTTAATCAGGTGACACAACCACCATCAAAGGAAAGACCAAACCAACAAGAAAGTTGGCAAACCAGTTTACTAGTACTGCTAAACTTATGGCTGCAGGCCTGGGAGCTTGGGAAAATAACTCTGCTGTAATCATCCATGGAATTGAGCCTGTAAGGAAAGAAAGGCATTGGTTAATCAGGTGACACAACCACCATCAAAGGAAAGACCAAACCAACAAGAAAGTTGGCAAACCAGTTTACTAGTACTGCTAAACTTTAGCTGCAGGCCTGGGAGCTTGGGAAAATAACTCTGCTGTAATCATCCATGGAATTGAGCCTGTAAGGAAAGAAAGGCATTGGTTAATCAGGTGACACAACCACCATCAAAGGAAAGACCAAACCAACAAGAAAGTTGGCAAACCAGTTTACTAGTACTGCTAAACTTATGGCTGCAGACCTGGGAGCTTGGGAAAATAACTCTGCTGTAATTACTCAAGGAACTGAGTCTAAAAACAAAAAAACAAAAAACAAATTAGTTAATAAGGTAACACAACCTTTTGAATATCAAGAGATTTAAATTATCAGAAAGAAGATAAATAATATTTGTTAATCTTAATTATTTGTGGATTAACTGGTAGGAAGTTAAAAGAAAAAGTTTTTCTTTGTTGAAGTTTAAACATAATTATTCCAGGGTCATCTGTATAGAAAAAGATAACACTGAATATCAAGTGGAAATGTACAGCAATAAGCCTACTTCTATTTGAGCAATTAACTTGTTTAATTGATTACTTGTGAGCACAGATTACATCAATTAGTGTCTTGGAAAATAATCAACAAATCAAAATTATGACTACTTTTGGTTATTCCAATCATGAAGTTGCCCATATGATCTCTCACTAGTATTTTTGATTAATAAAAAGGTTATTTTACTTAATTAATTAGTGTTTCGACTCACAAAAAAATAATTAATTAAACAAAACCAATGTTTTTGAAAATTAAGAATTTTGATTATTCCAACTATGTGAGAATAATTGAGAGGTTGAATTTAGTCAAATAACGAGCCAAACAATTAATAAGTTAACAAATTTCACTAACTTTTCAGTTCTACCTACAGCAGGGGAAGTTTAGCACAAGGTAACTAAGTAGCATTGACCTTAGATATTAATGGTGTAATTTATCTCCTGATATCATTCTTCAATGATAAAAAACACAGAGCCCGAGGGCTTATATTTTTCCACATTTTTAAACAAATAAATACTTCTAAAACTCTTTCATCATGTACAAGATATGGAAATGAAAGTAGCAGAGGTTTTTTTCATTTACTCAACTTGCCTAGTAACTAACTCATCACAGCTAATAATATTTTACTTTTGTGGAACCTAGATAAAGCAAACACTGAAATAATACTTTAAAAAGTGATAGTGTTTGTCTTACACACAGAGTAAGCTAAATAAAGTCAGATTTAAACCTCAGCTTTCAACCAATTAATATGACAGCACAATAAGTTTAGAACATATTTATAATGATTATACACTGTCAATATTGTTAAATTGCCCTGTCTTCTAAACAAATTGTTATTTACAAGTATACAAGACAGGTAGCCCTCATGTAATTCTGCATAAAATACAATAAATAAATAAAATATATGTAGAGAGAGACACACACATAACAAGTCGAGTAATATTGTATTAAAAAAACCTTGAATATACCAATCAGCAAATCACACAACAATCTAAGTTGACATAAAGTCATTGTATGATAGAATATATTAAAACTATATTTTGATATTGTTTGACATTTTGTAGATAGTGTGACGTTACTTAAAATTTATCATTTTTGGGATGGGTATGTAACATTCTTTTATAATGCTAAATATTCATACATCAAAATCACAGAGATGGATTCAGATCAGGTACTTGGAATGTCCAGGATGAGAATCTTCTTTGTTCTTAATGGCATTGGAAAACAAAGGAATATGGTTTATTTTTTTGGCACCAGGATCACCTAGAAAAAAACCTGCAACAAGTCATACCCCAACCATGGTAAATAAAGTGCAGTATGTTATAACAGATAAGAATCCATTGCGATAAAGATCAGTGGCAAAAGCCATTCATGTTTCCCAGACAAAAGTACGCAATGTCGTCAAGAAGAATCTCTATCATTAAGAGAATTAAGTTGTGTGTACACAAGTTTTTACATGACATAGGCATTCAACTTGCACATACCTCAAGTAGGTGGAAAGTGAAACCTGTATGTTATTCCACACAATGACATAGCAGTAAACTCATGCTTATAACTTTCTGTGTGATCAGACTGTTGAAATGAGTGCTGAGAAACCATTGTCATCATACACTATATGTCTTATGAAAAGCATACAAGTAGGAGGGTGTGCTTTAGACTTCACAGCTTTAATTAAGGAGTTGTAGTGGAAACTACACTACACTAATGAGTGAGCATCAACTGGTGCATGATTAGACATGGAAACAGGGACTATAAAGACTTGGTGAGACTCCAAAATTATTTTGATGCAATGTACGTATACATGTATGATTAAATCTGATAGGTAGCAGTATATTCATACTGCTGTATTGGTCTTAAATCTAAGAATACCTCTCCTACTAGAATAGTTTTATTTTTCCCACTTTGTACTTTTTATCACAGTTCTGGATATCTGTTTATTATGTGTCACTCTTTTTTATTAGTATTATTGTCTCTCAGTTTTTGTTTTTCCAACATTTATTAAATTCGAAGTGAAAATTCAATTTTTCTTTTATATAGTTGTATCTTTTAGACCTAGACATCTCAGGCTTTCTTACATTATTCGTGTAAGACTTGTACAAACATGATGATCAGAATATCAACTTCAGGAGACAAAGTTTTTACTTGCTAAGCCTAGTGGTCTAATTGTGGTAACTCATATTACGTTTATAATTCTGTTTCATTAAAAGTAACTGTAGACCATAAATTGGACTTTTATACTCATATCTGATTTTAATATTCAGTTTATTTTTATTTCCATATATGAGACTTTGGAGTAGAAGTAAATCTAATGAATGGTATTCTTACTACTATATGTATATATACCTCTCTCACTAGGCTACCTTTTAACTTCTTGTATTCTAGCTTTACATTCTTTTATGTGAAACACCTTTTCTGTTTTATTCTTGTCTGAAAGTTCTATTAATGTACAGGGTGGCCCGTAAGTCCCTACCTATCCATATATTATGTTATATTCAATTACGCATGTATTATAAATTTGTTTCTTTTTTTGCAGAGAAATATGGCCAATGTAAGTCCATTTACACTTAAAGAGTGTATTGTGACAAGTACGTGGGTACGTGAGTGCAAGAATACTGGTGACACCACAAAGATACACTGGATACATAAGATATATGGATGGGTAGGGACTTACGGGCCACCCTGTATTATTTAAAATAAGGAACTACTGTATCTATGCTTTTATGTATTTAGACATTAAAAGTAACAGAGTTATTATATATCTTTATAAGTGTACATAAATAGGGAGATGATGGGTACTTTTTTGCAACAATAGAAATATTTCTAAATACCATAACGTATACAGTTTCACTCCACTCCGAGTGCTACTTTCAGACAAAATTTATTAAAGTATCTTAAATTTAATTGAAAGCACTTGAAATTACATGAACATCCACAGCCAAAATATAACTCATAGAAACTCATATAAGTTTCAGTGCTTTGTTTACAGTAATAGTAATTCTAAAAGGGAACTTTGACTTACCTGGTCCAATGGCAAAGAAGACAACAAAACTAAGCGTACTGACAACACTTACATAAGTAACCCACTCGTAAAGAAACTAGAAGATGAGAGAAAAGAAAAATGGATAAACAGATCTTAAATTTAAAGTTGATGACAAAACTTAATACATTTTTTAAGAGTTATTTTTCTATATGAGATCATCATGAATGGAAACAAGTTTTAGAAGTCACATAATATTCTTCAATTACAATCCTTGATATATTGTAAATTCTTTTTTAAGAGTAATAAATAAACTTCACACAGATTTAGAATTATTTTAGTTACAATAATCACTCGGATATAGCTCGCAAAATGGGAAAATCCTGCAGTATATCAACGACAACAATCGTAACAACACCAGATCAGCATGTGTTTTATTTGAAAATGAAATACAGTAAAACACACAACTGTACAGGACTGTTATTATCTTTCAGGCACAAAACCAGTGATTTCTGGGGTTGAGAACATAATAACAAACTGTAACTGGGTTATTTCCTGAAGCTGTTTGCACCAAAAGTCTGTTTGGAACTCTTGGATAAATCAACGGATGATGCCATAACTGATGCATAGCTTAGGTGGTTCAGCATTTGATACTGTGGAACACTTGGAATGTAATCAAGTCTGTAGCTGGTAAGCCATTGTGTTATGCATGTGTCATAATTATTAATCCACTAGGAAATACAACCACCTGCTGGCGAGAATTTAATTGTTGTAAGAATGGTGCCCATAAGAACTTAGCTACTTATCTCAATGATGATACTCAGATAGGAAAACATATCTTATCATGGTAACATCTAATCAAAACATTTTTTGTTAAAGAGTTTAAGCAAGAACTTCTTAGCAAGGCCTGACATAGCCGGGTGGTCAAGGCACTCGACTCATAATCCGAGGGTCACAAGTTTGAATACTCGTCACATCAAATATGCTTGCCCTTTCAGCCATGTGGACATTATAATGTTATGATCAATCCCACTATTCTTTGGTAAAAGAGTAGCCCAAGAGTTGGTGGTGGGTGGCAATGACTAGTTGCCTTCCCTCTAGTCTTACACTGCTAAATTAGGGACGGCTAGCACAGATAGCCCTCGAGTAGTTTTGCACAAAATTCAAATAACAAGCATACAAACCCACAGAACATAAATCTCTTATTGATGTTTGTATTTTGTATAACTACAGTTAGGTCTGATATGCATACATAAAATTACCAAGTGAGAAATGTCAAAATGAGTAAAGCAACAGAAGATTAATGTTAGCCACCTATGTAGTGAAAAAGTTGTGGTTCACCCGAATAAGGTAAAAACATCAAACAAAAGCAGCTAACTTCAATTGTTATATAGTTATGTGGGTGAAAGATGAAACAAAATTAAAATGTAATATTTTTGTAAAAGTTTGTCAATTTAAGAATATTTCCAAACATTCTCTCCAATTGTTGCATGACAGAAGGTGTCATAGTACATTTTAATATCCTGGCTTTCTCTTCTTGTCAAATATATAAATGTGAAAGCAATAAAACAGGGTCCCTGAAGAGTATTCTGAAGTCAGAAGAATGGCTGGCAGCTTGTAATGCTACAGGTCTTACCCTATTAACACAAGAGTCCATTTCTTAAATACTATAGCAGCAAGAACAAAACTTGTGATGATGGGTTAAAGATGTTGATTTTTCTAGTACCACCCATTATAGTGCTTATGAAAATATCTTCCATTGTACCAGAGAACAGTACTGTCATTACTCTCTGTACTTTCATTGATGTCCATGCCCATTTTCATATAGAGTCTTATCACTTGTATTCACTGGCAGCAAATCACTATACTAATCTTTTCATTACTTCAGATCTTGGAATGTTTGAACATATAAGATATAAGGCATTGCAAATGCAAACAACAATACAGTTTAACGGAAGTTACTTTAAATATTTTCATCTAGTCTTGAAAATTTAAACAAACACATATAAATGGATGTAATTTATTATATTAAAATTACATATGTAACTTATGAAAAAAAGGTTATAACCTCTTCCCTGAATGAGTAATATTTGTGTACTCTTATTTTGCATGGTTTCATCTTATACCTTAGTAAATCTGCAGCCTTACAAATCCCATACTGTTTGTATACTCCATGGATTTCACACAACTGCCAGATACTCAGGTTTAATTATAACAAGCTTCTGCAACGAATGGTGAGTGATGCCACCAATATGGTCAAATTTTCAACAAATTCTCCACTGTAAGTGAAAAGTTAGTTTCCAAAATCATGTTCAAACAGACCATATTAGTGCATCATTGGAGATTCAAACAGGTATGTAGTTTAATGGGACCATTGTGATTTGGTTTAATTAGCTCTCTCATGAAACCAGCAACTAATTTCAAAATGTAACTGAATACTTGTAAACCATTGTAAACTCTAAATCCATGTTTAATTCCTTGTTAAAAATAACAGGAGATAGGCCTAACTTCATTACAGGTTTTTGTATGTCAAGGGTTTTCTTTGGAAGCCATAGCTATCATTCTGTAAATGAAAGTATTCAAGATGGTGTTGGTGTGTAGTTTAGAAGTCTGTAAATGAAAGTGTTCAAGATGGTATTGGTGTGTAGTTTAGAAGTCTGTAAATGAAAGTGTTCAAGATGGTGTTGGTGTGTAGTTTAGAAGTCTGTAAATGAAAGTGTTCAAGATGGTGTTGGTGTGTAGTTTAGAAGACTGTAAATGAAAGTGTTCAAGATGGTGTTGGTGTGTAGTTTAGAAGTCTGTAAATGAAAGTATTCAAGATGGTGTTGGTGTGTAGTTTAGAAGTCTGTAAATGAAAGTGTTCAAGATGGTGTTGGTGTGTAGTTTAGAAGTCTGTTATGAAAGTGTTCAAGATGGTGTTGGTGTGTAGTTTAGAAGTCTGTAAATGAAAGTGTTCAAGATGGTGTTGGTGTGTAGTTTAGAAGTCTGTAAATGAAAGTATTCAAGATGGTGTTGGTGTGTAGTTTAGAAGTCTGTAAATGAAAGTGTTCAAGATGGTGTTGGTGTGTAGTTTAGAAGTCTGTTATGAAAGTGTTCAAGATGGTGTTGGTGTGAAGTTTAGAAGTCTGTAAATGAAAGTGTTCAAGATGGTGTTGGTGTGTAGTTTAGAAGTCTGTAAATGAAAGTATTCAAGATGGTGTTGGTGTGTAGTTTAGAAGTCTGTAAATGAAAGTATTCAAGATGGTGTTGGTGTGTAGTTTAGAAGTCTGTAAATGAAAGTGTTCAAGATGGTGTTGGTGTGTAGTTTAGAAGTCTGTAAATGAAAGTGTTCAAGATGGTGTTGGTGTGTAGTTTAGAAGTCTGTAAATGAAAGTGTTCAAGATGGTGTTGGTGTGTAGTTTAGAAGTCTGTAAATGAAAGTATTCAAGATGGTGTTGGTGTGTAGTTTAGAAGTCTGTAAATGAAAGTGTTCAAGATGGTGTTGGTGTGTAGTTTAGAAGTCTGTTATGAAAGTGTTCAAGATGGTGTTGGTGTGAAGTTTAGAAGTATGTAAATGAAAGTGTTCAAGATGGTGTTGGTGTGTAGTTTAGAAGTCTGTAAATGAAAGTATTCAAGATGGTGTTGGTGTGTAGTTTAGAAGTCTGTAAATGAAAGTGTTCAAGATGGTGTTGGTGTCAAGATGGTGTTGGTGTGTAGTTTAGAAGTCTGTAAATGAAAGTGTTCAAGATGGTGTTGGTGTGAAGTTTAGAAGTCTGTTATGAAAGTGTTCAAGATGGTGTTGGTGTGTAGTTTAGAAGTCTGTAAATGAAAGTGTTCAAGATGGTGTTGGTGTGTAGTTTAGAAGTCTGTTATGAAAGTGTTCAAGATGGTGTTGGTGTGTAGTTTAGAAGTCTGTTGTTATTCTGAGTTTGTTCCTTTCTTTGAGCAAATTGATATTTTTCTTTCCAAAATATTGTCATTCATAATCTTACTCTAGGAATATTCTCTTTTAAGAAAGGCTGGAACATATTTTCCAGTCATAAGTTTACTTCTAGTGACACTACACTGTTAAATGGAGATCTTAATGTGGACCAGATGAATATACAACACAGTTGCTCACATCTATAAATACACATCACAGCATCAACATAAACAAGTCACTAAAATCATGTGTATAAATAAAAATTTATATTACTAGATACATAGAGTAGAAATGGTTCATATAAGTAGAGGAAAATTTTATTTAAAAAGTGCAAAACAAATAACATATTATTTCCTCAGGTTACCATCAGGTTGAAAATAAGATTTGAAACAGTGACTGTTACCAACCACGTGCAGTGGAGATGTCAGTAATGATAGACGTAAGCTCATAGAGGGCGTTCTAAATATTTAACATATTATGTGTTAGTTAACTAAGAGGAATAATTAGTGCAGACATAAAACTGTTCCTTGGTGCTGGTTTAAGATTTTTATTAGAAGCGATTCTTTAATTTTTCGTTTTTTTCTTTGGTTCCTCATCACCATGAATTACTACATTTAGATATAATCTATTAATCCATAGTCTCCCCCTGATACAGTGGGAGACTATGGATTTACAACGCTAAAATCAGGGGTTCGATTCCCCTCAGTGGACTCAGCATATAGCTCAATGTGGTTTTGTTATAAGAAAAAACACACACAAATTAATGCATAATGTGGCACATGAGTTTGGTTTGTTTTGAAATCTGCGTAAAGCTACAGAAGGGTTATCTGCACTAGCTGTCCCTACTTTAGTAGTGAAAGACTAGAGGGAAGGCAGCTAGTCATCACCATTCACCGCCAACTCTTGGGCTACTCTCTTACCAACGAATAATGGGATTGACCGTCACATTATGGCGCCCCCACAACTGAAAGGGGCGAGCATGTTTGGTGTGACAGAGATTTGAACCCGCGACCCTCGGATTACGAGTCGAGTGCTTTAACAACCTGGCCATGCGGGGTCGTGGCACATGAGATTTATTCATTAATGCTGAGCTCTGGTATCACAAAGACGAGCTTGACACACTATTTTAAACAAAATCACAGGACATAAGAATGCCCCCCAGTGACTCAGCGGCATGTCTGCGGACTTACACGCTAAAAACTGGGTTTTGATACCTGTGGTGGGCAGAGCACAGATAGCTCATTGTGTAGCTTTGTGCTAATTCAAAAGAACAACGACATATAAATATTGATAATGAGCTTTTATTAAGTTCTAAGTATTATTAATCATGTTACTTTTATATTTTACATGTTTATCTGAGCAAAGAGAAATAACGAATTTAGATTGCGAACTATCCAAAATTATATTTTTACCAAAAGGAATGTACCACAACAACAACATTTGGGTTATACAACATTAAAGTTCTCTGTTTGAGTTACGTGGCTAACGTTCAAAATAAACTTGACAATTTCTTATTCTTGATAACTAAGTCTTCTTACCCTAACTAGTAATGAGATGGTGATGAAAATACTAAAAATGAACATGCCCCCTAGACCATAGAGATGTAATGTCCGTCTTCCTGCCCTGTCCATCAAAGGGATAGACACGAGTGTCATGGTGACCATTACAACTCCAACTCCAATGGTGACAAACTTTGATGTTGTTTCTGAAAGCCCTGCTTCAGTGAAGAGGTTGGTGGAATAGTACAACACCTGGTGGAAGATAAAGTTTTTATTAAACACAGTACCTTGATACAATTATTCTTAAATTGCTGTTCTTAGCTAGCCACGGCATGTAAACAAAAGTTTCATATCATAGCTTATAAGACAAAACAGATAAAAGTCAAGTGCAGTACTTAATCAAAGAATTAATGAAAATTAGACAGATTTCTGCTTTGAGATGTACATTAATAAAGGGAAAAACACATCATTTTTCCACACCTAAAGACATTTTAATCTCCCCAGATGAGACTCTTTGTGACTAATAAACAGTTGAGAGTGATACAAATGGAAATTTCAGTTCTTGACTGTTTGTTTGTGTAAGATGTCTTATTCAAAGTAAGTGAATATTCTTTCTCCCCACAATTTGCTAACAAGTTATAATTATTAAAATAAAACGTTTATAAACTTTTTACTCAAAGCATGGAATGCTTGTCATTAAACACATATAAAATGAAAAAGGTGAAAACTTCTCTCAGTCATGTATACTATATAGATCCATGTGCGTGGATAGAACCTTTAAGACCAACCAGGAGTCACGAGTAACATAGAAATTTAGACAAGAATGAAAGATCATCCAGTAAAGCCAACACAGGACACAAATAAGATCTTAAGCCTAAGAATTCAGGACTTGCATCAGTTCTATTTCCACTAAGACATTTCAACTTATATTACTGTTAGGAACTTTAAATATTTATAGATAAATCTGAGATCAAATAAGCCAAACGTTAACCTAGATTTTTATTAACTTATGTGTATCATATTAACATACTACAAACTAATAGGACTAAATATGTGGACCATTGTTTTCAGCAGTGTTTATAGATTCTGATACACTTTTAGAATAAGAATTAACAAAACCAACGGAACAAAGTAACCAACAGTGTTCAGTTTTGGGCTCCCTACCTCAGGAAAGATATTGAAAGGGTTCTGATGAAGGTTAATTAAAATGGTGCCTGGGACGTAGGGATTGTTATGTGAGAAGAAACTGAAATCTCTAAATTGTTTTCTCTTGGAAAAATAATAGTTGGGTGGGTGGATCTGATTGAGGTGTTTAAGAGTGTAAAGGGAATTGACAGTATTGATTCATCATCTTTTTTGTACTTAACAATGAAAATAGTAAGGCCAGGGGACATAAGTATAAAGTTTGGCACCATAGGGATTACCTTCAGCTAAGACAGTTTTATTTTTCTAATAGGGTGGTTTGCCTCTGGAATGGGTTTCTTTTGGATATTGTAGAGGCAGTAAATTTAAATTACTTTATGAAAAAGTTTGATAAGTTCATAAATGATAAGGGCTAGCTTTAAGACTTTTTAAGTTAATTTAGTCTAGACTATGGAGCAAATTAGATGAACCATAGGTTTAATATTGTCCCAAAATGTTATGTTATCACAATAAAGCAGATTCTTTGCCCAAAATTAACGTATACAGGGGGAGGATAAAAAAAGTGCCAATCTTGAAAATGTTGTTAATTTGCTATATATTTTATTAGATAACAGAAAAATAAAATTATATGTTCTTAGAAAGCACTCAACAAGATCTGTCCAAATATGGTTTCATATTTCAAATGGGTTTCATAAATTCCCGAACTTTTCATGATTTTAGTTACATTTTATCATTAAAAGTGTTGGGCACTTGCTGTAGTTTCTTATATCTTCATATTTCAATTCATATATATACATGAAATATTTAATTAGGCATAGTGGAGTATCCATAGGTTCTTAATCAGTGGGAAAGAAGGAGCTCATGACCCCCCATTTTAAATATTTTTAAAAATCAGTTTTTGGAACTTCCTTGTCTCACCAGTTCATTCTTACCCTTACCATGTTACTTGTGAACAAAATTAGTCAGTTATGTGAGAATTTGTTTCACATTTTATGTAAGACTTAATATTTTTTACTTTATGCAATAGTTTATATAAACAGATTTGTTTAAGAACTGGACTGAAAACAAACAAAAATGTAGTATAATTTCAAGTAAAATTCAACTAACAACAACATGAGCTATTGATATAGAAGGTTTAAAACACACCAACACAAGATACTTGGGATTTCTATTGTTCTGTAGCCTTTCTGTAATACTGACACTTTATAAATACTGAATACTACACTGACTAAATACCAACTAATATGAAACCAAATATTTTCCATTTGTCTTAGCCATTACTGTCATTTTGTCAAACTAGCTAGCTGTGACTTGTCGAAAAGAAAACTGAATAAAGGTCTAATAAATTAGTATTCTGCAGTCCTTGAACTTACTACTAAACAGTCATCAATGCTATCAACAAAGTTTAATACATACTGCATTGATGCCAGAGAGTTGCTGTGACAACTGCATAGTGGCACCAATTAACAATGGGAGTTGAAGCGACTTGTTTCTGATCAACTGCCACATGGTTATCTGTGGAAAATACAATACATTATCACAAATAAACACCATAAAGAGGTAAGTTGTTACAGTATAGTATATAAACATACCTTTATAGAAAGTGATAGTAAACTTATTTATTTATGTTCAGTTTCGTAGAGATATAAGTTTTGCTTGTTTGTTTGTTTATGTGAGTTCTTGCATAGTAGCTATACAAGACCTATCTGTACTAGCTAGCTATCCCCAGTTTTGAAATAATAAACTAGAGAGGCAGGCAGCTATTAAATATCATGCACCACAAACTAATACACTTGGCTTCTTAGTCAAGGTAATGGAATTTGATGGTCACCCTTATCACGCAACCCCAAAATGCAAAGCTCATTTTTTTTACCTCTTAGTAACAGGACTCTAATATTAGAACCTTACCTTCACAGCCAGGAATGCTCAGCCTATACAAACATGATCATAAGTATTCAATGATGACATGACATTTGACTCAAATCAATATTTTAACAACAAATCCTCAAGTTTTAAGAGACGATCAAAACATTTCCATCCAACTTCTTGTAATACCCAGGTAGAACTAACTACTCAGGAAAACCTGTAAAATTCTGTGGTTAAGTTGTAGATAAAATAATATAAGGGTCAGTTTCCTCTGTCTTATCTATTTTGTTAAACTAATTATTATTTATTTGATAGAAAATTGATAGTACACCTACTTGGTATTCCTAAAAGTTATCTTAACACTTTCTCTAAAAACTCAGCCTTTTTTGTCATCAGTGTTTAATACACACTGCCAGGGGTTTTGCTTGACAGTGGTCTACAGACCTGTGGCCCAGATGTATTTCTTAGAGATCTGAATCTATTTTATATAAACTGGAATACATTATGTTGCCATTATTCTTTAGGTATTCTGGATGGATACAATTTTTTTTATAGCCCAAACCCCAATTCTCTCTGTTTAATATCTTTGATCTCACAGACTGTAATTGATGTACATCTGTATTACCTCTATGATTCTGCAGGATGTATTGATGTACATCTATAATCCTGCAAGCTATATTGATGTACATCTCTTACCTCCATGATCCTACATGCTGTAATTGATGTGCATCTGTCTTACCTCTATGATTCTGCAGGATGTATTGATGTACATCTATAATCCTGCAAGCTATATTGATGTACATCTCTTACCTCCATGATCCTGCATGCTGTAATTGATGTGCATCTGTCTTACCTCTATGATTCTGCAGGATGTATTGATGTACATCTATAATCCTGCAAGCTATATTGATGTACATCTCTTACCTCCATGATCCTGCATGCTGTAATTGATGTGCATCTGTCTTACCTCTATGATTCTGCAGGATGTATTGATGTACATCTATGATCCTGCTGGCTGTATTGATGTACATCTTGCTTACCTCTATGATCCTATAAGATGTAGTGTTGGACATCTGTTTTGCAGGATAAGATCGAATTCTGAAAGTCACTAATGATGCACTGTACATTGATGTGACAAGGAACTTAAACATTGTACAAGTTTATGTATTAAATCATTCCTCTTATGCATGCAATAGTTTAAGGTCTGAACAAAATGTTGCAATTCGTTTACACTTCCAGATTCTTATCAAACTTACTTCTACTTCTTGCTGGTGAGCTCGCTCCTCCGCTTTCATTTCTTCAATATCGTCTTCCACTTGGCTTGAGCTTCTCAACCTCTGTAAGGCTTGCGTACAAAGATACAATGTACCAATAAATTCACAGTGTCTTAATATTTTGAAGATAGCCATGTAAGGATAATACTGATAAGCTAAGAATTTAACTTGCCTAAGGCTAGCATAGAATTATTAAGAATTAATATTGAAAACCAAATAGCAGCCTAGCCTCTACTAAAACTAAAATACAAAGACCATTAAACTAATAATGTAATATTGTCAATTGTCCCATTATACAAACAACAAAATTAGGTTCATTTAATTAATATCAGTTGAATATATTTGGTGTTTAACTGTTTTTTTCCCTCTGTTTTATGTTTTAACATTGGTTTTAGGCTTAGTCTATGAGTATCTTCATTTCATGGTACCCTAATTCTTTTATATAGTTCCATATCAGTGCTTCATAATTTGTTTTGTAATTGAAGTTTTCTCTCTTTTTTTTTCCCACTTACCCCTGATTTAACTGCACCCACAAAATTAATTTTGGCCATTTTCTGTCTCAATTTTAACACTGAATTATTTGTTACGTATTTTGTTGGTACTTTTCTTATTTTTCATTGTTTTATTGTGCTACTTGCTTTAGTAATATAGAATTTTGTAAATGTTTTCATTCATTTAGTTTTTCTTCAGTTTCAGCTGAGACATATGGTCAATGAAATCACTGAGATTATGTTATTCAAGTTGTGTTATTTCTTAATTTTCTACATTAACTAATGTCTATTCTAATGAAGTAACATATAGCATCTGGGTTGAGAGAATTAGCAATGGATGTCTTTTGCTGACATTTAGCAGCTGACCAATACAGTGACAAAACAAAAGTTATAAGTTAGTATTTTAAACTGAACAAGAAAACTTCTGTTGAATTCTGGTGCATGTTTTTAGTTCAGTTCTACTTAAAGTACTAAGAATAAATATTTACTGTGATATCATCATGTTTAGTTTGTGAAAGGCTTTTTTGTAGAAGTGGCCATGATTTGGTGAACAAATCTCAGTTCCAATGAAAGAAGTAACATAGAAGAAGATTCAGCTGAGGCATGAGCAGACAATTACTAAAACATATGATTAGTTAGAAAAACAGCAAAGAACCAACACCATTTGAATACACTTATGGAAAAAAATTAAGAACCAACATGTTCTAGGTTCAATTGAAAATTAATCAAGTTTCATTTAAATTGGTCAACCAGCAAGGGACAGACAAATCTGGTCTCAACCAAAGCACCAATATCCAAGCAGTGTGTCTTAAGTTCAACCAAGACTCCATCAAAACCTTAGCTTAGTTAGGATAACTGCAGAAAATCAACAGAACATGGAAACAGTATATATAAATGTGGATGACAAACAAATCCTTGTTATACTTTTGGAATTGGAAAATCTTAATTGCAGTTACAGACAAGCAAATAAGCCATATAAGCTAACAATTCAATAAGCCTAGATTCAATTAATACATGAGCAGAGAACCAGCAAAGCTCAAGTTCATTTTGAAATAAATGAGAAATTAGTGAAATCTGGGTCTAAATAAGGGCCTAACAAAGAAAGAAAAAACATGTATCTAGTTAAACTTTCCATATTAGATTCACCCCAGTTGAATATATCTAGGATTTTTATATTGAATTTAATAACAAAAATACATTTTATTAGATGGACAGTAGAAGTGGAAAAATCAAAAAGTATATAATAATGAAAATACAAATTAGTTAAACTGACAAACAATGAATGTTTGCCAGCAGTATATTTTTTAATATATCCATTTATTCTATAGATTATTTTATGGAAACCTAAAAAGAATTACAATTATTTAACATATAAAGCTATGTTTGTGTCTGTTTATTTACACCTTTTGGCCATCTGTTTGTTATACTTTCTACATTTCATGGTCAATCAACACCAAATATGACACAATGATATAAGATGATATGAGAAAGGTCAAGAAAGGGCGGGTGTTGGGCATCCCCAACTTCCCTATAAAATAAACGTCTGTGTATCTGTTTCTTATATATTTACAAATTTCTTGATCAATCAGTATACAACTTTACGTAGTGATATGGGAATACACGATTGACATCAGTAGAGTTCTTGAAAACACTGTCTTTCTTTTCAGCACTGGTACATTTTCGTATTTTTATTGCACTTTTAATGTTTATTATGTTATTAAAAAGGAAAAAATTGAAGCACAATTTCCTATCCTTTGTTATAAACTAGTTTTCATTCACAAGTCCAATAGATGGGTACTCCACGTAGTTTTCTATAAGTATAAATAATGCCAGCCCTATATACGAAAGCTTTCTTCCTTAACATACGCTCCATGTAACTGATGAAAATATTTTACCGATTTTAGTTCTGCCTTAAAAAGAAGAGTCAGATACAAACAAAAGGTTTATTCCTTCGTGATAAACAGTTATACGCAAATTTGAATCGTATTAAATTCATAACTAATTTAATATTACAGGAGAATGAACACAGTCATAAAAATTCAAGTAGGCTTAATTAATTTGTTAACTTATGAAACAAATTTACAGGTTTTATCGATTCATTTTAACAAATTAATTAGTCTATATCTTCATATAGCTAGATAAGATAACAGCATTGTGTTATAAGTTCTGTCTTTCTTCTTCTAAGAAACTCAAATCAAACTGTAAATATTAAAATACTTCATTAAATGGGTCTAAATAAACCCGGTGATGGTTTATAAAATAAGTGGTATTTTTTTCTTTAACACTTACCATCTCTAGCGAGTGATTCTTGTTGTTTTGAAATGAGCAAATACCTTGGACTTTCAGGACAAAGAGGTAACAAACATAGCTGAAGTAAGGCAGGAATCACTGCTATTCCTAATAAAAAGTAAAATCACCTATGAAAACGATTTTTTTGCATGTTCCCAGTGGCATATTTAGGTAGAAGCTAGCAGTGGTAGATCAAGGCGATCGTAAGGCCTAGTAGACACCTTCTGTTATTAGGCCCTACCAGCCATATGTTAAACCAAATATTAACTTTTAAGGAAAATTTTCATAGATCCATAGTTTTCGTAGGCCCTAGACACTGTGCCTAATAACTAATCTGGCCCTGGGGACTAGGGGGGGGGGCTCAGCCCTAGGGCCCATGGTATTAATGGAAACCCATTGATAATTTTATTATATATAACAGTACATGGGCTGTAGGGCCCATAAAAAGTCCCACACAACCTTACGTCCGCCACTGCATGTTACACAATGAAAAACACTGAAAACTGATATAATATGAAAGTGAACTTCTTATTTTCTTTGTTCGTTTGTTTGTAACTAAGCACAAAGTTACACAATGGGCTATCTGTGCTCTGCCCACTATGGGTATCAAAACTGCTATACCACAAACATTGATTATAATGATTATCTTCTAATAAATGACTAGTTGGTATGATTTTATTTCTTCAAAAACAAAGACTGTTAATGTATTCGTTGATGTTCGATTACTCCATTATGTTATAATAGATCGAGTAGATGACATTGTCAGAATAAGTAGTGACTATAATGTTTGAAATGTTTTGTTAAATATTTTTATTAATTTCTCTGCTTATAATATGTGATTAAAAAATATGAAACTTTATTAATGACATATAAGATAAACTAACTTGAATCTAAGAATTTAAAACCAGATAATGTAAAAACCATCACACTTTGCAAAATATTCTTCAGACGTATATCAAATAATAAACACTTTGTAAAAAGTTATTAATTAAATAAAACTATCACAAAAATTAATAAGAACAAACTATTAGATTAACGTTATCAAATTATTTACAAATTAATATTCGTATGTTTATATGTTTACGAAACAATAAGCCTGAGCCTGGACAATCCAAATGTTTTTTGGTTTTTTTTCTTCATTTAAGCAGATCTTGATGGTGGTAAGTTTAATCATTAATCCGCGTATTTACGTTCCATCCATCGCTGGAACAACGGTAAGAATTTGGATTTACAACACTAAAATCAGGGGTTTGATAACCCTCGAAGGACACAGCAGATAGCTCAATGTGGCTTTGTTAAAAAAAAACAACACACACACACACACACACATATTTACGTTCCGAATCTGAACAGCCACTTCTTACAACAAATATCTATTTTCTACGACCACATGACTCGGTCATTTATAGATGTCTCCAGGAGAGTTAACTGAAGACCAATCAGAAACAGAAAACGAGGTGATAATCACTAATCATCAGCCCTAACTAATAAGTATCGATTTACGGCAATATTTCTTAGAATTTTATTTGTGGTTTAGCACAAAAACTACACAATAGATTGTCTGTGTTGTGCCCACTGCGGGATCGAAACCCTATATTTTGCGCTGTAAGTTCTATGACATGCTATCAAGCCACTGTGTTTTTTTTTAGAATAACCTTCATTCGTAATTAATGCTAGCCCATGACAGTTTCTCTGCCAAAGATCTTCACATCAGGGCTATACATATAAAATATGACAAATATTGTGAGGTCATCAGATCTAGAGTGGCTCGTGCTATGTCGTGTCAAGTGACAGTGCTCCTAAACGAACACAGAAATAACAGCATTGTTGAAAGATGATCTTTGGTTATACAAACAAAAGTAAATCCAAGGGCGAGCCTTAACACCATCAGGAAATGTTCATGAGGATTTACAAATGGTTCAGTTTCGTTTTATTCACTTTTTCCAAGGGAACTGTTACAAACTGCCTCGAGCATGTCACGACTTTGGCACAGCCTGTCCAGAGCGAAAGTGTTAAGATATCAGAAGTCGTTAATGACGTAACATTATTACTATTCGATATTAAGGCGTGGTGCTGTGTCAGCAGTTCAGCATAGACATTAGTAGAACCAACGAGTCAAGATATGTTGGATGAAGACATCATTTCTATCGTCAAGGGTGTGATGGCAATGAATTTGACATCCATAATGATCCACCAGTAGAGCCGGCCAGTCTAAATAAAACCTTAAAGACGCCATCTTTTGATTCGAACAAAACACTGATTATGTAAAGACGATGACATAATATATAATACGTGTTATCTGATTAAGGCAAGAATAAATTAACCCAAAAGCTCACTATATTAAGTCTTTTTTTTTCGAAAGTGACCTATGACATAATTACTTAATACTATAAGTTTTATATTTCGTACATGAGTCACTGGTTAAAACAAAATTACGTTTTATATGAGGATAATAAAAACTATTTTGACTATACAATTGTTATAACTGTTGACAACCTAAATAATGATAAACTGACATTCTCGTGTAAACGATGTTATCATTACCCCTTGTAGTTAGCTTTCGTACGGACATCTGGTGTTCCTATGAGAAACAGGATTTACCATACAATAATAAAAAAAATAATAGATTTTACAACTGGAACCTCACTGTGTTTAAAACTTGGTTATATATACAATATTTCATGTCTATTGAAACATTGCATTAAAATAACAACAACAACCAAACAAGTAAAGAAAAACGTTATAAAAATGAAGCAAATGTAGGGCTAGTTTATAGAGATAATGCAAACAAAATAGTGTGTGTGTGTTTTGTTAGAGCAAAGCCACATCGGGCTATCTGCTAAGCCCACCGAGAGGAATCGAACCCCTGATTTTAGCATTGTAAATCCGAAGACATACCGCTGTACTAGCGGGGGGCAAACAAAATATTAGGAACGGCATCAACCCTATGTAATAGAACAGGCAGGAATTATAACTCTTCAGTCATAGCTGAGTTTAAGTTATTCTATTTTTATCTGTTAACATTCTACAACACCGTGTGAAGAATTGCTATTACCCATTCGTACATTTACTTCCTTTCTTGGAAAAGGTTTTCTTTACTGGTAAAATATGCGAATTATTTGATTGCTGTCCAAAAAAAGGCTTAGCTGCCTTCCTACAATTCCTGATATTTACGTAATTAAAACCATATACCCGTGGATGGGTCATACATGAGTTACATTAGGTTAATGCGTGTATTACGTATTGATGTAAACTACCATGTATATCATATTTTTAAGGTTTAACCACAATGGAGATTACCACTTTATTATACTAGTTCATACAATGAACTGTACTCACTTCTGCCCGAACTCAGTCTAGCCAATGAAATTAGAGAAAAGAATCGACATCGTTGGTTAAACAAGTGGTTCAAAAACGATAATTATTTGTGTTGTCTTTTGGTCCAACAGAGAAGGAACAGGTTAAAAAAAAAGTGCTGTAAAAGATACGGTCCTGTTAACCGGTAATGACTTACCTAAGAGATATGGCCACCTTGTGGACGTGCCCAAAAGAAAATGAATGCCAAATATTTGGGAGAGAAAAAGCCCTATTGTTAAAGCTAGTTGATTCAGAGTACCTGTAAAACATGAATAATATTCATAAATAATCAATTATATATTTAATAATAGGCAAACATATCAGTAATAATAGCAACGAACGGAAAATAACTGTTATTGAACGGAAAGAAGAAAAAACATTGAACTAAATACATTATTATATTGATATGTTCATGGAAATCATTGTTATAGGTTTATTCAATTAGCAAAAAAGTGTGATAATTTAATGTATACGGTATACAAACGGTGTGAAGGTAGTAATAAAGTTAAGTGTTTCTAATGGTTGTGTAAACCCAGAGGCTAATAATGTTTTTAAGCCCAATATCCCTAGTAATTTTAGATAGGACAAATTTATCAATGGGCTTCCAGTAAGACCATGGGCACTGAGGCTGAGCTCCCTCTAGCCCCTACCTAAATATACCACTGAGTGCTTCCACACCTTTTAGGTTACTGTGATGTAGTGGTCAATTTTAAGACGTCCACTATATGGCTAATTAGGAACTGTATCAGAGCGGGCCAGTTGAATAATTAGGCCACAGCTAATTCAAACCAGATCTATCGCGAATCTACTATGGAATTCGTCAATATAAATAGCAGAAATTCATAAAGTCACCCCTCGTCCACCAAAAATAAAAATAAATACAGTTTAAAGTCCAGACAGTGGCGAATTTACGTAAGGGCTAGAGGGAACTCACTCATAATTTTATTCTATGTAAAATCACATGGAATTTAGAGTCCACAAAAATTATTAGCCCCTTAAATCCGCCAGAGAGTCCGGATTCAATGTAGAATAATTCCTGCAAACTAAATTTCTACAGTCCCAATAAACTGAAACTATTTATTAATTACATGATTGTGATCACAAACTAACACGTTTCAGAATGTTCAATGTTTTCACCAGCCTTGATCCTCTTGTGGTAAATCATACATATATACTACAGAACACCCAGGAAATGTATACATGTAGATGATAGTGGAGTGGTGTACTTTGCCTGTTTTGTCTTTAAACACGAAATCATTTTTTTTGTTTTGGCAATGTCATCTACATGTACGCATTTTACGAGTATTCTAGAATACGTATAAAATACATTACCAGAAGATTGGCAAGGAACATCAAACATTCTGAAAGATTTGTTACTTTGTAGTAACAATTCTACAAGTACTAAGGTTTCTCAAGCTGAGTTATTAGCCGAATATCCCACCTAATTGTTTTTTTTTTTTTTTTTTTTGAATTTCGCGCAAAACTACACTTGGGCTATCTGTGCTAGCCGCCCCATATTTAGCAGCTAATCATCACCCCCTCCCACCGCCAGCTCTTGGGCTACTCTTTTACCAACGAATAGTGGGATTGACCATAACATTATAACGTCCCCACGGCTGAAAGGGTGAGCACGTTTGGTGCGAGTGGGATTCGAACCCACGACCCTCGGATTACGAGTTGAGTGCCTCAACCACCTGGCCATGCAGGGCCCGTACTTTGTGAACACTTATAGTAAGAAGGTAATTTCTACTATTTTTGGTTGAGAAGGAAGGAAAAAAAAACTTACTTTTCCTTACAACTTGTTGCTATAAAATTTCTAAGCGGTATTCTGACGAGCCTTATTAGGAAACTGTTTGTTTCATGAAACCGTATTTTTGTTAAAGAAATAAAACCATAAGATTAAGTAAGTGAGAGATAAATTTGCCACAATAATTTGCGTTACTGTCAGTAAGAAACGTATGGAAAAACACATATTTTCATTTTTGATATCAAAACATAAAAAATATTTTCCATAGTAAGTATAACATTTGCAAGTATTTTAGTCTTGTTTTTTTTTTCTTTTGAAAATTTCAAAGATGAAAATCCGAAATAATAATATACCATAACGATATTAGGTTTGGAAATGAGAAGAGATATAAAAAAAACCAGATAAAATCAAAATTATTTTAGTTTTTATAAACATGTTAAACTTCTGGTAAAAATTAATCAATAATGTACATTTCCTTTATTTGTTTTAATAATACAGTTTTGTAGATTTGAATAAATTTAATAAAAGCACTAGTAATGAACGTAACAGAAAAATGAACTGTTTGTGTTTTGTTTTTTAAGTTAATTCCGAAATACACGAAAACAAGAAAGTCGGTTCTGCAAGGTCCCAGTGGCTCAGCTGTAGATGTGAAGGATTATAATATTAAAAACTGCGGTTCTATACCTGTGGTGGCCACATCAAGATAACCAGTTGTATAGCTTTGTGCTTGAGTGTACACAAAAAAAAAAACATATTTGTCATCCAGTTGCTCAGGATTATGTCCGCAGGCTAACGAGGCTAAAACTAGGGTTTCGATAACTGGTGGGGAAAAACACAGGTAGCCCATTATGTAATTTTGTGTTTAACAAGAACCAAAATAATGTTACATACTTCAAAACCAATCGACGGATAATCTGATGTGGATAAGGATATTAATGAAAAACAAAACTTACCTAATCTACCTCTTAAAGTAAGTGGAGAAATCTCCGAGAGATACATTGGCACTAGGGCAGTGTTCAGGCCTAAACATAACAAATTACAAGAAAACAAAAGTAAGATTGTTAGGCCTAAACGTAACAGATTACAAGAAAACAAAAGTAAAATTGTTTGGCCTAAACGTAATAGATTACGAGAAAACAAAAGTAAAATTGTCAGACCTAAACGTAACAGATTACAAGAAAACAAAAGTAAGATTGTTAGGCCTAAACGTAAGAGATTACAAAAACAAAGTCAGATACATTATAACTTAGCATGTACAAAACAAAATATTTTTCTAGTTTTTCTTTTCATTTCTTGTTTTATATGCCAACTTCTTTGTGTTTAGGAAGGGATAAAAAATAACTTTATATTTATTTCTACTTTCAAATAAGAGAGCAAATTTACGTGCACGTGTAATTTTTTTTTTTAAATCAGACGTTTATTAAAACAGAAGTTACTTTCTTAGCAAAAACAAATAAAAATTACATGAGCAAATTACTGTGATAAAAGAAATTATTGCGAGAAAACCTGGAAACCTGTTCAAACTATTTTGATAGCATATTCTGGCAAAAGTTTTTCGAAGTTGCAATGCTAATTATATTTAACTAAGTTTTCAATATTTTTTAAAACAATTACCGTAGATGTCGGAAAGAACAATGATTTCGAACATTATATTTGCAATTTTTTTTATTTTAGCAAACAACAAAACAAAAGTACACTAAACAGATGACGAGGTGTGACCAAGTGATTAGCATGTAGAACTGTAAATAGTTCACGCTTTGTACTATAGGGCCATGAAAGAATTATAAAAGTGACAGTCATATCCCATTTGTCAATAAGAGTGGTTCAAGAATTAGCGGTGAATGCTTTTGAATAGCTAACTCCCTCTAGTTAGATGAACTTAGATAATGGCTTTAACTCAGTTTTTATTTAAATAACACATCTCATAGTTGATGCCCAAGAAGTGGTGGCCTGATAATTTGTAATGTTAAGATTCCGAATTGAAGCCCTGCGTCAGGCAAAGCGCAGATATCCACTGTATAGCTTTGTTCCAAAAGAAAAAAGAAATACGGGTAGTATAGAATATTTATAAAAGAACATTCTCAGCACGAGAGTCTTGTTAGAAAGTGTCTTTATTAGGAACGAACTCGCTCTGACAAAGAATATAAAGGAAGACATTCTGACCAGTTGATAGAGAACTCCAAGTGTTAAAAAACTTTATTGACCTTACGTACGCTGAGAACGAAAAGCCACGATTTCGCTTGCCAAGTTCTCACAAGGAAGTCTTATTGCAAAAGAACAATAAAAAAAAACAGCAACAAAAAAAGTGCAAACAAACTGAGATAAAGAACTAACATTGGACACGAAAATAACTATTTGGAACTTCTCCGGATCTGACGCTGTGACAAGGCCTACTAAACTACAAATCACACGATTAGTGAAATACAAGATTTATTAAATCATCACGATTCGGTTGATTAAAACGAATGCAATAAAGTCTTAACATAGTCAGCCTAAGAATCACAATACTTAATAATTGCCATCATACATTTATTATTTCTAAAATATCTATCAGTATAATAATTGGGCAGCATATTATTTTAGCATTACAAGTAATTAAAATGGTTATGCAAGTCTTTTGTTGTCTTCTTCATATTACGCATTAACCACAATAGCTTTAGAAGCAAAAAAAAAAATATTCCTTGATATAAACTGTAGTTAATCAGCATAGCCTTTGTAGTACAAATAAATGGGTAGATTGAAGTGACCAATGGTAGCTTTTGTCTTAACTTACCACAGTTAAATCCTATGAGAAGGCGTCCAAATATGAGCATCTCTATACTGTGGGACATCTTGCTGATTCCCATTAGAGTTCCTCCTAATATTCCCATAATATTGTTCACGAGTAGCCCTCCTTTCCTGTGAAGAAAAACTTGTTAAACCAAAGAAAAATTCCTATACACACACACAAAACGTATTTTATGGCATCCTGTTCAAACATTGCACTGAGAAATTTTAACAAACTCCCATGTTATAAAAAATTGTAGTAGTTGTGTGGACCTAACAAGAACAACTCTGTGGCATATATCTATTAGTTGTGTGGACCTAACAAGAACAACTCTGTGGCAGATATCTATTAGTTGTGTGGACCTAACAAGAACAACTCTGTGGCAGATATTTAGTAGTTGTGTGGGCCTAACAAGAACAAATCTGTGGCAGATATCTAGTAGTTGTGTGGACTTAACAAGAACAACTCTAATATTCGTTCCCAACCACACTTATAAAAACTGGATCGTATTTTACTGCTGTTAAAATCAACAGCTGTACGTAAAATAAAAACAATTATCTGATTTTAACTTAATAATCAGAGTTCTTCTCAAATAACTTATCAGTTACATTTTGAATTATACGCGAACGTTTCTTTACGTAAAAATACATTTTTTTTAAATCTGAGAGGATTGATTTTGTTTGTTTGTAGTTAAGCACAAAGCTACATAATGGGTTATCTGTGCTGTGCTCACCAGACATTCCGCTGTGCCACTGGGGGGTAAGAGGTACAATAGCTCGCAAATAAAAATATTTTAAGGCAGAAAACAACTCATGAATAATATTACATAATAATATATCCATGTTATGAGTTTTAAAAAACACAAATGTCAGTTATGTTATTAAATGAAGTACAATCTTATTTGGTTTGGAATGATTAATATAGGATGTTTCGAATGTGGTTTTCTTTTTTTTTTATTATTGCCACAGACAGTAATATTTTTTTGACGCGATATCCTTCACCAAAATAATTTTCTAGATATATATCTTTCTTTCGAACAATTGTTTTCATAAATAAAATTGCACGCACATTGGCTCATTTACGTTTAAATACAGTACCAAATATAATTATTTCGTTTGTTTGTTTGTTTGTTTTAAATTGCGATTAGAGACCTAAATCTCAGTTGCATATTTCCGGAAACGTACTTTTAGTACTAAAATTTTTCCGCTGACGCCATCTGGAAATCTGGTTTTTTTTTTTTTTTTCTTGACTGGAAGATAAAAAAAAAGAACAAGATAGAACCTCTAATCTTAGAGTGAAATTAATGAGTGTTTGATACCAACCTATAAATTATTCACAGATTATACAAGAAACCTTTGTTTTCAATATATGAGCTAATGTAAATATTAAAGTAGTCCTTTCAGTCAAAATACGTTTATAAACTTATTTTCGTGCGTTAAGGTAATTTGGTTTTACACCGGTGATATCACAGAGATAAATTGGAATCCTCTAACGTGAAATGTTAGATTTTTAAAGTAAATTCATAAAAAATATGTCACATTTAAAATGCACTAATATAACAACAAGTAGTTATAATGTTATAGAAACAAGGAGCTTAAGTTCACAAAAGAAATTAGTCGCAGTTAAATCGAACAATCTAGCATAGCGGCTTGTTAACCACAAATATGGGAGTGGTTCACAGATAATTCATGACCTTCAACACTGAAATGATATTACGGTAAAATTATGTCTGAAAGAAAAAGAAACAGTAAAACCCATTGAGCGCAATCTCTACGACGGCAGTAAACTGTGACATCACATTCTTTGCTAATATGGAGACACATTCTCATCTACAAAGTGAACGCTATGGTTGCGAATGGGAACCTTCTGACCCCAAAATACACTGAGATGAAACTAGGCGTAACTTCTAGTACTGATAATAAAACAATAAATAAGAATTTGTAAAAAATCCACAAGCTTCCAGCAACATCCGTTTTCCGTAAGAAAAATGGCCAAACACTCTAGAACCATGGCAATTCTATTTCATCACATACATGTCAAACCCATATATCAATTTACCCTTTTGCCTTCGTTCAATTCAAATCTGATTCATTCATTGTTCGGAATTAAGCACTAAACTGCACAATGGGCTATCTGTGCTATGCTCACCACGGGTATCGAAACACGTTTTATAGCAGTGTAAGTCCGCAGACATAGCGCTGTGCCACTGAGGGAAATCTGTGCAGTGCAAATCTGTATTTTGGAATAGTTGGATTTAACTGTCATTCTGATAACGGAACTTCAGATCCACAGACCGGAATACCAATCATTTCACACCACTCAGAACATCAAAAAAGGAAATCAAAGAAATCCATATTTGTTGCCTGATTGCCAACATATCATTGAAACGCATAACAGATTATTTATACAGCATAAAACTAATAAAACATATGTTGATACAGACTTCCATTTAGCATAATTTAGTTGAAATCAAAGCTTTCCATGCTTTAAGCCACTTATAACTTCAACGAAACTGAGCTAATGTTCGAAAATAATACTTAGAACAATGCCAAAGCAGGACAACTTTAGCAGTGTTACTATCAAGTGAAATTGCAATGAAACTAAACTGCTGAATTAATGCTGGTTTTGGTTGTTGTTAAGCCCAAAGCTACACGTATGTACTCTGTTCATCACGATATCGAAACCAAAATTTTAGCATTATGAGCCTTCAGACTGTAAAAGATGATCCAAACTTTTAGTCCGAAATAATGGACTGTTTGGTAAGTTAAATACTGACAATAAGTATGAACAGAAATATTCTCGTATATAGAGAGGATTAACTCTGTATTAAGCAAATCAGATTATGTTGTAACCACAGTTGATATAAAATTGCGGTGAAACGGAATGTATCAAAACTACATTTTTAATTCGTTAGGGCGTTTCGTAAATAGAGTGATAGATCGAAAATTGGTCGCTTTTGGGAAGGATATATAATGACCCTTTCAGACGTAAAATGTTCGTACTCTCAGCCTGTAAAGATGAGTTCAGATTAGGGCTTTAAAATTTTCATCTATGTACTCTAGTCCATTGAACTGAATAGCATTTGGAAACAAGAGAATATAGATTAACTCGAAGCACCAGAGCAGTCCGGAAAGGGACCTACAAAAAGTTGTACTTCAGACTTGGCAAACAAAGTGTGATGTTTCGTAACAGTTGAGAATCCACAAACACAAATATCAGCGGTACAAACCTTTTACGCGCCCCATGTATCAACACGCACGCAACGAGAATAATTTCCCTCTAGAAAAGCGACACAAGAACCGTGTACACAACCTTTTTTTTCCCCATCACATATTCAACCGTCACATACGTCGTAACAAGGCTATTATCAAGGTGCACGACTGTCAGACAGAGAATGACCGGACTTGGCGACATGGAATTTAACGACGTGGCGAGACTTCAGATTCCTTTGAATATATCACGTGCTTAAACTTAATAAAATATTCAGCTCACAGCAAATTTAGGCACAAGATGGTTCTATAGAAGAGCTAGTTCTGAATGTTGGAGCTGGCGCACCGGGATCGAATCTGTGTGATAGGAAAAAACAACAACAGTCACTCTCCTGCTGTGGGTGTATTATAAGAGTGACAGTCAATTCTTTAACGTAACTGCAAAGTGTCAGGATGCTGCTGACAGTTTGAAAGTAAGATAAAGAAGTATTATTCTATTTTTTCTTATAATTTCAAATATTACGACCAAAGATAATGTAATATTTTTTGAACAGTTAAACCTTCTGAAATGAATTTAGTTTTTTGACTTGTAGCACGTATTGTAACTATATTATATCATGGTTAGTCTTACTCGAAAGAAAATATTCAAAATACATTGTATATATTTGAAATGACTTTTATGTTTGCTTTGTTTTTTTTTAATTTTGCGCAATGCTACACTAGGGCTATCTGCACTAGCCGTCCCTAATTTAGCAGTGTAAGACTAGAGGGAAGGTAGCTGGTATTGTTTGTTTGTTTTTTGAATTTCGCACAAAGCTACTCGAAGCCTCTCTGTGCCAGCCGTCCCTAATTTAATAGTGTAAGACTAGAGGGAAGGCAGCTAGTCATCACCACCCACCGCCAGCTCTTGGGCTACTCTTTTACCAACGAATAGTGGGATTGACCGTCACATTATAACGCCCCCACGGCTGAAAGGGGAAGCATGCTTGGTGCGACGGGGATTAGAACCAGTGACACTTAGATTACGAGTCGAACGCCTTAACTCACCTGGCTGTGCCGGGCCTTGATTGAAAGGAGTAAAATGACAAGGAATTGGTGTAGGGGAAGCATGTTTGGTGCGACGGAGATTAGAACCAGTGACACTTAGATTACGAGTCGAATGCCTTAACTCACCTGGCTGTGCCGGGCCTTGATTGAAAGGAGTAAAATGACAAGGAATTGGTGTAGGGGAAGCATGTTTGGTGCGACGGGGATTAGAACCAGTGACACTTAGATTACGAGTCGAATGCCTTAACTCACCTGGCTGTGCCGGGCCTTGATTGAAAGGAGTAAAATGACAAGGAATTGGTGTGATTTTGTACACTTATCATTGAAAACCTACAACGCGCTGGATGTCCATTCAAAAAAATATGTCCTCTGGCGGGACAGTGGTAAGTCTAACAGATGTACAAAGCTAAACTCTGGGGCTCGATTCTCTGTAGCGTGTATAGCAGATAGCCCAATGTGGCTTTACTCTAAAACAAACATACAATAAAATATTTGTTGATAAAAACATATTTTGAACATTTTCCCCTTTAGTTTAACAAATTTCAACTTTAACTTCACGTAAAACGTAAGAGCTAAAGTCTATGTCAGTTTCTTACGTTGACAGCTATCTAACCAGGAATCTCGAGTACCAATCGGGTTTTTGTTACTTAAAAATCAGAGGTTAAAGTGAACAAACTATTGTTAACCTAATGAGTTGGAACACAAATGACCATTCACAATTTACGAACCTCAAAATTGTAGATGAAACATCACAAGATCAGGACAGCGACTCTTTATTATTAAAAGCAAAATCAACAGCCTGATCTCACCTTCCAAGCTTGTCAGAAATATTTCCTCCTGATATTCCTCCAGTTATTAAAATTATTATTAAAAGCAAAATCAACAGTTTGATCTCACCTTCCAAGCTTGTTAGCAATATTTCCACCTGATATTCCTCCAATCATACCTCCTATTGCGAAGATTGACACAGTAACTGACAAAAGTAAGTTCTTGTAGTCTTCGGTTATATATTCTCCTGTTCGTTCTCTGTATATGTCCGAGATAAATTCTTCTATAATCTTGGAAATAAATAAATATATGTTTAGTTTTTATTATACATGAGATGAAAAATTAGTCATTGCAAGGCTAATAAGTACTCTATGGTATTTTGTGTACATTACATTCGCGGAGATGTATATTAATTCACGGAAAATAAATAACAAAAACCACCCGTAGTGGACTAGGCATTGCCTGGTACTGAGCACACGAAACATAGTAAAAACTCAATACATTAAGAAACCAAAGAAACACATCCACAAAACTATACTCACCCGATCAAATGAGCAGTGAACTCAGCACCAACAAATTTCTTTCAAAAACCATTGAAAAAATTATACACATTCACCTATATCAACAACACAATCAACAAATACACGATAATGAATTTCAAGAAACAACAAATTATAAAACCTTAAATTGCTACATGCCATGTATTCCCAATATAAGTGAAAAAATAACCAACATGTGTAAAAACTTCTAACAAAATACAACATTCCAGTAAACATCACATGTACTCAAAGACTGGTACAAAACTAAAGTCCACACTATGTAAAAACTACACTGAAGAACACAACACCAACATAACTTATAAAATACAATGCCACAACTATTACGACTTCTATATTGGAGAAACAAGTAGAAAATGGAAACCAGATTTGAACAACACAAAAAAACATCTTCACACGTTACTGAACACTGCAAATCAAACAAATACGACATAACCATAAAAAACACTCAAATACTAAGTAGCGAAACAAACGTAAAATCAAAGAAGACCTACTTAAACAGCAACTAAAACCAAAATTAAACCAATATAAAGAAACACCTATATAGCTATAGTAATTAGTAACTTAACGTCTAATTGCAACGCCCCCTACAATACAGTACTCGTTTACATTCCGTCCCTAAGACACGTGTTCGACAAGGGTTAGTTGCAAACTCTCTTCGTTAACATGAAGACGACCTAAAAAAGTCGAAACGTTGTTTTGTACTTTATTTTAATTAAAGTTTTAATACCAGTCATCTTGAAAATACATTTAATGATTCAATTGGGTTTGGTTTTGGTTTGTTTTGAATTTCGCGCAAAGCTGCACGAGGGCTATACGCGCTAGCCGTCCCTAATTTTGCAGTGTAAGACTAGAGGGAAGGCAGCTAGTCATCACCACTCACCGCTAACTTTTGGGCTACTCTTTTACCAACGAATAGTGGGATTGACCGTAACTTTATTAACGCCCCCACGGCTGAAAAGGCGAGCATGTTTGGTTGACGAGGATTCGAACCCGCAACTCTCCGATTATGAGCCGAGTGCCTTAACCACTTGGCCATGCCGGGGCCTTTCAAGTGAGTTTCTCGTCATCATGAAGGCCTATAATGGCCTTCTTTCGATAAAGAAGAACAAATGAAAAAAAATTGCATACTTGTATTCAGATAATTACATGTAACAATTCGGGGATCTTCGAGGGTCACAACTCCTTGAACAACAGCCCCTAAAACAGCCAGATATTAGCGATTACGTTCTAGCTTTCATTCTCTGTATGTACGATTGTACATAAAAATGGAAGTGTTATCTAGAAGTTCAGCCAAAGTATTGGTCACATGAAGCGAATGATAACACGTTTATTTAGATTTTTACCGTACTCTTTTATTCATAACAAAGAAGTAACAAACACTAAGTAAATATATTAGATTTCCTTCACAGAAAAGCAAAACTTAAATCCCCCTGGAACTGTAACATGAATACATAAAGACATTCCACTCTGGAAAATGCAAAGTTGTTTAGTCTAACCGAATAAAACAAAATAAAAAGTAGATATGAAATGTGTTGAAATAAAGCAACTGACAATGTATAAATTATATATTCCAAACGAGTAGTTAGTTACTTTTAATTTTCGCAAAAGGTTCCACAAGAGATATCTACATTAGCTGTCCCTAATTTAAGAGTGACAGACTAGAGGGAAGGCAGCCAGTCATCATAATCTGCCGCCAACCCTTGGGCTACTCTTTTACTGACAAATAGTAGGATTAACCGTCACATTATAATGTCCCAACAGATGAAAATAGGTTTAATGGAACAGGGATTCAAACCCGTGCCCCTCAGATTGCGAGTTAAGCGCCTTATCCACCGAGCCATACTGAGCCCTTTCCGAACAAAATGTAATCTATAGTCAATAGAAGTCCAGCTAACTAGTTGTAAAAACGATTTAGACCTAGGTATTATATTTAAAAACGGATATTTTTGTCGAGATGTTTTCCATGAAAAAATTCGATTCCCATATTTAGGGCATTCGACAAGATGAGAGGTTGAATTCCTGTTACCGAACATACATGCTTGCCATTTTAGCGTGAGGTACGTTATGATGTGACATGTAATCCCATTGTTTCTCGATAAAACAGAAACCCAAGAATTAACGGTGGGTGGTGTTGACTAGCTTCCTTCCCTTTACTCTATCACTGCTAAATTATGGGTGGCTAGCGCATATAGATCTCTAATTTTTGTGCAAAATTTGAAACAAACCGAACTCATATTTAATTCGTGATTTTCGTCAGAGTTCCTCAGAGTTGTGGCTTATGATGTGTCTATTTATAGTCATTGTTTTATAACGCGACTGTGAATCATTACTGGTATTGTTAAATTCAGATCCATATTTGATATTGAAAAGTTTTCAATAATTACCGAAGGTATCGGAATTATAGAAACCATCTTAGCTTTGCGTTCATAGCATGACTTGAGTCGGGCGTTAAGAAATAAATAGGTATATTCACTCTGAACGACACTTTGGGCTCACATGGTCCAAACAACCAGGTTAAGAGACCCTGAAGTTCATTTCTATATACTGTAGAGAGTAGGGAGTTCCCATCACCACAAGGGTTTTGTTTCACTCTTTAGACCAAATATTTGGATTAACTATCACCTTTATTATAATCCTAGAGCTGAAATTTTAAAACGTATATAGCGGTATCATGTCTTCTGTGATGACGAGAAAACCCACTTGTAAAGTAAATTATATTTGTAAAAACGGCTGGTATGGATAGAGAAAGATCTATGTAGAGGAGCGAACAACGTTTCGACCTTCTTCGGTCATCGTCAGGACTCAGCACATGAAACAAAACAAAAACTCAACATACTAAGAAACCAAATAAACACAGCCATAAAACTATGCTCACCAGATAAAATTAACGAATAATTAGACAAAATAAAACAATACTTCATCAACATCAATAAGTTTCCTCCACAAGTCGTAGAAAACATTGTACTCACACACCTAGACAAAAAGCAAAATCAATTAACAAAAGTAAATATATTCTACAAATAAAAAAATCACAAAACCATATACTGCTTCATACCATATATTCCCGAGATTAGCAGAAAAATAACCAACATTTGGCAAAAACTAGTAAAAAAAAAGACATTCCAGTTAATACCAAATTTATTCAAAAACCAGGCACAAAGCTGAGGTCTATACTATGTAAAAACTACACTGACAAACACCACACCAACATTATTTACAAAATACAATGTGATAACTGCCACGACTTCTATATTGGAGAAACAAGTAGAAAATGGAAACCAGATTCAAAGAACATAAAAAGTTACCTTCACACGTTTTCGAACACTGCAAGTCAAATAAACACAACATAACCATAGAAAACACCGAAATACTAAATAAAGAAACAAACATAAACAAACGCAAAATTAAAGAAGCCTTACTTATACAACAACTCAAGCCCAAAATAAACCAATACAAAGGAACACATTTATATCTATATTAATAAATATAATCAAACATCTAAGCACCCCCTCTACATTCCTACACTCAGTTACACAACCCCCTTCAAACATGTGGTTAGCTATCGGTCAGTTACCTCTTTCTTTCTTTGTGAACCTGACGATGACCGAAGAAGGTATCACATCTTGAGCTCTGGACCATTCGATCCAATACACAAGAATAAATTGTAATGTACCAGCTCAAGTATACTTTCCCGAATTTTCAATTATCGAACAGAGGGAAGACAGACAAACAGACAACAGAATTCCATAAAGGGTTTTGATCGGCTCTTCAAACAGAAAAATTTGGATCGTATGACCAAGTGTGTCTCAGAAAAATATTTATTAATTATTTTATCCAGTGTGCAATGGTACTAAATTTGCCTTAAATTATAGTTGCTTAATTCACTTTCACAGTGTGCAATAGACGATAGCTTTGGCTCAGGTGATCATTAACTAACACAATTTTTTTATGTTCTGCAATGATGCTTGACTGAAAAACTTCATTTTCAAGCTGATCTTTAATCCTCTTAATTGCTGGACAATAATGATTAATTTAACTCATATGATTATTTGTTAATTTCTTTCCACAGTGTTTATTGCAAAGATACACAATGAGTTATTTGCGCTTTTTGTGTACCACAGGAAATCAAACGCCAGATTTTTGCTTTGTATATCAGTAAACTTACCGCTGGCCGAGAGGGGGGCTTCCACAGTGTGGAACGATAATGAGTTTGAAACCATTGATTATCTTATTAAAACATCCTTTCATAAGGATCATAATATGCACCAGGAAACCTTTATAGATACTTAGCCTCAGTTAGAATAAAAAATACACCGGAATGTGTAATGTATTGTCATTTGGTTTAAAATAACACATTTAAAACGAGGAAGCACAACTAAAAAAAATACCAGATTATAGGATATTATTATAGATAGTTATTTATCTACTGTAATCCTACATGTTAACAAAGTATTATGAACGTCTATTTCCGTAAGAACCCTGACTCTAAATAGAGTTATCGGGATTCCATAATTGTGACTTATCCGTTACTTGACCCTACGTGTTTTCACGGTATTACGAACGTTAAGGTTAACCAGAGTGGACTTGAAGCCTATCTTAAAATGGAAGGCTCATTCCATCAAGATCCTATCTTAAAATGGAAGGATCATTCCATCAAGCCCCCATCTTCAAATGGAAGGCTCATTCCATCAAGCCCCCATCTTCAAATGAAAGGTTCATTCCATCAAGCCCCCATCTTCAAATGGAAGGCTCATTCCATCAAGCCCCCATCGTAAAATGGAAGGATCATTCCATCAAGCCCCCATCTTAAAATGAAAGGCTCATTCCATCAAGCCTATCTTAAAATGGAAGGTTCATTCCATCAAGCCCCCATCTTAAAATGGAAGGCTCATTCCATCAAGCCCCCATCTTCAAATCTCGTTCGCCTAAGAATAATTACAATTCTCGACAAATCTGATGGAGACACAGGCCATGTTTTCCTTACTTAGACACCTACTGTTTTCACTTGTTCCTTCGTACAGCTGAAGAGACATGCCAAGCCTACTGGCATCAGTGCACGCATTTTGCTTTCTTGGTGCACGAGAGAAACACGTGCTTTAGAGCAATAACACGAACAGAAGTGACACACAGATTTAGCGAACCCACTCGGCTGGATTATCTGGTGGCGGTCATAAGGTTTTAGTCTTACATGCGGGAGACAAACTGAATTCACTGAAGCGAGGCATTTCTCCTGGTTTATACTGCTCTTTGCTAAAAAGAAAAAGAAAGATGCCGTATTATTCCTGTACCACGTGAGTCCGCTGTTTATACACTTTCGTGTACAGTGTTCACAGATGCTTAAAATACGACACGTACCCGCTGACTGCTTAAGCAGGGAGTGGAAGGTAAAAACATCTTTTTAACAAGATGTTGCTTTGTTTCAGTAAAAGGAAAAAAAACGAACGACAATAATAAAATATCGTTCCGGAAAAAAACCCAGCAAAATGAAACGACGCATATCTGTCACATTAGTGGTTATGTTGTTGTTTGTTTCTATAAAGCAACAAACGAGAAGACAAATAATTTATCATGCTATTTTGGGCAAAACGCAAAATTTTATAAATGAGAGGACCGAATGAAAAATACTGTAAAAATTGAAGCACATTTTAAGACCAGCCACCACTTGTGTAAAACTTTAGGTTTATGCTGTTTTTCTGTTGTATATGTGGAGTTGTGAGCGAGTGTGTAATGATATATATATTTATATACACAAAACGGTCATTGTTGTTTACAGTTAAACATGAAACTTCACAATGGACTGTCTGTGCTCTGCCCACTATGAGTATCGAACCCTTACTTCTTCTGACATCAGGTATATTTACACAGTTGGTAGGTTGGTCTTAAGCCTAACTTCTCCTAACTTAGACATATATATTTACATAGTTAAGTGCTTGGTTTTCTAGTCAAATGTCTCTTCACCTCACATAGCTCTAAATAATTTAGTCTAACTTTTCTTTACTTTAGGTATATGTATTTATACACGTGAGAGTTTGACCTTTTTCTAACTTTTATTTACCTCAAGGACGGATTTCATAAAACAAGTTCTCCTACGTACTGGGGAAATCAATTAGCCTTAAACAGACTGTAACATCAGCATAATAATTCCTGGACAGAACTGTGTAAAGTCAGTGTATTGCATGAACCAAAGCAACCGGATGGTAAGACCATGGCTTGCATGTATGTGCCAACCCGTGGGGAAGAGGGGTAAAACAAAACGAAGAAACTTAAAAGCTCGCAAGAGAAGCCTCTTTATGAAATCCTGCACAACGTGACTGGGAAGATATCGACCCACCTTCCACTAGGCAAGGGAAGGCAGGAGTCATAGAGAATATTCATCAATATCCAAAAATAACTAGACTGTTAGAAAACAAAATACCGCTTGGTGGAGCTGGGATCAGTTTGTTTTTGAATTTCGCGCAAAGCTACGAGGGCTATCTGCGCTAGCCGTCCCTAATTTATCAGTGTAAGACTAGAGAGAAGGTAGCTAGTCATCACCATCCACCGCCAACTCTTGGGCTACCCTTTTACCAACGAATAGTTGGATTGACGGTAACATTATAACCCCCCCCTTCATAACTGAAAGGGCGAGCATGTTTAGTGTGATAAGGATTTGAACCTGCAACCCTCGGATTACGAGTTGAGTGCCTTAACCATCTGGCCATGCTTGACCCTGGGAATAGCAAAATATGAGAACTTAGTAAGACAGTGTACAACTAGAAGAAAATTGGTAGCACCAATAAAGAAACTCCATCTTTTGAGAGGTAAGTGTGCTTCTCCATGTAACCCATCTAGTAATCGAAAGATCTTTTCCAACTTTGGACGTCTTGAAGCAGAATGGTTGTACTTTAAGTAATGTATTAACAGTTAACTGTTGTTCCATTCGTTGTTTAGAGTAAAATTTCGGTTGGAAAAACAGAGGGTTTTTTATAGGAATTCTTGTTAATATTGTGAACTCGTACTTAGAGATAAAAGAAAGGCAATTTCAATAACGTACGAAACCCATATGGTCACGCAATAAAGTTAGCAAATTAAATCCAGCTGAGTGAATTTGAGATATTAATAGGTAATATTAAGAAGTGCATGTATACGTAAATATCATACTTCAGGGTTCTGAAGGACACTTTAAAACTGACTGAGGAAAATATTCTCGTATTGAGGTAACATAACGTAACAATAAGAGAGGCTAAGATGGCCTTTCCATGTATGCAGTGTTTGATATTCTTAGCACTTTACATTATTTGTGTTAGGCCCGGCATGGCCAAGCGTGTTAAGGCGTGCGACTCGTAATCTGACGGTCGCGGATTCGTATCCCCGTCGTGCCAAACATGCTCGCCCTTTCAGTCGTGGGCGAGTTATAATTTGGCGGTCAGCTCTCATGTAGCTTTGCACTATATTAAAATCAAATCCAAACTCTGTCATCTATAGACAAGACATTCGACGTTTTTTACCATCAAATCATGTAAGACTTTAATCTTTAACCAAGCGATCAATGTTTACTGGATCTATGCATATAATATTAGCGACAAACGTGTTTCATAAAGGTTAGGTTGTTTAAAAGTTTAATAGAGCAAATAAACAACTTTGGTTTGATTTGGTAGTTCGAGAGTGAACTTTTACTGGTGAAAGTCATGTTTTTCAAGCGTCATTTATTCATCACTGGCACTGTTGTTTGTTTTATGACATTTGATATTACCATATTCCATTAATATTCTTATGTGTTTCTTATGTATCCTATGCTGACACTCATTAGTCTATCTTACGTACATTGGGTCACTTGGTCAGGGCGCTTTACTCGTAACCTGAGGGTGGTGGGTTCGAATCTTCGTCACAAAAAACATGTTCGCCATTTCAGCCATGGAGGCTTTATAATGTCACGATCAATCCCACTATTCGTTGGTAAAAGAGTACTCCAAGAGCTGACAGTTTTATTTTAATGACTAGCTGCTTCCCCAAAGGTCTTTCACTGCTAAATTAGCGACGGCTAGTGCAGATAGCCCTCGTGTAGCTTTGCGCGAAATAAAAAGACAAACAATCTGAAAAACATTGTAAGCTGTGGTGTACGTTTCAAGTTTGAAACCTGCGCACGCAGCTAAATCTTCACATTCACGTTTGAAATGACAGTTGAACAGTTGATGTTGAATTTTATTTCTCAAACATTGAATTGTTGTGAATTAAGCACGCTATCATTCACGTGCCAAAATGTGACGTAACTTATAGTATTCAATGCAGATTTACCACATGTTAATGTTGGCTCTGAATGAAACCAAGAGTGCTACACAATTAACCTATTTAAAATTCACGAAATAATTTAAAATAACCGGTTAACGTAAACTTTTCCTGGACGGATATTTTTCCTTGTAACACAAATAATTTTTGGTTTTGAATTTCGCACAAAGCTACTCGAGGGCTATCTGTGCTAGCCGTCCCTAATTTATCAGTGTAATACTAGTGGGAAGGCAGCTAGTCATCACCACCCACCGCCAACTCTTGGGCTACTCTTTTACCAACGAATAGTGAGATTTATAGTCACAATATAAGGGCCCCACGGCTGAAAGGGCGAACATGTTTGGTGTAACGGGAATTCGAACCCGAGACCCTCGGATTACGAGTCGAGTACCTTAACCACCTGGTCACGCCAGCCCGAGATGACAAAGAATAGAGCTGGCTGAGATGGCTAAACTCCCCTTTAACGTGAGCAAATATAACTATGCACAATTATTATGATGCAATCATGGAGAAAGTTTATGTTCACTCATGTTTCAGAAAGATTGAACAATAGTTTAACCACCTGAACAGACTGAGTATTAAGTGAAAATCATCCATTTTCACAGAGTATGCTGCTTGATAATAACCCATCTGAGGGGAAATTTTCAAAGGGTAAACACAACTCTCAATACTGATCATCGATATTAATCCAGAATTTAAAACTGTTTGACGCCATCTTTGATGAACGTTTGCTAGAGAGATTAAAAACAGTTTTATGAAAGGATTTGTCAACATAACATGAACAATAATAAGTAAAAACAATGAATAGAACGTAAACCACATGAGCCATTAAAGTTAATAACTCTTTCATATATATATATATATATACACACATATGCATATAGAATAAAATAATGCTTTGAAATTACGAGGATAAAATTAGTCTTAGCTTTTAAATTTTACCCAGATGTACTTGGCGATTTTTCTTTATATAAAACGTAATACATGTGAAATTGAAATATTGAAACATAAAGACCGAACAAGGTTCGATGAGGAAGATTGGTGTTCCGCTTGATTTTTTTCTTGTACATCAATCTGATTAACAAATTAATTATTAAATTCAACGCTCTTCGAAATAATCAAAACAGAAACCACACTTACTACGATAAGAATCATATAAGTATTGCATCTATATAATGCACGAAACTCAGAGTAATACCATTAAAACATAGATATTAATTATAATGTTTAGTAAGGAGAACAAACATATCAAAAGAAAAAAAAATGTTACGTTTACACGATATTTTAAAGAGTAAATACTTAATGGTATACAACACCAGACAGACCATTTAATGAAATAAAGCCATCAACACTAGGATAATAAACATTTAACAAGAAACATATAAAACAAACCCAGTATTATCCAAGGATATATATCTAATAGAGAGTACATAGAACACGATGAAGAATAAGACACTATACATAACAGATAGAACATAGAACATGATGACAAAGAATAATACACAAAACCTAACAGGCAGTACATACAACATAATGACAAATAACATGAAACTATCCTTAACAGATAGTACATACAACATAATGACAAATAACATGAAATTATCCTTAACAGATAGTACATAGACCATGATAACAAAGAATAAGACACTATACCTGACAGATAGTACATAGAACATGATGATAAAGAATAAGACACTATACCTGACAGATAGTACATAGAACATGATGATAAAGAATAAGACACTATCCCTAACAGATGGAACACAGAGAAATATGACCAAGGATAAGACACTAATGATACGAACTTATTGTGCAAATGTATAAATCATTTAACATCTAACGAGAAATATAACCTAACTCTTATATAATTTGATGTGTGGTTGGAAAAGAGTTATTGAGATTTAAGCACTATACTTAACACACTGGGCCCTTGAATACGTTATACACGTCAAGACATTAAACCCAGTAACAATAACAAAGCATTCCGGCAAACACTAGAAATAACATCATTAGCCGATCAGGACAAAATCTAGGCATTACGTAAGTTATATATATATATAATGCAATCATGGAACGTATTAAGTGTGATTCAGCTTTCACAAACACTTCTGGAAAAGAGAAAGAGAAAAACAGTGACAAAGACAATGAGGTACTGGAGTCCTTGTCTGCATGACGATATTTGTGTTTGTGTGAGACTGAAAGCTTTATGAGATTCTTTCTACCCGGTTTATGGGTCCCACTAGAACGAAGTATTGGTTTTATGAGCACTGTTGGCTGCGCGAGACATTATCTTTGGCCAAGTAATTCCGCAATGTTCATCTCAGCAGGAAACGTGGAGGCTTGAAAAATTTACGCTGCTTTCGAAATGTTATAGGTCAAGAGAGAAGTAGAACTTAAACATAGTCTGTACGTCTGAATGTAACGAGAAAAATCGAACTTCCTAGTCCTTGAACGCAAACGGTGTCGAGTTAATATTGTCGTAATTACAACCAAAACAATACTAATTAGTGATAAGGCGTGCTTTTCCTATCAAACAGACGCATTCACTTAAGATAATACATAAAATTATGCTTAGTGTTAATTATCTTTAACATATATTTAATGCTCAACCGCATAAAATATATATATTTTTTAATTTGGATACAATTTTTATTTCTTGCTAGCACAGTATAAATTTTTGGTCATTTTTTTTCTGTTGTATTAAAATTCTTAGTTCAAGAAACAATGACGATGCTGGTACCGAATGTAGGTTGTTTTGATCGTAATTTTTAACGTAGTTGAAATATTGTTACCACATCACATCCGTCTGCAGCATCTAGCACATCATTCTCAGACTTTACCGGCAACAATCCGGATGTACACTACTCAAGTTACCACTTGTTCCCAGTTTTGTGCAAAAACGCCGTGATATTTTACAATCGCTCTAATACTAAACATGTTCGACTTGTGTATATTTTCTGTCATTTTTAAGTAAGTCGTACACAGACCTGTATTGATAACAATAAAGTTAGAACCTTACGTAGACAATGTGTTCCTTAACGGCACAATCTGAAATAATTTAACAACATAATGCCTTTTTAAGGACACAGTACGAAACGAATTAACCACCAATATTAATTCCTTTTTAAGAACACAATCTGAAATTATTTTACCGCCAATATAAATGCCTTTTTGTAAAGGACACAATACGTAAGTATCTAACCACCAATATTAATTCCTTTTCTTAAGGACACAATCTGAAAATATTTAACCACCAATATTAATTCCTTTTCTTAAGCACACAATCTGAAAATATTTAACCACCAATATCAATTCCTTTTATTAAGGACACAATCTGAAAATATTTAACCACCAATATTAATTCCTTTTCTTAAGGACACAATCTGAAAATATTTAACCACCAATATTAATTCCTTTTTAAGGGCACAGTCTAAAAATATTTAACCGCCAATATTAATTCCTTTTTTAAGGACACAACATGAAAATATTTAACCGCCAATATTAATTCCTTTTTTAAGGACACAACATGTAAATATCTAACCACTGATATTAATGCCTTTTTTAAGGACACAGTCTAAAAATATTTAATCACCAATATTAATGCCTTTGTTTTAAGGACACAATCTGAAATTATTTAATCACAAATATTAATGCCTTTTTTTTTCTTTTGAAGGGTCCAATTCGAAATGCTCTAACCGTGGTATTAACGCCTTGTTAGAATTTTCAATGATTATATATACACTGCTGGCCAAAATCTTAAAGCCAATGAACGTAAAGAAAAAATATGCATTTTGCGTTGTTAGACTCAACCACTTATTTGTGTGGCGCTTCGAAAGATGAAAATAAGAAAATGGAAAATAAAAATAAAAAACTTTTTAGCATTTAATAGAAAAAATGTGAACACTGTAAAATTAGCCTAAATACTAGCTGGTCAAAAGTTGAAGACCACACTGAAACGAAGCGTTAATCGGTAAACACGTAACGAAATTTAGTCATTTGTGTTCAAGCATTAGCGTTGTCAACATCTCCCACTGACATCTCCTGTGTTACATTGAGTAAAAACATGGCAAAGGCTAAAAAGTTGTCAGAGTTTGAACGTGGGAGAATTGTCGAGCTGCAAAAGCAAGGTCTTTCTCAATGTTCCATCGCTGGTGAGATTGGGCGAAGTAAAACTGCTGTTGCAAATTTCTTAAAAGACCCTGAGGGATACGGAACGAGAATTTCAAGTGGTCGGCCCAAGAAAATTTCGCCGGCGTTGAGCAGGAGGATTCGACGGGTTGTTCGGCAAGACACCAGCCGATCGTCGAACCAGATTAAGGCCCTTAAGGACGCAGAATGAAACTCAAGAACAATAACACGGCATCTACGAGAGAAAGACTTTAAAAATCGTAAACGTCTTCAAAGGCCACGCCTCCTTGCACACCACGAAGCGCTCAATTAAACTTTGCTGAGAAGCACCAAACATGGGACGTAGAAAAGTGGACGAAGGTTTTGTTCTCTGATGAGAAAAAATTTAACCTGAATGGTGCAGATGGTTTCCAACGTTACTGGCACGATAAGGATATCTCACTGGAGACATTTTCTACACGACACAGTAGAGGAGGTTCCATCATGATCTGGGGTGCTTACTCCTTCCATGGAACAATGGAGCTTCAGGTTATACAGGGGCATCACACAGCAGCTGGCTACATTGGCATGTTGGAGAGAGCATCCTTATTGACTGAAGGCCCTCGCTTGTGTAGAAATGACTAGATTTTTCAACAGGTCAACGCTGTAATTCACAATGCCCATAGGACAAAGGACGTTTTCATGGCGAATAACGTGATTCTTTTGGACCATCTAGCGTGTTCTCCCGAACTGAACCTCATTCAAGTTTGTTTAAGGGTGAATGGCAAGGGAATTCTATAGAAATGGACGTTAATTCCAAACAGTGCATGATCTTCGTGAAGCCATCTTTACCACTTGAAATAACATTCCAGCCAGCCTTCTGCAAACGCTTATATCGACCATGCCAAAGCGAATGTTTGAAGTTATTCGCAATGACGGCCGTGAAACTCACGACTGAGACCTCCTGTTGGGCATTTCCTACCCTGTTTACGACTTCTTTTTGGTATGGTCTTAAATTTCTGACCAGCTAGTATTTAGGCAAATTTCATAGTGTTCACATTTTCATTATTAAATGCTTAAAAGTTTTTTATTTTTATTTTCCCTTTTATTATTTTCATCTTTTGAAACTCAACTCATATAAGTGGTTGAGTCCAACAACGCAAAATGCATATTTTTTCTTTATGCTCGTTGGCCTTAAGATTTTGGCCAGCAGTGTATATAGGACTAGCCACTCTTTTCAACAACACATAAAATCAAAACATTAGATTAAGAATAATGACCTTAAACAATTGATCGATGCCCATAGCACGTGATTAATATGTGGACATGTAACGTAATTGTTTCGTTAAATAATTACTTAAAAATTGAGTTTTTAATTATGGTTTAATGTTTAGTATTAGGAAGAAAAAACAAACAAGCCAGCAGATGGCTTCGATCCCATAAATAAATTTCTAAAATAAATGTTTGTCTACAACTTAGAAATATTTTTTTTATATACTTCGTACCTGTACACTTTTTTATTGTCGGAAGTTGGATGAGAACGCTTTTATGTCTTGGACAGTGGAAAGCACAAAACCTATATTAATTAGTTTGTAAACTGTATTTAAATTTCTCGTTTGTTTATGGCAGATTTTTACATAGAGGTGACAAAATACTTCGCTCAGACGGCTGTTATGAGTACACTTAAACAGTCATATATAACTGTGTATTACCAAAGACATACAAACTTGTCGTTTTTAGCGTGAAACTGCTCAAGACTGTAAGCGATCTGTCCACCGCGGGGAATGGAACCCAATATTTTACCCATGAACCACACTGCTATTGTAACTGTAGTGTCTAAATATGTCGTTTTTGTGTATGATAAAACTAAACTCAATAATAGTGTATCCTGAAATTATGTATTTCGGTCACTCTATTAACAAACGGATGCATTGTAAGATTAATAGTACATGTTGTAGAAATATTTATATGGCTAAAATTGATTGCTTGTTTGTTTTTAACTTTCGCACAAAGCTACATGAGGGCTATCTGCGCTAGTCGTCCCTAATTTAGCAGTATAAGACTAGAGGGAAGGCAGCTATTCATCACCACCCACCGCCAACTCTTGGCCTACTCTTTTACTAACGAATAGTGGGATTGACCGCGACGTTATAACGCCCTCACGGCTGAAAGGGCGAGCATGTTTGGTGTGACGGGGATTCGAACCCCCGACTCTCAGATTACGAGTCAAGTGCCTTATCCACCTCCTGGCCATGCCGGGCCGGCCTATCTTTAATAAGCTCATCGCGTGTATCGAAACCCGGTTTTTAGCGTTATAAGTCTTCAGACTTACCTCTGAGTCACTGTGGGACAACTTGAAAGAAATGTTGGTCTCGATGCATGAGGTGCAGATTTATTGTATTAAACGTAACTCTTATTAAAAATTAAACTTAATGACAAAACTAGGGGAATGGAGAAAAAAGAAAATAAAAAAAACCAAAATAAAATATTTTGTTCAGAAGTTTTATGTGTGTATTACAATGAAACGAACCGCTCTGTTATAAATTGAGAAAGACCAAAGCTTACTTTTTGTGGGACATTGATGACACCAGTGTTGTATCCAAACTGAATCATCCCAAGGACGGCTGCGACAATGGTAAATACCAGCATACACGTCAAACCTTCCTAAATGAAGGGCAAGAAGAAAGAGTCAGTCAGAACCAAGTACCATTGAATATTGAAAAACTGTTCTTACTTTCTAGTGTCTTAAGAATCTTTGGAAAATGTGTTTCATTAAAATTTCTTAATACGGGTGTTGCAAAATGTTACTGGTTTGGAAGAGGGTAAACCATTTTGCATGTCTAGAACAAATAAAGCCAATGCATTCCACCTTCCGTTCCAATTGTGGCCCGGCATGGCCTAGCGCGTTAAGGCGTGCGCTTCGTAATCTGAGGGTCGCGGTTTCGCGCCCGAGTCGCGCCAAACATGCTCGCCCTCCCAGCCGTGGGGGCGTTATAATGTGACGGTCAATCCCACTATTCGTTGGTAAAAGAGTAGCCCAAGAGTTGGCGGTGGGTGGTGATGACTAGCTGCCTTCCCTTACACTGCCTTCCTTTACAGTCTTACACTGCAAAATTAGGGACGGCTAGCACAGATAGCCCTCGAGTAGCTTTGTGCGAAATTCAAAAACAAACAAAACAAACAAAAGTTCCAATTGCACAAACCGATGTCAGCCCATCGCAGGTTAACCTTCAGGTAGCATCTAGTTATCCGTCATGCAACTGCGATTGGAACAACTGTAGTAAAATGTTTCGCTGAAGGATACACCAGCAAGACTGTGGCCAACCTCGAACTCACAACCATTCCATCATGAGCCCAAAGCGTGGAACCACCATGCCCTTTTGGTTTGTTTGTTTGTTTTAATTTCGCGCAAAGCTACACGAGGGCTATATCAGCTAGCCATCCCTAATTTACTAGTGTAAGACTAGAGGGAAGGCAGCTAATCATCGCCACCCACCGTCAACTCTTAAGCTACTCTTTTATCAACGAATAGTGGGATTTACTGTCACATTATAACGCCCCCACGGCTGAAAGGGCGAATATGTTTGATGTGACGGCGATTCGAACCCGCGACCCTCGATTAGAAAAGTAATCACAGTTTAATCAAGGTGACACAATTTTTATAAATTTGAAAGTCATGTTCAACTAAGTTCTATGAATTAAAAACTACATGAGTTTAACTATCTTAAAAATAAGGACATTAAAGTTAAACATATGCTTTAAATGAGAATGATCCTGAAGACATACGATTAATTTAAACATAATATAAAGATATATACTACACACGACAAAACACGGTTAAAACTTGTCTTACGTGTTGTTCGAAACCATTATGCATCAGCTACGTCTTTATTGATGAGTATATTAAAAACAACTCAGGTAAAATATTTTGTATTACCTAAATTCAGCGCCTGTTTACATTAACGAGAGTTTGTTTGTTTGTTCTTGGAATTTCGCACAAAGCTACTCGAGGGCTATCTGTGCTAGCCGTCCCTAATTTAGCAGTGTAAGACTAGAGGGAAGGCAGCTAGTCATCACCACCCACCGCCAACTCTTGGACTACTCTTTTACCAACGAATAGTGGGATTGACCGTCACATTATACGCCCCCACGGCTGGGAGGGCGAGCATGTTTAGCGCGACTCGGGCGCGAACCCGCGACCCTCGGATTACGAGTCGCACGCCTTACGCGCTTGGCCATGCCAGGCCTTACATTAACGAGAGAAAAAACAAACTTGGCAACGTAAGTCTCTCGTTAATTGAATACTTCTGTTCGGATATTATATCATAACACCAACACATAAATAAATATCATAACAGAAAGTTTTAAAGACGAACGTCTTAAAATATTAATATATTATTTAGATGCATATAATTGTGAATAATAAACGTAAACTTGTGGTATTTTAATATTCCCTTAAAGTTTCTTAAGACATCTCTCAGACTCAGGGGTATGAAAACATCAACCTTTTAAACGGCTGACGTGAAACACGTGCGTATACGTCAAAGGATGTGGTATCATGTATGGATTCGTAAAACGATTTGAAAATATTGTGAATGACAGCTACTATTTATTGAACATAGCGTGTTCTTCCTCAGTTTTTCTTTGTCATCCACGTGGTCCCCCTTCTTCATCAATTTCTTCTGTCGACATCTGTTTAAGAAAGCTACAATGCTGATGTCTCTTTACAAGGGCCCGGCATGGCCAAGCGTGTTAAGGCGTGCGATTCGTAATCTGAGGGTCGTGGATTCGCGTCTCCGTCGCACCAAACATGCACGCCTTTTCAGCCGTGGGGGCGTTATAATGTTACGGTTAGTCCCCACTATTCGTTGGTAAAAGAGTAGCCCAAGAGTTGGCGGTGGGTGGTGATGACTAGCTGCCTTTCCTCTGGTTTTACACTGCTAAATTAGGGACGGCTAGCGCAGATAGCCCTCGAGTAGCTGTGTGCGAAATTCAAAACAAACAACCAAACTCTTTATAAGTTGTCCTCTTGCACATTCGGATATTAAGTAAATGTTATTTTCAAGTTTAATCGACGTGTTTAAGACTTACAAAGTCGTAAGTTACGTAACGCACTAATACAGTGAACTCAGATCAGTAAAGCGGTAATATGACTATATATACAAACGTCTGGGTACACACTTTGTACAGTTGATAAAAATATTAATTAACTTTCGTAAGCTAGAAAACAGTGTAGGAAAGACGCTTGCCAAAACGTAGTCATAATAGCAATTTTGAGTCCAAGATAACTGTTTCTACAATATTTTAGTCTGTGAGGTATTTTAATCAATAGAACTATAGAGGGACACGAGGTTCGTGTTGAGTACATAAACATTAGTATAAAGAAAGGGCTTGACTCTCAGTTGTTTCACCGAGATTCATTATCCAATTTAAAAAGATCATTGTACTTGCTCTAGAGGCAAGGCAAAGAGCCTGACACGAGGAGCTGCTATGAAACGCTGGGCCTTAAGACACGCTGTAGCAAGATCTTTTTCTAGTGAAGCAATAAAACATTGCATGGCAATAAAAAGTTTAACATATTCCTTCCAATTTACGTATTTTTCACGCCGTGCACTGCAGTTCAAGTGAAGTAAAGAAAGTGCAGAGAAAGGAAGAGCACCCAAACCACGAAGTTTCTAACCCAATCCGACGGAGGAATTTGAGAAAGCCAGTTCTACGTGTTACTCTGATACAGGCTGATGCATATGAAACGGATGTCAAGTTGAAAATGAAGCTCTCTGTTCGTTAAAGGAACCTTGTTTGCATATTTATGAAGCGAGTGAGATTTTTATAGGGCCGAGCAGCGCCAGTAAAGAATCTAAAGAGTCTCTCTCAGAACTGCACGCTCTAGCTACTAACAATGAAGAACGAATTGTCAATTCGTCTAGAAAAAAGAAATCGAACCTATAAATGTGTTTTTTCTTTATGAAAATAGACTTGAACGAGAAACGAAGTCATACATTAAATCAAAACGCTGTCCCATTTTTAAAGCTTTAACTTTGTTATCTAAAAACAAAGTTTTGCGAAGAATGGGAATTGTCAAGTAATTTTTTTTAAAAAAGACAAATTTATATAAAATTCACTTCCGTAATCTAATTTTCAAAAGCATCGATTTCTAACTTATGTATGTGTGTACGTACCATCTGTTGTTCGTGTCTAATAAAATACGTACTTAAATATTCAGTTGTTTGTGCTCTAATGTTTGAACGAAAAGATTTATCTGTGAAATTAAAAGATCAATGTGTGTCCGTTACTCTGTGCGTGTATGCCTGCTAGCTCGCATGGAAATTAAACATTCCTATTGGTTAATCGAACAGTGGTAATTTTGCGTTTATATACGAGTGTAAAAGTGAATAAAGTTTATCATGCATTGTTCTACAAGTTTAAAACTGCAATGTTTATTGCATTAAAAAGATAATTACTTTACTGTCATAAAAAACACCCAACAAACGCACTAAGTTAATTCTTTTTCCTGTCCATAGCTTATATGAAATGCAATACTGTTAGATCTCAATAAGCATTCCATCGAGGCCTAAAAATTGACAATTAGGCCTAAAGTTTAAATATGCTTCTTACGCATATTGTTTACCCACTATGTATGGTCTACAACAATTAGTCTTAATAGTCGCTATCACAATTTGATTCATTTTCCATTTTAGCAAAACTGAAGATTTCGATGAAACGGTACATGATGGACAAATTTGGATGTAATTTTAATGATCAGCAGCCAAAAACCTATAAGGAACACCCAACAGTGTTCAAGAAGCTAAAACTTTGTTGTGCAGTGTATTTAGAAATTTATGTAACTGATATTGTTAAATGTATATTGCGCAAGTCCCTCCTTTTCTCTAAATTTGTAGAAGATTTTCGAGAGTAAGAACAACAATATATGTTTTACGAAAGCACTGGTGTGTGTATCTTCGAATATTGTTGAACCAATTAAACGTTTTAGAACTTGGCCTAAAAATTATAAATCGACGCGACAAGCGATAGAAAATTATTTGGTCACTATACTCAGGATCCCCAGTGGCACAGCGGTATGTCTGGGGACTCACACCACTAGAAAATGGGTTTCGATACCCGTGGTGGGCAGAGCACAGATAACTCAATGTGTAGCTTTGTGCTTAATTCTAAATAAACCAAAACGTTTAAATTAAATTACCCAACTATTTGAAATATTAATACCTAATATACGTAACATAACAAATCGGAGACTCGTCCGAGATAAATTACAATACTTAACACATAATCTACAAATATGCCTAATCGAAACATGAGCGTTTCAGAAACGTACCTATTATTAATACTTACATATTACAATAGTCATCATAAAATTGTGATTCTCGGAGAGAAATAACAGTTTGCTTCCTTTTACGCCGCTTTAATAACAAGTATGTGTATGTTTTCTTATATCAAAGCCATATCGGGCCATCTGCTGAGTCCACCGAGGAGAATCGAGCCCCCTAATTTTAGCGTTGTAAGTCCGCAGACTTACCGCTGTACTAGCGGGAGGCTAATTAAAAGTAAATCGCTAATAAAAGCAAAATATAGTTCTGAAAAAGTGGGCCTTTGTATTCACAGTCCGGCACATTAATCTGTTGGCCACTCCAGGCCTTGCATGCTTTCGACGCACACAAAACTTCTAGATGAGTAGTATTATGTTCTATCTCTTTCATCACACGTCGGACACCTAAATATTTTGTTTTTTATTGTTCTTTCTTTAATTTCTAGCAAAGCTACACGAGGGCTAGCCGTCCCTAATTTAGCAGTGTAAGCCTAGAGAGAAGGCAGCCAGTAATTACCGTCTACTGCTAACTCTTGGGCTACTCTTTTACCAACGAATAGTGGGATTGATCAACATATTATAAGGTCCATACGGTTGAAAGGGCGAGAATGTTTGGTGTAACGGGGATTCAAACTCGCGATCCTCAGAGCACGAGTTGAGCGCCCTAGCCACTTGGCTATGTCGGGCCTTCACTCATGGGAAACTAGAATGAAACAAATATATACACACTGCAACTCTCACCCCTTCCCCAGAAGGAGATTTGAAGCTAATTAAGTTTGTTTTGTTGGATCACCAGTCTTTCAATACTTGTACTTATCAGCTTTTCAGGCACTTAAGCATGTAAATATGAGACAATGTTAAACTAATGATTCATTGCTCATTATGCGGAATCACGAATACTGGCTAATTAAGATGTGGTGTTCACCTGAGTGTGATAATCTCTGCTGACGCTTTAAGGCCCAACCTAAAACAAATTAAGAACTGCTATCTACTTTAATAAAAAAGACAGAATTTATAGTATAATGTTTCAGAATAAGAACACGGTAGATTACATAAAGTTTTGTTCTTAATCATCACATTCAAAGCGTAATGATTTCATAAAATGTTTGTTTGCAGTTATGCACACAACTATGCAATGAGCTGTCGGTGTTGTGGCTTCTGTAGGTTTCGAAGTAAGCTCTTTACCATAAGAAGCCCTCAGACTTTTCTTCCGCTGAGCCACAAAAGGGCCTCATAAAACGCTCATGATATCGTGGGTATGTTGAATACATATCTTAACAGCACAAGTGGGAAAAAAAATGCTTATGGGGTGTTTGAGTTCTTTTCAAACTCCACACACAGTAAACTGAGTTAATTTAGATATATAAATAATGTTGTGCCACTATGCCTAATTTGTTATTCGATATTATACAGCGGAACAACTGTTTTGTTATCGTATTACAGTTTCACTTTTGATGAGAAGAAATGTAATTTGTAACAAGATTATTAAACGACAGACATCTAACGGCCCTTTTTCGTACTATTAAGTTCATCTTTGCTGTCGTTCGTCCATTCGGATACTTGCGTAAAGCTTCAGGAGGGCTATCTTTGCCGTTCATAATTTTGAATCGATAGACTAGAAGGAAAGCACCTAGTTTGCAGTTTATAGTCGGATTTGATTGTCACGCCTATAATGCATAAATGGTCCGAAAGTGTGCAGTACGATACTGCAGCAACTAGACTTGAACTACGAATTTGTAGATTCTCAGTCTGGCCCGTTAATCAGTTGGCTACTCCCGAACGAGTACCATTACGTTTTTTTCATCTCTTTCACTTTAACTTACACCTTTATTAACTTCCTATCTTATAATAAAAGAAGTGTGTAACCAAATATCAAATTCCATTTAATATATCAAATTTCTTTACCTTAGAAAAACTATAAAATATTATATATCTGATCTTTGCAGAATTTTGTAATAATTTCACAAACATACCATTTATCATATGCTTTGGGTTTGTATTTATCGCTTGTGAAAACTAATCCGTTCAGAATTCGGTATTGATATACATATTTTAGTACTTCAAACAATCTAAAGTATTATTTTAGATTCAAAAATTTTTTTCTTAATAGTGCTGATATTTGAACTTATTCTTGTCGGAAAATTATTAATCTCTTCTTAAACTGAATATTTTCTTTTTTAAACCTAAGTTATCACAAAAATAATTTGACGAGAAATGTCTAATTCGCAGTTTCAGAATTTGCCAGAAAGCTACTGGACGAGTAAGAAGACTTCGGTTTCAAAGTTGACCTTTGTTGCCATGATATATCTCAGAGCCCGGCATGGCAAGCCACTAGATTTGTAACCTGCGGGTCGCATCAAACCCCCTTTTAGCCAGGGGAATATTGTAAAGTCACGCTCAATCCCAGTATTCGTTTGTAAAAGAGCAAATTACTGTTTACAATATACTATTATACAATGTAATCTTATGACAATAATGAAAACTTCCATTCGTATAGATGATCTAGTTTCTTTGTGAAAGTGTCAAGACGCTTTTAAATTTATTGTAATTTTTGGTCTTACATTGCAAAATTAGGAACGGCTAACGCGGATAGCCCTCGTGTAGCTTTGCGCGAAATTCAAAAACAAAACAAACATTTGTAGTTTTTATCCTAAAGAACTTTTTTAAATTATCGACGATAACAACTGTTAACAGTAAAAACAATTAACAAGTTTAGTGTACAACAGCTGAAAAAAATGTTTTTTTTTCCTTGTTTCATTTGGATATGAGTTTACCAAGAATTTTATAAAGCGTACAGAGTTTAACCTAAATATATGGGATTTATTGTAAAATATCATAAAGTCGGAGGAAATGTTAATTTTACAAATTATGTAAAAATAAGCAAATAAATTGTATAAGAATTATGTTTAGTTTATTTTTAAATCACCAAAACTGACTATTCTTCCATATATTTATTATTTCTAATGCTAAGAGAAACACAAATGCAGAGACTATGTAATATAAAATGATTCACTATCCTAGAAACTTTTCTGGAAATTGTAATGCGTAATACTTAAATCCTCGTTGAGACCTAAAGATGGAAATATTTCATAGGGTGGAGGTATACATATTCTCAGCGGTTAGCAGTGCGTTCCGCGGCAGAATTTCATCAGATTTTACGACCATCCAGACGCTTATGATGCGCTTGATTGCTCTAGGCAATGGAAATTTCCCAAAGAAGATATATCCAAGACTATTCACTACCAAGACATGATGAACATACAACTCGACTGATGAGTCCAGAAATTTTCTGATATTCTGGTATTTCGAAACCGTACATGTTCTGATAGATTTTATCTCACATTCATTTCGAAACACAATCATTATATCTGAGTTATTTATATTATTCAGATATTCCTCTTACCGATCCAATTTAGAATATTAATACACACAAAAAAAATTGAAAAATTAGTGTTTGATGAGGTTGAATAGTAAATCATGAACCTTTGCTTTTTTTTATTTGTTTTCGTATTACAAGGTTTTCTGGTTTAAAATTTGAACTTGTAGAATGTTCAGAAATTCTGAGATGAACGTATTCTCTCAAGAGCAACGACAACGACAATATTTAATACAATCAGACATGTGCCTTTATTATATTGTACATATCGACGCAATATATAAATTTTTAAACAAAGCATGACATTGTTGAGACCAGATTGATTCTAACGTGTGAGATTACAATGAATACATTTTATGAGATACGTTGTTGTTGTTGTTGTTGAATTAAACACAAAGCTACAGAATCAGCTATATGTGCTTTGCCCACCAGGGGTATCGAAGCCCGGTGTTTAGCGTTGGAAGTCCGCAGACACACACATCTCGTGAAATATCATGAGACAATTAAGATAATTATCAAATTTAGTGTATAACTACTGAAAAACAAAAATTCATTTTTCCTTGTTTGATTTGGTTATGAGTTCAATACCAAGAATTTTAGACTTTTATAAAACGTACGTAGTTCAATCAAATAAATAGGAACTAAATTACCAGTTAAGTATATACACTGGTCACCAACTTTATGGTCACCAACTTTAAATAAATGACAAGTATGTTAGATGGTTAAACTGAGACTACTTTAGGCATCATTACCGACTACTTAAATCACACGCAACAACAGTGTTTAAAGTATAGATAAAAAATTGCATGATACACAGGCGTTTAAAGAGTAATTATAAAAGTATATGAAACAACAATATTCAAAGGGTATATATTGTGACGGGATTTACCATTATATATCTATTTTAGTATCGATGTTTCTTTAAATTAAATTTGTATTTAGACATATACTTAACTTATACTGTTCAATCTGTATCGTGAAACTCCCGCCAGTTCACTAAAGTTATAGACAATTCTCGAGAGTAAGAATCAACTATATACATGTATACGTAGGACTGGTGTATTGTTTATACATTGTTGTGTAAACTGTAATTTCTAGAAACTTTTCACGCCTGTAAATGTAACCAACACGACGCGCCAATAAACAGTACATATTATTGGTTTGCTAAAGTTCGTATATTATAAACCTCGGAAGCTATAAATGTAATTGATGCTTATTATGCGGAAGCGTTAAACATTTGAACACGAACATTTATATTATTCCAATTTGCCATACCGGGTCCACGTTGTGTAAAACGATATATTTTGAACATTGTTGGAAGAATAAGAAGATATGAACCAATAATACAAACCATTTAACTTCAGTGGATTCACATCGAAATTATTATTTTTGCTAAAACATTACATAATTTCAACGGTTGAAAAACTTGCTGTATGACCGGCGAAACTAGAAGAAAACAGAGCTAGCTTTGTTAAGTGAATTGTATCTACATCAACTCGAAATTAATTCACTCATTGTAAACCCTCGATTAGATATCAAGGAAGTTCCGGATCAGATAAAAGACTCAATATTGTTTTCAATTTGTAAAATTTTTGCGCATAAATCATTATTTGTAATAAACGTTATCATAAATTGTATTATTCTTTGTATATCAAAATATATTTGTATCGAAAAATAAATTGTAGATCAATCTTGTTGGCAGGTATCGTAACTTGGATACATATCGACATTTGATTAACTTCTAAATTCAAGTTATCATTTAACTCAGTTTCAGGCTATTGGAAATTTTAATAACTAGCAATTTAAAGCTGTATGAAACAACGTTTATCGAGTAACATAAGACTAAATGACCCACTGTATTTAATCGCTATATTAAATTAACAGAAATATCGGTGTTTCGTAACCTACCATTAAGTTATGTGGTTAAATATGAAGTTTATTTGTTTTGAATTTCGCGCAAAGCTACACGAGGGCGACAGTCCTCCCTATTTTTTATAATGTAAGACTAGAGAGAAAGCAGGTAGTCATCACCACCCACCGCCAACTGTTGGGCGACTCTTTTATTAACAAATAGCAGAATTGACCCTAACATTATAACACCCTTACAGCTGAAATGGTGATAATGTTTGGAATGACGGGGATTCGAAGCGGCGACCCTCAGAGTACGAGTCGAGTGCTTTAACCACCTGGTCATATCGAGTCGAAGATAAAATTTAATAAGATATTAGTATTAAGTAGTTAAACACGAAATAACATGAAGTGTCATGTTATTAGCGCTAACTAGCTAAACACAAAACCATGTGAACTACTAGTGTTGGCAATAAGTAGTTAAACACAAAACCACATGAAATACGAGAATTAAAATGAAATAGAAAGACGCGAAATCACACACAAAAAAAAAATTAATACTAGTATTAAGAAATAAGAATAAAACCACATCAACTGTTGATGTTAAGTGTCCATATTAAGTTAAAGGATATACCAGTGTTAGGTCGTTAAGTCTCGCGATACACCAGTATACAGTGGTTAAATGCGAAGTTTAACAAAACATTAGTGTTAAGTATCTAATTATGAAACCACATGAACGGCATCTAACTAACGTACGAACAACTGTTGTGTTTCAAACTTTGTGTTGTGTCAGGGTAACAAGCATCTATGAAAAGGGAAAGTCAGAAACTCCAATCAAAACGGATTTATTTACGATTAATGACTTATGTCCTCCCTTTTCAAGTAGCGAAGATATTTCTACTTTGGTGAGTCTGAAACCCTTTGTACGCCGACGATTAATCCAAAATAGGAACCTTCTCACGTAGCACTGTATAATCAATTGTTTCTTGCGTTTCAGTTTGTGCATTAATGGTATTATGCTGGGACTCATTGACACGATTACTAAAGATTAACTAAATCTCTAGAAAAGCATCTAGGTCTAAATTCGTATGTTAATTTCTGGTTTAATATTCAAACATTTTAGTTTCTTTTTTCTGAATAAACGCAACAAAAGTAGGTATTCACGTAAACTGTCAAATGATTCTTCGAGTAAATATTACTAGTAACGTAAAGGATTAGTTTATAATAAGATTTAAATATGTGAGATTCTGTGTCAGCCCTAAAGTTACAAAACAATCGAGACCCTTTACGTCATGCTCTCTTACACAGACGTTAATATCCATTCGAAATTACTCGATAAAGTAAAATAAATAATTCACACATCTCTAAAAACACAATGTTACAAAGCCAAGAGACACGTGTAAAAAAAAAAAAAAACGCAGTATAAAAGTCATATGAAGAGATATATCCTATAGGACGAATATAAACCTTTGCTGAGAGATGGCCAGGAAGAAGGCAAGGGTCTACAATATGTAACACAATGTTCTCGAAGACAGTATTTGATATCATTGTATTTGTAGAAATAAATTTAGGACAAAGTGTGTGTATGTGTGTGAGGTATTAAATATCCTCTGGGAAAGTCCAGGTTTTGTTTGTTTGTTGTTATACACAAAGCTATGCTATGGAATATTTGTATTCTGTCCACAAAGGGTACGTAAACTCGATTTTTAGGGTTATAAGCTTGGTGTCTTATCCGCTATGTCCCTGAAAAGCGGTTCAGAGACAAAAATATATAATTAGAAATAAGTAACTAGTGAAAAAAATGGCGGAAGAAGAATAAATGAGTTACGTTCCCTTCTCACTTTGTCATTCTATCTATCTGTTTACATTATTTTATTCTTTTTTAAAGTCAACTCTCTCCTTATATCAATTTGAGGATCAAATAGATAGAGAATAAAAAAACAGCAACAGGAAAAGTATATGGAAATAAAATTATTCATAATATAAAACCCTTTCAGCTGTGGGGGCATTATAAAGTGACAGTCAGTCTCACTATTCGTTCGTAAAAGAGTTGGCGGTGGACGGTGATAACTAGCTGTCTTCCCTTTAGTCTTACACTGCTAAATTAGGGACGGCTAGCGCAGATAGCTCTTGCGTAGCTTTGCGCAAAATTCAAAACAAACCAAAACCAAAATCGTTGCAGTGAAATATCCTGAATTTGTCGCTTGGGTACCAAAAGTCATTAGGTCTATCGAAACGATCACTCGAGTAGTTTTGCGCGAAATTCAAAAACAAACAAGCAAACATAATATAAAAAATAAGAATAAAAATGGTAGAAACAGTTAGATTTGTTTGTTTGTTTTGAATTTAGCACAAAGCTACTCGAGGGCTATCTGTGCTAGCCGTCCCTAATTTAGCAGTGTAAGACTAGAGGGTGGTGATGACTAGCTGCCTTCCCTTTTACTACTCTTTTACGAACGAATAGTGGGATTGACTGTCACATTGTAACGCCCCCACGGCTATAAAAGCGAGCATGTTTGGTGCGACCGGTCTTCGAGCCCGCGAACGCCTTAAAACGCTTGGCCTTGCCGGGCCCGAAACAGTTAGAATGAGGAATAGGAAGTTTAAAAACTTCAGAGGTGCACAGCACCCCTCAATCCCGAACAACAAAGAAGTTGGGGGAAAAAAACGTTGAAGGCAGAAATGAGTTAGAATGAGTAAAAAAGACAGGAAGGTAAAAATACACGGGAGGGACAAGGGTAATGTAAATAACGAAGGGGACATAGTTAGGCTTAGAGAGAAGAAACAGAGAATTCAACAATTAGCTAACTTCCTGCCCTAAAGAGATAAAAAAAAAATAAAAGAGTACCAGGGCAGATAAACTTAATCAGGGATTTCAGTCGTCGCCGAGACAATTAGGGAATTGAACACCAGTTTCTTTATTGTTTTTTGAGTCGGGTAGTCTGATAAAACTTCTTGTTGGAAATATTTTCTGAACCTCAAAGTTAGAAACAAGGAGAGCTGTACTGGAAAAAATCTCAAAGAAAAACTTGTAATGACGTAAAGCTTCATGGTTTGTTTATTCAAATCGTTTTAACGAACTATAAAAATGGAGAGTTATTATAAAGGGCTTCAACTAACCCTTAAATTATAAAGCGCGAAATTTCGAATTGAAAAATAATATTTCATTCTGCGTAAACTGAACTTTGAATTCACTTTTCCACATTTTCATACTAGTACTGACGTACTTTTACATTTTCATAAGTTGACGTATACTGCTAAGTTCACTTTTATTTTCATACTAGTACTGACGTATACTGCTAAGTTCACTTTCCTCATTTTCATACTAGTATTGACGTATACTGCTAAGTTCACTTTTCCACATTTTCAGAATAGTACTGACGTATACTGCTAAGTTCACTTTTCCATATTTTCATGCTAGTACTAAAGCGTACTGCGTGAGAGAAGGATCATCCATGAATAACGGCTTCTCACCATAAGTAATAAGTGATTGCTTAAGCATGATTTAAATTCAATGATTTGTTATTTATCTATCGGATGAATATAATTTAACTAAAATCTAGGAGCCAATTTTTACAAATCCGTTTTGCATTTAGTTTGGCCATTGTTACGTGCATAGGAAAAGTTTACACAGAAAACGTTTTGATTTTTTTTCTAGATGAAAAAAGCGACATAAATTAATACCGAAAACTTTTCATTAGTGTTTTTTTTATTTTTACGACAGTTAGTGCCCTCTATCGTTCAATTCTGTGACTCAATCTTCACGATATGTTTAATCCTCTATACTTCACGTGGATTTTTTTTGGGGGGGAAGAATGTGTAATATATTTTCGTAGTTAGGGTAATCCCCCCCCCACTCTCAGCACAACAATCACCTTTTTCTACTGCTCAGGTGCCAACGAGGCATCTTAACGACGATTTTGTTTTGTTTGCTTTTGAATTTCGAGCAGAGATATCTACGCAAGGGCTATAAGCGCTAGCCGTTCCTAATTTAGCAGAGTAAGGCTAGATGGAAGGCAGCTAATCATCACCATCAACCGCCAACTCTTGGACTACTCTTTTACCAACGAATAGTGGGATTGACCGCAACATTGTAACGCCCCCACGGCTAAAAAAAAAGCGAGCATGTTTGGTGCGACGGGGATTCGAACCCGCGACCCTCGGATTATGAGTCGAGCGCTTTTTTTTCTCTTTATTCATCTCACCTCAAAGAGGGGGGGTAGAACAAAAGAGGGGTAGAACCAAAATACAACAAATAAAACACAATTTAATAAATTAGCATGTAATAAGAACTCAAGAGATCACCATGCTGAAAATGACCACAAAGTTAATAAAATTAGGTAAAAAATAAAAGAGGTAATTGTGAACCGCGGATAATCTACCCATAAGTACGGTGAACATTAACAAAGCAAGAAACCAATGGACCTGTCATTGGCGACAAAAATATAAAGTTAAAGCAAATAAAGAAATAACAACTTATCTTAACAAATCATATAATAAATAACCTTGTGCACCTTTGGTTACCAAGATACCAGCATAAGAATACACAGAATAAAAAACATTTAATGAGTTATGTAACAAACATCTATGATAATGGAGATAGATATGTTTACGTACACGTACTTTAAACATGGAAATTAAATGAATTTCGTGATGACGTGCCAAATGAACTGAACGAGCAGAACATATAACCTGTCGTGCCAAACTGGTAAGATGTTCCAGCATCTCCTAGGTAACGAAGGATGAGATCCCACTAATTGGCATCTCCTCCATACCCAGTTAGATATAGGACAACCAAAATAAAACGCCAATAATGTATATACATAGGACCACAAAGGCTGTACAAAAGGACATAGGAAAAACAGATGGTCAATGGTTTCCCGCGCCTGTGAACAAAAAGTGCACAACCCTGTGAGATGTCTGTCCATATGAACCAGCTTGACATTAGTGGTTATCGCCCGCAACCACAGTAAATAATCTACATCACAAACATGAAAACCCACAAAAGATGAATAAATGATTGTGCGAATGAGTTTCCAATCTCCAGGAGGAACAACATCCCCCCAATAGAATGGAGCAGGAACATGAGTAGCAAGTGAACCCTTTAAATAACCCACCAACTGCTTCAGTGATAACCCCTGAAAATGAACCCGTTGATCAGAATGGTCCAGAAAACACAGGTCAACTACACGTGTGGTCAATGGTAGAGGAGCCGGCTGGGTGAACAGAAACGCCAACCAGTCCACAGGCAACGTCTCCTTAAGCATAATAAAATGTGAAACAATTGTACGGACATTGGCCAACGGGTCAGCATCCTTATCCACCTGGCCATGTCGGGGCGATTAACGATGACCTTTCTGTTAATTGTTTAAAAAAAACACTTGTATTGTATTAAAATAAAATTACTTCAAAGTTCGTATAAGTCTCAGAAACCACTAATTACGTTTGTGGCGACGAGAGAAAGTTGCAAGAAATAGTCCCATTTTTAACATTCACCGTCAATTTTACTCTGTTGGTTTACGTTCTGCTAAACTGAGTAAGACTAGCCAGTTTAGCCCTAAACAAACTCCAAGTGCAAGGATAGTAATGGAAATATAAACAAAAGTTGGTGATCAGGATGACTTTGTAACACCGATATACAATCACAAGTTATTTTCTCGTGACTGTTGGCATTTAAACAACTCTGTTCAAGGATGCTCTTTCATTGCGTCAAATTGGTCGTCAAAGGTTATTTATTTTCTCTCGTATTGCGTTGCATCCTTTTTGTCACTATAATTCTAGTGTTTTCTGACGTTTGCAGTGAAGCAGTAACGCAATATAAACATATTTCAAAGAGGAAAGTTGACGTGACAACTCCAATGAAAGATTAAACAAGAGGGAATCTTAAACAGCCGCGGCACATAAAGTTCTTTTAGGTAGGATTAGAGTAAATTAACCTATGTGACCTTTTTTTTTTTTAGCTTCGTATTAGTTATCTTTTTGTGTGCCAGTAATATCAAACGTATACCCGATTGAATTTCATTACTCATCAGGACCTCTACCTTCCCACCCTCAACCTGAAATCGTTTTATACCACATTAGAGTAAGTTAGTGTATTAGATTTTGGTCAAAACATCAATCGAAAGGGTTTGACTTTCTGATTCCAAAAGTGTAATTATATCTCGAATTGGTCAAGAGATGACGGAGCTTTGAGCTAAAGGTTTGTACTTGAAATAAAGACAACAGAAACTCAGAGCCGTTGATGAGCTGATAAGCAACAGCTCAGAATCCTAAACAGAACATATAAATTAACAGCAAAATGCTAGGTTCTGAAATATCATATAATTTAGTGTTCACTTTAGTTTACAGACTGGCAATTCTATCTGGAAACTTACAAGACTTCCCTACCGTTTCAAGTAAATATAGTTAAAACAGATGCTATATTTACTTGAAACAAATGCATGGAATTTTTCAGTTTTAAAGAGACCTTATGCGCATATGGGCTGAGCAGCCACTTGAGGCTTAGCCGTTCCTAATTTTGAAGTTCTGATCATGAAGGAAAGTTAAGTTTAACCGTTCTTATTAATTTGAACTAGTAATAAGATGGAAAGTAATTAACCAGCAGCACCTACCGCCGCCAGGGGCTTTTGCCCACATCTTTAAACCGAATAGCGAGATTGACTGTTACTTTTATAAACTGCCCATACCTGAAAGTGCAAAGCATTTTCAGTCATAACGTTTCGAACCGGAGACTTTTCGATTCGCTATTAACCACCTTATCTTTAGGCGGCCGGGATGGCCAGGTGGATTAAGGCTTTCGACTCGTAATCGAAGGAGCGCGGGTTCGAATCCTCGTCACACAAAACATGCTCGCCATTTCAGCCGTGGGGACGTTATAATGTAACGGTCAATCCCACTATTCGTTGGTAAAAGAGTAGCCCAAGAGGTGGCGGTAGGTGGTGATGACTAGCTGCCTTCCCTCTAGTCTTACACTGCTAAATTAGGGACGGCTAGCACAGATAGCCCTTGAGTAGCTTTGTGCGAAATTCCAAAACAAAGCGGTTGACGCTAGTTTAAAAGAAAACCAACTATAATTTAGAAACTTTATCAGTTCGTAATTCAGTACATATAGTTTTATGTATTATGCAGATAGCTTTTCTAAATCGTAATTCATTCCTTTCTTCTGATGGCACATAAGTTCAGTTACTTATTTCATGTTTTATAATACATGAAACTGATTTGTAAAACACATGAATCTTTACATATTACTACTCTAGTAATATAATAAATATATACATATATATATATATTCTAATTACATAAGACTATAGCAGTGTTTTCCTTACTTTGGGACAAACACGTATGCCCATTTGCTGCGTATGTTCTTAAGCAAGACACTTTATCTCAGTTGTTCAGTCTACCCAGCTGTGTGATAGGTAACCACGTGTTAACTGAAATTAACATGGATTGGACTGGCATCTCGTCCAAAAGGAACGTGTTATTATTTTTAATCATTTGTGTCAATTAATTAAGTCGAGGTTCAGCAGAGGTACTTCGACATGGGCAGAATTTGACCTTTGACTTGTGCGGGTTAGCAATAGTTAAAAATAATATTTCGTTCCAAATTGCATTCTACAATACCACCGATACCAATAATATTAAGATGCTAAGAACTGTTACATTTCAAGAGCACACACGTTTTTCTGTATAATTGTGTAATATTCAAACATTTAACATGCACTGAAATTTTATCGGCAAATAATTAGAGTTGGAATTAGAGTTGGAAATATATATATATATATATATTTGCTGTTATTTGTTTGTTATGTATAATAACAAAAAAAAGCAAAATGGTCCTCGGAAAATAAATTTTATTTGGTCATACTTTTTAAGATTCCTTAAACTAACTTTGGTTGGATTTCATTACGTTGTCTTACTGTGAATAGAACACGTAAACGTATCAGTCGTTCAAAAATATACTGTGTTCTTAACGTTCATTTGTAACACGTTTATTCTTGTAATAAACAAATAATAATACACATTAACGAATAAGATAATGATCATACAGGTTAAAATTCTTATGATAGTGTATTAGGAAGAGTTTCATTACTCTGCGTGCTAACTAACAGTGATAATAAACGCGTCACTCAGTATGAAACTGACCCAAAATTATGTCAAACACGTGTGTCGAATTTCTCACAGAGTTAGTGTTTCAGTTGCCCCGGCCCCCCGCTAGTACAGCGGTATGTCTCCGGATTTACAATGCTAAAATCAGGGGTTCGATTCCTCTCGGTGGGCTGAGCAGATAGCATGCTGTGGCTTTGCTATAAGAAAAACACACACAGTTGCCCCGTGACAAATATATATGCACGTGTGTGAGTGTGCAAGTAATAAAAATCTAATCGAGCATCTGGTGCCTTTTCACGTGGTATTCATTAATTATTTTTTATTTGATTGTAATAATTGTAATGATTGAAATAATTCTGAAAATAGTTTGAAACCGGTAAGTTTTATCTTTCTCTCAGACATAAAAATAAACAGACGTCAGGACACAGATTGAATAATACTAAAGAATTAGGGCCATGACATTAGTACTGCATGGAATTTTTCCAAAAACACGTGGAACACAAAAAAGACATTCTAATGACATATTTGGTAAATGATTTTCAATATAGTTTCCAAAGTTTCCCCAACTTAAGGTTCTGTAAAAATCATATTAAATACACCCGTGTATAGAGCCTAAGTCTGCGAAATTATATAAAATTAATCATTTGTTTTTGACTATTTTATATATATTTTTTATCAAGTCTATTTCTTTTAGTGGTTGTCAGCAAGGCACCCGAACGGACCAATTTGATCGGCGTGAGTAAGTAAGCCCCCACAAATACAGCCCATTCCTTTTCCAGAGAGAAAAGCAGTGACAGCTGTAAACAAAACAATCGTAGTTATATTTACAAAATAACATCTCCCACTTTGACCTAAGCATTGAACTCATAACCTTCAATAGTAAAATAAGTCAATAAACATTTAAAAGTTTTTGTCGGTCAGAACCATCCATCAAATCTTGAGATATCCTGTCCTCTAGACTGGGAGGGACAGAGACATATCAATACGTTCCAGTCAGTAAGGACATGAAACTTCTTTATCATTATATAAAAAAAGTAACTAAATGTAGTAACGTTACTGAACTGAAATGACTTCAAGTGACATGGTTAAAATTAACAACTTTAACAGTATAACTTGTTAATTATATTTGTTTACATAGTTGTTTAATTTCTAACATTTAATCCAATGGACAGGAGATAAAATTATTTATGTGAAAGGAAAACACTAAAGAGGGCAAAGAAAAGAAACGTTTCACATTACGACTAACAACATTGAATGACTCGTCACCAGGTGGCATGTAAGTCGCATTAACAACAACGATGATTATACGGAAGCGATAGTTCGATAAGAAAGTTATAAAAAAATGCAAAGTTGTCTTTTCGGCACTATTGGATTCACCGCCTACCCTCCCTCTTTTGTGGCGATGTCTCAGTTAGCAATGTTAGCACACATTAAACACATGGTTGTGGAAATGAATTCATGTGGTTATGACGTGCTTCAGTTTCAAAGAGGCTTAAATTACACATATAATCATAACTATGATTTCTGCAGATTTTTCAACCTCTACTAACAGTCTAAGTAAAGTGTTGTTTTTTGTTTTTTAGTGTGGCAACGGGACACACACCCTACTAGAGATTTACAATCCAACATATTAAGTACCAGGGCAAAGAAGTCTCATGTGTGTATACACTAGTGATGTAATACACATCTTTTATGTAAAGTAAAAAAATTATACAGTATACATCACTCATCTGAAGACAAGCTGTATGATCATTAGTTAAGAATTTCGCGCAAAGCTACACGAGGGATATCTTCGCTAGCCGTCCCTAATTTAGCACTGTAAGACTAGAGGAAAGCAGCTAGTCATCACCACCCACCACCAACTCTTGGGCTACTCCTTAACTAACGAATAGTGGGATTGACCGTCACTTTATAACGTCTCCACGGATGAAAGGTCGAGCACGTTTGTTGTGACGGGGATTCGAACCCGCGACTCTCAGATTGCGAGTCGAGTGCTTTAACCACATAGCCATGCCGGGCCCAAGCTGCACGAAATCGTGTTCAAAAAATTAAGAAATTCGGATTTCTCGTAAGGTTGTAGCTTATGTTGGATAATCTCTTCAGGTTCTGCGTACCAGTGAAATAAAGCAACATCCACATCGAAATTACAATAACCACTTAACGAACCTTTAAAGTACTTGACCGAAAAGAAATAAAAGTTACATGAAATAACCTGCTATCATACGTCAAAATAATGCGGGTTGGAATTTTACTAACCTTTCACCCTTGAAGAAATCGAAGCGAAGGCCATATTGAACACCCCTGTGGTGATATAAGAGATACACACACAGAGCTTCTTGTCTTGCCAAAATAACTCATATTTCTTTTAAGTGCAATGTTTGCTAACGTTTTCGCTTCTCTAAATTCCCATCGTCTTGAGTACTTATGGAAAACAAGTGGTTTTCTAGTCATCTGTATACGTATTTGTCCGTACACTTTGTGATAGAACAGAATACCTTATATGAAGGCCCGGCATGGCCAGGTTGGTTAAGGCGTTCAACTCATAATCTGAGGGTCGCGGGTTCGAATCTCCGTCGCATCTTTCAGCCGTGGGGGCGTTATAATGTGACGGTCAATCCCACTATTCGTTGGTAAAAGAGTAGCCCAAGAGGTGGCGGTGGGTGTTGATGACTAGCTACCTTGCCTCTAGTCTTATACTGCTAAATGAGGGAGGGCCAGTGCAGATAGCCCTCGTGTAGCTTTGCGCGAAATTCTAAAACAAACAAACCTTACATGAAAATAATTAAGTGACTTACAAAGTTCTTGTATAATACATTAAATGATTTTTTACAACATGCTACGGCCAATCCTAACTGTCAAGATGTGTTTTTAATGTTAGTTAGAACGTATGTATCTGTTTGTCCACTAAACTACCCATGTACCTAACTCTTATTTTAATAATTATATCAATCCATGTTAGTTTGTATGGTATATATATATATATATATATTAAGTGGTCAGTTTATCATGTTTGTCTGTTTGTTTCGGATATTCGCTCAAACCTAGAGAAGGGCTGTCTGCGTTAGCCGTTCACAATTTTGAACTGATAGATCTAGAGTAAAGAAAGCAAGTGAAACAGCATCGACCGCCAAGTCTTGAGCTACTCTGATCAAATAATGGAATTTGACCGTTATTCTTATAATTCACCAATGGCTCCAAATATCGGAGCAGGATTTTTTCGGTGACGGGACGTAAATCATAGATCTGTGGATTCCCCAGAAAAGCCTTTCGATAACTTTACCACGTTCGGCTCAATTTATTGTGTAGTTATATATTTAATAACAGCAGTTGAAACACAGGTTCATAACATTATAATGCATGTTTTGAATAAGCATTTTGCCTCCAAGTCCACGAAAATAGATTCACAAAATAAAATAGAAAAGAAACCCCCTATCCTTTCACAGTTACTTACCAAGCTAACACTACGTATTAATATTTGAGCATTATAATAATCTATCAGTGCTTCTTAATAACCTAATGCAGATTAATACGTAAATATAACATTTAATTGGAACATCTTTTTATGAAAAATATATAACTTTTATCATTCTGTTTACAAAATGAATGGAAAATTTTTACTTTTTCTTGTTCCTGGACAGAAAGTGTTATTTCCCAGTTGTTTAGGCCTAAAGTAAATGAAAAAGACCTATTTTTCTCTTCAAACTTTGCTTTCGTGAGCTGGGAGCGTACAACGAAAACATGATGAGAGATTATATTTGGGTGCTGATATGAGAAAGTGATTTACATTACAGTTGCAAATTTCGAAAAACTACTCACTTATAAACATTTGTGTGTAACCTTAGTATAAATACATGTAAATCTTGATTCATATGTTGTTTTATTCAGACCTTATGTAAATGAAAATGTGCAAATTTGCCCGTTTTTACATAGAAAATAGGTTTATTTCTAAATTTCATTATCCAGGTCACAAAAGCAAAGTTTGAAGGTATTAATGGTCATTTTCTGTACTTTTACAATATAAGCAATTAAGAAATAACACATACTATCCAGGAACAAAGTTCGTGTTACATAGTGTAATAACACATACTATCCAGGAACAAAGTTCGTGTTACATAGTGTAATAACACATACTATCCAGGAACACAATTTGTGTTACATAGTGTAATAACACATACTATCCAGGAACAAAATTTGTGTTACATAGTGTAATAACACATACTATCCAGGAACACAATTTGTGTTACACAGTGTTATACATCGTTGTTTATTTTCCTAATGTTAAACATGAACACTGACAGTTTACTGGAAATAATGTGATGAATTACATATGTATACACACACTAGTATATTTTACAGTAAACTAACAAAACTAAACTAAAAAGTATTAAATAAGATAAAAACTAGAGTACAAAACTAAACGTATTAGTTTTTACTTCGCTCCTATTTCTCTATGTTCAACGTATTTCAACAAGGTCATCACAAAAGGTACTTTATGTTGCTGTAAACAAGATCATCACAAAAGGTACTTTATGTTGCTGTAAACAAGATCATCACAAAAGGTACTTTATGTTGCTGTAAACAAGGTCATCACAAAAGGTACTTTATGTTGCTGTAAACAAGGTCATCACAAAAGGTACTTTATGTTGCTGTAAACAAGGTCATCACAAAAGATACTTTATGTTGCTGTAAACAAGGTCATCACAAAAGGTACATTTTGTTGCTGTAAACAAGGTCATCACAAAAGGTACTTTATGTTGCTGTAAACAAGGTCATCACAAAAGGTACTTTATGTTGCTGTAAACAAGATCATCACAAAAGGTACTTTATGTTGCTGTAAACAAGGTCATCACAAAAGGTACTTTTTGTTGCTGTAAACAAGGTCATCACAAAAGGTACTTTATGTTGCTGTAAACAAGGTCATCACAAAAGGTACTTTATGTTGCTGTAAAAGGCCCAGCATGGCCAGGTGGTTATGGCACTCGACTCGCAATCTCGGGTTCGAATCCACGTCGCACCAAACATGCTCGCCCTTTCAGCCGTGATGGCGTTATAATGTGACTGTCACTCCCACTATTCGTTGGTAAAAGAGTAGCCCAAGAGTTGGCGGTGGGTGGTGATGACTAGCTGCCTTCCCTCTAGTCTTACACTACAACATTGGAGTCGTCTAGCACAGATAGCCATCGTGTAGCTTTGCGCCAAATTCAAAACAAGCCAAAAGGTTACATGTGAATAACTTAGAAAAGCTTTCAACCCTAGTAGCCCCCCGTTAGTACAGCGATAAGTCTACGGATTTACAACGCTAAAATCAAGGGTTCGATTCCCCTCGCTGGGCTCTGCAGATAGCCCGATGTGACTTTGCTATAAGAAAAACACACACTTAACCCTAGTAAATGAAATCATTTACCTTTATTATTGATGACAACCTAAAACTATTTTTACTTCTAATGTAAAGATACAGCAGATAGAAACATTTGTTGATTCTGAAAGACTCATCTTAAAAGAGGCAAGTTTTTCGAATTTTCAACGTTCACTCGAAAGCGACGCGAAGTTCATATAAACTTAATAAATAATGAACGATGGTTTGATACCGAGTTTAATCAACCAGCATTAAAACTGAACATAATTAATGAGCCAAAGTTTTCCTGATTAGAAGTTAAAATTAGTTATTCAAATGCTACATTACTTGATTTAGAATTGAACCTAATTACTGAGCACACACCAAACTTCGCGTACTGATGTGATGGTATAATTTACGGGATGACTAGCATCCGGTAAAACTGTTTTAACCTGTTCAGTTAGATGCAAACATTTAAGGTTTAAGCACATGTTTGTCTATTTACGATAAACAAAACTTATGGCCGAGGGTAATCACTGTAACTAAAACAAAAAGAAAAAAGTTAATATTAATAACAGGAGATAGAGCACTTCTTATTTCGGATCTGTAGTGCTAACTGAAATGTTTTAATTGGATCTGTAGTGCTAACTGAAGTGTTTTAATTGGATCTGTTGTGCTAACTGAAGTGTTTTAATTGCGTTTTTATAAAATCAAACTTTAACACCAGCTAAATCCAGGAAGTATATATTTATTACACTATGTAACAAAATGTTTACTTTATCTTGTTCCTAGACAGAAAGTGTTATTTCCCAGTTGTTTATGTCTAACGTAAATGGAAAAGATCTATTTTTCTCTTCAAACTTTGCTTTCGTGATCTGGGAGCGTATGACGAAAACATGATGTGAGACTATATTTGGAGGTTGATAAGTGAAAGTGATTTACGTTACAGTCGCAAATCTCGAAAAAACTACCCACTTATAAACATTTTTGTATAACTTAGTATAAATACATGTAAATCTTGATTCATATGTTGTTTTATTCAGACCTTATGTAAATGAAAATGTACAAATTTGCCCGTTTTTACATAGAAAATAGGTTAATATCTAAATTTCATTACCTAGGTCACAAAAGCAAAGTTTGAAGGGAATAATGGTCATTTTCTCTACTTATGCAACATAAGCAATTACTAAATAACACATACTATCCAGGAACAAAATCTGTGTTACATGGTGTTATCAAATATCAAAATTTCAATCACATTTTATGTTTATTTTGAAAAGAACCCTTTTGTCAGGTAACTGTGCAATAGTTGTAAATGAACGTGCTGGAAGTGTAACAGTTTATTTGATAGAAACGAATGTTATTTCTTTAAAATTACTTTATATTTCTATATAAATAATGCATATTATAAATGTTAAAATACGGAACTGTTCGTATCGACTAGTTAGTGTTGGGAAGAAGGTACAACCGTCTTCAAAGCTCAGATATTAGTGTGAATTTACGGATTTTCCTATATAAGAAGTCAAAATTATAAGTTACTCAAGTCAACCACACTTTTAAGTCATTAAAGCACGCCCCTCCCCGCCAATACAGCGGTAAGTCTACGGATTTACAACGCTAAAATCAAGAGTTTGATTCCCCTCGGTGGGCTCAGCAGATAGCCCGATGTAGCTTTGCTATAAAAAAACACCACCCAAGCACATTAATCACATTGTATGTAAGTACTTACGTTTAGTTGTAATTAACTAAGAAATAGATCAGTTATTACCAAAAAGCATCAGATTTTTAAACTATTATAAATTAGGAACTTTTTCAAGCTGAAAAAAACACTTAAAACCTATGTAAATAGGGCAGACGAACTGTATGTGATCATAAGCAAATATGAAGACACAAAATTAGAATAACAACATAACGGGGTGTTATACATTAGTAGGGATAACAAACATAAAAGTATTTTTTTCTTATGGTTATATCGAAATTTCAAGCAACTAGTTAGCAATGAATTGAGAGGCAAATAAATCACCTATAAAATCAATAGAAGTTATAGATCAAATTCGAAAATTCTCTAATCACATGGAAATTCTAAGTATGTAACCTACTTCTTGAGAGTTGCAGCAGCTAGTGTAGCACATGGTGAAATCCACCAGAGTAGAAATTCTGGGTTCGATTCAAGTTCCTTCTGCCATCATTTCAGCACCTAAAAATTAATGTAAATATACATTAGTTTTGTTTATCATGGACAACCAAATGTTATACTTTCTATCTGTGTCTCCATTAACATTATAACATAAGCTTTCTTAAAAGCTTTACTAGTACAGTTGTTTAATCAAGTCCTTCATGGCCTGGCATGGCCAGGTGGATAAGACACTCGACTCGTAATCTCTGAGGATCACAGGTTCGAATCTCCGTCACATAAAACATGCTCGCCATAACAGCCGTAGTGGAGTTATAATGTGACAGTCAATCCCACTATTCGTTAGTAAATGAGTAGCTCAGGAGTTGGCGGTGGGTGGTGATGACTAGCTGCCTTCCCTCTAGTCTTATACTGCTAAATTAGAGAATGCTAGTGCAGATAGCCCTCGTGTAGCTTTGTATGAAATTCAAACAAACCAGTAAAGATTATACTGTCGTTAAATACTTAGAATACATTAACATCTTTTTTTTTCGTTCGATGAACACAAATGATTCAGCAACGTCGCTTATCCTTTCAACAAATTAATAATTTCAAACTGGTTATTATAATGCCACTTTTTATTTCAACACATTAATACTTTAAAACTGGTTATTATAATGTTGTTTATCGTTTCAATACATTAATACTTTAAAACTGGTTATTATAATGTCGCTTAACGTTTCAACACATTAATACTTTAAAACTGGTTATTATAATGCCACTTTTTATTTCAACACATTAATACTTTAAAACTGGTTATTATAATGTTGTTTATCGTTTCAATACATTAATACTTTAAAACTGGTTATTATAATGTCGCTTATCGTTTCAACACATTAATACTTTAAAACTGGTTATTATAATGCCACTTTTTATTTCAACACATTAATACTTTAAAACTGGTTATTATAATGTTGTTTATCGTTTCAACACATTAATACTTTAAAACTGGTTATTATAATGCCGCTTATCGTTTCAATACATTAATACTTTAAAACTGGTTATTATAATGTCGCTTATCGTTTCAACACATTAATACTTTAAAACTGGTTATTATAATGCCACTTTTTATTTCAACACATTAATACTTTAAAACTGGTTATTATAATGTTGTTTATCGTTTCAACACATTAATACTTTAAAACTGGTTATTATAATGTCGCTTATCGTTTCAATACATTAATACTTTAAAACTGGTTATTATAATGTTGTTTATCGTTTCAATACATTAATACTTTAAAACTGGTTATTATAATGTCGCTTATCGTTTCAACACATTAATACTTTAAAACTGGTTATTATAATGTTGTTTATCGTTTCAACACATTAATACTTTAAAACTGGTTATTATAATGTTGTTTATCGTTTCAACACATTAATACTTTAAAACTGGTTATTATAATGTCGCTTATCGTTTCAACACATTAATACTTTAAAACTGGTTATTATAATGTTGCTTATCGTTTCAATACATTAATACTTTAAAACTGGTTATTATAATGTTGTTTATCGTTTCAACACATTAATACTTTAAAACTGGTTATTATAATGTCGCTTATCGTTTCAATACATTAATACTTTAAAACTGGTTATTATAATGTTGTTTATCGTTTCAACACATTAATACTTTGAAACTGGTTATTATAATGTTGTTTATCGTTTCAACACATTAATACTTTGAAACTGGTTATTATAATGCCGCTTATCGTTTCAATACATTAATACTTTAAAACTGGTTATTATAATGTCGCTTATCGTTTCAATACATTAATACTTTAAAACTGGTTATTATAATGTTGTTTATCGTTTCAACACATTAATACTTTAAAACTGGTTATTATAATGTCGCTTATCGTTTCAATACATTAATACTTTAAAACTGGTTATTATAATGTTGTTTATCGTTTCAATACATTAATACTTTAAAACTGGTTATTATAATGTTGTTTATCGTTTCAACACATTAATACTTTAAAACTGGTTATTATAATGTCGCTTATCGTTTCAATACATTAATACTTTGAAACTGGTTATTATAATGTTGTTTATCGTTTCAATACATTAATACTTTGAAACTGGTTATTATAATGTTGTTTATCGTTTCAACACATTAATACTTTAAAACTGGTTATTATAATGCCGCTTATCGTTTCAATACATTAATACTTTGAAACTGGTTATTATAATGCCGCTTATCGTTTCAATACATTAATACTTTAAAACTGGTTATTATAATGTCGCTTATCGTTTCAACACATTAATACTTTAAAACTGGTTATTATAATGTTGTTTATCGTTTCAACACATTAATACTTTAAAACTGGTTATTATAATGTTGTTTATCGTTTCAACACATTAATACTTTAAAACTGGTTATTATAATGTTGTTTATCGTTTCAACACATTAATACTTTGAAACTGGTTATTATAATGTTGTTTATCGTTTCAACACATTAATACTTTGAAACTGGTTATTATAATGCCGCTTATCGTTTCAATACATTAATACTTTGAAACTGGTTATTATAATGCCGCTTATCGTTTCAATACATTAATACTTTAAAACTGGTTATTATAATGTCGCTTATCGTTTCAATACATTAATACTTTAAAACTGGTTATTATAATGTTGTTTATCGTTTCAACACATTAATACTTTGAAACTGGTTATTATAATGCCGCTTATCGTTTCAATACATTAATACTTTGAAACTGGTTATTATAATGCCGCTTATCGTTTCAATACATTAATACTTTGAAACTGGTTATTATAATGCCGCTTATCGTTTCAATACATTAATACTTTAAAACTGGTTATTATAATGTCGCTTATCGTTTCAATACATTAATACTTTAAAACTGGTTATTATAATGTTGTTTATCGTTTCAATACATTAATACTTTAAAACTGGTTATTATAATGTCGCTTATCGTTTCAACACATTAATACTTTAAAACTGGTTATTATAATGTTGTTTATCGTTTCAACACATTAATACTTTAAAACTGGTTATTATAATGTTGTTTATCGTTTCAACACATTAATACTTTAAAACTGGTTATTATAATGTCGCTTATCGTTTCAACACATTAATACTTTAAAACTGGTTATTATAATGTTGTTTATCGTTTCAACACATTAATACTTTAAAACTGGTTATTATAATGTTGTTTATCGTTTCAACACATTAATACTTTAAAACTGGTTATTATAATGTCGCTTATCGTTTCAATACATTAATACTTTGAAACTGGTTATTATAATGTTGTTTATCGTTTCAACACATTAATACTTTGAAACTGGTTATTATAATGTTGTTTATCGTTTCAACACATTAATACTTTGAAACTGGTTATTATAATGCCGCTTATCGTTTCAATACATTAATACTTTAAAACTGGTTATTATAATGTCGCTTATCGTTTCAATACATTAATACTTTAAAACTGGTTATTATAATGTTGTTTATCGTTTCAACACATTAATACTTTAAAACTGGTTATTATAATGTCGCTTATCGTTTCAACACATTAATACTTTAAAACTGGTTATTATAATGTTGTTTATCGTTTCAACACATTAATACTTTAAAACTGGTTATTATAATGTTGTTTATCGTTTCAACACATTAATACTTTAAAACTGGTTATTATAATGTCGCTTATCGTTTCAATACATTAATACTTTGAAACTGGTTATTATAATGTTGTTTATCGTTTCAACACATTAATACTTTGAAACTGGTTATTATAATGTTGTTTATCGTTTCAACACATTAATACTTTGAAACTGGTTATTATAATGCCGCTTATCGTTTCAATACATTAATACTTTGAAACTGGTTATTATAATGCCGCTTATCGTTTCAATACATTAATACTTTAAAACTGGTTATTATAATGTCGCTTATCGTTTCAACACATTAATACTTTAAAACTGGTTATTATAATGTTGTTTATCGTTTCAACACATTAATACTTTAAAACTGGTTATTATAATGTTGTTTATCGTTTCAACACATTAATACTTTAAAACTGGTTATTATAATGTTGTTTATCGTTTCAACACATTAATACTTTGAAACTGGTTATTATAATGTTGTTTATCGTTTCAACACATTAATACTTTGAAACTGGTTATTATAATGCCGCTTATCGTTTCAATACATTAATACTTTGAAACTGGTTATTATAATGCCGCTTATCGTTTCAATACATTAATACTTTAAAACTGGTTATTATAATGTCGCTTATCGTTTCAATACATTAATACTTTAAAACTGGTTATTATAATGTTGTTTATCGTTTCAACACATTAATACTTTGAAACTGGTTATTATAATGCCGCTTATCGTTTCAATACATTAATACTTTGAAACTGGTTATTATAATGTTGTTTATCGTTTCAACACATTAATACTTTGAAACTGGTTATTATAATGTTGTTTATCGTTTCAACACATTAATACTTTGAAACTGGTTATTATAATGCCGCTTATCGTTTCAATACATTAATACTTTAAAACTGGTTATTATAATGTCGCTTATCGTTTCAATACATTAATACTTTAAAACTGGTTATTATAATGTTGTTTATCGTTTCAACACATTAATACTTTAAAACTGGTTATTATAATGTCGCTTATCGTTTCAACACATTAATACTTTAAAACTGGTTATTATAATGTTGTTTATCGTTTCAACACATTAATACTTTAAAACTGGTTATTATAATGTTGTTTATCGTTTCAACACATTAATACTTTAAAACTGGTTATTATAATGTCGCTTATCGTTTCAATACATTAATACTTTGAAACTGGTTATTATAATGTTGTTTATCGTTTCAACACATTAATACTTTGAAACTGGTTATTATAATGTTGTTTATCGTTTCAACACATTAATACTTTGAAACTGGTTATTATAATGCCGCTTATCGTTTCAATACATTAATACTTTGAAACTGGTTATTATAATGCCGCTTATCGTTTCAATACATTAATACTTTAAAACTGGTTATTATAATGTCGCTTATCGTTTCAACACATTAATACTTTAAAACTGGTTATTATAATGTTGTTTATCGTTTCAACACATTAATACTTTAAAACTGGTTATTATAATGTTGTTTATCGTTTCAACACATTAATACTTTAAAACTGGTTATTATAATGTTGTTTATCGTTTCAACACATTAATACTTTGAAACTGGTTATTATAATGTTGTTTATCGTTTCAACACATTAATACTTTGAAACTGGTTATTATAATGCCGCTTATCGTTTCAATACATTAATACTTTAAAACTGGTTATTATAATGCCGCTTATCGTTTCAATACATTAATACTTTAAAACTGGTTATTATAATGTCGCTTATCGTTTCAATACATTAATACTTTAAAACTGGTTATTATAATGTTGTTTATCGTTTCAACACATTAATACTTTGAAACTGGTTATTATAATGCCGCTTATCGTTTCAATACATTAATACTTTAAAACTGGTTATTATAATGCCGCTTATCGTTTCAATACATTAATACTTTAAAACTGGTTATTATAATGTCGCTTATCGTTTCAATACATTAATACTTTAAAACTGGTTATTATAATGCCGCTTATCGTTTCAATACATTAATACTTTAAAACTGGTTATTATAATGTCGCTTATCGTTTCAATACATTAATACTTTAAAACTGGTTATTATAATGTCGCTTATCGTTTCAACACATTAATACTTTAAAACTGGTTATTATAATGTTGTTTATCGTTTCAACACATTAATACTTTAAAACTGGTTATTATAATGTTGTTTATCGTTTCAACACATTAATACTTTAAAACTGGTTATTATAATGTCGCTTAACGTTTCAACACATTAATACTTTAAAACTGGTTATTATAATGCCACTTTTTATTTCAATACATTAATACTTTAAAACTGGTTATTATAATGTTGTTTATCGTTTCAATACATTAATACTTTAAAACTGGTTATTATAATGTCGCTTATCGTTTCAACACATTAATACTTTAAAACTGGTTATTATAATGCCTCTTGTTTGATCAATACGGTAATACTTTAAAACGTGGCGCTACTGTTACGTACATAAATGAGAAACGGAAACTCTTTACAGGATTATATTACAGGTTTTCATTTGAATATTATGTTTAACTAACTGATTAAGGAGAAAATTAAAACATTCAACGATTTTATTAAAAGTGCCCATTTTTATTTAAAATTAGTATAATCTATGAAGATTATTCAACCAGTAGAGTTTAACCATTTTAAAAAAAAAAATTCTTACAGAGTATTCAAACAGTGAACTTAACTAGAAAGGTATTTTCAAGTATATTATTAGATTAGTAGTCCCCCCCAATGGATCAGCGGTATGTCTGCGGACTTACACCGGGTTTCAATTCCCGTGGTACCCATTGTGTAGCTTTATACTTAAATCCCAAAAAAAACTGATCAAATTAAGTATCTAACATAATCTTTTAGGACTGAATTTAACTTGTAATTGATATGAAGTGAGGTACCAATATTACTGAATATAGAAATTCCCTACTCCATAGCGCCATATTTGAAATTGAAAACTTATATTACCAACGTGCTCTACGTCAGTGTAAAAAAACAAACGACTCCTTTGCCTTCATGTTTATGTTTTCTTGTTCATTTCTCCTGTAATAAGTGATGCGAAATAACACCAAATACGAGGTACCTCACTTTTTTTAAAGATAACAGAATTTCGTTGGGCTGCTATCTCTAAGTTGATTGGTTATATATTGATACGGGTTAAATTCAGTGCAGTTCTTTTAAATACAATCACGTGGTAAAATGTCTCACCGGTTTTAAAACGAAGACCTAGTAAACATTAGTCACAGAATGTTAGACACAGAAACTTGTTCCTTTTTGTCATTTTATATTGGTTTGTAACAAAAAAAACATAACAACCTTTTTTTTTGTTTTTTCCATAACACAAGATTTCACTTTCTCATAAATGTAAATTTGAACCTCGCCAGTTCTTTGTAAATTTCTATTTAATTATTGATTTCCCCGAAAGGGATGGAGAGAAGGCTGTCTGGAAGAGTAGCTTATTTTAACTAGTCTCATCATTGTACAAGAGTGTGTTGTCTGTCAGTCAGTCAGTGGACATTAAAATGGCGTCATATGATGGATGCTTTACGTTACAATTTTTACTATCGTGACGTCAGTAAAACGTGCGCTTGTCTTGAATGACGAGAAGAATTATACACTCTGTGAGCTACAACACAGCGTGACAGTCGAATTTCAAGTTTAAGGAACAAAAATATTTGTTACTCAAAATTTTTTATTTTATTTGCTCTTGAAAATAAACACTTTCGGGGACCTGAGAGAGTACATCTATTTCATTATGGGAAAAACTGTACGATCTATTTTCTCTAAGCCTAAGAGCTTGCAAAAAAAAAAAACTCATTTAGTGTTTTAAAATAATAACAACTGTTGTATAACTCTTTAGATCACTTACGCCCCCTGACGTGAACATTTGGACAGAACCCAAGAAGTTTAAATCAGAGAACAACGAATAATTACAACCAAAAGCAGATAAGCACTTATTTTTACATTTTTTTCAATAAAATTATTTTGAATAATACCTAAGTTTTGCTATGTGTTCTATTAAATGTGAATTAGGGAGTTTGTTTTTGTTCGAACGTACAGATGACCTGCCTTCCTTATATGTTGTTCCAAACGTCGCTAAAATGAAGCCACGAGAAAAGCGTTCCTAAAGTCTCAACAAAATTCGTCATACCTCTGGTTTATTAGGCACCGAATTATTGAGTGATGCGACATTTAATAACCGATAAAAATAAATAAACACACAGGCAAAATGACTAGATGGATACAGCGCTAATGGACTTCTTGCTATGCGCTAGTCTGTAATTGTCCTTAGAAGGTGTGTCCAGACTACTAAAAAATTAACCAAAGTTCACACTGTCACGTTCACCTATTTATCACACTTAAACAACACAGATCCAGTCAGTGCGGCGTGTGCTACAGCTGTCAGCTAACGCCAACACTTTCTTGTCTCGCTATTTGTACACAAGCGTCTTGAGAAGCCCAGCTAATTTTCTCTCTTTTTGATACGCTAGACTGTGATAAATCACTGTAGCCGCCCTCTAGCGAGAACGACGATCAATGAAGCTCGCCCGAGACGAATTACGTTTTTCCTCAGCATATGAAAGAATGAATAAGTCAATTTGAAACAAATAAATGCAGTGTAGCCACAGGACAGAAAAAGCTATCCTCTTCATCTTCACAAGTCTAATCTTCATGGCTAGAATACCAAACGTCGGAAGAGCAGTCCTATTGATTGATCTAGTACTAATAATATGCACGACCAGCGCGAAAACGCTGTTGCTATTTGATGACAAAGAGTAACTCACTGAATCTGTATAGAAAAGCCATTAAGTTCTGAATGAATAACCTTTCCAATGGAATTCTTCATCCTAAAGCAACTAGTTGGTATTCAAATAATGTTTCAAAGGGAAAACGAAAAACATTAAAAAACGCATCATTAGCGTCTGTCTTGCTTTTATGGGCCAAATGAAGACCAGTGGATTACGAATAAAATCAACAGAAAAAGTTACATGTTCTTTAAGAATAGAAGGTTTTTGTAAAAAACCTTAATTGTTTCGTGTTTTAAGATTCGGGTTAATTCGAGCCCATCATGCGTCATTCTCTGACAAAATGAAACTGATTAGATACATCTTCTATAGCCAAATTCTGCTACCCAATCGAATGACGCCATCTTTACACACATCACGTTATTTTATCGTTTGACAGGAATCGTAAATAGAGCCAGAGAACGTCTGCGCAAATTGCATCAAATGGAGATTTTACGAGCGACACCTAGTTTATAAGGTCTTATTAAATAGTAATAAAAGCAGTATTCAAGAAGTGAGGAAGACGAGATTATATTCCAGTGCCACAAAGGGCAATACAAATGAATTATATCACAACTACTTCGCACGTATCCACAAGTAATATTTCGTCCTATATATTTATTTTAAAGACCATGATAAATGGTACACCATTTGCATTTTTTACATGCAACATTATTTCGAAATTTTAACATTATGTTTAAAAGAACGTGCCGTTCACTCGTTAATAAGTCAATGAAATAAACATCCACTTTTCTCCAATATCACACCAATACACAACGGACTCCTGTGTTCACCACAAGTACCGACACCCTGTTTGTTTGTTTTTAGCGTTATAAGCTTACAGACTTTCATGTAAGTTATTGGGGGGACTCTGTTCACAAATAATTTTTTTTTTCATTCATTCACTCTATCTAAGCTCCATCCCCCCCCCCCCGGTGACTCAGCTGCTAGCCTTTATGCCTACAACATATACTTTCCATTGTTGTTTGTTTCTTGGAAATTCGCGCAAAGCTACACGAGGGATATCTGCGCTAGCCGTCCCTAATTTAGCAGGGTAAGACTAGAGGGAAGGTTACTAGTCATCACAACCTACCGCCAACTCTTGGGCTACTTCTTTACCAAAGAACAGTGGGATTGATCAACATGTTATAACGCCCTAACGGCTGAAAGGGCGAGCATGTTTGGTGTGACGGGGATTCGAACCCGCGACTTTCGGATTACGAATCGAGTACCTAACCACCTGGCCATGCAGGGCCTGTTTAGACTTACGTAAACTATTATGTACTGTATTCTTTCAGGAAAGCACCACTTCAGTTTGAAATAAGATATTTGTTTATTGACAGGTGCGTCGTTTTTACACCTCTACATATAATTTATGACTTATTGTATTGATATAATATAATATTACCCCATGTTTACATAAATGAACATCTTAAGTGTGATTATTAGTACTTCAATGGCACAATATATCTAATAATACAACGGAATTAATTTGATGACGTGAAAACAAACCGTACGATACTACTAGCATTTCTTATATTCGACATCCGCGTCTACAGTTCAGATAACAGACTTTATTATTGCTAACGATCCAAAATCCGATTGTGTCTGATTTAAACTGAAACTTGTTTTCATTTATACCCTAATCAATAATGTCATTAAAAATCGTGTCATATATCAAGATGAATATTGCGTTTTTATTGTCGGAAATTCGAAATCTATTTTCCCTGAATTATTAAAAAGTTTGTTTGTTTGTTTTGAATTTCGCGCAAAGCTACACGAGGGCTATCTGCGCTAGCCGTCCATAATTTAGCAGTGTAAGGCTAGAGGGAAGGCAGCTAGTCATCACCACCCACCGCCAACTCTTAGGTTACTGATGTACCAAAGAATAGTGGGATTGACCGTCACGTAATAACGCCCCCACGGCTGAAATAGCGAGCATGTTTGTTGCGACCGGGATTCGAACCCGTGACCCTCGGATTAAGAGTCGAGTACCTTAACCACCAGGCCATGCCGGGCCTTTTAAAAAAGAATGTCGCTTCTTCATGCTGTTTGTACAAACACTGACTGAATCAAAAAACATTTTTTTTTCACATGTTCTCTCTTTGAGTAATATCTTATATCTTTACAGATGTTTAGTGTTTGTGTTTTCTTATAGCAAAGCCACATCGGGCTATTTGCTGAGCCCACCGAGGGGAATCGACCCCTGATTTTAGCGTTGTAAATCCGAAGGCATACCGCTGCACTAGCGGGGGACCAGATGTTTAGAGACACAATAACTGAGCAAGTGTCAAACTTGTATCAGTGGTAAATATTTGATAACGAACTACAGATGACCCGCATCTCTCGGTGGTCAAGGCAAGTGATATTGTTTTATATAAAAGATAAGATGATATTATTACAAGAGATAATAATGATAGAAAAAGTTTCGCACTACACTAAGTCTTATGATAAGGTTTTATTAACTTTAGGCTAGGGAAAAAAACGTGTCTTTAAATTTCCCTTCGTAATTCCAATCGTAAGGATTATACCCCGCATTTAACTGTTATAAGCCCTCAAGCTTACCGTTGAGTCAACGTGTGGACGCGCTAAGCACCCAACTGAGTCGCAACAAAAATATAAAGTGTTCAAAACATTTGAAATTAAAATGAAATTCGTACTTTAATTCGAGCGCAGATAGCCCTTGTGTAGCTTTGCGCAAAATTCCAAACAAAAACAAACTTTAATTCGCGTGTGTGATGGAGTTTAATTAGGTAAAAAGGAACAGTTTGGAAAACATTAATTATGTTTTCCATACTATTTTTATTTGCCTAATTGTTTACATTTCCCATTACCTTAAAACAGCCACTTACACTAACATTAATTATTATTGCGAACTTCTTATTACCTTAAAACAGCCACTTACACTAACATTAATTATTATTGCGAACTTCTTATTACCTTAAAACAGCCACTTACACTAACATTAATTATTATTGCGAACTTCTTATTACCTTAAAACAGCCACTTACACTAACATTAATTATTATTGAACTTCTTATAACCTTAAAAAACAGCCACTTACACTAACATTAATTATTATTATGAACTTCTTATTACCTTAAAACAGCCACTTACACTAACATTAATTATTATTGCGAACTTCTTATTACCTTAAAACAGCCACTTACACTAACATTAATTATTATTGCGAACTTCTTATTACCTTAAAACAGCCACTTACACTAACATTAATTATTATTGCGAACTTCTTATTACCTTAAAACAGCCACTTACACTAACATTAATTATTATTGCGAACTTCTTATTACCTTAAAACAGCCACTTACACTAACATTAATTATTATTGCAAACTTTTTATTACCTTAAAACAGCCACTTACACTAATATTAATTATTATTGCGAACTTCTTATTACCTTAAAACAGCCACTTACACTAATATTAATTATTATTGCGAACTTCTTATTACCTTAAAACAGCCACTTACACTAATATTAATTATTATTGCGAACTTCTTATTACCTTAAAACAGCCAAACTTACACTAATATTAATTATTATTGCAGAACTTCTTATAACCTTAAAACAGCCACTTACACTAATATTAATTATTATTTGAACTTCTTATTACCTTAAAACAGCCACTTACACTAACATTAATTATTATTGCGAACTCTTATAACCTTAAAAAACAGCCACTTACACTAATATTAATTATTATTGCGAACTTCTTATTACCTTAAAACAGCCACTTACACTAATATTAATTATTATTGCGAACTTCTTATTACCTTAAAACAGCCACTTACACTAACATTAATTATTATTGCGAACTTCTTATAACCTTAAAACAGCCACTTACACTAATATTAATTATTATTGCGAACTTCTTATTACCTTAAAACAGCCACTTACACTAATATTAATTATTATTGCGAACTTCTTATTACCTTAAAACAGCCACTTACACTAACATTAATTATTATTGCGAACTTCTTATAACCTTAAAACAGCCACTTACACTAATATTAATTATTATTGCGAACTTCTTATTACCTTAAAACAGCCACTTACACTAACATTAATTATTATTGCGAACTTCTTATAACCTTAAAACAGCCACTTACACTAATATTAATTATTATTGCGAACTTATTACCTTAAAACAGCCACTTACACTAATATTAATTATTATTGCGAACTTCTTATTACCTTAAAACAGCCACTTACACTAATATTAATTATTATTGCGAACTTCTTATAACCTTAAAACAGCCACTTACACTAATATTAATTATTATTGCGAACTTCTTATTACCTTAAAACAGCCACTTACACTAATATTAATTATTATTGCAAACTTTTTATTACCTTAAAACAGCCACTTACACTAACATTAATTATTATTGCGAACTTCTTATTACCTTAAAACAGCCACTTACACTAACATTAATTATTATTGCGAACTTCTTATTACCTTAAAACAGCCACTTACACTAATATTAATTATTATTGCGAACTTCTTATTACCTTAAAACAGCCACTTACACTAACATTAATTATTATTGCGAACTTCTTATTACCTTAAAACAGCCACTTACACTAATATTAATTATTATTGCGAACTTCTTATTACCTTAAAACAGCCACTTACACTAACATTAATTATTATTGCGAACTTCTTATAACCTTAAAACAGCCACTTACACTAATATTAATTATTATTGCGAACTTCTTATTACCTTAAAACAGCCACTTACACTAACATTAATTATTATTGCGAACTGAGACTACCATAGCTGCTCTTCTTGTTTCTTGTTGTGTCTTTTTAATCCCTTCGTTGCAATGTTAACAACTATCCTCGTGTCAGGCTCAATTTCAGATTACCAAACACTCTTCGACACGAATGGAACTTCTATATTATATTACAGACAGTTTATTTCAAACAAACAAAGCATGTTACCACTCCCCTTATGAAGTAGGGCTGTTGTTATACTTCTGACACCTTTCAGACATCAAACCCAAATATACTTGTTGTTGAAAAAGAGGCCAATGCCACAGCTGAAGTGTTCTAGATATACGAGACATTAGAAATATTTGATGCAGGCAGGAGAACAAACATTTTGTCATTTTTTTACCTAAGATAAATACGGTGAAGAGTAGAGACAGTGTTCCTGTCATTTGATAGTCTTCCCTGAGCATGCGTAACAAATGAAAGGCTCTCATTTCACTCTAATTCGCGAACAGTAAATATTTGAATACCAAATATTGTTCCGCTAACTTTCAGCAGTATTTCTTACTTAGAAGATCGCTGGCCTGAACTAATTAAAATTTTTATAATAGCCTTAAATCTTATAAAGTGTTTTCTTTGTGGGAGAAATAATCACAACCCTTCTTTTTAGTGACTGCTTGACATTGTGTTATCTACTTCTAAGCGTTTTTATCAACTCAAAAAAGAACCATTCTACAGATTCTTACAGCTTTATCTACAGAGTATCTCGGAATAATTTAGATTAGATTAATAGCTTACAACTTTATCTACGTAATGTCTCGGAATAATTTATATTAATATCTTACAACTTTATCTACGTAATGTCTCGGAATAATTTATATTAATATCTTACAACTTTATCTACGTAATGTCTCGGAATAATTTATATTAATATCTTAAAACTTTATCTACGTAGTGTCTCTGAATAATTTAGATGAGAATATCTTACAACTTTATCTACGTAGTGTCTCGGAATAATTTATATTAATATTTTACAACTTTATCTACGTAGTGTCTCTGAATAACTTAGATTAATATCTTACAACTTTATCTACGTAATGTCTCGGAATAATTTATATTAATATCTTACAACTTTATCTATGTAATGTCTCAGAATAACTTAGATTAATATCTTACAACTTTATCTACGTAGTGTCTCTGAATAATTTAGATGAGAATATCTTACAACTTTATCTACGTAGTGTCTCTGAATAATTTAGATGAATATCTTACAACTTTATCTACGTAGTGTCTCTGAATAATTCAGATTAATATCTTACAAATGTATCTATAGGTCTCGGAATAATTTAGGTTAATAACTGAGTAGCTTTATGCAATAAACAAAATAATATAAAAATAAACATTTCACTTATATAATTCACTATTAAACAAAATTTTGGTCGTTTACTTGTGACCTTCGAACTTTCTTTTACATATTAAAAACTTATAACTTTACTCATCTTAAAAGCAAAATTATTTTTAAATTTCTGTGTTATATATATAGTTGTGGAGGGCCAACAGAGATGTTTCTTAAGCCTATGGTAAGTAGCTCACACTCTTTAAACTAGAAACAAATATACGTACATATAAAAGTTTCAACAGCTTTGACTAAGCTTATGTCTCTGAAACGTTACAAGTACTGGTTTAATTAGAGGATTTCTGAGTGTCGTTTAGGTATTTTTCACGCATGATGTCTTGTCTCTTTCAGATTCACTTAGTATTAAAGATATTCGGGTCTGTTGATCTCTTCTATAAAATTTACATAAGCCATTATCTATAGTGACTAGTGTACAGAATGACACAGATAATAAATCAAAGGCTGTCATCAATATTTATAAGAATATTAAAGTGCTTTGTTTTCGCTGTAATTAGTATACTTAGATTACCCTTCTTACTTTTTATATAATAATGATATACTCGATCCCGAGCTAACTTTGGAACCACTTTCTCTGTTGTAGATAGTTCACAGTATAATATTCGTGATTATTCATTGCTGTTCGACATTTTATGCAACTTTTGTATTAATAAGCTTGCAGGGACATTAGCCCACATTACTTGACCAACGTCTCTCTATTGAACGTGGATGTCAGCTTTACAGACTTTGTTTAAATAGACTGAGGGAAAACAACTCTTTAGAGTTGTATTTGGAGGACATTGCAGCTCTATGGTCGAATGAGTTGTTTTGGAGGACATTGCAGCTCTGTGGTCGAATGAATTGTTTTTGGAGGACGTTGCGGCTCTGTGGTCGAATGAGTTGTTTTTGGAGGACATTACAGCTCTGTGGTCGAATGAGTTGTTTTGGAGGACATTGCAGCTCCATGGTCGAATGAGTTGTTTTTGGAGAACATTGCAGCTCTGTGGTCGAATGAGTTGTTTTTGGAGGACATTGCAGCTCTGCGGTCGAATGTGATTGTCGTAATTTCAGTTTCTTCAGCCATTTTCGTTTGAAAACAGCTATTTGTTTCGGGGTATGCTGGAAGTTCGAGAAGTTTGGCTTGTGAGCTTTCATTAACTCTAAAATCTTTGTTAATATCTTGTTAACGTTACCAAGATATATGTACGTAAATACACCCTGCTTAATTACAATGAGGTTTTTGAGTCGAAAGATTATTTTCCATAACTAATCCCCCTTCGCTTTGTTGATGAAAGCTTTGATCCTGATTCACTTGGGTAGTCATTTTAGACTCTGTTACAATACTAAACCCTATTTTATTCAGATGTTAACATTCTCACGGTTTACCAAAGGCTTCTTTCTTGGAAATGATGTATCATTTGGCTTTAATTCACATCGTTTAATAATGTCGATGTCCCTAGATTCTTCCTTGGAAATGTTTTGCAAAATTATCTAACCACAAGATGGCATTGCTGGGTAGAATGATCGAAACTTTTTGTGAATAAACATGTAGTTCTTGGCGTCATGTTAACATGTCGTTCTTGGCGCCATGGCGTGCATTTTCTATCCAATTGCATTTTCATACAGTTTCTACAAATCATTCTTATATAATGCAATCAACCCTACGGTGGATCGTCGGTAAGTGTGCATGCTCACAAAGCAAAAAAATCTGGTTTAGTTATCTATTGTGAAAATAAATATTCTATAGTCTAGCTTTAGGTCTAACAACAAAATCAACGTGCTTAAAGCTATACAATATGTTACATGAGAATGTTTTTGCTCATCAAATCACAAAATACAAACAGTTTATTTCCATATAACCTTTAGATCCTATATATATATATATATATGCAGATATTGCTAATTAGATAAACATATAACAAAACATTATTCGAACTATTTTATATTCTAAGTAATCTTACTTATTTCCTTATGGCCAGGTGGTTACGGCGCTTGATTAGCAATCAAATAAAAATATTTGATGCTCTTAATTCAGTAGTTCGTATGTCATGCTATGTTTTAGCTTATAGATCGCAAAATTCTTCTCGTGATTCATGGAATGCGCATGTTTTACTGACGTTACAATACAAATTGCAACGTTACCCGTCCCTTACGTGATGTCATTTTAGTGTCTACTGACTAGTTATTTACAAATCCCATAAGAAGCCACGTATGTTTTTTAGAACCTAGATTTTTGTGACTAGCCATGTTATCTTGTGAAACCCCGTATCAGGTTGTTTTTTTTATTGTTCAAGAACAGTTTAGTGACGCAGAAACTGTCCTCAAAGTTTAATGTCACTATGTTCTATAGAGTTCAACTGAACGCGGCTGAAACATGTTTGTTTGTTCTTTGAATTTCGCACAAAGCTACACGAGGGTTATCTGTGCTAGCAGTCCCTAATTTAGCAGTGTAAGACTATAGAGAAAGTAACTAATCATCACCACCCACCGCCAACTTTTGGGCTACTCTTTTACCAACGAATGGTGGGATTGACCGTCACATTACAAAGACCCCCACGGATAAAAATGGCGAGCATGTTTGGTGCGATGGGGATTCAAACCCATGACTCTCAGGTTAACCATCACGCTGAAACCTGAACTTACACAATTACTATAAACCAGTTGGTTTCTTTTAACGACAAAGAGAAAAAGAAGGATGGGTGTGTTTTTCATATCATTCTTCCATTCGTAACATATTTGAAATACCACGGAACTCTATTGGCTGTATTATAAATTTTGAAACTCAGTCGGAAAGCTGATTGGGCAAATTTCATTCGGTGGAAGCCAAAATGTAATTCTTATGCGACAACCTGATAACTTAAGAGTATCTGATATACTAAGTTCTCTAAAATAAAACTAACTTGTAGAAGAAAGCTTGTGGTATTTCTGATTCTATGGAAACTTTACATATCTTCTTTCAGAGATTGGTAGCCCTAAAATTAAAAATGCCCAGTGTTCTAACTATAGTGTCACAATCATTTCAATTGTATTTCCATGTAACATGAAATTAGTTTCAAAATATAATAGGTAGAAGAAACTGAAGCGATGCTTAGGAAAATTTATCTGGTACAAACCAATTATCTTTTGTTTATAAAATGACATTTTCAGTAAATAGAAGTTCCAGTTTCATTTTAAACACGATTTCTTTTCAAAAATTAAAAAAATATAAAAGCATGTAATTCCTACAACCTAAAATCAAATTACATAAGTGTGAGTAAAGAAACGTGTTCAATCTCAGTTAAGCCGGCATGACCAAATGGGTTAAGGCGTTCGACTTGTAATCTTGAGGGTCGCGGGTTCTAATCCCCGTCGCACCAAACATGGTCGCCCTTTCAGCTGTGAGGGCATTCTAGTGTAACGCTCAATCCCATTATTCGTTGGTAAAAGAGTAGCCCAAGAGTTGGCGGTGGGAGGTGATGACTAGTTGCCTTCCCACTAGTATTACGCCGCTAAATTAGGAACGGCTAGCATAAATAGCCCTGGTATAGCTTTTCGCGAAATTCAACAACAACAACAAGAAACGTGAATTGCTGAGGTACAAATACATTATAAAGTACATTTATTGAACTAAAGCCTGGAAATTGTGAGCAATAAATCCTTATTTTGGGAGAACCAAGAACCATGATTTTCCAAAACTAAAGTTCAGACACCTGTTGTTGTTTTCTTTAAATAAAAGGTTTCTTTGCTTTCGAATATTTTGGTAAAGCTACTCAAGAACTGTTTTCTTTTATCCGTCATTTATTTTGAACTTATAGACTAGAAGAAAAGCATTCAGCCAACATCACCTATCAACATCTCTTTAACTGCTCTTCACTAATAGAATAATAGAATTTGACCGTCAATCTTATCATTGGATTTGACTGTCGATATTACGACATTTGACCGTCGTTCTTATGAGGAATTTGACCGTAAACTTTGTAATGTGATTTGAGAGACTTATAATGGGTTTTAACTGTCATTCTTATAACTGAGATCTGACCGTCAATTTTACAATGAGATTTAACCGTAAATTATATAACGGTAGTTGACTGTCTTTCTCAACATGGATGGGATTTGGCTGTTTATCTTATAATCAAATTCGAATGTTACTACTATAATGCAGCCACAGTCCCATAGTGCAGAGCGCTATTTGTTGTTGTTGTTGTTGTTTTTTGTGGTAACTATACTGGAACGCTGGAACAGCAGATCTATTGTCTGATTACTGACTCATGTTCTTGATCTGGAAGGGAATAACAACACATGAGACTTGTTGAAACCCATACTGTAGATTGAATGAGATGTCAGCCAAAGCACGTGACCAACAAAGATTCGAAACATATTAGATGCAGAAAATATCAGGAGATATTCGAGCAATAACAGATAACACTGAAATGTGCAAAAAAACTGAAAATAAAAAATGTTGAAAGAATGTAATTATTGTTGATTAACTGGTTTGGTTTGTTTGTTTTAACTTCGCGCAAAGCTACACGAGGATTATCTGCACTAGCCGTCCCTAATTTACCAGTGTAAGACTATAGGGAAGGCAGCTAGTCATCATACCCACCGCCAACTCTTGGGCTACTCTTTTACCAACGAATAGTGTGATTGACCGTCCCATTATAACGCCCCCACGGTTGAAAAGGGGAGCACGTGTGGTGTGACGGGGATTCGAACCCACGACCCTCAGATTACAAGGCACTCGGCCTTAACCACCTGGCCGATAATGTGAAGTAGTTAAATAAAACAATGTTAGAGATATAGATAATAAAGTATAGACAAGACTGTCGAACATTGTAACAGACCGTTGGTAAACCTTCGTATCTAAATACATATTACACCCACTACCATTATAATATATGCCTTACATTTTAACCTTAACCACCTGGCCATATCGGGCCATCCCGTTTTGTATCTTTGCGTTTAAAATAGTTAGCAAACAAACGCTGTTGTCAGATTTAAGCTGTTTTAACACGGAGTTAGTTATGATTTCCGTGTCAGAAATACTTATAACTTTAATGGCTAATTCATTACTTTCTCCCTAATATAAGTAAATATTCAGGTACGTCCACTAAAGATAACGAAGTAACGAGTCTCAAACTCAATGTTGGTAACACATTGTCGTTTTTACGTATTACATGTACATTTTGTACAAACATTACACAATATTTAAGATAATGGGATTGGCCATATCATTATAACGCCCTCACGGCGGAAAGGGCGAGCATGTTTGGTGTGACGGGTATTTAATAAACTGAAGTATGCAGTTAGAGAGTTGGCATAATGTGCTGAACAACAGTAGAGTGAACTATAAGGAATTACAAACAAAAAATATTAATTACTTTGTTGTTGTTGTTTTGTTTTTTATATGGTCCAGATTTAACTCTGAGGTTTCTTACATTAAAATTACAAAAACATAGAGTTCAAGTATTTCAAACCGACTTAAGAATCATAACTTTCAGTCCTTTGTACCTCTGTAACCATATTCTTAAGTTAGAAACAAACAACTGTAGTGGTTTTATGTGCTGTCTCGCTGCTTGATGGAGGCATTACTCTAGGATCGAATAACCAAGGAAACCAGCATTCGGCACAAAGCAGCAGCGAACCATGGCAACTGACGTCAGAGTCTGGTGTTTTGATGGCTCACAGACGTAGCTAATGTCCAATGACGGTGAGATGTAAGAGTAAGGAAGAACGAATACTGTCTGGAAAACTTTATCGAACTCGGAATACCAGAAGATCCGTTTTAAAGTTCACGCTATGTTGGAAAATGTTCACGTAAAGTATCCGGTATATGTTTGCACTCGAACTAGTTAACGCATTAGTGAGACGAAAACAATACCGTTTCAATTTTTTTTATTTTTTATCCACGCAACATATATATTTTTCCCAATTCTTATAATTTATTTATTATTTCTTTGTATTTCAGAGTGCTAACAAGCTCAGACATAATAAATCTCTAAATAAATCTCATATAATCTGCTAATATTTTTGCTAAGATTATTCAAACATGGTAAATGTTAACGAACATAAATAAGCATTTCTAGCCTTATTCTGCTCAAAATATGTAGCTTTATTAAGCTGCATAATATTAGCTTTATTATGTAGCGTATTACACAAAAAATCTCACGTCAGTTGGTATAAGCCCGGCATTGTCAGATGGTTAAAACACTCGACTCGTAACCTGAGGGTTGCTGGTTCGAATCCTCGTTACACCAAAAGTGTTCGCCCTTTCAGCCGTGGGGGCGTAATAATGTTACGGTCAATCCCACTATTCGTTGGTAAAAATAGTAGCCCGAGAGTTAGCGGTGGATGATGATGACTAGCTGCCTTCCCTCTAATCTTACACTGTTAAATTAGGGACGGCTAGTGCAGATAGCCCTCGTATAGTTTTGCGCGAACTTCAAAACAAACATAATGATTTTTAGCAATACAAAGATGGTGTTCCTCATTGCTTTAGAATACAACATTTTGGCACTGCATCCATTTTTGGTTTCATTCTAACCGTTAGGGACAGTGTGTTTCGCTCCATATCGAGGTTCACTGTTAAGTTTTGTTTTAATTTGTCTACACCCAAGCGGCTTCAGTAATGACAGGTGTCGGTACTAATGAAGATGAAACTAAATGATACGAAACGCCTTCAACAAAACTAGCTGGTACAATGCATTAGTTTACCTTATTCAAATACATGCAGGATCGGTCATATTTCAAACAGTCTGGTTAATTTGTACCAAATCTATTTGTTTGTCTGTGTTCCTGGTTCTTCTTCGGTTTCTCTAACTGTCTGTCAATCATTTTTATCTGTGTTAATGTGACTACCTGTCCATCAGCAACAGCCTATCTATCTTTTATTGTTCAAGCATTTCAACCGTCTGATTAGTGATTTGTCTCAGTTAGCTAATAATTCTGCCAGTACAGTAAAGCAGAATTATTCAAACACTAGTATCACACGTCCACACTTTGTAGTGATTAGTTTACGTTAGCTAATAAGTTTACCAATACAGTAAAACAGAATTATTCAAACACTAGTACCACACGTCCACATTTTGTAGTGATTAGTCTGAGTTAGCTAATAAGTTTACCAATACAGTAAAACAGAATTATTCAAACACTAGTACCACACGTCCACACTTTGTAGTGATTAGTTTACGTTAGCTAATAAGTTTACCAATACAGTAAAACAGAATTATTCAAACACTAGTACCACACGTCCACACTTTGTAGTGATTAGTCTGAGTTAGCTAATAAGCTTGCCAATACAGTAAAACGGAATTATTCAAACACTAGTACCACACGTCCACACTTTGTAGTGATTAGTCTGAGTTAGCTAATAAGCTTGCCAATACAGTAAAACGGAATTATTCAAACATTAGTACCACACGTCCACACTTTGTAGTGATTAGTTTACGTTAGCTAATAAGCTTGCCAATACAGTAAAACAGAATTATTCAAACACTAGTACCACACGTCCACACTTTGTAGTGATTAGTTTACGTTAGCTAATAAGCTTGCCAATACAGTAAAACAGAATTATTCAAACACTAGTATCACACGTCCACACTTTGTAGTGATTAGTTTACGTTAGCTAATAAGCTTGCCAATACAGTAAAACGGAATTATTCAAACACTAGTATCACACGTCCACACTTTGTAGTGATTAGTCTGAGTTAGCTAATAAGTTTGCCAATACAGTAAAACGGAATTATTCAAACACTAGTACCACACGTCCACACTTTGTAGTGATTAGTTTACGTTAGCTAATAAGCTTGCCAATACAGTAAAACAGAATTATTCAAACACTAGTATCACACGTCCACACTTTGTAGTGATTAGTTTACGTTAGCTAATAAGCTTGCCAATACAGTAAAACGGAATTATTCAAACACTAGTATCACACGTCCACACTTTGTAGTGATTAGTCTGAGTTAGCTAATAAGCTTGCCAATACAGTAAAACGGAATTATTCAAACACTAGTACCACACGTCCACACTTTGTAGTGATTAGTTTACGTTAGCTAATAAGCTTGCCAATACAGTAAAACAGAATTATTCAAACACTAGTATCACACGTCCACACTTTGTAGTGATTAGTTTACGTTAGCTAATAAGCTTGCCAATACAGTAAAACGGAATTATTCAAACACTAGTATCACACGTCCACACTTTGTAGTGATTAGTCTGAGTTAGCTAATATGCTTGCCAATACAGTAAAACGGAATTATTCAAACACTAGTACCACACGTCCACACTTTGTAGTGATTAGTTTACGTTAGCTAATATGCTTGCCAATACAGTAAAACAGAATTATTCAAACACTAGTACCACACGTCCACACTTTGTAGTGATTAGTCTGAGTTAGCTAATAAGTTTACCAATACAGTAAAACGGAATTATTCAAACACTAGTACCACACGTCCACACTTTGTAGTGATTAGTTTACGTTAGCTAATAAGCTTGCCAATACAGTAAAACAGAATTATTCAAACACTAGTACCACACGTCCACACTTTGTAGTGATTAGTTTACGTTAGCTAATAAGCTTGCCAATACAGTAAAACGGAATTATTCAAACACTAGTATCACACGTCCACACTTTGTAGTGATTAGTCTGAGTTAGCTAATAAGCTTGCCAATACAGTAAAACGGAATTATTCAAACACTAGTACCACACGTCCACACTTTGTAGTGATTAGTTTACGTTAGCTAATAAGCTTGCCAATACAGTAAAACAGAATTATTCAAACACTAGTACCACACGTCCACACTTTGTAGTGATTAGTCTGAGTTAGCTAATAAGTTTACCAATACAGTAAAACGGAATTATTCAAACACTAGTACCACACGTCCACACTTTGTAGTGATTGGTTTACGTTAGCTAATAAGCTTGCCAATACAGTAAAACGGAATTATTCAAACACTAGTACCACACGTCCACACTTTGTAGTGATTAGTCTGAGTTAGCTAATAAGCTTGCCAATACAGTAAAACGGAATTATTCAAACACTAGTACCACACGTCCACACTTTGTAGTGATTAGTTTACGTTAGCTAATAAGCTTGCCAATACAGTAAAACAGAATTATTCAAACACTAGTACCACACGTCCACACTTTGTAGTGATTAGTCTGAGTTAGCTAATAAGTTTACCAATACAGTAAAACAGAATTATTCAAACATTAGTACCACACGTCCACACTTTGTAGTGATTAGTCTGAGTTAGCTAATAAGCTTGCCAATACAGTAAAACAGAATTATTCAAACACTAGTACCACACGTCCACACTTTGTAGTGATTAGTTTACGTTAGCTAATAAGCTTGCCAATACAGTAAAACGGAATTATTCAAACACTAGTATCACACGTCCACACTTTGTAGTGATTAGTCTGAGTTAGCTAATAAGCTTGCCAATACAGTAAAACGGAATTATTCAAACACTAGTACCACACGTCCACACTTTGTAGTGATTAGTTTACGTTAGCTAATAAGCTTGCCAATACAGTAAAACAGAATTATTCAAACACTGGTACCACACGTCCACACTTTGTAGTGATTAGTCTGAGTTAGCTAATAAGTTTACCAATACAGTGAAACGAAATTATTCAAACACTAGTACCACACGTCCACACTTTGTAGTGATTAGTTTACGTTAGCTAATAAGCTTGCCAATACAGTAAAACAGAATTATTCAAACACTAGTACCACACGTCCACACTTTGTAGTGATTAGTTTACGTTAGCTAATAAGCTTGCCAATACAGTAAAACGGAATTATTCAAACACTAGTATCACACGTCCACACTTTGTAGTGATTAGTCTGAGTTAGCTAATAAGTTTGCCAATACAGTAAAACGGAATTATTCAAACACTAGTACCACACGTCCACACTTTGTAGTGATTAGTTTACGTTAGCTAATAAGCTTGCCAATACAGTAAAACAGAATTATTCAAACACTAGTACCACACGTCCACACTTTGTAGTGATTAGTCTGAGTTAGCTAATAAGTTTACCAATACAGTAAAACGGAATTATTCAAACACTAGTACCACACGTCCACACTTTGTAGTGATTAGTTTACGTTAGCTAATAAGCTTGCCAATACAGTAAAACAGAATTATTCAAACACTAGTACCACACGTCCACACTTTGTAGTGATTAGTCTGAGTTAGCTAATAAGCTTGCCAATACAGTAAAACAGAATTATTCAAACACTAGTATCACACGTTCACACTTTGTAGTGATTAGTCTGAGTTAGCTAATAAGCTTGCCAATACAGTAAAACAGAATTATTCAAACACTAGTACCACACGTCCACACTTTGTAGTGATTAGTCTGAGTTAGCTAATAAGCTTGCCAATACAGTAAAACAGAATTATTCAAACACTAGTACCACACGTCCACACTTTGTAGTGATTAGTCTGAGTTAGCTAATAAGCTTGCCAATACAGTAAAACAGAATTATTCAAACACTAGTACCACACGTCCACACTTTGCAGTGATTAGTTTACGTTAGCTAATAAGCTTGCCAATACAGTAAAACAGAATTATTCAAACACTAGTACCACACGTCCACACTTTGTAGTGATTAGTTTACGTTAGCTAATAAGCTTGCCAATACAGTAAAACGGAATTATTCAAACACTAGTATCACACGTCCACACTTTGTAGTGATTAGTCTGAGTTAGCTAATAAGCTTGCCAATACAGTAAAACGGAATTATTCAAACACTAGTACCACACGTCCACACTTTGTAGTGATTAGTTTACGTTAGCTAATAAGCTTGCCAATACAGTAAAACAGAATTATTCAAACACTAGTACCACACGTCCACACTTTGTAGTGATTAGCCTGAGTTAGCTAATAAGTTTACCAATACAGTAAAACGGAATTATTCAAACACTAGTACCACACGTCCACACTTTGTAGTGATTAGTTTACGTTAGCTAATAAGCTTGCCAATACAGTAAAACAGAATTATTCAAACACTAGTACCACACGTCCACACTTTGTAGTGATTAGTCTGAGTTAGCTAATAAGCTTGCCAATACAGTAAAACAGAATTATTCAAACACTAGTATCACACGTTCACACTTTGTAGTGATTAGTCTGAGTTAGCTAATAAGCTTGCCAATACAGTAAAACAGAATTATTCAAACACTAGTACCACACGTCCACACTTTGTAGTGATTAGTCTGAGTTAGCTAATAAGCTTGCCAATACAGTAAAACAGAATTATTCAAACACTAGTACCACACGTCCACACTTTGTAGTGATTAGTCTGAGTTAGCTAATAAGCTTGCCAATACAGTAAAACAGAATTATTCAAACACTAGTATCACACGTTCACACTTTGTAGTGATTAGTCTGAGTTAGCTAATAAGCTTGCCAATACAGTAAAACAGAATTATTCAAACACTAGTACCACACGTCCACACTTTGTAGTGATTAGTCTGAGTTAGCTAATAAGCTTGCCAATACAGTAAAACAGAATTATTCAAACACTAGTACCACACGTCCACACTTTGTAGTGATTAGTCTGAGTTAGCTAATAAGCTTGCCAATACAGTAAAACAGAATTATTCAAACACTAGTACCACACGTCCACACTTTGTAGTGATTAGTTTACGTTAGCTAATAAGCTTGCCAATACAGTAAAACAGAATTATTCTAACACTAGTACCACACGTCCACACTTTGTAGTGATTAGTCTGAGTTAGCTAATAATTCTGCCAATACAGTAAAACAGAATTATTCAAACACTAGTACCACACGTCCACACTTTGTAGTGATTAGTTTACGTTAGCTAATAAGCTTGCCAATACAGTGAAACAGAATTATTCAAACACTAGTATCACACGTCCACACTTTGTACTGATTAGTCTGAGTTAGCTAATAATTCTGCCAATACACCAATGAAGAATTATTAATAGGTCCTGTGAATATGAAGAATTAGAAACAGAACGGAAGATACGGATGTATTTTGTCTATTTAGAAGCCTGCTTGTACTTACGAAAATTAAGTTCTACCTTGTAAGCAACCATCTCTTTGCTCATTGAAAACAAAAATATGCTTATAATCCACGAGTATGTTTTCAAAGACAGTGAAGTGAATCCGATATTATAAACTTATAAAATATTGGGTTGAGGAATAATTTGTGAGCGTTTTTTCAAGTTAACAAAATATATTCATAAATGAAACGCTTTCGCAAAGTATTTCATGTCATTTGGTAGATAATATTTTGCTCTAATAGATGGTGTGTTTGATTTTCATATGTCTTTAATTTTTGCTTTCATTTTCAGCTCATTAAATGGAATGTCAAGTGGACAAAATCGAGCATTTTCGACACCATCTGCTTTTCGCATTTAATTTCTTGCAATTTCGTTTAAAACAATGCATACTATATACCTAGGTATTACATGAAATAACGTATCATAATAAATGTTTTGGGTGTAATGTGTTCATGCATTGAAGTATTGTATAGTCTTGCATGTAATGCTTGAATGAAATTATTTAAAAACGCTCACGAATTATTCCTCAACCTGATATTTTTCAAACTGTTTTCAATGTCCTTAAAGTCCTAGTGGACACGTTTATATACACAATGAAGCAAAGGTTTGAACTAAAGTTCAAGTACGTCCAGTATTCACTACTTTTGAGTTGCTAGCACTAACTCAGTGTTTCAATTTTCTATGTATTTACTCTCTTTATTTTTAATGTTTCCTAAAACACTAATTTGTTTTGAAGTCTCTGAATCAAATTTCTTTGCAATGCTTGGTTAAAGAGTGAATAAAGCGAAGAAATATCTCTACACTTAAATTTAGATATATCGTTAAAATTCACCTTTATAAAATATCATCTTATAACAGCAATGTGAATGACATCCACATATCATTCGCGTTGCTAAGAAGCTATTGGACTCCATAACAAAGAACAGCCTCACAGATTACGTGAAATATTATTGATTCTTGTGATAACAACACTAAAGTTCGAAAATCATCTAACGCTACAGAAACCTACAGGGAAGTTTTGGTTTGTTTTGAATTTCGCGCAAGCTACACGAAGGCTATTTGCGCTAGCCGTCCCTAATTTAGTAATGTAAGACTAGAGGTAAAGCAGCTAGTCATCACCACCCACCGCCAACTATTGGACTACTCTTTTACCAACAAATAGTGGGATTGACCGTCACATTATAACGCCCTTGCGGCTGAAAGGGCGAGCATGTTTGGTGTGACGGGGTGGACTAAAGTGGAATTTTGACATCAAGAAGAAATTATGGAAAGACAAATCTAGGGAGCCCTAGAAATTTACCGACCAATACGACACATGCAGTTTTTTTTTTAAAGCTGTGAACACAACTTGTGGTCCTCGACACTAGTCCAGTTTCGATTCAATCAGCCAGTAGCGATACGCTCCTCAGGGACACCGAGTCTCTCTGAACAGGGACAGCTCAGTTGAAAAGCGCGTCTTTGATGACATTACACAGCAAGCAGGAAAGGAACACCTGAACAAATCTCTATTCCAATCTGGAATATAGCTTGCAACAAAAAAAGATGACGTCGAACAAGGCCTGTGGATCAGAAGGAATCCCTGCCGAGATATTTCAACACGGCAGAACACTCCTGATTCGGAGACTCTTTCAGTTCCACCTTCAAATCAGGGTTATGGTGGAAATACCAACTGACCTACGCAATTCATGCATACCCACCTTCAGTGGCACAGCGGATTGTCTGCGGACTTACACCTCTAAAAACCGGATTTCGATATCCCTGGTGGGCAGAGCACAAAAACCCATTGTGTAGCTTTGTGCTTAATTCTAAAGAAAACAAACGATGCATACATTTCGTGACTATCTTCAAAAAATTAAAAGATGACAAATTCCTCTGCGGAAATTATCGAAACGTTTGCCTTTTATCAATTGCAAGGAAGATCTTTACCCACATTCTGGAGGAAAGAATATCTCCGACAGCTGCGGGAACTGTCCTTGACTGACAGTAGGGTTTCAGTTCTTCTCTTGAGACTGCCGACATGATTTTTGGGGTACAACATGTGCAAGAAAAGTGTAGAAAGCAAGACCAGGATTTATACATGAGATTTATAGATCTGACCAAAGCATTTGATTCCTTCAAGCTTGCTGCCTTGGAAAGTTCATCCCAATTTTGAGGTCTCCTTCATGATGAATCACTGCTTCTGTACTCTGTCAAATCTTTCAAACTGATATCTTTAAAATCTGTATCGGCATGGCGCAAGGATATGTAATCGCTCCAACTCTTTTCAATATTGTCAGCAGTCTCCTTTCTTATACCAAATGACCTTCCTGCTGGTGTACAATTTAATTATTTTTATGATGACAGGCTTTTCAACCTGCAATAAAAGAAGGCCAGAACCAAAGCTACTCTTATCATCCTCAATAATCTTCAATATATCAATGACTGTGTGATAATCTTCCATAATCGTATTGACCTACATACGACGATAGATCTCATTAACTCTGTTTATTAAGAACTTGGACTTTCCACGAATATTGAAAAACAAAATCATCTTTTAACTGAAACTTTCGACATCAAACTTCAAATTCCCACCGAAAATATTGCCAATGAAGAACCACTGGAATGCGTGATTCCTTTCCAATATCATAAGCAGTCATCCATCTTCAAACACCATCATTAACAAGAAAGCTGAAAGCAGTATAAGCCGTGCTGGAAATGCTTTTTTCCAGACTGAGACAACCCGTTTTCGACGACAGAGATTTAAGAAAGAAAACCAAATTGATGGTCTACAATAAAGTGGTCATCACTGTTCTCTTATATGGCAGCAAAAAATGGACAGTGTACAGAAGACAAATCAAAGCCCTTAAGTGATTCCATCAGAAACGCATCTTTCGAATCTTTGGAATGAAATTAGAGGACAGAAGAACCAACATCAGAATTCTCGAAGAGGCTGATTTCACAGGCATTGAAATTCGACTAATAAAAGATCAACGTTGTTGAGCTGGTCTGTGTACTTAAGAACATCGCATTCCAAGTACTCTTCTAGGAACTTCGTTACTGGTCACTGTCTGTGTACTTAGGAACATCGCATTCCAAGTACTCTTCTAGGAACTTCGTTACTGGTCACTGTCTGTGTACTTAGGAACATCGCATTCCAAGTACTCTTCTAGGAACTTCGTTACTGGTCACTGTCTGTGTACTTAGGAACATCGCATTCCAAGTACTCTTCTGGGAACTTTGTCACTGGTCACTGTCTGTGTACTTAGGAACATCGCATTCCAAGTACTCTTCTAGGAACTTCGTTACTGGTCACTGTCTGTGTACTTAGGAACATCGCATTCCAAGTACTCTTCTGGGAACTTCGTTACTGGTCACTGTCTGTGTACTTAGGAACATCGCATTCCAAGTACTCTTCTAGGAACTTCGTTACTGGTCACTGTCTGTGTACTTAGGAACATCGTATTCCAAGTACTCTTCTAGGAACTTCGTTACTGGTCACTGTCTGTGTACTTAGGAACATCGCATTCCAAGTACTCTTCTAGGAACTTCGTCACTGGTCACTGTCTGTGTACTTAGGAACATCGCATTCCAAGTACTCTTCTAGGAACTTCGTTACTGGTCACTGTCTGTGTACTTAGGAACATCGCATTCCAAGTACTCTTCTAGGAACTTCGTTACTGGTCACTGTCTGTGTACTTAGGAACATTGCATTCCAAGTACTCTTCTAGGAACTTCGTTACTGGTCACTGTCTGTGTACTTAGGAACATCGCATTCCAAGTTCTCTTCTAGGAACTTCGTCACTGGTCACTGTCTGTGTACTTAGGAACATCGCATTCCAAGTACTCTTCTAGGAACTTCGTTACTGGTCACTGTCTGTGTACTTAGGAACATCGCATTCCAAGTACTCTTCTAGGAACTTCGTCACTGGTCACTGTCTGTGTACTTAGGAACATCGCATTCCAAGTACTCTTCTAGGAACTTCGTTACTGGTCACTGTCTGTGTACTTAGGAACATCGCATTCCAAGTACTCTTCTAGGAACTTCGTTACTGGTCACTGTCTGTGTACTTAGGAACATCGCATTCCAAGTTCTCTTCTAGGAACTTCGTCACTGGTCACTGTCTGTGTACTTAGGAACATCGCATTCCAAGTACTCTTCTAGGAACTTCGTTACTGGTCACTGTCTGTGTACTTAGGAACATCGCATTCCAAGTACTCTTCTAGGAACTTCGTTACTGGTCACTGTCTGTGTACTTAGGAACATCGCATTCCAAGTACTCTTCTAGGAACTTCGTTACTGGTCACTGTCTGTGTACTTAGGAACATCGCATTCCAAGTTCTCTTCTAGGAACTTCGTTACTGGTCACTGTCTGTGTACTTAGGAACATCGCATTCCAAGTACTCTTCTAGGAACTTCGTCACTGGTCACTGTCTGTGTACTTAGGAACATCGCATTCCAAGTACTCTTCTAGGAACTTCGTTACTGGTCACTGTCTGTGTACTTAGGAACATCGCATTCCAAGTACTCTTCTAGGAACTTCGTTACTGGTCACTGTCTGTGTACTTAGGAACATCGCATTCCAAGTACTCTTCTAGGAACTTCGTTACTGGTCACTGTCTGTGTACTTAGGAACATCGCATTCCAAGTACTCTTCTAGGAACTTCGTCACACCACTCATACTTTTAAAATCTAACTTAAAGAAAACACGAAGTTCTGGATCCTGGTATAGCGTCGTCAGGATGATAAATGTACACAGGTGTGACATTTATCTTTATTAAGCTAATGTGTTTCAAATTAATTACTTTAATTTATTTCTAATAATTAAATTCCACACACTAATTTTTATTTTTTGTTTCGTTGTTAAACTGCAGAAAGCTGAACAACACGCTACTTGTTATATGCAAACTACAGGTATCAAAACCTGTTTTTTAGCATTATAAGCCTTCATACTTACTGCTAAGCCACTGAGAGTCCTAATCTAAAGACTGTGCAAATAACTATTTGATAAGTAATTAACAAAAATACTCTTTGGACGCGTAATGGAGTTGGTGATTTCGTTTAGCAGTCATATGAATTAATTTCTCAATCAAAAGCATCGAAATATAAATGGCCCTCGAAGATATCCACATGTTACGCGAGGTAGTAATAATACACATCTTCGGAATTTGCACGGAATATTTTAGCAGTAATATGTACTTCTTAACAGATAACCACAGAAATTTTCGTTTGCTTTTTTAATTTCGCGCAAAGCTACACGAGGGCTATCTGCTCTAGCCGTCCATAATTTAGCAGTGTAAGACTAGAAGGAAGGCAGCTAGTCATCACCGCCCACCGCCAACTGTTGGGCTATTATTTTACCAACGAATAGTTGGATTGACCGTCAGATTATAACGTCCTCACGGTCGAAAGGGCGAGCATGTTTGGTGTGACAGAAATTCAAACCTGCGACCCTCAGATTAAGAGTCGAGTGCCTTAACCACCTGGCCATGTCGGGCCCAGAAATTTGAAAGTGAGAATACATGTAACATAAACCATGGAAGCAAACACGCGTCAGCGAATACAAAAATAAGATTTATCATTCAGTGAAAGTAAAGTTTCAACTCCTAAGTAATTTTTACCACCTTTCTGCGCCAACAGCTGGTAACACTAATTACCTAATCTGATAAGTAGGATTATATTAGATCAAGCTTTTAAACCCAGTTCACAAATGATAACATACAACTTATACATGTCATCTTGTACCAAATTAATAAAATGTAGATTAATTTCGCTTGTATCTAAAAGTGAGTTTTATTATTTTTTTGCGAATTTTTGCACTTAACCCCACGAAACATTCTTCGCATAGCCAACCCTAATTTAAGCTGATAGACTAGATAGGATGTAGCTAGTTCACATCATCCACCGCCAATTCTTGGGCTATTGTCATCCAACCGAACAGTATCATTTGAAAGTAACTCTTATAGTGCACTCACAGCCCTAAAGTATGGAACATTTTGATATTGTTTTTTGCTAGAACGGGATATGAACCATAAATCCTTGGATTCACAGATCGGGCACGCCAACTATGGTCACGGCTGGCCTTTATAGTGAAGTATTTCTTATTGAAATTGAGTATGAAGTAATAATTAATGTATTTCAAGGCCGTTGTGTATTTAGGCCGAATATGCAAGTTTTAATGCTCTAACTTGACCTGCACGTCTATAATAAATTAGGCATAGTAATAACCATAAGTTTGTAGACAGGTGTAGAAATATTGTTTGCTTCTTTGTTGTTAGTTACAACAGGGATCGAACAAAAAATTTTAGTGTTATAAGCCTCCTAATGCAACAACGAAAAAGGGTTTGTGCTGAGTCCATTGCAGAAATAGAACTCGTGTTACAAGTTCCCCTCCCATGATGTGTTATGAATTTCACACAACACTACTCGAGGGCCATCTGCGCTAGTCGCCCCTAATTTAGTAGCGTAAGACTAGAGGGTATGGTAAAGCTAGTCATCACCACCCACCGCCAACTCTTGGGCTACTCTTTTACCAACACATCGTGGGATTGAGTGTACATTATAACGCCCCCACGGCTAAAAGGATGAGCATGTTTGTTGTGAAGGGGATTCGAGCCCACCACCCTCAGATTACGAGCCCTAACCACCCGGCCGTGTCGATCAGACTCTAGAAGAACCTGTAAAAATACATCTTGCCAAACTTCGAACATTCTGCATGGTGTTTAGCAAGACAGCTCCCCCTCGAAAACAACAGTTAATTGGAAATTTCTTAAAATGTAAGGTTTGTTTGTTTGGGAATTTCGCACAAAGCTACTCGAGGGCTATCTGTGCTAGCCGTCCCTAATTTAGCAGTGTAAGACTAGAGGGAAGGCAACTAGTCATCACCACCCACTGCCAACTCTTGAGCTACTCTTTTTACCAACGAATAGTGGGATTGACCGTCACATTATACACCCCCACGGCTGGGAGGGCGAGCATGTTTAGCGCGATGAGGGCGCGAACCCGCGCCCCTCGGATTACCAGTCGCACGCCTTACGCGCTAGGCCATGCCGGGCCCTAAAAATGTAAGGACAGAATAAAAATAACAACAGAACTTTACATATATTTTTATAAATTTAATAAAAGGTTGAGTCTTTGTACATCGATTTAGTTAGACTAGCTAAACGACTCATGTTAATAAAAAGAACGCAGAAGGTAAATAAATTCAGTGTGAAGATTAATTACGAAGAAATCAGAGGAAGTAAATGGTGATAAAAGCACAGACAGTGTGCATAACTAAGAACCAGGAGAGCTAGAATCGAACGAAAGAGAAATGATATGGATACAGATGGAAGTAATATAAGGAAAAGTTATGATAAAAAATTCTATATTTTCTTCTGCAAAATGCTACTTCTGAAATGTGTAATGGAGACAAACGATCTCGTGAAATCCATTTCTATACCTAACAATTAGCATAGAGACTGAAACTGATTGAGGGTGTAGAAATAACCACATTTAGGGTTAGCGGGCAAAGAAACAGCATTTTCTAGATGTAGCTTTTACTTAGTACTATTGTATGACAGTAGTTAAGAAGAAACGGTTAGAATAAAGACTAGTTAGCCAAACCTTCAACACGCCCAATCCATATAGTTCTTCTCGTGTTTCTTTGTCGTGTCCGAAAACAACAACTTACGAACATACATATAGGTCGCCTTACAGGTCGATAGTATACATACATAACACAAGTCATAAATCAATGGATTATACTGCTTTTCATTTCTTTTAGCTCTATGGCGTGTTTTACAGTTTGTTTTAGATCATGTAAAACTATTCAGATTCATTCATTTTCTGAGAATAAGCCAATACAGAGTCAGGGTTTTTCGCAGTAATGCAATTTCGATATTTATTTGTACACACACATACACACGTATACACAAACAGCAGCACAGACGAATAAGAAGACAAGTACGACAGGGACAGCTTAACAAAGTGTGATGTAGGAGATTAAGAGAGTTGTCTAGAGAACAAGTACGATAGGGGTAGCTTAACAAAGTGTGATGTAGGAGATTAAGAGAGTTGTGTAGAGGACAAGTACGACAGGAACAGCTTAACAAAGTGTGATGTAGGAGATTAAGAGAGTTGTCTAGAGAACAAGTACGATAGGGGTAGCTTAACAAAGTGTGATATAGGAGATTAAGAGAGTTGTCTAGAGGACAAGTACGATAGGAATAGCTTAACAAAGTGTGATATAGGAGATTAAGAGAGTTGTCTAGAGGACAAGTACGATAGGGTAGCTTAGAGGGTAACAACAAAGTGTGATACAGGAGATTAAGAGAGTTGTCTAGAGGACAAGTACGATAGGAATAGCTTAACAAAGTGTGATATAGGAGATTAAGAGAGTTGTCTAGAGGACAAGTACGATAGGAGTAGCTTAACAAAATGTGATGTAGGAGATTAAGAGAGTTGTCTAGAGGACAAGTACGATAGGGGTAGCAACAAAGTGTGATGTAGGAGATTAAGAGAGTTGTCTAGAGGACAAGTACGACAGGGTAGCTAATAAGATTACAACAAAGTGTGATGTAGGAGATTAAGAGAGTTGTCTAGAGAACAAGTACGATAGGGGTAGCTTAACAAAGTGTGATATAGGAGATTAAGAGAGTTGTCTAGAGGACAAGTACGATAGGGGTAGCTTAACAAAGTGTGATACAGGAGATTAAGAGAGTTGTCTAGAGGACAAGTACGATAGGAATAGCTTAACAAAGTGTGATATAGGAGATTAAGAGAGTTGTCTAGAGGACAAGTACGATAGGAATAGCTTAACAAAGTGTGATACAGGAGATTAAGAGAGTTGTCTAGAGGACAAGTACGACAGGGGTAGCTTAACAAAATGTGATGTAGGAGGGTAAGAGAGTTGTCTAGAGAACAAGTACGATAGGGGTAGCTTAACAAAGTGTGATGTAGGAGATTAAGAGAGTTGTCTAGAGGACAAGTACGACAGGGATAACAACAAAGTGTGATGTAGGAGATTAAGAGAGTTGTCTAGAGAACAAAGTACGATAGGGTAACAACAAAAGTGTGATATAGGAGATTAAGAGAGTTGTCTAGAGAACAAGCACGATAGGGGTAGCTTAACAAAGTGTGATGTAGGAGATTAAGAGAGTTGTGTAGAGGACAAGTACGACAGGGGTAGCTAAAAAAAGCGTGATGTAGGAGATTAAGAGAGTTGTCTAGAGGACAAGTACGATAGGGATAGCTTAACAAAGTGTGATGTAGGAGATTAAGAGAGTTGTCTAGAGGACAAGTACGATAGGGGTAGCTTAACAAAGTGTGATGTAGGAGATTAAGAGAGTTGTCTAGAGAGAACAAGCAACGATAGGGGTAGCTTAACAAAGTGTGATATAGGAGATTAAGAGAGTTGTCTAGAGAACAAGTACGATAGGGATAGCTTAACAAAGTGTGATATAGGAGATTAAGAGAGTTGTCTAGAGAACAAGTACGATAGGGTAGCTTAACAAAGTGTGATGTAGGAGATTAAGAGAGTTGTCTAGAGGACAAGTACGATAGGGGTAGCTTAACAAAGTGTGATGTAGGAGATTAAGAGAGTTGTCTAGAGGACAAGTACGATAGGGGTAGCTTAACAAAGTGTGATGTAGGAGATTAAGAGAGTTGTCTAGAGAACAAGAACGATAGGGGATTAGCTTAACGATAAGCAACAAAGTGTGATATAGGAGATTAAGAGAGTTGTCTAGAGAACAAGTACGATAGGGATAGCTTAACAAAGTGTGATATAGGAGATTAAGAGAGTTGTCTAGAGGACAAGTACGATAGGGGTAGCTTAACAAAGTGTGATGTAGGAGATTAAGAGAGTTGTCTAGAGAACAAGTACGATAGGGTAGCTTAACAAAGTGTGATATAGGAGATTAAGAGAGTTGTCTAGAGGACAAGTACGATAGAGATATCATGTATTCTAGAGACGGCCGGTATGGGTATTAAAACTTTAATTAAAATAAAGTACAAAACAACGTTTCGATATTCTGAGGTCATCTTCAGATTAACAAATAAATTACTTCAAATGGATTTCTCATCATTGTGGCGTAGATAGGGATCAGTTGTTAAGAACTATAACGCAGGAGATTAAAGGGACAGCTTGTTACAAAATGTAAAACCCATCATATGTATATAGCATCAGAGTTATAATCAACACACTACGAAGCACAATAGTAACATACATCAAAAGAAACCTGAAAAAAACATGCAAATGTGAATATAATACAGAAACATATATAAAAATACTAAAAGTGGAAATAAATACAGCAAAATACATCAAAGTAGGCCTATGGAAACAGAAAATACCGAAATGTAAATGTAATATAGCAAAATACATCAAAGTAGGCCAAAAGGAACACAAAACATCCGAATGTGAATATAAAACAACAAAATATATAAAAGTAGGCCTAAAAAACAAAAAAACATCCGAATGTGAAAATAAATACAGCAAAATACATCAAAGTAGGCCTAAAGAAATAGAAAAACCCCAAATGTGAATATAATACAGCAAAATATATCAAAGTAGGCCTGAAGAAACAAAAAATATCCAAATGTGGAAATATAACATTCAGCCATTAGAAGTGTCTTTTTCGTTTTTATAACGTAATGCTGTTCAAAATAACATCAGCTCAAATCAAGTGTTGTTGTTTATAAGCGTTAATTTGCATATTGACCACTGCAGGAGATAGAAACCATGGTTAATTTAATATACTGAACACGTAAAAAAACATATCAAGACCTGGTGAACGCCACCTGTAAATATTTTTCGAGAATGGTTTTTACAATCATATTGTGAAAGTAATACCAAAGTAACCCAGCTCTTTAACCATCCCGACCCGGCATGGCCAAGCGTGTTAAGGCGTTCGACTCGTAATCCGAGGGTCGCGGGTTCGAATCCCCGTCGCACTAAACATGCTCGCCCTCCCAGCCGTGGGGGTGTTATAATATGACGGTCAATCCCACTATTCGTTGGTAAAAGAGTAGCCCAAGAGTTGGCGGTGGGTGGTGATGACTAGCTGCCTTTCCTCTAGTCTTACACTGCTGAATTAGGGACGGCTAGCGCAGATAACCCTCAAGTAGTTTCGCGTGAAATTCAAAGAAACAAGCTTTAACCATCCCATACTACAATAAACAAGTTCACAAATTTGAAAATAGTTTTTCGGCTCGATTCTAAAAGTCATTTTTTTAATATTCAAATTAGGACATAAATACAATATGTAATCTCTGCCTCAAGTCTAGTTTGCATTTTGATAAGTTATTATACATTAAATTCTATAATAACCTGTAAATTGTCACAACTTTTTCGTTGTTCTGAAGTGCACACAGTTGCATACCTTCAAAATCTGTCACGTTCGCCATTGAAGTTTTAATAAAAAATATTAATCAATCAGTTTTTAATACCACCGCGGGATATTATACATCTATAAATAACAATCTTTCTGTCGCTATATTAGCTCACTCGTTCACGAAATTAACTAATTTTATGAATACAATTTCTTGTAATTAAAAATTTAAAACAAATGTTCGATCTCTTAATATTTTACGGTGTTTCGTATTTAGATAATTTCTTCACGATTCTGAACTGGAATTTCATTACTTTAGAAATCAATAAATCAGTCGTGTATTAATTAATGTGTTTAGTGTTGAATGTGTATTCTGTCGATTGTTTGGTGACATATGTAACCGTTATTATATTTTAACCTAATAATAAAATTTGTTTTTAACTAGAATTTTGATCTTCAGAAAACTGTTTTTATAACCAATCACTATGGTCAGTTGTTACAGTTATATATACATTTGACCAGCAGTGTTTTGAGGGACGTAGGTTTTCTAAACCCTCGAGGTTTCTTTCGAGTCGTTTCTCATTCAGGTTGAGTTGTTAATACATGTATTAAACTTCAACGCCTTCTTAGCCACAATGGCACAGAACAAACATAGAACAGTGACTAAAGCTATATTTTTTCCACTTAGCTGAATTAAATTCTAATGGCACAGAACAAACATAGAACAGTGACTAAAGCTATATTTTTTCCACTTAGCTGAATTAAATTCTAATGGCACAGAACAAACATAGAACAATGACTAAAGCTATATTTTTTCCACTAAGCTGAATTAAATTCTAATGGCACAGAACAAACATAGAACAGTGACTAAAGCTATATATTTTCCACTTAGCTGAAGTAAATTCTAATGGCACAGAACAAACATAGAACAGTGACTAAAGCTATATTTTTTCCACTTAGCTGAAGTAAATTCTAATGACACAGAACAAACATAGAACAGTGACTAAAGCTATATTTTTTCCACTTAGCTGAAGTAAATTCTAATGGCACAGAACAAACATAGAACAGTGACTAAAGCTATATTTTTTCCACTTAGCTGAAGTAAATTCTAATGGCACAGAACAAACATAGAACAGTGACTAAAGCTATATTTTCTCCACTTAGCTGAAGTAAATTCTAATGGCACAGAACAAACATAGAACAGTGACTAAAGCTATATTTTTTCCACTAAGCTGAAGTAAATTCTAATGGCACAGAACAAACATAGAACAGTGACTAAAGCTATATTTTTTTCCACTAAGCTGAATTAAATTCTAATGGCACAGAACAAACATACAACAGTGACTAAAGCCATATTTTTTCCACTAAGCTGAAGTAAATTCTAATGGCACAGAACAAACATAGAACAGTGACTAAAGCTATATTTTTTCCACTTAGCTGAAGTAAATTCTAATGGCACAGAACAAACATAGAACAGTGACTAAAGCTATATTTTTTTCCACTTAGCTGAAGTAAATTCTAATGGCACAGAACAAACATAGAACAGTGACTAAAGCTATATTTTTCCACTAAGCTGAAGTAAATTCTAATGGCACAGAACAAACATAGAACAGTGACTAAAGCTATATTTTTCCACTTAGCTGAATTAAATTCTAATGGCACAGAACAAACATAGAACAGTGACTAAAGCTATATTTTTCCACTAAGCTGAAGTAAATTCTAATGGCACAGAACAAACATAGAACAGTGACTAAAGCTATATTTTTTCCACTTAGCTGAAGTAAATTCTAATGGCACAGAACAAACATAGAACAGTGACTAAAGCTATATTTTTTCCACTTAGCTGAAGTAAATTCTAATGGCACAGAACAAACATAGAACAGTGACTAAAGCTATATTTTTTCCACTTAGCTGAAGTAAATTCTAATGGCACAGAACAAACATAGAACAGTGACTAAAGCTATATTTTTTCCACTTAGCTGAAGTAAATTCTAATGGCACAGAACAAACATAGAACAGTGACTAAAGCTATATTTTTTCCACTTAGCTGAAGTAAATTCTAATGGCACAGAACAAACATAGAACAGTGACTAAAGCTATATTTTTCCACTTAGCTGAAGTAAATTCTAATGGCACAGAACAAACATAGAACAGTGACTAAAACTATATTTTCTCCACTTAGCTGAAGAAAATTCTAATGGCACAGAACAAACATAGAACAGTGACTAAAGCTATATTTTTTCCACTTAGCTGAAGTAAATTCTAATGGCACAGAACAAACATAGAACAGTGACTAAAGCTATATTTTTCCACTTAGCTGAAGTAAATTCTAATGGCACAGAACAAACATAGAACAGTGACTAAAGCTATATTTTTTCCACTTAGCTGAAGTAAATTCTAATGGCACAGAACAAACATAGAACAGTGACTAAAGCTATATTTTTTCCACTTAGCTGAAGTAAATTCTAATGGCACAGAACAAACATAGAACAGTGACTAAAGCTATATTTTTTCCACTTAGCTGAAGTAAATTCTAATGGCACAGAACAAACATAGAACAGTGACTAAAGCTATATTTTTCCACTTAGCTGAAGTAAATTCTAATGGCACAGAACAAACATAGAACAGTGACTAAAGCTATATTTTTTTCCACTTAGCTGAAGTAAATTCTAATGGCACAGAACAAACATAGAACAGTGACTAAAGCTATATTTTTTCCACTTAGCTGAAGTAAATTCTAATGGCACAGAACAAACATAGAACAGTGACTAAAGCTATATTTTTCCACTTAGCTGAAGTAAATTCTAATGGCACAGAACAAACATAGAACAGTGACTAAAGCTATATTTTTCCACTTAGCTGAAGTAAATTCTAATGGCACAGAACAAACATAGAACAGTGACTAAAGCTATATTTTTTCCACTTAGCTGAAGTAAATTCTAATGGCACAGAACAAACATAGAACAGTGACTAAAGCTATATTTTTCCACTTAGCTGAAGTAAATTCTAATGGCACAGAACAAACATAGAACAGTGACTAAAGCTATATTTTTTCCACTTAGCTGAAGTAAATTCTAATGGCACAGAACAAACATAGAACAGTGACTAAAGCTATATTTTTTCCACTTAGCTGAAGTAAATTCTAATGGCACAGAACAAACATAGAACAGTGACTAAAGCTATATTTTTCCACTTAGCTGAAGTAAATTCTAATGGCACAGAACAAACATAGAACAGTGACTAAAGCTATATTTTTCCACTTAGCTGAAGTAAATTCTAATGGCACAGAACAAACATAGAACAGTGACTAAAGCTATATTTTTTCCACTTAGCTGAAGTAAATTCTAATGGCACAGAACAAACATAGAACAGTGACTAAAGCTATATTTTTTCCACTTAGCTGAAGTAAATTCTAATGGCACAGAACAAACATAGAACAGTGACTAAAGCTATATTTTTTCCACTTAGCTGAAGTAAATTCTAATGGCACAGAACAAACATAGAACAGTGACTAAAGCTATATTTTTTCCACTTAGCTGAAGTAAATTCTAATGGCACAGAACAAACATAGAACAGTGACTAAAGCTATATTTTTTCCACTTAGCTGAAGTAAATTCTAATGGCACAGAACAAACATAGAACAGTGACTAAAGCTATATTTTTTCCACTTAGCTGAAGTAAATTCTAATGGCACAGAACAAACATAGAACAGTGACTAAAGCTATATTTTTTCCACTTAGCTGAAGTAAATTCTAATGGCACAGAACAAACATAGAACAGTGACTAAAGCTATATTTTTTCCACTTAGCTGAAGTAAATTCTAATGGCACAGAACAAACATAGAACAGTGACTAAAGCTATATTTTTCCACTTAGCTGAAGTAAATTCTAATGGCACAGAACAAACATAGAACAGTGACTAAAGCTATATTTTTTCCACTTAGCTGAAGTAAATTCTAATGGCACAGAACAAACATAGAACAGTGACTAAAGCTATATTTTCTCCACTTAGCTGAAGTAAATTCTAATGGCACAGAACAAACATAGAACAGTGACTAAAGCTATATTTTTTCCACTTAGCTGAAGTAAATTCTAATGGCACAGAACAAACATAGAACAGTGACTAAAGCTATATTTTTTCCACTTAGCTGAAGTAAATTCTAATGGCACAGAACAAACATAGAACAGTGACTAAAGCTATATTTTTTCCACTTAGCTGAAGTAAATTCTAATGGCACAGAACAAACATAGAACAGTGACTAAAGCTATATTTTTTCCACTTAGCTGAAGTAAATTCTAATGGCACAGAACAAACATAGAACAGTGACTAAAGCTATATTTTTTCCACTTAGCTGAAGTAAATTCTAATGGCACAGAACAAACATAGAACAGTGACTAAAGCTATATTTTTCCACTTAGCTGAAGTAAATTCTAATGGCACAGAACAAACATAGAACAGTGACTAAAGCTATATTTTTTCCACTTAGCTGAAGTAAATTCTAATGGCACAGAACAAACATAGAACAGTGACTAAAGCTATATTTTTCCACTTAGCTGAAGTAAATTCTAATGGCACAGAACAAACATAGAACAGTGACTAAAGCTATATTTTTTCCACTTAGCTGAAGTAAATTCTAATGGCACAGAACAAACATAGAACAGTGACTAAAGCTATATTTTTTCCACTTAGCTGAAGTAAATTCTAATGGCACAGAACAAACATAGAACAGTGACTAAAGCTATATTTTTTCCACTTAGCTGAAGTAAATTCTAATGGCACAGAACAAACATAGAACAGTGACTAAAGCTATATTTTTTCCACTTAGCTGAAGTAAATTCTAATGGCACAGAACAAACATAGAACAGTGACTAAAGCTATATTTTTTTCCACTTAGCTGAAGTAAATTCTAATGGCACAGAACAAACATAGAACAGTGACTAAAGCTATATTTTTTCCACTTAGCTGAAGTAAATTCTAATGGCACAGAACAAACATAGAACAGTGACTAAAGCTATATTTTTTCCACTTAGCTGAAGTAAATTCTAATGGCACAGAACAAACATAGAACAGTGACTAAAGCTATATTTTTTCCACTTAGCTGAAGTAAATTCTAATGGCACAGAACAAACATAGAACAGTGACTAAAGCTATATTTTTCCACTTAGCTGAAGTAAATTCTAATGGCACAGAACAAACATAGAACAGTGACTAAAGCTATATTTTTTCCACTTAGCTGAAGTAAATTCTAATGGCACAGAACAAACATAGAACAGTGACTAAAGCTATATTTTTTCCACTTAGCTGATGGCACAGTAAATTCTAATGGCACAGAACAAACATAGAACAGTGACTAAAGCTATATTTTTTCCACTTAGCTGAAGTAAATTCTAATGGCACAGAACAAACATAGAACAGTGACTAAAGCTATATTTTTTCCACTTAGCTGAAGTAAATTCTAATGGCACAGAACAAACATAGAACAGTGACTAAAGCTATATTTTTTCCACTAAGCTGAAGTAAATTCTAATGGCACAGAACAAACATAGAACAGTGACTAAAGCTATATTTTTTCCACTTAGCTGAAGTAAATTCTAATGGCACAGAACAAACATAGAACAGTGACTAAAGCTATATTTTTTCCACTTAGCTGAAGTAAATTCTAATGGCACAGAACAAACATAGAACAGTGACTAAAGCTATATTTTTTCCACTAAGCTGAAGTAAATTCTAATGGCACAGAACAAACATAGAACAGTGACTAAAGCTATATTTTTTTCCACTAAGCTGAAGTAAATTCTAATGGCACAGAACAAACATAGAACAGTGACTAAAGCTATATTTTTTCCACTAAGCTGAAGTAAATTCTAATGGCACAGAACAAACATAGAACAGTGACTAAAGCTATATTTTTTCCACTTAGCTGAAGTAAATTCTAATGGCACAGAACAAACATAGAACAGTGACTAAAGCTATATTTTTTCCACTTAGCTGAAGTAAATTCTAATGGCACAGAACAAACATAGAACAGTGACTAAAGCTATATTTTTTCCACTTAGCTGAAGTAAATTCTAATGGCACAGAACAAACATAGAACAGTGACTAAAGCTATATTTTTTCCACTTAGCTGAAGTAAATTCTAATGGCACAGAACAAACATAGAACAGTGACTAAAGCTATATTTTTTTCCACTTAGCTGAAGTAAATTCTAATGGCACAGAACAAACATAGAACAGTGACTAAAGCTATATTTTTTCCACTTAGCTGAAGTAAATTCTAATGGCACAGAACAAACATAGAACAGTGACTAAAGCTATATTTTTTCCACTTAGCTGAAGTAAATTCTAATGGCACAGAACAAACATAGAACAGTGACTAAAGCTATATTTTTTCCACTTAGCTGAAGTAAATTCTAATGGCACAGAACAAACATAGAACAGTGACTAAAGCTATATTTTTTCCACTTAGCTGAAGTAAATTCTAATGGCACAGAACAAACATAGAACAGTGACTAAAGCTATATTTTTTCCACTTAGCTGAAGTAAATTCTAATGGCACAGAACAAACATAGAACAGTGACTAAAGCTATATTTTTTCCACTTAGCTGAAGTAAATTCTAATGGCACAGAACAAACATAGAACAGTGACTAAAGCTATATTTTTCCACTTAGCTGAAGTAAATTCTAATGGCACAGAACAAACATAGAACAGTGACTAAAGCTATATTTTTTCCACTTAGCTGAAGTAAATTCTAATGGCACAGAACAAACATAGAACAGTGACTAAAGCTATATTTTTTCCACTTAGCTGAAGTAAATTCTAATGGCACAGAACAAACATAGAACAGTGACTAAAGCTATATTTTTCCACTTAGCTGAAGTAAATTCTAATGGCACAGAACAAACATAGAACAGTGACTAAAGCTATATTTTTTCCACTTAGCTGAAGTAAATTCTAATGGCACAGAACAAACATAGAACAGTGACTAAAGCTATATTTTTCCACTTAGCTGAAGTAAATTCTAATGGCACAGAACAAACATAGAACAGTGACTAAAGCTATATTTTTTCCACTTAGCTGAAGTAAATTCTAATGGCACAGAACAAACATAGAACAGTGACTAAAGCTATATTTTTTCCACTTAGCTGAAGTAAATTCTAATGGCACAGAACAAACATAGAACAGTGACTAAAGCTATATTTTTTCCACTTAGCTGAAGTAAATTCTAATGGCACAGAACAAACATAGAACAGTGACTAAAGCTATATTTTTTCCACTTAGCTGAAGTAAATTCTAATGGCACAGAACAAACATAGAACAGTGACTAAAGCTATATTTTTTCCACTTAGCTGAAGTAAATTCTAATGGCACAGAACAAACATAGAACAGTGACTAAAGCTATATTTTTTCCACTTAGCTGAAGTAAATTCTAATGGCACAGAACAAACATAGAACAGTGACTAAAGCTATATTTTTTCCACTTAGCTGAAGTAAATTCTAATGGCACAGAACAAACATAGAACAGTGACTAAAGCTATATTTTTTCCACTTAGCTGAAGTAAATTCTAATGGCACAGAACAAACATAGAACAGTGACTAAAGCTATATTTTTTCCACTTAGCTGAAGTAAATTCTAATGGCACAGAACAAACATAGAACAGTGACTAAAGCTATATTTTTTCCACTTAGCTGAAGTAAATTCTAATGGCACAGAACAAACATAGAACAGTGACTAAAGCTATATTTTTTCCACTTAGCTGAAGTAAATTCTAATGGCACAGAACAAACATAGAACAGTGACTAAAGCTATATTTTTTCCACTTAGCTGAAGTAAATTCTAATGGCACAGAACAAACATAGAACAGTGACTAAAGCTATATTTTTCCACTTAGCTGAAGTAAATTCTAATGGCACAGAACAAACATAGAACAGTGACTAAAGCTATATTTTTTCCACTTAGCTGAAGTAAATTCTAATGGCACAGAACAAACATAGAACAGTGACTAAAGCTATATTTTTTCCACTTAGCTGAAGTAAATTCTAATGGCACAGAACAAACATAGAACAGTGACTAAAGCTATATTTTTTCCACTTAGCTGAAGTAAATTCTAATGGCACAGAACAAACATAGAACAGTGACTAAAGCTATATTTTTTCCACTTAGCTGAAGTAAATTCTAATGGCACAGAACAAACATAGAACAGTGACTAAAGCTATATTTTTTCCACTTAGCTGAAGTAAATTCTAATGGCACAGAACAAACATAGAACAGTGACTAAAGCTATATTTTTTCCACTTAGCTGAAGTAAATTCTAATGGCACAGAACAAACATAGAACAGTGACTAAAGCTATATTTTTTCCACTTAGCTGAAGTAAATTCTAATGGCACAGAACAAACATAGAACAGTGACTAAAGCTATATTTTTTCCACTTAGCTGAAGTAAATTCTAATGGCACAGAACAAACATAGAACAGTGACTAAAGCTATATTTTTCCACTTAGCTGAAGTAAATTCTAATGGCACAGAACAAACATAGAACAGTGACTAAAGCTATATTTTTCCACTTAGCTGAAGTAAATTCTAATGGCACAGAACAAACATAGAACAGTGACTAAAGCTATATTTTTCCACTTAGCTGAAGTAAATTCTAATGGCACAGAACAAACATAGAACAGTGACTAAAGCTATATTTTTTCCACTTAGCTGAAGTAAATTCTAATGGCACAGAACAAACATAGAACAGTGACTAAAGCTATATTTTTTCCACTTAGCTGAAGTAAATTCTAATGGCACAGAACAAACATAGAACAGTGACTAAAGCTATATTTTTTCCACTTAGCTGAAGTAAATTCTAATGGCACAGAACAAACATAGAACAGTGACTAAAGCTATATTTTTTCCACTTAGCTGAAGTAAATTCTAATGGCACAGAACAAACATAGAACAGTGACTAAAACTATATTTTCTCCACTTAGCTGAAGTAAATTCTAATGGCACAGAACAAACATAGAACAGTGACTAAAGCTATATTTTTTCCACTTAGCTGAAGTAAATTCTAATGGCACAGAACAAACATAGAACAGTGACTAAAACTATATTTTCTCCACTTAGCTGAAGTAAATTCTAATGGCACAGAACAAACATAGAATAGTGACTAAAGCTATATTTTTTCCACTTAGCTGATGTAAATTCTAATGGCACAGAACAAACATAGAACAGTGACTAAAGCTATATTTTTCCACTTAGCTGAAGTAAATTCTAATGGCACAGAACAAACATAGAACAGTGACTAAAGCTATATTTTTCCACTTAGCTGAAGTAAATTCTAATGGCACAGAACAAACATAGAACAGTGACTAAAGCTATATTTTTCCACTTAGCTGAAGTAAATTCTAATGGCACAGAACAAACATAGAACAGTGACTAAAGCTATATTTTTTCCACTTAGCTGAAGTAAATTCTAATGGCACAGAACAAACATAGAACAGTGACTAAAGCTATATTTTTTCCACTTAGCTGAAGTAAATTCTAATGGCACAGAACAAACATAAAACAGTGACTAAAGCTATATTTTTTCCACTTAGCTGAAGTAAATTCTAATGGCACAGAACAAACATAGAACAGTGACTAAAGCTATATTTTTTCCACTTAGCTGAAGTAAATTCTAATGGCACAGAACAAACATAGAACAGTGACTAAAGCTATATTTTTTCCACTTAGCTGAAGTAAATTCTAATGGCACAGAACAAACATAGAACAGTGACTAAAGCTATATTTTTTCCACTTAGCTGAAGTAAATTCTAGCCCGAGAAAAAGGTCACGTAGTCGTAAACAATGGTGCGGACATCCAAAAGTAGCATACACTTGAACGCAAACTATATTTAGTTGAGAAATATCTTTACTCAAAAACCCCTGTAAAATATTTCGTGGCAAAGTCAGTGAAGCGTCACCTAGAGATTTGCCATCATTATCATCTCCAGCCAATCAGGAAGAATCGAGGAAGAATTTTTGCACGCCTTTATGGTTATTTTCGAATTTAGCCTCGCTCCCAAACAACAATAAAATCAAAAGAACACTACACGTTAAAAGAAACACACTATCCAACATAACAGGGAATTATTTGAAGGAATAAAACAAACACCTGTAATACCTAAGCATCGAAGTCAAGTACACATACGTGGGAGTTGACGAATGTAATTTACTTACCTAAAGGTAATTTAAACGTTTGTTTGTTTTGAATTTCGCACAAAGCTACTCGTGGGCTATCTGCGCTAGCCGATCCTAATTTAGCAGTGTAAGACTAGAGGTAAGGCAGCTAGTCATCACCACCCACCGCCAACTCTTGGGCTACTCTTTTACCAACGAATAGTGGAATTGACCGTAACATTATACGCCCTCGTGGTTGGGAAGGCGAGCATGTTTGTTGCGACCGGGATTCGAACCAGCGATCCTCGGATTACGAGTTGAACGCCTTAACACACTTGGCCATGCCGGGCCCGTTAAACGTTTGTAACAACGTATTTTAACCAAATAAAGATTTCCAGACATCAAGCAATAATTAAGAATAATGTTATTTCGTGACCCAGTGAAATTGAACTCTCCAGGTCAAACTGATCTCGACAATAAAATTCAGCTAATATTTTATTTTAGTGTGACAAAAGAGTTAATGTTCGAAAATAACTGAGAAATATTAGTAAATGTGGGATTAATATGCAATATTTATATAGGAAAAGCTTTCTTGATTCACTTTATATACAAACCTATAGTTACTACAGGCCTAGCTCTTAACATCGTGACACATTTTGATTTATTACAGTTGGCTTACTTTCAAATAAGATCGCCAAATTTCAGTTAAATCCATGTGTTACAAAATCTATATCCATATCAAATGTCAAGATCTCTCTATTTAAAAAAACTATGACACATTTGATCTCTGTTTACGAAACTATTTGTACCTTATATTCACCAAAAATGTCAAAGTGATGTCACATTTGATCCTCATGTTAATAAATTTTAATACTTGTCAGTTTATTCGTGGTTTTACTCATCTTAATTTACCAAATCTAATATCGAGCGGATCATATAATATTCTTCTTACCCGTTACTATAAAAAACTTTACAAGTATCACTGTAAAACCTAATTTTACATTAATTAGTCATCTACAGTCATCATCAAATATGGGGTGAGGGCCTAGGTACCCACAATCATTCCTATTTACAATCACAAAATTTATTTCACAAGAAACTAGCAAAAAGAAAATAAAAGAAAAAGAGAGGTTAAATCTGAGAAACGGTGTATCCCTCCAAGTGTATATGACCTACCTCACAGATACCTCTGCTACTAGAAACATCCTGATGTTTCCAGGATTAAGATTGTGCAAAAGTATTATTTTGTTGACACATGTAGCTTTACTAAGTTTTGGTTCAGTTGCTTGAAATAGATAAGTAAATAAAAACACATGGAGATAAGATTCTCCGTTTGTGTTCAGGTATTTGTTTTGGTTAATTTCGCGCAAAGCTAGCCGTTCCCTAATTTAGCAGTGTAAGACTAGAGGGTAAGCAGCTAGTCAGCACCGCCCACCGCCAACTCTTGGGCTACTCTTTTATTAACAACGAATAGTGGGACTGACCATAACATTATAACGCCCCCATAACTGAAAGGGCGAGCATGTTTGGTGTGAGGGGGATTCGAACCCGCGATCCTCAGATTGCGAGTCGAAAGCCTAAACCCACCTGGCCCTGCCAGCCTTGTGTTCAGGTAATAACTTAAAGAGAAACATTACGCTTTCTTTAAAAACAACAACATATATAATGATGCTTGCCTGATTTATATTTTAAATTATTATCTTAGTTATGGAAGCTGAATTGTTAAAGCAGTCTGAATCCTCAACACTGTTATAAATATCCAAACCTTTTCATATCTTTATTAAGCTCTATACTTTAACATGTTTCATGTGTAGGTTGTTGTTTATTTGAGATATGAAGTCACAACAAGACAGAACACAAACAAAAACGAGAGTTTGCAAACCAATGCGTAAACGATGTAAAAATAATATGAACAACTTTATAAGTTCACTGACTATCACGTTAAACAGTTAATATACGTGTGTATAAACTATTTTAGTATATATAAGCTACATTGATCATTTTACCATATTTCTGGAAAGGATAAGACACTAAAACAACCAGCAATTAAATACCTAAAAGTCACTGAAATTATATCACAATGAATACATCTACTATTAAACAGTCACAAGTCATTGAAATTATATCACAATTTATACACCTACTATTAAACAGTCACAAGTCATTGAAATTATATCACAATTTATACACCTACTATTAAACAGTCACAAGTCATTGAAATTATATCACAATGAATATACTTACAATTAAACAATCACAAGTCATTAAAATAATGATACATTGCACACACATGTATACGCGTGTGTTTATATTATAATTTGGGTGATTAAATACTGAAATATACTGAACAATGAATCATACAGATACACCTAAAATACATAATACCAGTACACTAGAAGTATAGTTTGTTATTTTCCAGCAAAACTCTATCAATATATATGTCTTCAGATTCACCACTGACGCCCGGCACGGCCACGTGGTTAAGGCGCTCGACTCGTAATCTGAGGGTCGCGGGTTCGAATCCCCGTCACATTGAACATGCTCGCAATTTCAGCCGTGGGGGCGTTACAATGCTATGCTCAATCCTACTATGCGTTGGTAAAAGAATAACCTCATGAGTTGGCGGTGGGTGGTGATGACTAGCTGCCATCCCTCTAGTCTTATACTGCTAAATTAGAAACGACTAGCGCAGATAGCCCTCAAGCAGCTTTGTGCGAAGTTCAAAACGAACAAACTAACTTGCCACTAGGAGACAGAAGTATAGACAAAGTGTCGAAATATTTTTGTGGCCGTCTACGTAAGGAGACAGTGAAAATATCTATGTATTTTTTATCAGATAATTTGATATGAATTCTGAAAAAAAAATCAAAGAACAAAACAAGCAGAAAGATATGGGTCTGAAATTTTCATCATATTAATCAACAGATACATAAACCACAAACAATCCTAGGAACGGCTGGTGGAAGACCGTGACAGTTTTAGGTGGTCAAGTTATGAACAAGAAACTACAATAGCGTGATACCAATTAAAGCGACTGTAAAATACGAAACTACTTGAACTAGTAAACTTGATAAATCACGAGAGCACTATAACATCACGAACATTTTAAATAAACGATCTTGAAGGTATTTGGTATTCTTAATCTGAGCGCCACCTATGTTAAACGGCTAAGTAAGAGACGCCTAGGTTTCAGGTACTGAGGTCTGTTATTTTGAACCGCTAATGAAAAGAAAGACACCAGCCGGACTTATTCTTATAACGCAACCACAGTTATAACTACCACATGATGGGCTGGCTATCCGTGCTGTGCCAATCATAGGTAACGAAACACGGTTCTTTGCGTTCGAATGCATAGACTCACCACTGTGCCGCTAGGGAGCGACACGAAAAGTCTGTAAAATGAAACATTATTTAACGTGTACAACAATAAAACAAAAACCGCATAAAGTGATTTACGTAAAGTCACAAGATAACCTAATGTGACCTCGCTGAGGACGTAAAAATTCGAACAAACTGCAAAACATAAGCTTAACAAAATAACAAAGTCGCTGAAATTGATAGAAATTAGCTACAAATTAATCCATTTGTTTGTTTTTGAAACAAATCTGTGCTAGCCGTCCCTAATTTAGCAGTGTAAGACTAGAGGGAAGGCAGTTAGTCATCACCACTCACCGCCAACTCTTGGGCTACTCTTTTACCAACGAATAGTGGGATTGACCGTAACATTATAACGCCCCACGGCTGAAAGGGCGAGCATGTTTGGCGCGACGGGGATTCGAACCAACGACCCTTACATTACGAGTCGAGTGCCCTAAAACACCTGGGCATGCATAAATAGTGCTCAATAACACACACAAAGTCCAACATAAAGTCGGTATTCATGAATATGTATAATATAATGTTCCCCCCCCTAAAAAAAAAAAAAAAAGTTGAATAACATTAATATTTCTGTTGGGCTACTTCATAAATGTAACTAACCTCTCAGTTTCATAATCTATAACGACCTCTGTAATCCAAATTAAATAAATCACATTCGAATGTATCATGCTTGTCATTATTATTCTAATCGTCACGATGGTACGGAGCAGAGCGTCCATCAACGGATCTGATGTGTATAATCGACAGCACAGCGTGACACCTCATTAGTTACGACGAACCCGATCCCAGTATATTTAATAAATATATATCAACGTAACATCGGCAGAGTTCTCTGCAAGGAATGCTTTATGATCGACTCATCGACAAAAGGTATTTCTACACGCACGTGCATGTTAATGTTTATATTCAGGGGAACAGTTATTTATTCCTGTTATGTCCGGTTTGTTATTTAGGAATTTAATACTATGATTTATTTTTACGATTCTGTTATTCTAAAACTGATTCGCTGGTATGTTCTGTTTTACTTCACAAGTTTTCAATAAACATTCAACTGCATGCTTGCTAAATGGTGTATTAAATTGAACTCTTAGTGAAACGAATAAGTCTACGGATTTACAAGGCGGAAATCCGAGGTTCGATTCTAGCGGTAGTTGCAACAAAAAGTCCAAGGTAGCTTTACTTTTAAACAAACATATAAATCTTTGTATGAATACACTAGCACTCTTTTTAATCGCGCTTGTTTTCCATTTTCTGGTAAATTGCGATATTTATAACTGCATCTTTCACATTTGAAACTAAAACGTCACTGTGACACATCTCTCAGTATTTGTTGTTTTTAAATTATCTGTCTGACTTTAATGGTTACGTAACTTTGAAATATAATTGCCAGTAATTCATAAATAGTAAACAAAATGTTAAAGTAAGGGTTCCATTAAACGTCACAGGCACTGTTTATACCCCATTTTTAAATATTTACCCTAAAATATAAACAGTTCTAAAATGTAATGTCAGTGATTGTAATGTATGCTTACAGCAATTGCAATAAAAACTGACATTCAAAAGATATATTATTATGTACTTTCAGTGGTAAAGATAAACTTTTACAACAGTTAGAATTAACACCAATAATTACAATATATCTTAGATATACTGTAAGTGATAATTATATATTTCTACAACAATTAAAATTCAACTCCACAATCCCATCATTACTTAAGATATACTGTTAGTAGTGGTGATATATTTCTACAACAATTAAAATTCAACTCCACAATCCCATCATGACCTAAGATGTAATACTGTTAGTAGTGGTGATATATTTCTACGACAATTAAAATTCAACACTACAATCCCATCATTACTTAAGATTTACTGTTAGTAGTGGTGATATATTTCTACAACAATAATTTTAATTTGAGGGTGGGCTGGTAGAGGTCCAGATGAGTGATAAAAGTGAATCAGGTATTCGCAAGCCTCACGCTCCACATAGGTGGCGCACAAAATCATAGTTTACAAAAAGGGAGAAAAAAGTCTCAGAGATGAATTTACTCTGATATTGTTTAAAAGTATTCCAAGCTCCGCGGCTACTGATGATTCCCATGTCCTATTAGTTCATAACATGTTCTAGGAAATCTTCTGGGTTCTATAAAAGAGTGTTTAATTTATAGGAACGTTTAAATGTATAAAATCCAATGTACACAGAGAAAACGCCAGTTATCGATGGGGCCCTAGCATGGCTAGGTAGTTAAAGCACTCGACTCTTAATCTGAGGATCGCGGGTTCAAATCCCCGTCACATCAATTATGCTCGTCCTTTTATCCGTTAGGCGTTATAATATTACAGTCAATCCCACTATTCGTTGGTAAAAGAGTAGACCAAGAGTTGGAATTGAATGGTATTGATTAGATGCCTTACCTCTAGTCCTACACTCCTAAATTAGGCATGGCTAGTGCACATAGCCATCGTGTAGCTTTGAGAGAAATTCAAAAACGAACAAACAATCTTATCGATCGCTACTTCTCACGTAAAAATATAAATTGGTATCTATTATTAAATCATAAAGTGGCAGTCAAATTATGTATAGAGACGATTAATTCTAGCAAATAGTTTACCAAAACAATGGACAGTTATCTTCTGATTTTTTGTTTCAGTCTTATCTGATGCGTCCACCGCGAGGAATCGAATCCTGAGCTTTATCATTACAAGTCTCACCAGGTGAATCATATACAGCCACAACTCAAGTATAAAAGAACACATTAGAGCTGTAGCGTATTACCAATGCCTTCCTCAAGAACTCACTTTTAAAAAAAAAATACTGAAATTTTGATGTATTTTTGACATAAAAACAACACGTAACGTTTATGAAACCACACATTGTATGCTGCGATGGTCGCGTCACCTGTCTTCGAAAATCATACAGTACATTTCACACATGTTATTGATGTAGTTGTTTTGAACATTTTTTTACACTTAAAATTATTTAAGTGAAAAAATTAAAAACAACTTAAGTTATATTTGTCTATTTTTCAATAATTGTCGACACAATTAGGGAGTTAATCGTGACATCGGATAGAAAAGGGACCGTTATAAATAATGATAAAAATTATGAAATATTGCTTTGACCAGAAATCAGACAATATGTCGTTTCAAACTGCTGTGGTAACAATTAATTTTAAGTTTCACTTCTTAGTGACAGCTTTTAGCTTCCTTTTACAACCAAACTTTAGTAAGACACAGAAACTAGGTGCTTCCAAAAGCAAAGTGTATATTATTATAGATGAATACATAAATATTATATTCTAGGCCCATAAAAAAATATTAATTTTGCGTTTGAAATGTTTCACAAAGGTTTAGTATTCAATAAAGTTAACAAAGTTATTATCTGTGATCACCATTATTTTTGTTCGAAACAAAAAGAACAAAATAAATGATTGATAACCGAACATCATAAAATTAATCTATGTATATTTCCACTAATCACTCAGCCATCTGTAGAGAAATATTCAGCCTTTAGATACACATTTATACCAATAGTATTATGATGGTAACAATAGTTGTTGTTTTTGTTTCCATGACACTCAGCTATCACGTTAAACGACACCTAGCATCAGTTTCTCGCTATACTTTCTGCCACAAAAAAAACAAAACAGAGGTATGCAGGAAGAAAGTTAAACTACGTTTATTATTCGTCACCTGAAAAAAAACAAAAGCATATTCAGAGCTAGAGGTATGTAAAGTGCTTTTAGTAGTCCCTGTACTTTGTGCTTGATTAAAAAAAATACTATACTGAAAAAAAAGAAAAAAGTCAAACTAAGGGTATTACTAACCAGTCTTATTCCTTCTTCCTGAAGGAGTCTGGCATGGCCTAGCGCGTTAAGGCGTGCGACTCGTAATCTGAGGGTCGCGGGTTCGCATCCCCGTCCCGCCAAACATGCTCGCCCTTTCAGCCGTGGATGCGTTATAATGTGACGATCAATCCCACTATTCGTTGGTAAAAGAGTAGTCCAAGAGTTGGCGGTGGGTGGTGATGACTAGCTGCCTTCCCTCTAGTCTTACACTGCTAAATTAGGGACGGCTAGTACAGATAGCCCTCGAGTATCTTTGTGCGAAATTCAAAAACAAACAAACCTTCTATCTGAAGGACTATTTGAGGATACAGCTAAACTAAGGGTATAACAACCAATGATCATTCACTCTGCACGGAATGAATAAAAGAATTATATCAAAATTTTAAGGAGTTTTTTTTTTTTTCTAAAGCCAGCTTTGTGTTCAGACATACAAAACTAAGTTCCAGCCAAACCCGTTTCCTACTGCAGCGAAACTTTATTAGTTGAAAAACAAAACTGTTACTTTGAAAGCATAATAGAGTATATTGATTTTCTGCCAGAAACAAACTGAGTTAATGAATTTCATTTCGAGTGACTATTTATGCTGTACGTTTTCATAGGGTGTGTGAATACATGGGGCGACTCTCAGTCTTTTCTTTTATTTGCAGGGTAAGCCATAGCGAACCCTTACGATTTTTTATTTTCTTTAGCTAAGCCCAAAGCTACACGATGGTTTACTTGTGCTGTGTTACCACAAGTATCGAAACTTAGTTTTAGTTTTATAACCCTTCATACCTACCGCTGTACCATTAGTTTGGCGACATATTATATGAGTGCTAAGCCTGTGGCCCGGCATGGCCAAGCGTGTTAAGGCTTTCGACTCATAATCCGAGGGTCGCGGGTTCGAATCCCGGTCGCATCAAACATGCTCGCTCTTTCAGCCATGGGGGCGTTATAATGTACGGTCAATCCCACTATTCGTTGGTAAAAGAGTAGCCCAAAAGTTGGCGGTGGGTGGTGATGACTAGTTGCCTTCCCTCTAGTCTTACACTGCTAAATTAGGGACGGCTTGCGCAGATAGCCCTCGAGTAGCTTTGTGCGAAGTTCAAAACAAAGCTGAACCTGTGTTCTTTCACGTGTCTTTCCCATGTTGTGATAAGTGAATGAGTGTGGACACTTAACACTCGTAACATTAAACTAACTTGCTATCATGCAAGTAAGTCCAACTTAATCGTAAAAGACAGGTTTGCTGTATTTATTACAGGATTACAGGTGGAAATGGGAGCTCGCTATATTCCATCTCTGTGTATGTATCGCGGACTAACAAAGTATGCGATTCTTCAAGCCAGAAATAACCAAGTTATCAATACTGTGTATGTATTAGATCTTCTACTGATGAAGCTAAGAATGGAAATGAACCAGTAGAGTTAACAACAGGTAAAAACTGAGTGGAGAGAAAGTGTGATAATTTTTAACAAAGCAGGAGAACTCTAAGTTTAATCTGTGTGGTTGTTGTTGGTGAATTAAGTTTCAGTATTTTCCTTAGGTTATTAACCCTCAATTAATTTCTAGAAAATTATAATAAAGGCATGTGAAGACGTCGTTTTGAGCTGCTACCACAGGTCTTTATCGAGTAGACGTTACAGTTCGAAACCTCTTCAGATAGCCCAATGTGGCTTTGCTATAAGAAATCATACACACTTCTCAACTCAACAGGCACGTGCAAAACGTAAACGTATCCAATCCAGTGTAAGTCTAAACTTTCTGTCAAATAAAAGTCGCGATACGTTCTTATGACACACATACTGATATATTCGTGATTGTTTCAACAAATATAACTTAGCGAACATTATATCCAGAAAAAGTTTCAACAGTGGCTCCAAATTTTAAAGCATCCATGTTTTGTCAAACATATAGCCTGGGTAAATATTTGACAACAAGATACCAGTTCATTATTCTGGTAATTTGTCTTCATGAGACTTGCAGAACACGTTCTTCTAAACATTACAAACATCTGATGACAGCCAATTTACGTGGACGCTAGAATTGATGTCACATACAACCGTTTTAAAAAATGGATTTCTTTTCTACATTTTACACAGTTTTCTATGAGAATCCTGATCCTGTACTTTTCGAGATTTTAGTTTGTTTAAATGGTAAGTTGTTGGATTCAGAACTTCCTACACACGAATAACACATCTTATTGCAAACATGTCACGCGTTAATAAGTTATTTTATTATCTATGTTTGTTTCAGTTTATTCTATATTTAGAAACATATGTAACTTATATTGTTAAATATGTATTGCGAAAGTCCCTCCTGTTCTCTAAGTTTGTAGAAAGTTCTCGAGTGTAAGAATCAGCAACGTAGGATGTATGTAAAAATACCAGTATTGTTGCCTTAGCTGTAATTTTTAGTGAATCTCCTCTCAAGTTTATAAAAGGTAGCCAACGCAACGTTGAGAGACACTTTAATAACACTGTTGGTTTACCACAGTCAGTATAATATAAGCCTCGAAAGCTATAATCGTGATAAACGTTTATTAATCGGAAAACTACAGATATTTAACTAGTAACGTTTATAGATTTCGAACGTTAAAAACTGTTCAACTTGAGAGAATTAACTTTGGGCGTTAGTATTTCTACGAGAGCATTAGATATCTTCTTTGGTGAAAAGTGAGCTTGTACACCGCGTGAGACCAGCCAAGATAGAGCTAACTAGCTTTCCCGTCAAGAGAAGTGTACCGACGTATCACCATAGAGTGAATCCGCTTTCCGTGAACTGTCAATAAAAGATTCAGTTCCACATCTAATAGAAGTCTCAGTATTTTTCGTTAGTTCGTTTACATACAACTCTTGTACATAAAGCATTATTTCTCATAACTACTTGTGATAACCGTTATTATAAATTTTATTGTTATTTGTATATTAAAATATATTTGTGTTAAGAAAGAAAATTGTTCGTATCAAACCTTTTGGCGAATATCATAAATCTGGTATATATCGACATTCAGTTAACTTCTAAAATAAATTAAAATTTCCGACTATTTCAAATCATAAAACGTAATGGACGTCGGAAGTAAAATATGTGAGGGGGTTCAAAGTAAAATTGGAATTAGAAATTTTTCAACCTGAATGGTATGTTATGCGCACGCAGGCTAATTAGCTAAACCAGAGACACCTGGACTTCAAATATAATCGTCTATAATTATAGACTACTGACAAGAGGAAAATCAGCCACCGAGGCGCACCAGCCACCACAATAACACTAATTACTTTCAATTTTATAATGCGCCCACAGATGAAAATGATGGGCTATGTCCCTCGATCCACAGTCCGACATGCTAAACAATGGACCACGTTAAGCCCTGTAGTCTGTAAAATAAACAAGAGCGTGTTCCTGAAAAACGTAATCCGGTATGGTCAGGTTGTTAAAGAGCGCTCGACTCGCAATCTGAGAGTCACTGGCTCGAATCCCCGTCACACCAAACATGCTCGCCTCTTTCAGACGTGGGGGCGTTATAATATGACGGTTAATCCAACTATTCGTTGGTAGAAGAGTAGCCCAATTGTTGGCTTTGTGTGGTAATAACTAACTAGCTACCTTCCCTCTGATCTTACACTGAAAAATTATGGACGGTTAGCGCAGATAGCTCTCGTGTAGCTTAGCGCGAAATAAAAAAACATAAACAAATATATAGAAGTAACATCAAATAAACAGAACTCTAAGCTTTGTTTATTATATAGCTCAGAATGCTATGCCCGGTATGGCCAGGTGGGTTAAGGCGTTGGACTCCAATCTGAGGGTCGCGGGTTCAAATCCTTGTCGCATCAAACATGCTCGCCCTTTAAGCCATGGGGGCGTACAATATGCAGTCAATCCCACTATTCGTTGGTAAAAGAGTAGCACAAGCGTTGGTGGTGGGTGGTGATGACTAGCTGCTTCTCTTTGAGGCTCACACTACTAAATTAGGGACAGCTAGCACAGTACGTCCTCAGAGAACCTTCGCATGAAAGTCAAAATAAACAATAATACAAATACATTACTCGACATTCTTGTTCATGCACTTTAATTATTATTTTGCCTGCAACTTGAGTATTATTTTCCAAACTCAAAACCATGAACTCAAATATAAAAAGACGAAATAAGATATTCGAAGTTCACTTTTCCCCTTCCACTAAAAACAAACAAACCTTAATCTTACTGTTATTTACATTTTATTTTTTAGCAGTATTTTTCTATATTTTTTCCAACATTTAAGCTTTTAATTTTTTTCCTGTTTTAGAACATCATAAGTTTAACATTCATCCTATATTGTATCTGGCAGGCTTCAGTCAAATCCCATTTGATCGTTTTAGGCTTTCAACTTAAGCCTATTGTGTTTTATTCCAGAAATGAGTATTATCTTCGTAGCTTTTATTATTAGAAGCGCTCTGACCATCATGATAAACGTATGAGAAGCCCTCTCGTGAATAAGAAAATATGACTTTATTTTCTGATGTATGAAAATATATCTCCTAAACCCATCAACTGCAATCACATACACATAAAGCTATGTAGTTGTTTTGTATATAAATGACGCATTAAGCAAGCTAATGCTCAGGTCAAAATTCGTGATCACATTACGCTTTTAGCTTAATGTTTTCATCGAACTTGATGGACATTGAAATGTATTTTAACTAGAAGAAAGCTTTATATCTAATCATTACATTAAGATATATACAGATTCCGGTTTTACTTGTCTTTGAAACACGTTTGACAGTAAAGATCCACATATTAGGTATTTAAATGAGCCGTGTTTTTAAAGTAACAGTGAAAAGATTTTCGTTTTAGTAAAGTAGGTATTCGATAACAAAGCTACTTCTTAAAAACATGTTATTGATACGGTTTTAATTAGCAACGAAATTTAAATAAGCGTGAAATAGCTCTTTTATTTAACTCTCTGGTCATCTGTATATATATATTACATCTCTTTGTCTAAATCTGTAAATTTGGAAGACGTCACCTAGTGATTAGTATGATGAAAATTATATCCAAGGTTCTAACACTCGTTATATCACTAAACACGCTCAGCACTTTATGGCAGTCAATCTCGCTATTTGCTTAAATTTTTTGGTGAAAGTATTGGGTGCTGCTGATTGGTTGGTTGTATTTCTTCTTGTCAACAGTCTATAGTTTCAAGTCTCTAACCTACATTTGAGTCCATGTGTCGCATACTGTGCCGTTAAAAGTGAAAAATAACATGAATAATACAGACTGGCAAACAGCAAGATAACGGCTAATTTAGATGTGGGAGAACATTTTGTTGTATATATCAGACCATCCTATAAGTAATGTCCGAAAATTTAATACAGAAAGTACATCATCATTTCTGTTTCTGTAGAAAGTTTTAATGACTGGAATATATAGCAGGACATGTATAAAAATATTCAGACAAATAAAAGAAACTAAAACAACTACACTTTTTTAGATCATTAATCAGATAAACCGTTGTGAAGATGGATGTGTCTGAGGAGCACATCAGGCATATAATACTTTATGAGTTTAATAAAGGCAATAGAGCAGCACAAACTACACGAAACATTCAGGGTGTTTATGGTGCGGAGTCTCTCAATGAAAGAAAATGTTGAAGGTGGTTTCAGAAGTTCAGATCAGGTGACTACAGCTTAAGTGATGCGCCACGTTCAGGTCGTCCTGTTGAGTTTAATGATGACTTGCTGCTGGCTGCACTTGATGAAGATTGTGCTGTAACAGTTCAAGAACTAACACAGAAGCTTAATTCAACCCATTCAACAGTTCATCGTCATCTGCAACAACTTGGAAAGGTGTCAAAGCTTAGAATATTGGTCTCCCATGGTTTGACAGAGGCCAACCTTATAGCAAGAATGAACATTTGTACTTCTATGCATTCTCGTGAACGTCACTCATCTGTTTTGGACAGGTTAGTGACTGAAGATGAAAAATGGATATTTTATAAAAAAATGTTAAGTGCTGCAGACAATGGCTCAGTGCAGGACACTGGCTACAGCACAGCCCAAAATGGACCTCCACCCAAGGAAAGTCTTGTTAAGCGTTTGATGTGATACACTTTGAGTTGCTGCTACTCAATGTAATGATTACATCAGACTTCTATTGTCGACAGTTGGAGCGCTTGAATGTTGCACTGAAAGAAAAGAGACCTGCTTTGGTCAGTCGTAAAGGTGTTGTGTTACACCAGGATAATGTACGACCCATACAGCAAGGATCACATCTTCAAAGATTGAAGAACTAGACTGGGAAAACCTTCCACATCCTCCTTATTCTCCAGACCTGTCCCATCTGATTATCATCCATTCCAAAGTTCTCAGAACTATCTTGATGGAAAAGAGCTTGGAACACAAGAAGATGCTAAAACTGCCCTCTCTACATTCTTTTCCGCCAAATTCCAAGAATTTTATAGAAGTGGCATTCAGAAGTTTGTGAATCGTTGGCAAGATGTAATTAATATTAACAGAACATACAATTTTGATTAAATAACATTAAAAGCGTTTGAAATCCTTTCTCTTTTCTGAACCTAAAATCGGACATTACTTAAGGGATGACCTTATAGCTACCTTCCCCATAGAAAAGTGTTACACCAGGATAATGCACGGGTCCATATAGCAAGGATCACATCTGCAAAGATTGGAAAAAACTTTTACATCCTCGCTATTCTCCAGACCTTGCCCCATCTGATTATAATCCATTCCGAAGTTTTCAGAACTATGTTGATGGAAAAGAGCTTGGAACACATGAAGATGTTAAAACTGCCCTCTCTACATTCTTTTCCTCCAAACCCCAAGAATTTTATAGGCGTGACATTCAAAAGTTTGTGAATCGTTGGCAGGAAGTAATTAATAATAATGGAACATACATTATTGATTAAATAACATTAAAAGCGTTTGAAATCTTTTATTTTTTGTTAAAACCTATGAACTCTGATAATTTAAAGATCCGATAGAATGTAATAACATACGTGACTTAACACGATTCTACGGTTAAAACAACAAATAATGGAAATATTCAACTTACAATTATAAATATTAGTTCATTGGTTTTCATATTTCACGTCACCATTTCGTTTCAACAGAGTCTTGTTATAATAATCTCAAATAACAGTGTGGTTAATACAGCCATATATTAAGGCTTTTGTAATTCGTTTACTATGTTACTTGATGGCTCTAAGAGTGTGTGTATGTGGGTTGTTATAGCAAAGCCACATCGGACTATCTGTTGTGTCCACCGAGCACCGAGGGAAATCGAACCCCTGATATAAGCGCTGTAACTCCATAGACTTACCGCTAGCCCAACATTGGACAAGAACGAAGATAACCCTGTAAAAGGTCTGGAAAATATAAAAGGGAAAAAAATCAGATGTCAACGAGTATGACAAAAAAGCAAAAGAGAATATAAGAGAAAAAAAAATTAAAATGGGGCTGATTTCAAAAGTCATAAAAATACTGACAAGACAAAACATAGAGGGAGACAAAATCGCTGAAGTTAAGTCGAAAATATTACCGCAGAAATTCAAACAAAAATTGGTGATAAATGAAATAGAACACGATAGATTCTTGGGGGAAGATACTCTTTAACTTAACAACCAGAATAATCGGAATACAAATTAACTGATAAATGACAGAGCTGTTTGAGAACAAATGATCAGCATTTCAGCTTATCTTTCCTGAGAATTGGAGTGCACAACTGATTATTTGACTTACTGTTTTTTAAGGTTACAAATCCGTTGAAATTTATAGAACAGACAATGAGAGAAGAAAACATCGAACGAAGTTCAATGGCTAACGTGTTGGACTGTGGACATGAGTCTTCATGTATTAGATATACACGACTGTTTCGATTGAAGTTTCATGTGAGTGTCATACTTAGTGATGTTTAGAAGCGATAGTTTAGTACAGGTTTGTTTATGTAACTGTGTATGAATCATAAGTTGAATTGTTTAGTTGTGAATTGGCGCTTGTTGTATTATTGTGCCATGTTACTCGAGCCTCCTAGGTTTTGCTTGTTCTTTAGATTGAGTGTTATTGCATCATAATATCTCACAGCATGTCTAATGTTCTAGGCCTCTGTCAATCTATAAATTTGCATCCAAAACGTAATTCAAGTTTAGTAAGTTATACATAGTTAAGAAATATTTAGGATAGATCTTGACTGCGTGATTGTGAGTTTATCCATAAAAAGCATTAAGTGGGAATTTTTGAAGTGACATTATCATAGATTGTATTGTAATAACATAGCAGGAAGATAACTTGTTTCGTTTTCTAAAGTAGCTGAACCAATCTGTGTAAACATAAACGAAAAGAGCTCTGGATAGAATTGTGGTAGCCAACACTGTAACGAACATTTATATATACGTTTGATTTTATTTAGTGTATAATTTTAAAACAAATGGACTGTTTGCTGTTTGTTTATCGTTGAAATTTATCGCCAACAAATCACAGACACCTAACGTAAAGAATTCGGCCTATATACATAAAATCTTCATACCTTGCTACGCGCCCAGTTACCAAGGTGGGAAGGTAGAAATCATACTCTGCATTTTAACGCCACAGGCATGTTACCGGAGGAGTCTAAAAATTGGTGATTTCTTTTCTGTTTAGTCTATTATCATTTCAAAATGAAAGACGGTTGGTATACGAGTAGATCAATAATCCCTGATCGTAAGTTATACTTGTCTTATTCCTCTCTCAAGACACAGGGCCTGGCATGGCCTAGCGCGTTAAGGCGTGCGCTTCGTAATCTGAGGGCCGCGGGTTCGCGCCAAACATGCTCGCCCTCACAGCCGTGGGGACGTTATAATGTGACGGTCAATCCCACTATTCGTTGGTAAAAGAGTAGCCCAAGAGTTGGCGGTGGGTGGTGATGACTAGCTGCGTTCCCTCTAGTCTTACACTGCTAAATTAGGGACGGCTAGCGCAGATAGCCCTCGAGTAGCTTTGTGCGAAATTCCAAAACCTTAACCCCCCTCTCAAGACATACAAGCATGAGATGTTACATTCTAAAAGCTTTGTATTTCAGAATGTTTTGTGGCCATAAGAGTAGGGTGTTGAATGAGTTTTCATAACGTGTTGAGGAGAGCTCGAGTGAAGCATTTTCATTTAAGTCAGTGCGCCTTTAGTAAGAAAAGATTAAAAACACATCAGTAGTTGTGCGTGAAATTCAACAAAACAATTAGCTTAAGTGAAAGCATATTTGTTAATCGTACAACACGGGCTACTATGACAGAAATCGCTCCCCAAATTTCAGCTTTAAAAGCCCCCAAGGTTACTGCTGAACCAAAAGGAGAGGAAGCTAAACCATTTGTTTTCATAATTGCTTTTACCATATGACTACACAATGGGGTATCTGCGCCGTGTCTACTACAGGGATCGAAACGTTATAAGTCCAGAAGTTTACCACTGAAGCATCAGTAAATCTGGGAATGGGGGGAGGGGGTTGAAGACAAAACCTCTTGGACATATTGAAATAAAGTATATTAAACAATGTTGGTATAAAATAAATAATTGAAAAAATAAATAAATCACATGGTAAGATGATTACAGATAATATAGGACAAGCAGGTCCTGTAAAGAAAAAGATAGTTCGGTTTGTTTGGGCTGTCTGTGCTAGCTGTCCCTAATTTAGCAGTGAAAGACTAGAGGAAGTCATCACCATCCACCACCAACTCTTCTTAGGCTTCTCTTTTACCAACAAATAGTGGCATTAACTATCCCATTATAACCCTTCCATGGCTGAAAAAGTATGTTTAATGTGAGAGGGATTCGAGCCCGCGACCCAAAGATTGCGAGTCGAGTGTCCAAACTACCTGGTCATACCAGGCCTCAACAAAAATTGAAAGAAAAGAAAAGAGAAAAACTACAATATTTATAGAAATTATAATTTAATTTAAAGTTTATTGTTGTTGTTTTAGGTTCATTTCACATTATGTTAAAACAAACAAGCAAGAATACATTAACTTCTGTAATGCATATTGGTGTATAGAAGACACGTTAAAGCGAGGAACAAACAACCTTATGAAACCAAAATGGTGTTATTATTTATTAGACATTCAACGTTTCGCTTTAGAGTTTCTTCAACAGGTTCACTAAAAAAATTGTCAAATTAATACTGCTTATAAAAACAAAAACTGTAAAGCGCAACGTGGATTGTCTAGTTAACTAAAAACAACATTCTGGTATTAATTAGAAGATCGCTTATTTTTAGTACTGAAAAATATGCTATCAGAGAGACCTAATTCTTGATGACGAGAAACCCATTTGAAATAAAAATGTATCTCAGAACGGCTGGTATGGGTATTAACACTTTCATTTAAAAGATTGTTTTTTTTTGTGTTTTTTTTTAATTTCGCGCAAAGCTACTCGAGGGCGATCTGCGCTAGCCGTCCCTAATTTAGCAGTGTAAGACTAGAAGGAAGGCAGCTAGTCATCACCACCCACCGCTAACTCTTGGGCTACTCTTTTACCAACGAATAGTGGGATTGACCATGACATTATAACACCCCCACGGCTGAAAAGGCGAGCATGTTTGGTGCGACCGGGATTTATTGATAAGAAGGGAAGAACCAGAAAATGACAACCGAAACGTTGTTCTCTCCTTATCAATAAAAGTGTTAATACCCATACCAGCCGTTGTGAGATACAATTTTATCAGAGATCTGCTTTACAACAACATTATGTTACTACTTTATTCTAAAACAAAGACTTCTTGTCATCTCTTTGTTAAATTACAGTGTTGCTTATTTGGGTTTTTTTTAACTTGTCTTTTTTTGGAATTTTAACGTTTAAACAGCGAATTTTGTACTTGAAATTAGATAAACTTTTTCTGTTTGTTCCATAATTTTAGATTTAAGGAATTATTTATTTATCACATCTGCGAAAAATAAAATTTCTTCCCAATATATATATATATATATATATATTTGTACCTAGAATAATATAATTATAGTCCTGGCTTGGCTACCTTTCTCCGCCCCCCGCTAGTACAGCGGTATATCTCCGGATTTACAACGCTAAAATCAGGGGTTCGATTCCCCTCGGTGGGCTGAGCAGATAGCCCTTTGTGGCTTTGTTATAAGAAAAACACACAAAAAAAAACACGCTACCTTTCTCTTAAATAAAAATAAAGTTATTTCAGACATTTCGTAACACTCCAGTCACACAAACACGAAGTAAAACGTGAATATTTAGTTCTAAAAACGAGCGAGAATGGAAGTGAACTTACAAGTCTTGGTTTGAGTACCACGGACATTATTAAAATACAATTGTTGCAAACCTCGTAAACACTAATAAATATTGATACACAACAATGCCTGTGAAGTGAGAGTGATGACGTGTTACGCAAAGACCGGTCGGTTGTCATAGTAACCCGACGATACTGCTTCCGAGATCGAAAACTTAAACTCGATAGATAGTGGTTTTAAATTGTATGTCATGAAAAATTAAACTGCGTGAGGTTTATTGTTTCTTTCTAATTACTGAATGTGCACCTACCTATCGATGTCAATGTTTTTTTCACAGTTTTGTTTAAATTTTTCAGCAACATGTTAAACGGTGTTCCGCATTCTGATATCTTATTGTTTCAGCCAAACCAGGGCCCGGCATGGCCAGGTGGGTTAAGGCGTTGGACTCGTAATCTGAGGGTCGCGGGTTCGAATCCCCGTCACACCAAACATGCTCGCCCTTTCAGCCGTGGGGGGATGTTATAATGTGACGATCAGTCCCACTATTCGTTGGTAAAACAGTAGCTCAAGAATCGGCGGTGGGTTGTGATGACTAGCTACCTTCCCTCTTGATTACCTTGCTAAAATAGAGACGGCTAGTGCAGATAATCCTCGTGTAGCTTTGCGCGAAATTAAAAAACGAACAATATTTCTTAAGTAGAGGTAGCAATATATTATTTCAGCCTATTTCCTTCTTCTTTCTACATCATCCAAGCACCAAACATGCTCGTCCTTTCAGCCATGAGGGCGTTATAATGTGATGATCAATCCCACTGTTCGTTGGTAGAAAAGTAGCTCATGAGTTGATGATGGGTGGTGATGATTAGTTGCCTTCCCTTTAGTCTTATACTGCTAAATTAGGGACGCCTAGCACAGATAGACCTCGAGTAAAACAAGACGAACCAGGTTTGCCCAGCAAATACGTGGACTTGCCTTTCATTAAGAACTGTTTATAATACGAAATTATACGTTATTCGTATTTCCCAGCCCTTTGTTTCGAAAATCATAAACTTATTTAACCAATTAATATTATTTAATCGTATACCAGCCTATATCAAACGTAAAATTCATTTTGAATTTAGTTTTCTCTCTCTATCTAGGCTTCTAGAGATTTTAACCTGGTATCTCTAGCGAACGTGTTTTCTTTACAAAACATCTGGTACTGAAAGAATTGGCGAGATATAAAATTTAATCTCGTGTTTCACAGACAGTCCTACAGTCAGTTATTATACGAGTTTTGTTACTTTATTATTTTAAACTTTAAAAAAAAAACGTCGAAAAGTTTCTGAGAAGTATCGTTAGAAGGTTCTACTGTTTATCTAGACAAAGAAAGGATTCCGGCATTTCGAAACTTCTTAACTTCAAAAACATTAAAATTGAAGAGAAGTGACGCTTCTAGGCTTTAATTACAGTATCTATACTAAACACTTTAGGCCCGGCATAGCCAAGCGTGTTAAGGCGTGCGACTCGTAATCTGAGGGTCGTAGGTTCGCATCCCGGTAGCGCCAAACATGCTCGCCCTTTCAGCCGTGGGGGCGTTATAATGTGTCGGTTTATCCCACTATTCGTTGGTAAAAGAGTAGCCCAAGAGTTGGCGGTGGGTGGTGATGACTAGCTGCCTTCCCTCTAGTCTTACACTGCTAAATTAGGGACCGCTAGCGCAGATAGCCCTCGAGTAGCTTTGTGTGAAATTCCAAAAAAAAAAAACTAAACACTTCTCACTATTAACTATATTTATATTTCAAACAACATTTGAAAAAATTATAAATAATTTTAAAATCACGCCGTTTGACGTTAATAGCCTTGAAAATCATTAAACCTAATCTGTCCAGTAAAATAACGTTAATCTTCAACTTTTTCAATATAAATTTTATTAATTTCACATTTTAAATCAGCTGTGTTAAGATATTGTAGTGATTATAAAACCTACTGATTTTCAAAGCTTCGCCAACGGCATTGAACCCCACAGCCATAATTCGTACTACACACATAAATATGGTTTCAACTAAATTTTTGGGCTATCATACTTGAGCCCAGCTGAAGGATTTTTGTATTCCACAAAAAGTTTTCTGGGTAGCGAATTTTGAAGACAACAGAGAGAGAGTTAAAATACTAATCTTTTATTCGCTTCTGATATGAAATCCAATAATGAACAAATTACATGTGACGCGAGAAAAACGTTTGCAGTTGAGAGAACGGATAAATTCTGTTTCTCGTCCGTATAAAGCTAATGCATTTCTTTTCAGGTAATAATCCGTTTAACGAGCTTTCCGAATCATAAGGCTTCTAATCGAAACGCCGTTTAGTCATTAGTACATTATTCTGATAAACTGACGCAAGTAACATGTGTAACTAATTTGAACGGAATGACATTGCATATAGAATTCGTTTCATTAATTCAAGAATATAATGATTTAAATACAATTCTCATGCACTACTAGATGGAATATGTAAAGTAAAGCAGACACATGATACAACAATTAACAACATAATTTACTAAACAACCCAAATTATTTAACCCTACCGGCGAACCTCGAAACATTTAATTTGAACGTATTTGAAGAAATTACAGAATAAGTGTACTTAAACTGGAACAACTACCGAACTTAAATATAGTTATGTGAAAATATCGATAGAATAAGGAAACGATCAGAAAAAAAATATCTAGTTAATTTACTATTGGACAGAAATTACATTAAAAAAATTAAAAAATAACGTATTGTTTGATAAAGTCTTTATAAAGCATAACAGAGATAATATGCAAGTTAATGTAATATATTTAATGCGGTTAGAACGTTTAAGTTAACGTCGCTCATTTTAAGCTTAAAATTTCGATTACTTCAAATCCGTTTGCACTGGAAGTCGAATTTTGATGTTTATTTTTACCACTTGGAAGGCAACTGTTTGTCTTTACTTAAGGAAAACGAGTGATTTTCAATCTGCAGATGAACAGAGTACGTAAACATGGCTGTATTCTGTTGCCGCACTGAAACAGGCTCAAAATCAATATTTTTAACAGTAGGCACACTGGCACAGAACCCGAAACATACAAGTTTTGCCACGGTCTCCAAATCTTTCCACTGTCTTGCGCATCGCATACTGACATATTATGTCCATTGACGTCATAGGCAGAAGTAAAAAAAAAAAAAACACACACAAAAAACAACAACAAGCAACGAATATTCATTGGCCATCATGAAGAGGAAGTGTTCTTTAAATAGTAATGACTTCTTTAAGATTTCTCTAATATCTGATCATGTGACGAAAATAATAATGCATCCAGAAAAGACAATAACTTAACGCCAATAGCACCTGGTATATAAGCTCCATGTAAGAAAGCTATCTTTACCTCGACCGCAGAGCTTTAAACAACTCGTCGAACCGAACATAAGCCGAATGACCGATTTCCGGCAACAACAACCTATCGGTATTATATGTCTTGCGTTAACGTTATGGAATTATCGAATATTTTATCTAACGAACAGTTGTTACACTGTGACGCAACTGAACTTGTGATTAAAGCGTCTATTAGCAACTGCTAGAAGATACAATGACTTCTAAAGTGCTGTATAGTCTATATGTAGTACAAAATTCATGTTACTCTATTGTTGTCGTTTTTTGAAGCTAAAAATACATTTCAAAAATAAAATATACACCGTGTAAGAATTATCTACAATTACATATATAAAGAGGGTGTTTTTATCAGGTTTACTAGTTTTATGATATTATATAGTACTGCAATGCGTTTTCTTACGTTTAATAGTTTTTGTTGTTATATAAAAGTGAAATGTGTTTTTTTACGTTTAATAGCTTTATCATGTTACGAGAAAGAGAGTAAGTTTCATCTTGTTTACTAGTTTTGCTTAGTTGCTTTACGTGCGTGTCTTGTTACAGGAAAACCACATCGGTTATCTGATGTAGCCACCGAAAGGAATCGAACCCCTGATTTTAATGTCGTAAATCCATTTTTTTTCTCTCACGTTTCTTAAAGTAAATAAATTTTAAATGTTGTAACGAACTGGGCATAGCCTAATGGTTAGTGTGCTAAACTTTGATGCTGTGTTCCAATGTCGCTAAAAAATGCTTTACACTTTAGACACATGGGGAGAGGGTATAAAAAAAATCCTACAATTAAATTGACAGTGTTGACATTGGGGGTTTCTGAGTGCTCTTGACAGTCACAATTAGGGACTGCCTTTACTTAGCTTTATTTGAACTTCCAAAACGGACAAACGTTGTGCAGATATTTCAAAAATAGCTTTTGTAAAATGGCTAATAATACTAACGTAGATAAAATGGTTTATAAACATGTCCAATTTTGCTAAAAAAAAACAAACTGTTGCGTATACAGTTCTTGTATACTGGTATACAGTTGTACTGTACTCCAAATTAAGAACCAAGAGCAAAATAAACTCACTATATAAACGTTTATATACGTATATACCTAACATAAAGCGAGTAATAACCGCATTACTAAACTCTATTGAAGACTCAGTACCTTTCGTACTTTTTCCATTACGTCATTATACTAAGTCGTAATACACGCTTGAGGGTTTTTTTTCGGATGGCCCTTACTCTGTTTGTTGCTAAGCGCCAAGCGACACAATCCTCCAGTTACGTTGTGCTCACCGCGAGTATCGAAAACCCGACGTGTGGGATGTTGTACCACCTCAGATGCACCACTGAGCCGCCAAGTGTATCTTATTTGTTTACGAAGAGGTCTCACTAAACACGGATAATCTGCCACAGAAAAATAATAAAGTTGAATTTTCTTCTGGTTTCAATAAATAAGTGATGTAGGTTTCAACCGAAGTTTAATTCTTTTGTAATAAAAAAAAAACAACTAAAGAGAGAAAGTAGCAACTAACGTGTCTTTTAACAAGATTGTGTTAACTAGTTCAGAGACACCGTAAATAGTTACTAGTTACGAGCAGGGAGATTATTGAAGTTGTGATATGACACACGAAAAGGCTTAAGTGTGGCTAAAAAAAATTCTTAATAGTTTGGTTTTGAATTTCGCACAAAGCTACACGAGGGTTATCTGCGCTAGCCGTCCCTAATTTTACAATGTAAGACTAGAGGAAAGACGACTAATCTTCACCACCCACCGCCAACTCTTTTACCAAGGAATGGTGGAATTGATTGTAACATCATAACGCCCCCCACCACTGAAAGAGCGAGAATGTTTGGTGATGACTAACTGCCTTCTCTCTAGTCTTACATTGCTAAATTAGGAACGGCTAGCTCAAATATCCCTCGTGTAGCTTTGCGCGAAATTAAAAAAACAAACAAACAATTTTGTAGTGGATCTGACTCGGTTAAGATAAATTTATTAATAATAATGACAAACAATACACTGGGAGAAAATCCATATGAATATTTATTTAATTACATTTATTACATGGTTTTAAAGGCACTTTACATCATAAGAAAACAGATGTTTTTGTCTCTTTCTTTGTAACCACAAAAGTACACAGGTGGACTATTTGTGCCTATTATTTGTCGTATCGTCGAATTTTTTGTTGAGATTTCTAAATAAATAAATAAGATATTCTAGAGAGATTACGAGTAAACTCATGTTTGATATAACGTGACACGTCAAGTATCGCTTATAAGCGGCCAGGTGGTTGGAGCGCTTGACACACAATCTGGGATGTGAGGGTCGCGGGTTTGAATTCCTGTCCCGCTATATACATCCTCGCTCTCTCAAACAATGGGGACCTTATATTGTGACGGTTCGTTCGTAAAAGAGTAACCCAAGCGTTGGCGGCAGGTAGGTGGAGAGGACTAGCTGCCTTCCGTATAGTATTTCGCTACTAAATTAGGAACAGTTAGTGAAAATAGCCCCGTATAGTCTTGTGCGTAATTCGGAACAAGCCAATACTAATATATCCCGTTGGACTCTGTGTCTCCAACCTAGTTACGTGATGTCAGTAGATGGCTAATGGTGCGTGTATTGCGAACAGACAAAAAACTGTCAAAGGTTTCTAGAAAGGCTGAAACAAAAATACTTTAATAGAAATCTCTAGGTCTTTAACCACCGTTCTTCATTCGATGTTATCTTCATTTACTCAGTTATTAAACTCGAACTGTTATTTTTTAAAACAAAAACATATGGCTAACTGCTGACATTTTGGACATGTATTTGTTGTCATGGTGATAATACACGAACGAGTGATACACATTTATGGGCATAATTCTCGAAATCCTACACTGCTCATTATGCAATTTTTTTGCTTTCTTTTAGGATTGAACTATTTCGTCCAGAATTAATTAAGAATTCCAGTTTTTATCACAGACTTTTTGTTTGGTTTTGGAAACAAACATTTTTAGTTGAAGAGATGGAGAGTTTTTATGTTTCAGCTGCAAATACTATCTCCAAATTAATTTAAAACACGTAAAACCTAATCCTTTATAGATGAAATCTTAGAAAACGTATGCCAAGTTAATCTGATACGTTCAAATTTCATGAAGATTGTGGCGGTCGCTTGATACATTTCTGATAAAAAAAAGAAACCAAAGAAAAACCTTAAGAGTCACGAAGGCTGGAAAAAATTAAAAAAAGCTTAAAACAGCACTGATTAAACAAATTTTGGAAAGAAATCGCTATCTATTAAGTCACCAACTATAAAAAATAATACAGTTTTATGGTACAAAACCTATAATTCTTTTATTTATCACTCGTCTAGAAACTTCAAACGTCTAATTTTTTTTACAATAATACTTAAGAAAAACAGAAACACTTATATAATACTTTAAATTATTGAAACACTAGCATTGCTTTCTAAGCTCGAACTCTTAGGTAATAAAGAAAAAACAAAGTTTGGACAATTATTATTTTTTCTATCCGATTGAAACAGAGCATCACTTTAACCAGGAACTAGCGCGAGACATTCATTTTAACACTATTTTTTTTTTTTAGGAAATCGAATTTTGAGACCAGCAAGAAAAGATTATTAAACTGTATTGGCAGGTCTTTCACATTTAAAGAAAATGCTATGCTTGAAATTGAATAAAAACCTGCATTATGTAGTAGATAAAATTTGATTTATGTTAACTCATAAATCACAATAATTTTAACATAAACGCGATATACATTTTTATTTCTCAATATGATTACGGTCTGAGTTGTTTGTTTGTTTTTGAATTTCGCGCAAAGCTACACGAGGGCTATCTGCGCTATCCGTCCCTAATTTTGCAGTATAAGACTAGAATTAAGGCAACTAGTCATCACCACCCACCGCCAACTCTTGGGCTACTCTTCTACCAACGAATAGTACGATTGACCGTAACATTATAACGCCGCCACGGCTGAAAGGGCGAGCATGTTTGGCGTGACGGGGATTCGAACCCGCGACCCTCAGATTACAAATCCAGTGCCTTCATCACCCGCCCCTGCTAGTAAAGCAGTACGTTTATGGATTTACAACCCTAAAATCAGGGGTTCAAGTCCCCTCGTGTGCTCACCAGATAGCCCCATCTTCGCTGTGCTATAAAAAACACATAGACTTAACCACCTGGTCATGCCAGGGTCTCATGAAGTATAAAATAAAAAATGTTTGGAAATCTATATAACTAAATGACCTAACTTTAATTACAACCTCTTCCAGTTTCTAAGCCTTATGTTTGATGAAACCATGTGTTAGTACATTGGCTTGGAAATAGCTTTCAATTAAAATTTATTGTTTATTATTTACTTCCACTGAATATACATCAAGTTTCTTGTTATTAGATATGTATATGAAACATTTGTAAAGTGGTATTAAAAAACAAGACGTTAGGAACATAAATACTGTGAAAATGTTAAATTTGTAATTGTAAACAATAGAGTAACAAAGTAGCAATTCTTACATCTTCAGTAATTGTTACCTAACGTGACACGAGAGTTTTAATCCACGTAACATACTATATCTTTATGGCCAGGTGGGTTAAGGCGTTGTACTCGTAATCTGAGAGCCGTGGGTTCGAATCCCCGTCGCACCAAATATGCACGCCCTTTCAGTGTGACGGTCAATCCCACTATTCGTTGACAAAAGAGTAGTCCAAGAGTTGGCGGTGGGTGGTGATGACTAGCTGCCTTCCCTCTAGTCTTACACTGCTAAATTAGGAACGGCTGGCGCAGATAGCCCTCGTGTAGCTTGGTGGAACTACTTCTTTAACTGAAGAACTCTTAACACGAAAACTCTTAGGTTCTCAACTCTTAGCCTTGTTTTACCAATCAAAGCTCGACATCTGGTTGAAAACAACCGGAAGATCGCCAACCAATGACAATATTTCTGAATACCATTTGAAGCAATAATTAAAACACACACAAAAAAAATCAGATCGTTCGGTGACATTAATCAAATGGGTTGACTTTGGGCGTTTATGAAATTTAATATTCAGAGAACAAAAAATAATTCTAGTTCGATAAGGCTTCCTTCTCAGTGAGATATATAATTCTTGTCATCTCAACTTTACCAAACATGTACGTATGTATGGCTGGAGGCGTATGCTTTGAGAAAGTTTGATTAAGTTTCATTTGATTTAAAGATCACGACAGATTTTTGGAGGAAAGTAAATTGTTTTTTATTGAGTAAGTTTATAATGAGATCATATTTTCGATCTTATCAGATTTTTGTAATTCCAAAGAGGTAGATACTGTTATGAGCAGTGGATAATCACCTCGCTACTGGTTTAGATGCGTATATATATACATATATTCAAGAGTAATACGTTACTAGACAGCAAATTTATCATCCTCCTTACGGCAAGATTTGGATTTATCGACAACCATTTTCTTTCTTTAGATGGAAATTCCGTGTAAAAAATTCTGTGCTGTAACTAAGCTTCGTCATTAGGCATCTCCTAATGTTATTTCTTTCAAATCGATTTCACTGCAGTTTTTGACAATGTTTTTTATTACAAAAATGTTACGTTCAGTCGTATGTACATTTTATATGACGTTGTGCTAACTTTCTGCATTTCGCACGTTTCCAGAAATTATACAAATCGCAGTTTCATTTAATGAACAGGACAAAATAGACACTAGTTTTACTCTACAAAGACGGGGTTGCTGATGTACGAAAAACAAATTCGCCAGCAGCTATATGCGATACATCTGTTTTCATCGACTTATCAGAAGTGTTACAAAGTAAATACCATCACAACTTTCCTAACACTATTTATCCTATCATACACAAAACTTAAAGAAGAAGACAAAAGAGAAATATAAGGGATGTGGAGACGAACGAATGAACAAAGAAAATGAAACCAAAACCAAAAGATAGAATTAAAGTGTAAACACGAAATATCTTTTTACATGAGTTGTTTCGTCTTCCAGACATCTAGCCGAAGAAAATTGAACAATAGCCATTGTGGATCAGTTTTATAGAATCCTCAAAGTAATGGGATTGAGATTGGGAGGAGTCTTTAATATCGTTGTTTCCTCAGTTAATCACCAATTGAATTATCTACTGCAAACACTACTATGAAAACTAGAGTTTAATACGACACAAACATACGAAGAACAAAACGATTTTTTTAAAACGAAGGAGACACGTTTGTACAGTATATCATTCAATTTTCTCAAAAATCGTTGAACAAAAGCCTGTACTTACAGTTTCAATTATTTCTCCACTTATTCTCCTAATGTTTATCTCTACTTTAAACGTTCACTAAGTATAACAATAATAGTTAGGTTATTGTATTGTTGTTATAATACAAAGATGACAATTACCCATTCTTAGGTCTTACTAGAGAACAAAATCATGGTATAAAACAACAATTTCAAATGATGTGTTTCCGAAATTATTCAAAATTCTGAACTTCGCTCATAATAAATGCAGTTTAATGGTTCTCACCTGAAATGTGTTTACCTCAATTCATCTAGTCAGAGTGTTGTAGTGAAATAACAGTTTAATGGTTCTCACCTGAAATGTGTTTACCTCAATTCATCTAGTCAGAGTGTTGTAGTGACATAAAAAGAGTTCATTATTTATAGTAGTAACTGGTATAGTATCTCTCAGACATAACTGAAAGTTGTTTTTTTTTCCTTTGAGTAAAGGTATTAATATGAATTTTAAAATTGTATAAAACATTTTCCTTGTACTTTACTTTAGGATTAAGGTCACTATCCAACCCCTTTATTACTATAAATTTAATAAGCAATCCAGTATTGCTTTAGTCTGAATATACAATCAATAACTTTTATAAGCTAATGCAATACATACATATGAGTTGTGTTTGTAAGTTTTTATTAGCATACTTTAACAGTAGTTGGTATTTAATACTAAAGTATAGAAGTAGAAAACATTAATATAAACCAACTGTTGACCAATACACAATTCAGCAAATATCAATTATTTATGATGAAGTAGATTACGTATGATACAGATTCTTATTATGATGAAAGAAAAATGACTTCAGATGAAGTTTTAAGATGTAACGAATTATCAAAATGAAGGTCACAGTTTTCACTGTTGAATAGTGGGTAGAAGTTACACAGCTATGGTATTACAATTTGGAAGGTTTTACGTAATAGAGTATGTTAAAAATCACGTTTTTACATTAGATGAAAACAAGTAAAACGGTAAAATGTTAATGAAAACCGGTTCACCATTTCTACAAGTGGTAGAAATAAGTCGAATGATGGATTTGTATTGTGTTAAATGTTTTTAAATCATCTTTTAGTCACTCTTCATTCTAGAACAGAAATATGTTATTGTATTGTTGAGGCCTAATTTGCTATTAAACTAGAACAGAAATATGTTATTGTATTGTTGAGGCCTAATTTGCTATTAAACTAGAACAGAAATATGTTATTGTATTGTTGAGGCCTAATTTGCTATTAAACTAGAACAGAAATATGTTATTGTATTGTTGAGGCCTAATTAATCAGTTTCGTTAAGTGGACCAGTGTAAAAAGTTACTTCTACTGGCATTCCTTATTTGAGGTAAAACTTGTTTAACTTATTTAAGAACCATCTTAAAGGTATGACTGTTAAATTCTACTTAGATATATTTGTGTTTTACGGAGGAACAGAGTTTACTCGCTAAAAACATGTGAGAAATGAAGCTATGACGTCATTTTCTCATGTTTTACGAACCATTAACGGTTAATATATAAATAAGTTCTATCAAAGAATAAAGAATTCCCATGATCGAGGTGTGAAATAATTGGAAGGTACAGAGCTTAACAAACCAAAGGACTCAGAACAGTAAATTATCTCAAACGATTCATGTAGAGAATACGGTTTGAACGTTTAATTAACTTGTCATTTTAACATCGTTCTCCAAATAGACAAGAAATATCCATCTAAATTAGAAATTTAAGCACTAAAAAGAATCGGAGGATATTTCATTTTGCAGCCTAAGAAAGCTGTAGCTATTGGCTCGAGCTTGCGTGTCGTCATTTCCTGCTTTTGGAGTGTTTTGTATTATCTGGTAAAAAATATGAGAACAGTAAGTAGAAATAAACAGTTAATATTCTAAATGTAAAAGATCTAGTTTAAAATAAACACATATAGAAAAAAAAAACAGCTCGTGTGTTCCACAAAGGCGAACACTGCAGTCTTGTAAAGTGTCTAACACACTGAAAAAGAGGAATCCTCAATAGCCGTGGAATTTGAATTTCTTTAGGCAGGATAAAAGTAAATTAATTTGTGACCTTCTTTTTCCCCTTTTTATTAGCTATATTTTTGTGCACAGTAATATCAAATTACTCATCAGGATCTCTACCAGCCTACAATCACACTGATAATTATTTTAGGCAGGATTATAGTAAATTAATGTACGAGATCTCGAGCATGGTCAAATAATCAAACGAAAGGATTTGACCTCTTGAGTCCAAAACTGTAATCAGATCTCAAATCGATTAAGAGATGATGGAGTTACAAGCTAAAAGTTGTATTTGGAAAAAGAAAAAAAAAAAAAATTCGGAGCCATTTTATGAGGCGCCACGCTGCGGCTAAAAATTGCAATAATAGTTAAACTTCATTGAGGAGGATTCTAAGAATCATAATGTTTTCCAAAAAAACATAAATTATAAAAGAAGGTGAACAATATATTAGCTAATTAACTGAAGTTAATTAAGACCTTTTACCCAAATATTATCTTGTACAATAAAAACTATTATGAAAAAACTCAAAGTCGTTTTATGTTATTAAGCTACTATAATTTTCCTGTCAAAATACTTCGATTTATTTATGAAAACTTAATATATTGATCTCAGAAAAGTCTATATCCTCTAAACTCTAGCTTCTTTATTGAATCATAAAATCTATAGTGACTCCAAAAATACATTCCAATTTTTACTGAGTTTATCTAGGTGATATTCAGCAAAAACACAACGAAAACTTTCGGAAGAAAAGTACATAATGTATGTATTCTTTATACTGACCAGCGACCAGTGAGTACGTTTTCAGTGCATTGATTACCAATATTAAACACGCATAAGTTTAGTCAACAAATACTCTCACGTTAGAGAAAGCTCACGAGCGTAGATAATTTCGCGCGTGCAATTACAGCACTTTGCCAAACAAATAAGGGGTTCTACGCTCGTTATGGACATAAAAATGTAATTAATAATTTCCTGAAGGAATATAAAAAAATAAGACTTAACTTTTCTAATGGCTTCAACTTAAACTAAGCCTCACTCTATGGAGGCGTAAGAAACAATGAGTTAGAAACAGTTCATACTGTTTCTGTTGAACTATCGGTTCATTACGAATGTTCTTGAGAAAAACGTCACCATTTTTCAGGTGGTAAATAAAGTTTTAAAAACATACAAAATAAAAGTAATGAGATACTGGTTCTTTGATAAACGACGTTTGCATAATACTGTTCCCCTGCTGGGACAGCGGTAAGTCTACGGATTTACAACCCTAAAATCAGAAGGTTTGGTTCCCCTCAGTGGACACAGCAGATAAGCCTGATGTGGTTTTGCTATGAGAAAACACACACACGCACATAATACGATCACTACAAAAAAGCTACATCTTCTCTTCAGTTTTCGCTAATACTAAATCATCTGATTTAATGTGTGATTTTGCTGTTGTTTCCTATTGACTACAGACCCCCCCCGCTGGTACAGCGGTAAATCTACGGATTTACAACGCTGAAATCAGAGGTTCGTCTCCCCTCGGTGCACTCAGCAGATAGCCCGATGTGGCTTTGCTATACGAAAACACCCACACCCACACTGACTACAGAAATAACAAATAATTAAAAAAGTTTTTCTCATCATAAGAGTACAGCAATTTATTAATAAAAAATATTTGTAAACATATACAAAGCGTTGATTATATTATATTAAAACGTGTTTGAGTATACAAATCAACAAGTCGCGTGCCAACAGCAGCCGATATATAAAATCACGATGTAACGGCTTGTATCAGAACTACATTTAGACATTGCTCGCCGTAACTTTGGTAACGTAAAAATCGTTTTAATATAACGTACGCAGTATCTGCATTGTTGTTTATACTGTTCTGAGCTTTACTGTGACATCAAACCAAAGAGCGCACATAGGTTCATGAGGCATATCATACATTCAGCGATATGGGTTTTGGTGTCATATATGTAAACAATGCTGTCCCTTTAATTTTGACTGTACAATTGCATAGGCTTACGCTACAGCCATACACAGCAACAGAACACGTGCAATTCCTCACTCCACCTTTTTTAACATTTAACGCAGCCAATCCTAATTTGCACCTGATGAAGAAAATTCAATCTTTCGAAAATGTTCGGGGTTCTAGTTTATAATTTTTGTCTTTCTTTCGTTGTTGTTGTTTTCTGTTGTGTGTGTGTGCGTTTTTTAATACCACGCATAAAATTTATAATTAATATCATAGCAAACATCTAAAAATTAGTTAATCTTATATTAAGGATAAATACACTGGAAAGGAAAAATAAAAAAAAAAGAAATTCTCTTTTACTAGGTGAGTTACAGACCAACAATCATCGTGAGTCGCACGTGAGCAGAGCAGAACTCGCTTTTAATCAAGAGCTAGGACGTACAACTTCATCCTTTCCTGGTACACACAACATGCGCGTGCATACCTGTTCTTTTTTTTCATATTTGGACTAAAGTCCTACAACCTCTGCACTAGTAGCTTATCGGTACGTTCTTCTCATTAGAGAAACGAGACTTGCGTTTCTATTGCGTATGTTAGTATGGACTTCACTTGTGTTCGTTACAAATAGTTTTTTTTCTATATAGATAATTGGATTAAGTTGTCCATTCTTATCAACTCCACATGCTTCCTGGAAGCAGTAAATGTGATTGGATAAATTACTTTTGTTTTTACTACTTTATAGGATGTACATTATAAAAATTAACCTCAGAATCTAGGCGTCTTGGATTCTGCAAACTGTTTATCTCGTAAGGAAATCAGAAGCGATATTTTGGTTAGCGTTTCGCAGTTTTCAGCGCATGGACGTTCTGTATCAAACGAATTTTATTACCAGAGACGATTTTTGTGTGTATGTTTGTTCGTTCCTGAAACGCACAACCAACTGCGCTAACGGACCCTAATTTTGATTTGATAGACAAGAGGGAAGATTGCTAGCTAACAGCACTCACCGCCAACTCGTGGACTACTCTAATCGAATGATGAGTGAGTAAAGAATTTCACGAACAATCTTATAATGCGCCCACAGCCTTAAAAAGTGACGAGCGTTTCTGCAGCAGCGAAACGCAAACCATGAACAGTCTGGCAAGCTTATCACTACGCCACGCCCAGCCTGTGTATGGTATTCTGAGGCGTTAAAAAACGTCTTAGTAACAGTTGCTTTAAGATATTTAACCTTTAAAAAAGGCGGCAAATCACTCACTCGACCAACTAGAAGTTGGCACTTCCTTTTAACGAAGGCAAAACACACGTTTAGAAGTGTTTTTTTAGGCTTAATACTTAAGTATAATATAACATACGTTTAAAGGTTGTGGTTAGGCTTAATACTTGGGTAGAATATAGCATACGTTTAAGAGTTGTTGTCAGGGTTAATGCTTGGACAGTGCATAACATACGTTTAAAAGTTGTTGTTAGGGTTAATACTTAGGTATAATGTACCATACATTTAGAAGTTGTTGTTAGGATTAGCATTCAAGTTTGTTTGTTTGTTTTTGAATTTCGCGCAAAGCTACTCGAAGACTATCTGCGCTAGCCGTCCCTAATTTTGCGGTGTAAAACTAGAGGGAAGGTAGCTAGTCATCACCACCCACCGCCAACTATTGGGCTACTCTTTTACCAACGAATAGTGTGATTGATCGTCACATTATAACGCCCCTACGGCTGAAAGGGCGAGCACGTTTGACGCGAGGGGGATGAGAACCCGCGACCGTTAGATTACGCCTTAACCCATTAACATTCATGTAGAATATAACATACGTATAGAAGTTGTTAGGCAGGTGTTTCTAGTAAACAATATCTGAGAGTTCGGTATGTCGCCGATAGAAAATGTAAATGCTGTATTAATTAAGTACCTGTATTTAATATCTTTTGAGAAGATGTGCTATTCATCACGAGCTTTCTAAATAATTAAATATCCGTATGTTATACGTTCCGGCAATGTGGTATTTATAAACACTTTTCCTTGTTTGTTTGTTTCCTTGAAATTAAGCACAAAAGCTAAAAAATGGACTATCTGCGCTCTGCCCACCAAGGGTATCGAAACCCTATTTATAGCGACGTGAGTCCACAGACGTATCACTACACCACTGGGGGTCTATTAACATTTTAGTAAGCCCTTCGTCTGCTCTGAGAGTTTATCACGCTGAAAATCGGATTTCGATATCCACGGTCGGCACAGCACAGATGTCCAAATTGTTTAGCTTTGTGCTCAAACAAGCAAAATTATTTCTGTAAATATTTAAACATTTTTATTTAATGTCATCTTCTAAGATTAAGTGTTATTTACTATAGATACTGTAAGTAATAAAACATCTGTAATCATTGTTAAGTATTAATTTTTTGTTAAGACGTTCGACTCGGAATCCGAGGGTCGCGGGTTCGAGTCCCGGTCGCACTAAACATGCTCGCCCTTTCAGCCGTGGCGGCGTTATAATATAACGGTCAATTTCACTATTCGTTGGTAAAAGAGTAGCCTCAGAGTTTGCGGTGGGTGGTGATGACTAGCTGCTTTCTCTGTAGTCTTACACTGCTAAATTAGGGACGGCTAGCGCAGATAGCCCTCGAGTAGCTTTGCGCGAAATTTAAAACAAACAATTTTTTGGTTTTGAATTCCGCGCAAAGCTACACGAGAACTATCTGCGCTAGCCGTCCCTAATTTAGCAATGTAAGACTAGAAGAAAGGCAGCTAGTCATCACCACCCACCGCCAACTGCCAACTCTTGAACTACTTTTTTACCAACCAATAGTGGGATTGACCGTAACATTATAACGACGCCCCATGGGTTAAAGGGTGAGCATGTTTAGTGTGGCGGGGATTCGAACCCGCAACCCTCGGATTACGACTCGAGTGCCTTAACCACCTGTCCATGCCGGGCCTGTTATTTATGAGACGATGTGTTATGTATTATAAATTTTGTGAATAATTAAAGATCTGTGTTTCATAATACGTTATGATGCTATTAGTTATTATCAATTCTATAAAATATTAAATATCTGTGTTCAATGTTATCTCATGAGATTTTGCGCTATTTACAATTAACTAGCTGGAGTACCCGTTCCCTGAATGGAAATTATGTAAATACATGATTAACCTGTTTAGTGCGGTAGACGAGATAACTCGTCCAAGCCGATCGGTAACACAGTGCCACGGACGAGTTAATTCGTTTTCAATAATACCTAACTTCAACGCAAGGTGTCAGCACCATACATGCATTTAACCTACTTACAAATTGTTTCACTTTCGATCCAAAATGGCGCCACGAAAAAGTTATAAAAGGAAAAAGCATTAGAGTTGTATTGTATCAACTGAAATACTTGACAGTCAACAGGTTAGTGAAAGGTTATCTTAGGATATTAAAGTTGCGTCTGTTATATGTATTTGCAAAAACCGCAAAAACGCCCATAAAATTCAAAACACGCAAAATAGAAAACTGAAAATTTATGTGTTAGGCTATCATGCACCTAACAAACCTCCATACCAATTTTGGTGAAGATCTATCTACACCCTACAAAGTAGTTACATGGACGAGGAGTATTATATTTGTATAGATTTTGTAAAAATAAATAAACAAATCTGTGTTTGATGTTATCTTATGACACTGTTGGGTTATTTATTATCAGTTCTATAAACATGTTTGCATGGAGATAAAATACGTAAATAAAACCTAATTCTAAGTAGAGATAATGTTGGTTCGACATCACTAGAGACTACATTTGCTGTTAGTATCTCATAAAACGCTGTGATGCATTTAACAATATCTTGATTAGTTTAATACAATATTATAAAGATTTGGCATGAAATTTTAAGGCATGTTACATATAATAAATCTATGGAGATTTGAAAAATTGACTTCTACACAATATTTTTACAATTTGCTTCTGACAAGCTTTCAAGAGAAACATTACGTGTTACGTTAAGTATTTAATTGAGCGTATATTAAAACTAAATACCATGTAACCTCTAAATATTTTGTCTTTCGTACGTTTCATGATTTTCGACGAAATGAATATTGTTCTGGGCATGTTTAATGTGCTATTCTTTTATGTCATACTCACTGACAAATTTTTATACGTCATCCTTATGCTACGATGGTCCAAACCAGCCCAATTGAAAACAAGAATAATTAATTAAAGTTACCACCTGCTTAGCCGTTCAGCCAGCAAATAACTAATATTACATCTCACACAACACACAGATTGTTTACTGATACCGTTTTAACGAAATATTTCAGAGATTTTCAACTGGAAAGGCTACAGGACAGAGATTGGTAACGCTTTTCAGCAAGACTTAATTTTTTTTTTTTTTAGGGACATGTAAGGGTAATGTCTCTGGGCATATTTAAGCACTCAGTGGTTAGCATATTGTAGCAGGCCCAGTATGGCCAAGTGGTTAGGACGATTGACTCGAAATCTGAGGGTCGTGGGTTCGAATCCCCGTCACATCAAATATGCTCGCCCTTTCAGCCGTGGGGGATGTTATAATGTGACGATCAGTCCCACTATTCGTTGGTAAAAGAGTAGCTCAAGAATCGGCGGTGGGTAGTGATGACTAACTACCTTCCCTCTTGTATTACCTTGCTAAAATAGAGACGGCTAGTGCAGATAATCCTCGTGTAGCTTTGCGCGAAATTCAAAAACGAACAATATTTCTCAAGTAGAGGTAGCAATATATTATTTCAGCCTATTTCCTTCATCTTTCTACATCATCCAAGCACCAAACATGTTCGTCCTTTCAGCCGTGAGGGCGTTATAATGTGATGATCAATCCCACTGTTCGTTGGTAAAAGAGTAGCCCAAGAGTTGGCGGTGGGTGGTGATGACTAGCTACCTTCCCTCTTGTATTACCTTGCGAAACTAGAAACGGCTAGTGCATATAATCCTGGTGTAGCTTTGCGCGAAATTAAAAAAACAAACTCCTTACTGAGCTCCTTGGGAACAGCAGTATAGACAAAGTATTGAAATATCTTTGAAGTCTCCAAGATCATACACACGTGTAATGTGTAAGCGTATATAAAACGATGTGTTTTCATGAACAAATTTCTTGAATTCATTATGTATTTTGTCTGACGTCAAGCCATACTTTTTGTAATAATTTTGCAACCTAATCTTGCAACTTATAACGACGTTTTCCTGCAACAGGAATCGTCCTGCCTGTGATGAATTTCAGGGTCCATATTTATAAAGTTTGAAGAAGAAATGAGTGGTATATTAAATAAACATGTATATATACCTATTCTATACAACAGTACTTCCATCAATCTTCCCCCCTCCACACTACATGTATTTTTATGTTATTTCCCGCCCCTCTCTAAAGAAATAACCATCCTGTAATGTGTTCTTAATGGTTTTTACTGCCCTGATATTGTCCAATATCCTTGAGCTTTGGAGTTTCAGGCATACACTTTCCTTCCTTTTTCTCTTATCTTCCATCTTATTGTGCCTATCCAATAGCACCCACCATGAAAGAAGAGACAGAGAACACAAGTATGGATTAACAATGTTGAATACTCTATCGGTGGTTTTAATTTCTTAGTAAATCTACAAACAAACACATCACGAATGTTGTTGCTCGGATTAGATAAATTTAGGATTAAAAATTGGAACAAGATAAATAAAAGAAAAATACTAACTTAAAAATTAGAAAATAGAGATCGCAAAAAGTAAAGAAAAAAGGCTGAAGATACAGTAGACATTATTTATTCGAATTACCGACCTCTATTTTGACTCCATGCTGCTACCTGGAATTACGTTTGATGGAGCCAGAATAGGGATTTGTAGTCTGAGTAATTTATGTCTGCAGTATTTGCAGCCTAGTTTCCTTTCTTTTTTACGATCTTTATTTGTAGGTTTTAAATTCGCAAGTTTTATCTATCTTGTTTGCTGATTGCTTTTTATTTATGCTTAACTGTGCGTAATGAATCACTTGATATGATAGCTAACCTTTTAGATTGTAATGATAATAACCATAGCTAGTAGCTGAATGATATGGATCGTGATGAGTTACTACATCTGTTGACTATTTGATCGCATTAGTTCGAGATGTAAAGCATTTTAAAGCATTTTTTAAAATTTTACCAGTAGAAAATTAACCTTTTCAAATAAATCATATACGTCTAAAACATCAATTTCAACAAACCGTCATATCTTTTAAAATAATTATTCTACCAATGTGTGTAATCAAATTTCACATTATGTGTACTGGTATATTTTACACCTTCATATCATACATGATATAGCAGTTGACTCCCTAAAGACACCGGTTGTATAGTATACAAAGCATTGAGTATCCACATGTTACAGTCATCTAATGTTCACCTATTACTGATTTATTTCACCTTGTATTTAAGCTTATTAAAAAAAAACCACACATTTGTAAGAAAGTTAATTTCAAGGGATAATGATAACATCGTTCATACTAAAACTATGATGTTTTTTAACTTATGTAAAATACAAAAGAACGAAATCGACTTTTCACTAATCCTAGAACCTTTGCAGTACCTTACTTAGCACAAAAGGTTCAGGTGCAACGTACCAAGCAATTGTTGTTGGACATTGGCAGAAGAACAAGAACAAGAAATTCTGAATTGATGTTCTTCTCCTTATAAGCCTAACATATGTTCTTTTTTGTCTATTTTATATGTGTACAACCTTGTCTGGAACTTTTGTTAGGGTTTTGTAAATTGCTTGCGATCCATATTATGAACCATTATCGCTATTTCAACCGTTAAAAACTTGTGTGCTACTTAAACACCGCTTCAGAAATATCCATTAACAGCGAACAACGAGGAGAAAAAAAACAAAATATTTTGAGTTAAAACTGTAGACTGCAAGCTTGCTGACAGATCTTCGCAAAAATACAGCGCGTCCTTTTATTCACCAATCCTAAATAAACCTGGCCAGCTTTGCATTGAGTTATCACTAATAGCTTTCGTTTCTAACGTAAAAAAAAAAAAACTCTATGTAACTTTCGACATGGTTAAACCTTTCATACTGAATCATTCCATATTATACTTAAATCCTAGAAAAAAATCGATGCTTGTAAGTGACTCCTTCATACTTTGCACTAAATTCATAGAAAAAATTCATAGCAAAAATTCCAACATTTAAACTTTCTGATGCCTTACGTTAATGTTCGATTTTACTTGATAGTGAGTTTCATGGAAGATTAAAAGACATCGTCACTCTAATGTTTAAAACTCTTTTTTTTTTTTCAAGTGAAAAAATGTGTATTTGTAGTCGGTCATAAAGCTACATAATGGGATATTACGAGTATCGAAACCCAATTGTTAGCATTGTACGTCTGAGGACGTGCCGCTGAGGACTGTAAAATATAACAATGAAAACAATTTTCATCTGACTTGCTCAGACACACCGTGTTTGTTCTGAACTTTTATCTGTAAGTTTCAGGACTAGCAACGCCACGATAGAGGTTCGATCCACGCATCGGGTACAGCGCAGATAGCTCACTGTTAGCTCTGCGATAAAATATTTGGCTTGTTTTTAATTAAGCACAAAACTACACAATTGCCTTTCTCTGCTCTGCCCACCAGGAGTATCGAAAACCGATTTCTAGCGTTGCACGTCCGAAGACATACTGTTATGTCATAGGGGGAGCCACGCTAAAACAAAAAAGTAGCGTTTTTACAGGTAGTATTTTGTAGTGCACGTTACCTCGTGAGCGCGTATTAAACGATGTCTTTTTGTAATGTTTCAAAAAGCAATACGCTACAATATAACAAAGCTCAGACATAATAATAATTACGTGTATCAATAAAGAAACATTATATAATACAGCAAAATTCACGCGACATCATGACGTCAGCGAACATTTCTTTTTTTGTCAATGTCACCCGTATCTTTCAATCACAGACAATAAGACGCAGAGAAACAGTTGTATTTCAATATTCATGGCAAAATGCGTTGACAACATTACAATGTTGACTGAAAATGGTTGTAAAAACTGGAAAACAGACTCAAAACAATGAAAAACAAGTTCACTACTGCTCACTTCAACGAACAAAATGGTTCATTTATTCGCTCTGTTCCAACCAGTTTTTTTTTCCTCCCTATTAGGCAATCAGGATTTATATTTTCAAATACTTCTGCTCTGCATGGCCAGGCATGGCCAGGTTAACCACCTAGCACTTGACTAGTAATCTGAGGATTGCGAATTCGAATCCTCGTCATACCAAACATGCTCGCCCTTCCAGCCGTAGGGGCATTATAATGTTACGGTCAATCCCACTATTCGTTGGTAAAAGAGTAGCCTAAAAGTTGGCGGTAAGTGGTAATAACTAGCTATCTTCCCTCTAGTCTTACACTGCTAAATTAGGGACGGCTAGCGCAGATAACCCTCGTGTAGCGTTGCGCGAAATTCAGAACAAACCAATTCTCGCTGTATCTATCTTATTTAAAACTTTTTTTAACATTTCTCATGTTTTATTATTAATGGGCTGCATACTACGTAGCCTCCCCTATAAGTTTCTGAACTTGTTTTTAATTTAAATCCTATGCTAACCCTTTAAAAACAACATGACTAGTCACATGGTTAGTCACATGGTATTTGATATTTTACTCCACATCTGCCCTGTCTCTTCCAATTTTTCCATTTTTAGCCATTTTTCTGATAGCCCTGCCAATCAATAGTTCCAAGTTGGACTGCCATCCTTCCGATAGTTTTTAAGCAGTTTTAGCAGCTCTTCCAACCAGTGGTACCAGTTTCAACCTGTCTCTTCCTATTTTTCTGTGTCAAACAATTCTTCTGCTAGTTTTTTACGGTTTCACCAACTCTGTACTTTGTTCTTCTGATTTGTGTGGTATGAGTGTGGAGTTTACCAAATGACGTAAACAAAGGAAGAAAAAATCACAAATTATTTCTTCTCATTAATTTCATTTTATCCTTCTTTCTACCATTAACAAAAACACTGACAAAGAACCTCAAGTAACCATCAACACAGACACTGACCAAGAAGATCAGGTAACCATCAACACAGATACTGACCAAGAACCTCAAGTAACCAACAACACAGACACTGCCCCAGAACCTCAAGTAACCATCAACACAGACATTGACCAAGAAGATCAGGTAACCATCAACACAGACACTGACCAAGAACCTCAAGTAACCATCAACACAGACATTGACCAAGAATATCAGGTAACCATCAACACAGACATTGCCCTAGAACCTTAAGTAACCATTAACACAGACACTGCCCCAGAACCTCAAGTAACCATCAACACAGATACTGACAAAAACCTCAAGTAACCATCAACACAGATACTGCCGAAGAACCTCAAGTAACCATCAACACAGACATTGACCAAGAAGATCAGGTAACCATTAACACAGACACTGACCAAAAACCTCAAGTAACCATCAACATAGACATTGACCAAGAATATCAGGTAACCATCAACACAGACAATGACCAAGAAGATCAGGTAACCATCAACACAGATATTGACCAAGAAGATCAGGTAACCATCAACACAGACACTGACCAAGAACTTAAGTAATCATCCACAAAGACACTGACAAAGAACCTCAAGTAACCATCAACACAGACATTTACCAAGAAGATTAAATAATCATCAACATAGACACTGACCAAGAACTTAAGTCGCCATCCACAAAGACACTGACCAATAACCTCAAGTAATCCCCAAGAAAGACATCAAGACAATTCGTCTGTTTTAACTCTCTCCTTGTCCGTTTCTGCGACACAGAACTCAAACTTTCTAACATTCCGACGACCTGAAACTGGTTATTATTTGTTCGATAACCAATATACTAAATCAAATCCACCCAATTCCAGACTTGAATTGTTTGTTTTTTTCTATTCTCGACCTTCTGCTTTCTGATTTTAGTAGCATCCACCCTCATTGCTGTCGTCAGTTGCGATTACGCACCAAATCATCTCTTATGCTACATACTATGTTTTGTCTTAGCTGCATTAGTATGGAAGAAGATTCACTTATCTCCGATTATTCGTGGATGTTCCCCACAACAACCACCAGGTTGAAAAAGTGCGAAAGTGACAAGTAGTATATAAAAAGTTCTATACATAGAGCAAGCTTTATTAATCCTAGACCAAAATCCCACTGTCAAGTAGGTATAGATACTCTGAAACACACTTTTTATAAAATATTTATACATCAAACTGCTTGTAAAGAGAGCTATTAATTTGTTGATTACAGAGTTCCGATTAACATATGAGTCACACAAACAATCTAAATGCTAGGTCTGAACCCACTAAGTACTGATAAAGTTTAGGGTGTATTTGAAATATGTTGTAATAAGCGAATCAAGTGGAAGTAAGTTGGTGTTTGGTTTTTGAATTTCGCACAAGGCTACTCGAGGGCTATCTGTGCTAGCCGTCCCTAATTTATCAGTGTAAGACTAGATGGAAGGCAGCTAGTCATCACCACCCACCGCCGACTCTTGGGCTACTCTTTTAGCAACGAATTGTGGGATTAGTGTAGCAATTAGTGGGATTGACCGTCACGTTATAACGCCCCCACGGCTGAAAGGGCGAGCATGTTTGGCGCGACGGGGATACGAACCCGCGACCCTCAGATTACGAGTCGCACGCCTTAACACGCTTGGCCAAGTGGAAGTAAACGGCACATAAAGAATTTAGAACTTTAAAGATCAAGTAACGAAACTGGATATCAATGGCATTGACTACTTTCAACAGAAGGGCCCCGGCATGGCCAAGCGTGTTAAGGCGTTCGACTCGTAATCCGAGGGTCGCAGGTTCGAATCCCGCTCGCACCAAACATGCTCCCCTTTTCAACCGTGTGGACGTTACAATGTTACGGTCAATCCCACTATTCGTTTTTGCCCAAGAGTTGACGGTGGGTGGTGATGACTAGCTGCCTTCCCTCTAGTCTTATACTGCTACACTAGGGACGGCTAGCGCAGATAACCCTCGAGTAGAGCCCCCCGCTAGTACAGCGGTATGTCTCCGGATTTACAACGCTAAAATCAGGGGTTCGATTCCCCTCGGTGGGCTGAGCAGATAGCCCTATGTGACTTTGCTATAAGAAAAAAAGACACACACACAAACACACACCCTCGAGTGGCTTTGCGCGAAACTCAAAACAAACAAAGCTTTCAACATATTGTTTAACACAATTTAGGTAAAATTTTATTTCTTAAAAGAAAGGCTAGGATAATGTTTTGAATAATAAAAATAATGATAAAACAATGGACGAGCGAATAATTTCGGAAATCAAATATCATAATAGAATATTTGTTAAGCTTAAAAGAAATTACAGCATTTTATAGAGAAGTCTCATATTATTTGCACACTAGAAATGAAAAGTTTATATACACTTTAAAAGTATAATGTTACCTCTGTTTAATAAAGTGAACGATAGGTTCTGGGTTTCTACCAGAGAAGTCTCTTCTGCTTCATGGAAGATGTTCTCTTTTTATGCTGACGACAAAAGAAAAGAATGTAACACTGCTATTAATGCGTTTTAAATCAAAGAAAATATATTATCTGTCTATCTAAGTTAGTAAGTCTTCCAAATATGCTACACATGTTATTGTTGCGTTTTTTTTCCTTGAGAGTTTCCCTATAATCTGATTAATTTATCTATTATCTTAAATAGACTAATAACCACATGCCACCACACTGGTAACTGCGCACAGCCCGATTAGCAGAGTAGTTCTGTATGGGTGAAGCCTGATAATTAGGGTTAAAAGTCTGTTTGTTTAAAATGAGCCACACATTCGTAAGATAGAAATATCACTGTGGCCAAGTTTATTCTGTCGCCACAGAGAAAAACTGACGATAGATACTTTTTTGTTTTCTGAATCCACATTTATCTGAATCCACAGTTCAGTTCGTGCTAATGCGTTAATCAGTAATTACCTTCAGAAAGTACAAATTTTATGACCTAAAATAAATAAATAAATAATACTACATAATCTTGTTTACAGTTTTCAGAGAGGATATTATATAAAACACGCAGAATCAGTGATGAACAAAGATCTGATTTAACGAAGAAAAAATTTAATACTCGTAGGTATGGTTTGTTTGTTTTGAATTTTGTGCAAAGCTACACGAGGGCTATCTGCGCTATCCGTCACTAATTTAACAATCCAAAACTAGAGGGAAGGCAGCTAGTCATCACCACACCCACTGCCAACTCTTGGGCTACTGTTTTACCAACGAATAGTGGGATTAACCGTCACATTATAATGCCCCCACAGCTGAAAGGGCGAACATGTTTGGTGCGACGGGAATTTGAACCCGTGACTCTCGAATTAAGAGTCGAGTGCCTTAACTGGATATAAGTAAGTTATGGCTGGTAAAAGGTTATATAGACAGTTGATACTCTCTTGTGTGAGATGACACGCTAGGTTCCAACTTTTTTCGTTGTGGCACAACTACAACTAAGATGCTCGTGTTAAAAGTTATTTTTCTTCTGCATGCAGCCCTGACCTCGTATCTCGTGGCTTCCATCATTTTTTCTTCTCCAGGACCACATGCGTAGTCAGAATTTCTATCAACTGATCGTTTAAAAGCAGCTGCGTACAAATGAATTCGTAATATCACATCTGTATTTTGTTTGGATAATTAGTGCTTACTGGCCGATAAAGGAAACGTATAATATTGAACAGATAAAAGTGTGCCATTGGTTAACTTGAAAAATATAAAAGCCCACTTCTTCCAAAACGTTCCATGTCTATTTTGAATCAGTGCAATTGACATTCTCTAGCTCACGTATCTTTCCTTGATAGATGTAGAAGAAAGCGTTCCAGTAACCTAAATAACCTTTCATCAGTTGCTAAAGCTATTTTGCAAGTGAGCTTAAAACATCCACGAACTTGCGTTAAGACAAATTTCAATAACGTCTGAAGTAAAGTGTTATATACTTAAAAAAGTATTAAAATAGTTTATATAAAATGAAAACGAAAACGCTTATGCATGACAAATAATAATAAATCAAAATTCCGATTGGAAATTGGTGAGAGGTGAGACTGGCTTAAGATTGATCGAAATATTTTCTGACTCGGCTGTGTAGTTTTACTGCTAAAAGAAGAAAACAGCATTGGCACAACATAGCAAGGACCTGATGCGTATTTGATACTCTAAAGTTCCCATCTTCCAGAGAGAAACAAATTTACGAGGAGGCTTATCTGTCTGTTTTCTCTCGTGACAGCTCAGCCTGTTATTCACCTTAGTTAGAAAAAAAAAAACCTACAACGTAAAAATCTGGAAGTAACCAAATATGCTTAATCGTATTTTGTACTTTTAAATATTTTCACTCTTTTTAAAAAAATATATTCATTACCATTTCGAAATATAATTATTTGAAACATGTTTATCTGACGTTATGGGTGAATAACGTTATTCAGAAATTATTTAACGTGTTCTTTTTTTAACTTCGCGCAATGTTACAAGAGGGCTGTCTGCGCTGTCAGTCCTTAATTTGTCAATAGTAAGACTGGAGGGAAGGTAGTTTGTGGGGTTAATCCGCCACTTTATGACGCCCCACGGCATAAAACGTCGAGCATGTTTGGTGTGAAGGGGATCCACTAATAGAGTATGGATGTCAAGTCACATATAATATGTCAAATAACACACTCCAGAAAATCCAAGTTCAACAAAACAAAATACTAAGATCTGCATTCAGACTACCATCATTCACTCCAGTAAATTATATACATCAAACCAGTAACTTACTAACGATAAGAAACAGACTAACAGAAATATCACACAAATACTATTTAAAAGCAGAATACAGAAACAAACTAACGGCATCACAGTAAATTAACCAGTGCACCAACCAAATATATATCACCTTACAACATATTTCAACAACCACAAATCACACAACAAAGTACTTAAAGGGAAAAACTCACATAAATATTATGTATTTTCTTTTTCAGGTCTCGGGCACAGGACAGGTAAAACTTTCGGCGCCTGTCCTGTGAAAGTGGGTTTTTCTCGGGGCGCTCCCGTCCCCCCCCCCCTTCCCCACAGCAAAAACTTAGACATTGGATCTTTAGATCCCAGCCAAGGCAACTTTATTGCCATGCCCTGAATCGGGTTGTTTATGTTCTGGCTGTTTTCTCCGGTGCTACCTTTGCCTCGTTTATGAATAATATTAATAATGACCAACTTCACTCCTTCACCCAAAAGAGGCAAAATAAAAAAAATAAAAAAAACCCAGCTAAATTCAATAACCTTCCACGAAAGGGGACGAAGAGGAACCACAACGTTCCTGAACACCCCAGTTGGAGAGAGAATTCTTCTGATTTCTCTCTCTCTAAACTAAACCCCGCCACGTTAGTTTGCGTTGTGAAGGGGATTTGAACGCGCGACCTTCGAAATACGAGTCCAGCGCCTTAACCGAATGGCCACTAATCTAATGAAACTTATCAACATATAATGATCAGAAAGTGATGGACAAATATAAGCGTCACCTACAATGATCGATTTCTTTATAAACTAATATAAACTAAAGTAATTTTCTAAATGATTTAGAAAGACTATTTTTACCGAGTTTATACCTATCTCTAGGTAAAATGTATTTGCGTTATCTTCAACTTAAAACCTTGACATACATTTACAGATTATGATTGGTATCGTGTCCCCAGAAACACAGTGGTAAGTCTGCGGGCTTATACTGCTAAAAATCTGGCGTTGACCCCAGTGATGGGCAAATAACCCTTTATGTAGCTTTGTGCATAATAGCAAACAATGCTGCCATAAATTCGTGCAAAGTGATTTCTTTAAAACTAATATTAAATATAAATTTTCTATAAAACTATCAAAGGTTATTTTATAAAAACTATCAAACTATCAACGGTTATTTTAACGTACGGTTATAAAATTCATTTGCGTAGTGGTAAACTTTTATTACTGTGCCCCTCGCAAGACAAAATGGCGCTGCTCAGTGACCATAAATGATTTTGGCCCCGGAATGGCTAGGTGGTTAAGGCGTTCGACTCGTAATCCAGATTATAATCCCCTTTGCACCAAACATGCTCGCCCTTTCAGCCGTAGGGGCGTTATAATGTTATGATCAATCTCACTATTCATTGGTAAAATAGTAGCTCAAGGGTTGGCGGTATATGGTGATGGCTAGCTGCCTTCCCTCTTGTCTTACACTGCTGGCCCGTAGTGGCCAGGTTGTTAAAGCACTCGAATCGTAATCCGATAGTCACGGGTTCGAATCCCCATCGCACTAAACATGCTCGTCCTTTCAACCCTGAGGGCGTTATAATGTGACAGTCAATCCCACTGTTCGTTGGTAAAAGAGTATCCCAAGAGTTGACTGAATGGTGATGACTGGCTGCCTTCCCACTAGTCTTATTACTACTAAATTAGGGACGGCTAGCGCAGATAGCCCTCGTGTTGCTTTGCGCGAAATTCAAAACCAAACCAAAACCATTAGTGATTTTAATTAAGAAATCAGAATATGTATTCATACTACTCGTATGGCTCAAAAGCTAATAAAGATTCTCATTGCTTAGTGGTCCCTCACTGGGACAGCTTGTAAATCTTCGGACTTATAATACTAAAATCAAAGGTTAGATTCCTGATGTGGCTTTTCTATACGTAAACACACACAGCGCATAGTGATTTCAAACTACTTAAAACTGTCTCCGTATTTCTTGTGAAAAGTATACATTAAGAATGTTTACTACACCGCCCCTTTTATTCCTCCAACTTGGTCACCGTGTGTACATGCAGTTATAAATTTTCTTCAAGATAGTCAATCCTGTTATGTGACAATCTTAAGCTAAATACGTGACCTTTTGTCACAAATAAATTAAAATTGTTTATTCAACTGCAAAGAGTGTTAAGCAGTGAAGCCTTCTGAATTACATTTTTACACATGACGCAGAAAATATGAATGGCCATTTTAAAAAATATTTTATTTTAATAAGGTTTCTAGGTAAGTTAGACAGACCTTAGACTAACATAAAGTATAAATTTAATGATGAGATTAATAGGAAAGTCAAGCTTAAAGAAACTTTTTTTTGTCAGAAAACGTGGTATTATACAACTTATAAGGAGTTTCACGGTAGTTAGATTATTTGCTGTGATAATACGTGACTATCGCAAAGCACAATATAATTAACAGTAACATGGCTTTTAATACTCTGTAAAAATAGTCATTGTATATTAAACTTCTAAAGAATTCAGGCGACTTTTCTTGAAGGTTTCAGACAAGGTGAATATAAGACAAAAGTAGTTAGAAAAACATCTCTCATTCAGAAACATAGTGCATTTTAAATAGCATTGAAACTGCCATAAAAGGTTCCAGTATACGTTTGTTTGTTGTTGTTGTTAATGATTGAAGCACCTTTCACGTGTGTTTTTGTTGTTGATTCGAAAACTTTCGTATGTGTTTTTGTTGTACTTATTGATGATTGGAGCACTTTTCATGTTTTTTTTATTCGAGTACTTTTCATGTTAGTTTGTTTTTTGTTGTTACTGAATCAAGCACTTTTCATGTCTCTTTTTTTGTTGTTGTTGATTTCAGCACTTTTCATGTCTGTTTTGTTGTTGTTACTGAATCAAGCACTTTTCATGTCTGTTTTGTTGTTGTTGTTGTTGAATCAAGCACTTTTCATGTCTGTTTTTTGTTACAGAATCAAGCACTTTTCATGTCTGTTTTGTTGTTGTTGTTGAATCAAGCACTTTTCATGTTAGTTTGTTTTTTGTTGTTACTGAATCAAGCACTTTTCATGTCTGTTTTGTTGTTGTTGTTGATTTCAGCACTCTTCATGTTTGTTTGTTTTTGTTGTTAAATCAAGCATTTTTTATGTTTGCTTGTTTTTAGTTGTTGTTGATTCGAGCACTTTTTGTGTGTGTGTTTTTGTTGTTGTTTTTAAGGTGATTGATATTGTCTTCTATTTCTTTGATTTAAAACATTAAAAGTTTTATTAAAAAAGAAAAACATGTCTACAAACGTTTTGTAAAGTTTTCTTAAAATTAAAAAGGAATTATTCTCACACCTAACAAGAGCAGTAGCATAAGAATATTTAGATTTTTATTCCACTTTAGAAGATCATATATTTTAACCTTTACAAAAATTTTCATTTCTTATAAAAATATTTTTACATCAGAGACAGGGACCTAAAATCTTTCTTTTTTTTTCTCAGTTCTACAGTGGCTCAAGAGTAAATCTGAAGCTTTATAACGCTAAAATCTAGGTTTTGATACCCGTGGTTGGCGCAACACAGAACGCCCGGCATGGCCAAGCGTGTTAAGGCGTGCGACTCGTAATCTGAGGGTCGCAGGTTCGCATCCCCGTCGCGCCAAACATGCTCGCCCTTTCAGCCGTGGGGGCGTTATAATGTTACTATCAATCCCACTAATCGTTGGTAAAAGAGTAGCCCAAGAGTTGGCGGTGAGTGGTGATGACTAGCTGCCTTCCCTCTAGTCTTACACTGCTAAATTAGGGACGGCTAGCACAGATAGCCCTCGAGTAGCTTTGTGCGAAATTCAAAAACAAACAAACAAACACAACACAAATAATCATTGTGTTGCTTTAGGCTTAAATACCAGCAGAGAAAGTACACCATTGCTCGTTTGTTTTAGCTAAAAAAGAAAATTTTCCTCAGTTGTTTAAATAAATGTTACATTTTATTAATAAACACAAATAATCGTGTACGTCGACATGTTATAAGACACTGATAATGCGTAAAATATTTGCTTTAGTTCCTTACACGAGCGCACGTGAATTATTTGTTTATTTTTCTTAACCGAATACATTTTGTTGTAATGCAAAGCCCATAAAAAAGCTCGTGTGTTATATTATACTTTTGAAAAACTCAACTGACTCGGACAGGAATCGTCAGGAGTTAACTTACGTGATAAAACGTCTTTGACTAAAACTAGCGCGCATGTGTAAAGGACTAGATTCGCTATTATCAGTTTTTTTATAACCCACCCTCCAGCGGCACACCGATATGTCTGCGGATTACAACACTAGAAAACGGTTTTGATACCCGTAGTGTGCAGAGCACAGATATCCCAATGTGTAGCTTTGTGCTTAACTTCAAACACTTTTTTCTGAAACTTACACAGTTTGATGAAGAAAAACAAAACTAGCTACTCTCAGTCACACGTACGTAACAAAACTTTAACTACGACTTTTGGACTACCTTTAAAACACAGATTGTGAAATGTGTTGCCGTGTTTAGAAAGTATCAAAAATAAGAAGACAACAATGGTCGAAAAACACGTTTTACCCATTTCTGAATCTGTTTTTAGTATACATACTTACAGTTAAGATACTGATCAAGAGAGTTACAGAACATACAACTGATTAGTAAATCAAAAGTACTTTTTTTTTTTAATTTCGCGCAAAGCTACACGAGTGCTATCTGCGTCAGCCGTCCCTAATTTAGCAGTGTAAGGCTAGAGGGAAGGCAGCTAGTCATTTTTCTTTGACCTTTAAATTACTAATTTCTATATAATATGTTTGTTTGTAATTGAGCACAAAGCTATACAAGGGGCTATATCTGTGCTTTGCCTACCACGGGTATCAAAACCCAGTTTCTAGCGTTGTAAGTCCTCAGACATACCGTTATTTCACTGAGGTAGCTCGATATGTTTGTTTGTTTTGATATTTTCGCGCAAAGCTACACAATGTCTATCGTGCTAGTCGTCCCTAATTTAGCAGTGTAAGGCTAGAGGGAAGGGAGCTAGTCATAACCACCTACCGCCAACTCTTGGGCTACTCTTTTACCAACAAATAACGGGATTGACCGCACATTGTAACGCTCCAATGGCTGAAAGGGGCGAGCATGTCTGGTGTAAAGTGGATTTGAATCCGCGACCCTTATATTATGAGTCGAGTGCCCTCATCACCTGGATATGTTAGGCCTAAGATCGATATGACATGACTCACATGAATTAGCTAAGTAATGGTATTGACTAAATAATGTTTCCTACCAACGAAATAAACTTTAAATAAAAGTAATCTACGAGACATCAACATCTTTTTACATACGGAATAATTTATTTGTAAAGTTTTAAAAAGCATGAATTTAAAATAAAAAATGTACATGTCTCGGTGGAAATAATTGCGCCATCTGTAGAAAAATAAGTGTTGTACTGTAAAAACATACTAATTACTCAAGTACATAGGAAGGAACATCACGTGTACTTAGTGGATTATTTTCCTGGAGATGTCGGAATTATTAACATTGAAACATGTAGCGTTTATAAAGTATTTTAAATTTATAGTTGTTAAAATTACGAATAAATTATTGTACAAGTAAAAAATCTATATCTCGTTTGATTAACTTTATTTAAAGTTCTGTTTTGTTTTGAATTAAGCACAAAGCTACACAATGGGCTAACTGTGCTCTGCGAACCACGGGTATCGAAACCCGGTTTCTTGCGTTGTAAGTCCACAGGCATGCTGCTGTGCCACTAGGGGGCAACAGTGAGTTTAAAAACACAGCTTTGTTCTTTATCTTTAATGTTATATCTCAGTTGCAAACCCTGAAAAACAATTTCATTCACTTATGGAATTTGACACATTTTTAGTATCGTTTAGTACCAACATTGTCTTATTGCGCTCTATTCTATAGGTTTTCCTGAAACTAATACCACCATCTGGCATTCTATTAGCCGTCCCTAATTTAGCAGTGTAAGACTAGAGGGAAGGCAGCTAGTCATCACCACCCACCGCCAACTCTCGGGCTACTCTTTTACTAACGAATAGTGGGATTAATCGTCACATTATAACGACCCCACGTCTGAAAGGGCGAGCATGTTTGGTGCAACTAGGATTCGAACCCGCGACCCTCAGATTACGAGTCGAACACCTTAACCCACCTGGCCATGCCGGGCCACTAGCATTCTTCAAGCAACATATTCTATGTCGTCAACCCTGTTAAAAGAAACGTCTAACATTTTTACCGTAAAAGTACCATTCAACTGTTTATTTAATTGGCTATCTGAATTATATAGCTTTACAAAATTGGAGGCAGGTTCGGAAATGACGTGCACTAGAATACAACAGTTACACACACAGAGAAAAAAAAAAACTGACCAAATTATAGGACAAGAGTTTATCAGTTTCCATATAAATATCTCTCTAGACGTATATATATTTACAATATACACATGTCGTATTCAGAACATTTCACGACGTCTACAGTAATACATCGATTTTTGTGCTGCTGATGGTCTTAAATCGAGGAGATGCTCTTGGTAACTGGTTGACATTGTACTAAAAATAGGTCCCTATATCGGTAAATACGTTTTTCGCTTCACTAATAGCTTGGAAACCCAAGATCGAGGGAATAACATCAACTTCATAACGGGTGCTTGAATAACCAGTGTCCATTATTAGTTGCAACCTACAACCCAGTCTAGTATATTGATTTAACTGAGTGACGTCACTCTACGAGTAAGCAAGCCCCTTTGACCTTTCTCGCTTCTCCTCCACGCGATCCAGAATTAGACAAGGGTTTGTGTTTAAAGTTTGTTACTTCTAGCGATTTGCGTCTGAACAAATAACTTTTAATTTTGTGGTTTTTATGCACTTTAGTGAAGCTAAAAATACTAATACTGTGCATCGATTATCGACAACTGATACTGTGCACCGATTATTGACAACTAAATAACATAAAGTGCAACAGTTACCATAGTTTAATTTAAAATATTATGTTTAAATAAGAAACGTAAGGTTAAGGGTCACCATTAGATTTACCACACGTTTTTTATTTATAGAAAGAATATAAGGCGTGTGGTTTGGATTCGTATGAATCAGGCCCGGCATGGCCATGCAGTTAAGGCGATCAACTCGTAATCTGAGAGTCGTAGGTTCGAATCCTCGTCGCACCAAACATGCTCGTCCTTTCAGCCATAGGAGCATCATAAGTGTCGATCAATCCCACTATTTGTTAGTAAAAGAGTAGCCCAAGAGTTGGTGGTAGGTGGTGATGACTAGCTACCTTCCCTCCAGTCTTACACTGCTAAATTAGGGACGACTACAGCCGATAACCCTCGCGTACCTTTGCGCGAAATTTGAAAAAAACAACAACAAAACGTTTTCGGAATGTTCGAAAAGTCAAATCTCCAAGATAATTAAGTTTTTGCTTATTTTTTGAAACAAAGAACCAAATTTAAAACAAAAAAAGAGAAAAATGTATCTCAATTCATATAAGTAAAGATAGCTCGTGGTGTGAACATATCTACAGATTAATATAAAAAAAACAACAACGGAACTGGTATGGAATGATAAAAAACTGAGATAATATGCTAAATTAGCTTTGAACAGTAATATGCATTTCATTTTCTCTGTCCGCAGTTTAAAATTAGGAACAGCTATACGAAGATAGCCCTTCTCTGCGAAAAAATTCTAAAAAAAAAACAACAACAAAAAAAAACAGTTGTTTGGCAAGTTCGAAAATTGATGAAACGAAAATCATTCGTTACAGAGCAATAAATATATCATTGAGACAAGAGATTGCACGAGTCAGGAGTAATCGGAAATGATCGCTAGAGGGAGCTATCTGTTTATGTGGCCGCCATTCGTATCATTCTTGGGACGACGTGCCAAAGCAGATGATAGCTGTTTAATGTTCAACAAAAATACATGTTGTTGAGTCACTTGAAGTTTTGCATATAGATACCTAAAGTCAGATATGTATCGTGGATAACCTGCTACGTTGAAGTTGAAAGACATTATTCATGTTTCCTGTGATTCCATTGGTATATCCACTAAATATTGTCCCTCTTTAACAAACAGTACTGATTCTAGTGATATTCAAATAAGCCAAAGAACTTTATTAGAAACTTGTATGTAAATAACAATATAGTTGATTTAATAAAAGCGTTGGTTTTAATGATAAATAACGATAAAACGAGTTCCCAAAAATATGAATCCTTACTGAGCAAGAGATCCAAACTGTTGTTTCCTTCATGCCTTCAGAGAGCTTGTGAACTAAAACAGCTACAATATTAATGATTTAATGTAAATCAATGTCCATCATAGATTACTTATGGAGCTCTTAGATAAAATTTGCTGATGTTACACGCACAGAGAAATGTTTACCTGTATCAAATTGTACACAGACACGTCAGATAAATGTCTTCAATCACTACTTTTGTTCTTTTAGGCTTAGTAACTGTCCTGTGCAAGAACGTTAACGATTATACAAGATATGGAATGATAAATATCGATACAACAAATTATTTTGGAATATGGGTGGTAGAAATATTTCAAATTTCTTTCTTCCTATATTGAGCACTATATAACATTCTATTCCAAACAGTACTGGCTACCGATTCACGGTATCCTCGTATTAGTCACGTGTTAATAATAAGGAAAAACAAGTGGACAGTTTTATACCTGCTGATGTTTGGTGTTTCAAAATTATAGGTAAATCTACACCGAGAGCTAGCTGCGCGTAAGCATCCCTAATTTTGAACCGATATGTTAGAGAACGCCAGCTGGTTAACAGTAACCTCCGCCAACTCTTAGACTCCTACTGCCTGACAGAATAGTGGGATATAACCGTCAATCCCATAGTTCACTCATAACCACAAACTATAGAGCACGTATTTGTGAAATGGGCAGATAACCCTGAACCTCATTTTTCACAAACCGAGTGTGTTAACCACTTAGATACGTCCAGCCTGCTACTGCGAAGAATGTACGGTATTGATTTCACCTGTTCCAAAGTTTAATAAACTGATAAAATGTGATAGACCTATAAATTACTGTTCAAGTTTACTGTAATGTAACAGCTTATTCTGAGGAGCATGAATGAATTTGGCAATTAGTTACAATGGGCATACAAATCTTATTACAATAAAAATACAATCTATACTTGGTTTAATTCGAATTTCAGGCAAAGCTACACGAGGACTATCTGCGCCAGCCGTCCGTAATTTAGCAGTGAAAGACTTGTGAAAAAGCAACTAGTCATCATCACCCACCGCCAACGCTTGGGCTATTCTTTTACTAACAGTCTATAATCGTGAAGCAACTCTGAAAAACAGATAATAATCGATCCCTGATTTTTGCATTACAAGTCCATAAACTTACTAATGCCCAACTGTAGGTCTGTTATAATAATGGTAACATGGTTGTTATAGGTCTTTAAAACGGACTTTTAATAACACACGGAGTAAAAATCTTCGTCCAACTATTAATTCCCCTTTTTACATCACCTTCCAGTCTGCACATTAAAGTCAGTTTTGGACTATATCTGTGCTTATAGCGTTAAAAACTGAGTTTCGAAACCTGCGATAAGCAGGACACAAATGTTTCTAGACACGGCATAGCCAGGTGGTTAAGGCACTCGACACGCAATCCGAGAGTCGCGGGTTCGAATCCCTGTCACACTAAACATGCTCGCCCTTTCAGCCGCGGGGACGTTATAACGTGACGGCCAATCCCACTATTCGTTGGTAAAAGAGTAGCCGAAGAGTTGGCGGTGGGTGGCGATGACTATCTGCCTTCCCTGCTAAATTAGAGACGGCTAGCGCAGATAGCCCTCGAGTAGCTTTGTGCGGAATTCAAAAACAAACAATCAAACCCTCGTGTGGCTTTGCGCGACATTCAAAATAAACGAACAGATGGTCCATTGTGAAGCTTTTGGTTTATAATAAAGAAATTTTAAAAATCACAAAACTCACAAATGAAAATATATTTCACAACTACAGAAACAGGAACTAAAATAAAAACATATTTCACAACTACAGAGACAGGAACTAAAATAAAAACATATTTCACAACTACAGAGACAGGAACTAAAATAAAAATATATTTCACAACTACAGAGACAGGAACTAAAATAAAAATATATTTCACAACTACAGAGACAGGAACTAAAATAAAAACATATTTCACAACTACAGAGACAGGAACTAAAATAAAAATATATTTCACAACTACAGAGACAGGAACTAAAATAAAAACATTTCACAACTACAGAGACAGGAACTAAAATAAAAACATATTTCACAACTACAGAGACAGGAACTAAAATAAAAGCATATTTCACAACTATGGAGACAGGAACTAAAATAAAAATATATTTCACAACTACAGAGACAGAGTAAAGCTACTCGAGGACTATCTGCGCTCGCCGTCCCTAATTTAGCAGTGTAAGACTAGAGGGAAGGCAGCTAGTCATCACCACCCACCGCCAACTCTTGGGCTACTCTTTTACCAACGAATAGTGGGATTGACCGTCACATTATACGCTCCCACGGCTGGGAGGGCGAGCATGTTTAGCGTGACGTGGGCGCGAACCCGCGACCCTCGGATTACGAGTCGCACGCCTTACGCGCTAGGCCATGCCGGGCCCTCGTCCCCTGCTAGCACAGCGGTAAGTCTGTGGATTTACAACACTAAAATCAGGTGTTCTATTCCTCTTGATGGGCTCAGCCCGATGTGTCTTTGCTATAAGAAAAACACCCACACACACCAAGCCAGTCTCACCTCCAAGGTTCTTGAGTACCGTTGTTTAGTTTTGTCTCAGAGTTTTTTTGTTTTTTTTTGAAACGATGTCTTTTTCACCATTTACCGTTACGATTTCACGTGTAAAAACATGTCTGGTTATTATGCGAGATCTCGTTGAATAAAACAGTCTTCCTTTGCGCTACTGACCAATCAAGTGACACGTTAGAAAGCTCTATCCCAATTTCCGCGGTGCAACGAAAACCGGAATGGACCAAAAATAAGTCAGAATAGCACAGAAATATCCGGATTGCGAGAGGGGGAAAGAAAAAGGACACTGAGGGGCGGAAATAGAAAATAAAAATATCGGATTTCCGCGAAACCTCGAACCACTCACGTTACCTTCTGGTCAAGTAGTGTTACGAGTAGTGACCAATCCATTAGCAATAGCAGAATCAATTCTATGCTCTTGTCTACTGCCATAGGTTAATGCTGTATTTATCAAACACACCACATCTTACGTCATAAACTTTTGAACTTCCAAAATCAATCCCTTTATTCTATGCGATTTCAACTACTTCCAACGATCATTAAAATGCTATTTTTGGAATATCAAATACAAGTACATTATCTTGACAGCATGACCTTGTTTCTAGTAAACTTCTCTTACCTGAGCCTGAAACCATCCTAGTTTGTTATTACCAACCCTCTGATGAATAGGAATGATTGGTAATGAGAATGATAGATCCAAATATTGATCCGGATTATGGACACAGAAGTGGGAGGTATGGCCATTATCAAATCATTGTAAACGATTAAAAGTACTTACTTCTTGATCCTGAAACAAAGAAATAAAAAAATCTTCGCGCTCATGTGAGTGTGTGGAGAAGAGAACGAGCATATTTTTACCTTACTAACTACCCTACGCAATGACCTTTTTTTGAAATTGTGTTATAGTGAAAAAAAGGAAACTCAGTGAAAAGTGCAGAACGTTTGGATATGCAGAAGTAAGGTTGAAACACTGACAAAGTGACATACGTTATAAAATACCTAACGGAACAAAACTGAATAGACTTGTTTAAAAACTATTTAAAAAATCAATTTTTCCCTCAATGGTACAGCGGTAAGTCTGAAGGCGTATATCGTAAATACCAGTTTTGGTACCTGTGGTGAACACAGTGCAAATAGCTCATTGTGTGGCCTTGTGGTTAACTACAAACAACAAGAATTTCGGTTAAGTTTGAGTGTAATGTTACAATGTTTAATATTATTAAAGAGGTATTTCTACATTGTTGCAGAAAATTTACAAGTTCCTAGTTTTACCAAACTTCTACATTTAAATCGTATTGTCACGAATTAATTAATTATAAATACTCTTAAAATTTAAATGCCTTTTCTTATCGAAAAAAATAAAGATGATAAAAAGGAAACATTTCCTTGTTCTGAACTGAATGAATAACTGGAAGAAATAACAGTCTCGAACATAGTTTTACCAAAGTACCAAAATAACAATGAACTTCTAGATATTTTTTATAATCAATCAATCACGATAGTTCTAATAGGTATTACTCTGTAAATGTGAATAATTTTTCGAGTCACAAAAGTGACAAAGGCGCTTGGTTCAGTAAATATAACAACATTCCTCGCAATTATAACTTGATGTGGAACACTGAATGTCAACAGGCATACTGCAACAAAAATATTGACCTCATAAGAAATTCACTAAACACTAACAACTTGATTAAATTCCTACACACCATCTTTATAGTATAACAACAGAATACACTAAATATAAAGTGTTTTTGTAAGTCATATTTTCAGTTTTCATTTAGATGGCTGTTTGTTATAGGCAGTAGTAATTACCTCATTAATTTCAGTGCTAAGTATATAATGATATAAATGTCACTTAGTCAGTTAATTATTTAGCAAATTGAAACAGAAAACCAATGAGATGTTCAGTTCAGTATTAGTAGCGAGTTAAACAGTTAGTGTGTCTGTAAGTTAGTCAGTTAGTATCGATCAGTCAAAAAATTTCGCAAGCTAATTACTCTCAGAATTTTTATTGAAACGTTGTTTGTGAAGTTAGGCCTACGAGTAAACATAGCCTGTACTGTAGCAAATGTTACTGAAAAATAGATTAATTAGTGTTTCTTACGTAGATGTGGTGAGCATTATTTTTACCAAATAATCCGAAACAATCTGCCCAACGATAGGACACGTTCTACAATATAGTAATATGTTTTGATTAATAAGCCTATACAATTATCCAAATCTAATTGTTAATTAAATCCTCATTTCTTCTTAATTACTAGATATAATAACTAACTAGTAATTGATAAAAATAGTAAATTATATTCAGAAAGTGCCTACTGATATTTTATATTATATATACTAAGAAACACGTTCATACTTCTCGTGGAGGGAGATAGGAGTAAGTGTCATTCGCCAGATCTACTGAATACGGGAAATCAGCCAAGGATACTATGATAACTGTGGCACTATACGCCACTTTTGTTTGTAGTAGACTTCACATAGTAACTACCGAAACATCTACCAAACTTCAACCGATCGCCCATTGTTTATCAATACAAACTCGATCGTTGGGTGGGAGAGGCTAAATTTATCCACTAGACTCCATCAATATTGGTTCAGTCAGTTCCTCTCACCCACCAATGTGTGACGCCGAGACACAAGACAGATGGACAACACAAAAAATTAAAGAGAAAGCATAAGAAGGGAGGATAGCGCGAATCTTACGCAGCATGTCAAACCTAAGATGAAATATAATTAAATGTATTTTTTCTTAATTACGTGAAGCTGGTGTATTTGAGGTAAAACTTGATAGATGACGTACCCCCAACATAATTTATGTTTTACTTATTCCGATACCTCTACAAGTCAAGGTACATTACATAATTACCCACCTTATAATTGGTGCCGCTGGTGTTAGATGTTTGTGTTTTGGCTACTATTTTTTTATCTCTCTCTCTGATGAATTTACATTTAATTATATACATACAGGTGTATTTATATTTCTGTTGTTGTCTTTTCGAATATTTTTATCGTGTTTGTTTAAAGCGCCATATTTTTTTCCAACAATTAATGCACACATTTGGATAACAGTTCAAAACAAACATTCCAGTACTCTCCGCGCATTGAATGTTTATTTCTATTTAAAAATATAACAACGTTAAATATTTTTCGAGAAGCAAGTGAGATAAAAACATATTCAAGTAATTACAGTTCACGATATCGTAGTGATAAATTATTGTTACCAGAAGCGTGCCACCTAGCGATGAAATAAAAAAAAATTTCTTACTGGCGAATATACAAATGTTTTTCTTTGTGTGTGAAACATGTCTTAGAAGTATGGAAACATACAATGAATAGAAAATTAAGAGAACACAGATATATATAACAACATTGTAATTTATCTTGTACTTTTTAATCTATTTAAATTTCAAGTCATTTCTGCTCACTTCAAAAACAAATCTAATTAATTTCACTACACTGAACGGGGGGTGGCAAACTGAGAAGATAGAGGGCCAGGCGAATCTCTGTTTAGACGTTGTTGTACATGTGGTGTACTCTCCATTCTTAAAGTTTCAAATACTACAGCAAATGTCAAAATCAGATGTAAAGCAATTGAAAAAAAAGCCATCTCGCACGTGGTTGAATTTATACTCTAAGCCTAATTCACGCAATTTTTCAGCTTCAATGGAAAAAAATGTTTTTTTTTTATAATTCTAGATATTGTTTCGATTATATTACAATAAATAAAAGTTACATTTCGTGTCTCTTAATTAATCTGTCTCTTCGTCTATTTGTTAACAAATCTGTGCAGGTTTCCTGTTTACAAAACAATGCATATGTAACAATAATGTTCCCTAAGAGATCACCATTCACATGTCAATCGTTTTTGCGAATTGTTTTTTTTTTTCTCAAGAATAACACAGATTTCGATTTACTCCTAACACCGAAACGTTAAAAAAGTTAGGAGAACTTTTATTTTACTGATCTGTGGAAATTCATCTCTTCCCTTATCATTTCTCCTAAACCATCAACACAGGTACGATTGTGACAGATGTATGCACTATACCACTTTATCCGTACGTGTTTTCCACACACTTATGTAAACAAAAAGGCGCGTATTTATTATTTTGAGTCTCGTTTTGACGTCAATTGGCACTGATATTTATTATGATTTTACATTCCACTCGAAACATTGTTTGTTTTTTGAATTTCGCGCAAAGCTACTCGAGGGCTATCTGTGCTAGCCGTCCCTAATTTAGCAGTGTAAGACTAGAGGGAAGACAGCTAGTCATCACCACCCACCTCCAACTCTTGGGCTACTCTTTTACCAACAAATAGTGGAATTGACCGCCACATTATAACGCCCTCACGGCTGAAAGGGCGAACATGTTTGGTGCAATCGGGATTCGAACCCGCGACCCTCGGATTACGAGTCGAACGCCTTAACACACTAGGCCATGCCGGGCCCCACTCGAAACATACGCAATATACGTTTGCAACTTAATTCATTACACGTAACGTAATAATGCAGGTCACTTCATGAAATCATGTTTTATAACACAGGAGCTTATTTTGTGACAAAGATATGTTATTCCAGGTGAACGTCATAGATGGAACATCATGATAGACCACATAAGAGTATTAAATGTAGATTCTCGAAACTACATATTTTTTGGTTTGGCCGAAATCAAGCATAAAGCGACGCAATGGGCTATCTATGCTTTGCCCACCCCAGGTATCAAAACCCTGTTTCTAGCGATATGAGTGAGCAGCCATACCGCTGTGCCACTGATGGGGACAGATTTTTAGGCTTAAGTGATTGCAATATAGGTGAACATCAGTAACAACAAGATAAAAATAGGGATATTTATTCCTAAAAATAAAGTAATGTTATATTGAATATCGATTAAAACAAGTTTAGGTGGTTATTACAAACGAAATGCTGATTTTGAATTATTTGTTTGCTTTAGAACAAACCACTTTAGGCCACAAGATATATCCACCGAGAGTCAAACTCCGACTTTTAGCGTTTCAAGTCCGTAAATTTCAAATGCCCACCGGTGGCACAGTGGTATGTCTGCAGATTTATATCGCTAGAATCCGGGTTTCGATACCCGTGGTGAGCAGAGCACAGACAGCTCTTTGTATAGCTTTGTGCTTTATACCAAACAATAAAAGATTAAAATGAGCTTGCACTTGAGAGTGGACTTGTTGACAATATATGTGTTATTTATTCTGCTATTAGCTTTCTTATACTGTGTCAAATATGGCCACCTATAATATAAAAGACACTTTTGAAATAACGTTTCTTTCGAACGAATACTTTTCTATTAAGTTATAAGTCGCTCCTCGCTGAAATGGTATTAGAGACGACTTGATACAAATATTGATAGAGAAATTCGATAGCGTTGACAAAAACAATCTGCAGACAAATGTGACCTGGCCCTTTGAACTATAAACTCTGTAAGCAACATGAAGTTGACATCATGAAGAGACAACATTCCTTTCATGCTGCATATGTGCAGTGAAAACAAACTAGAGGGAAAATGGAAAATAAAATTGCAGTGGGAACCAACCAGTGAAAGCTGTCTTGAAAATAATGGAAACACAGACTGCAATTAAAGCAATCTTACGTCCAGATTTATCTGAAAACAAAAAAACCTGATGTATCAGAAAAAGAATACGTCCTTTCTCTTTCAATAAAGAAATTTAAAGATCTTTCATTACATTTGGAGATCAGACTCTTGAAAAGTTCATCACGGAACCGAAGTGTATATTGTTTGTTTCCTTGTTCATCAGAATTCACATACGTTTTAACTTATTCAGTGTATTGTCAGAACAAACCTACAAAACTGAAGCATACGTTGGATACCAGTGATAAAGCACGCTGAATGAGACTTCCATAATTGGCAAAACAACTGTACTTTTAAGAAAATATATAACAAAATAATAGTACATACATATTATTATCTTAACGAGATTAAATTTTAAAAGGAAGCTGTGATTTATAAAATGTTAACCCTATACCCCTCCGATGGCTCAGGGGAAGGTCTGAGGGTGTGTATGTGTGTGTGTGTATTTTCATGTAGCAAAGCCACATCGGACTATCTGCTGAGACAAACGAGGGGAATCGAATCCCTGATTTTAGCTTTGTAAATCCGTAGAATTACCTCTGTACCAACAGGGGGCATTTAAGAGCAATTTACGCTAAAAAATTGGTTTTGATATCCGCAATAAGCAGAGTACAGATAGCTTATTGTAGATTGGTGCTTAATAAGCAGAGTACAGATAGCTTATTGTAAATTGGTGCTTAATAAGCAGAGTACAGATACCTTATTGTAGATTGGTGCTTAATAAGCAGAGTACAGAAACCTTATTGTAGATTGGTGCTTAATAAGCAGAGTACAGATAGCTTATTGTAGATTGGTGCTTAATAAGCAGAGTACAGATAGCCTATTGTAGATTGGTGCTTAATAAGCAGAGTACAGATAGCTTGTTGTAGATTGGTGCTTAATAAGCAGAGTACAGATAGCCTATTGTAGATTGGTGTTTAATATGCAGAGTACTGATAGCTTGTTATAGATTGGTGCTTAATAAGCAGAGTACAGATAGCCTATTGTAGATTGGTGCTTAATAAGCAGAGTACAGATAGCCTATTGTAGATTGGTGCTTAATAAAAGATAACAAATCTTTAAAAGTTTTATTTGTAGGTTTTTTATCGGTTAGTGAACTGAAAATACTTTTATAAAAAAAATGAAACTTTTTAGTGGTATTTTGTATATTGGCTTAACAACTATCTAAATAAAAATATAATAAGAAGTGTAGAAAATACATCACAAGTTTAATCAGCCACCAGCATTGTCTGCATCAGAATATGGTTCTGTGTACCTTCGTCTGGTGTGTTTTGAATTACGTCCAAAGCTACACCAGGGCTATCTGCGCTAGCCGTCCCTAATTTGGCAGCGTAAGACAGGAGGGAAGCCAGCTAGTCATCACCACCAACCGCCAACTCTTGGGCTACTTTTTACCAACGAATAGTGGTATTGACCGTCATATTATAACGTCTCCATGGCTGATAGGGCAAGCATGTTTGGTGTGACGGGGCTTCGAACCCAAGACCTTCAGATTACGAGTCGAATGCCTTAACCACCTGGCGATGCCAAGCAAGGAATGAAGCTTAAAACTACACGAAAAAGAAACGTCAAGACAAAAAGAAGCTCGACATTTTTATTGTGAGATTATGTTTATGTAATTCAGTGATTGATCATTCTCCACTTTACCAAACATTGTCAAACACTCGACTCGTAACATCTTTAAGTGCCACTTGGAGGCTCAGCACTAAACCTATACTTATAACGTTAAAATTGAGTTTCGAAACCTGCGATAAGCAGAACACAGATCTTTCTAGGCACGGCAATGGCCGCCAGGTGGTTAAGGTACTTGATTCGTAATCTGAGGGTCGCTGGTTCGAATCGCCGTCGCACCAAACATGCTCGTCCTTTCAGCCGTGGGGGCGTTATAAGTGATGGCCAATCCCACTATCTGTTGGTAAAAGAGTAGCTAGCCCAAGAGGTGGCGGTGGATGGTGATGACTAGTTATCTTCCCTTTAGTCTGCTACTGCTAAATTAGGGACGGCTAGCGCAGATAGCCCTCGAGTAACGTTGCGCGAAATTCAAAACAAACCAAACCTACAGCCACAATAGTGGTTATATATATATATCAGCTATCAATGTTATATATAAGTGGGTATGAATATATTCGCTTAATTACAATAATTGATTTGAAACTTGAACACCATCCATTTATGTCTGATTAATTCTGAAGATTTTTACGACATAAATCCGAGCACCTAATTCATCCCGCTTTTTTATGTAGTTATTTTAAACAACTAATTTTTTAACTTTGTAGACATATAATTATCTTTAAAACGTTTAATACAATGTAAAATGTAAATCTTGTACTAATACGTGGAAAGAACCGAGTTCCTTTCTCTGTAAATCTGCGACAATTTCCATATAGTATAAAAATACAGTTTACTTTAGATGTATATAACAGGAGTACTATAACAAAGTATCTCGGTAGGTTATCTGAGACATAAAAATACATCCAAAACTTATGAACGAGGGCTTTTCAAAATCCAGATGTTGACGTCTTATTTAACCCTCATAAGTATCATTAACATGTAAGAGACTTACTTATTTCCTTTGTCAATCTGTTGAGAACGCTTTGACTCTTTTACTTTTGTTTATTAATGCTCAACAATATACATTGTCTCTTAGCAACTTAACTATCACGTGATTGTTCTTAGGTCAATGACGGTGTTTATGCTGAATGCTAAATATTCATGTTGATTTGCTAGAAAGGTTAGATTTTTAACATTTTATTATTTTGATAATTTCGGTGATGGGTTTAAAAGTTTTATGTGGCGCATTAGTGTTAATTAATAAATATTATTTTGACATTTTAACACCTGCATCACTTGGCCTTAAAACATGAAGAAATGTAAACGTTCATTATTACCAAATATCTTTTATTCCTTCTACAGTGAAAAGTTTTTTATCGGTTTGTTTGTTTTGAAATTCGCACAAAGCTACTCGAGGGCTATCTGCGCTAGCCGTCCCTAATTTAGCAGTGTAAGACTAAAGGGAAGGCAGCTAGTCATCACCACCCACCGTCAATTATTGGGCTACTCTTTTACCACCGAATAGTGGGATTGACCGTCACATTATAACGCTCCCACGGCTGAGAGGGCAGGCATGTTTGGTGCGACGGGGATGCGAATCCGTGACCCTCAGATCACGAGTCGCACGCCTTAACCCATCTGGCCATGCCGGGCCTTTTGTATCGGTATGTCCGCACTATGTTTTCTACTTCCTGACCTAAAATTCATCGAAGAGGCTTAACAATACTATTTAAGTCTCTTTAAGAATGCACACGTACATTTATTCACAATAACATTTCGTTTCAACGGTAGTTCTTACTAAACATGTGGCGATTAAAGAATTACTTCGAGACAGAGCGCATGTATTTTGGAGGAATAAACAAATTCGTTTATGTTAAAATTCTATGATTTACGCTTATCAGTTGACAATGGTTTCCCGTCATATATGATGGACTTTTATACTGGTATATAAACAAAATTTTAAAAATTAAATAGAAATATTTAATTTGTATTAAATTAACGCCACAAGATAATAAATTTCATTTATATCCATTCTTTTAACACTTAAAACTAATCGTATAAACTAAAAGTGGTTATTTTGTAAGTACATGTACTCGCTTAGGTTATAAACATAACTGTTTTGGGTATCAGACAAACGTTATTTCTTTAAGAAAAAAATGATAAATAGTTCATGGAGAGCTCTGTAAATGAGCTATGTCCCTGTTTAAATATAGATATACTTATCTGTGCTATATCACTAATTATTCTATTTCTTATCACGGATATTTCACAAGCAGTCTTAATTAGTGTATCCATAACACTATGTAACAAATTTTTTACATTTTCTTGTTCTTGGAAAGAAAGGGTTATTTTCTAATCGCTTATGCCTGAAGTAAATAGAAAAGACCTATTTTTCTCTTCAAACTTTGCTTTTGTGATCTGCGTAATGAAATTTTCCAGGACATTTCAGATAGATTCAGAGCTGAGTAGCTGATAGAAAAGTTTCTCGAACTTTCTGGAATGTTGTAGAACTTTCGAGAATTTTCAAGAACTTTCCATAGTAATATATATACAGGGATTCATTACTCACTACATCAGTTTAGTTCTAGCTGCCAAAGTGAACACATAGACCAATCTGATTTATCAGAGATGGCATCAAGAAGCTGCAAGCATTCTCCAGACACATTCTGCTATGTATGTGACTAATTTATCAAGACAAGAGCGAAAAAGTACTCTGTGACAGCATCTGCTAAAATGTGTGAAGCCTACAAGACATATTTCGGCATGCCTGTCGGGTATCAAGACAAACCCTGGGTGTCTCATTTTACCTGCGAGCACTGCAAAAAAAAAAAAAAAACTCTAGAAGGTAAGACAGACAAGTTTTTGCTTGCTTGAATAGTAAGGTTTTATATCATACAAATTTTAGACCTTTTAAAATTTAAATATCTTTTTTTAAATTCCATTAGTATAGAAAAATATCACATATAAAATATTTTGCATGAACCTCTAACACATTAGTTGTGGATGAAGTAAGTTTATTATTCATAATAACAATTTTATTTTGCTCTTTTGCAGGATGGTACAAAGGGGAAAAGAGAGCCATGAAGTTCGCTATTTCAAGAATTTAGCGTGAACCACTGACCACTCAAACAATTGCTACTTCTGCATGGTGGACCCTTCCAAACGTCGGGCTGGCAAGATTGCATCTGCTATCATGTATCCTGATCTTCCTTCATCCATCACCCCAGTGCCACACTGCTCTGAGCTCTCTGTACCCACTCTGCCAAAGAGAAAGCAGCCATCCTCAGAAGAGAGCAGCAAATCAGAAGAGGAGGCAGACGTTGAAGATCAGATTACAATTTCAGAGGTGCAGCTGGTGAGAGAAACCCATAGTACCCCAACCAAAGAGACCTCAATGACCTGATCAGAGATCTTGGTCTAACAAAGTCGAATGCCGAGCTTTTGACATCTAGGCTCAAGGAGTGGGATTTGTTAGATGAAAGTGTGGAAGTCACAAGTAACTTCTAAACATTTTTATATAACTTTAACACAAATACATGTAAATCTTGATTCATATGTTGTTTTATTCAGACCTTATGTAAATGAAAATGTGCAAATTTGCCCGTTTTTACATAGAAAATAGGTTAATTTCTAAATATCATTATCCAAGTCACAAAAGCAAAGTCTGAAGGGAATAATGGTCATTGTATGTACTTTTACAACATAATCAATTAAGAAATAACACATACTATCCAGGAACAAAATTTGTGTTACATAACGTAATCAGATGAATATGAACAGCTTAAAACAGATTGAAACTATTCCCAATTAACAGACAGACCTACACTGTTCATTATCTGTTAGACAAATCTCTACTGTTCATTATCTGTTGGACAGACCTGCACTGTTTATTATTTGTTAGACGTATATGCACTCTTTATATTCTGGTAAACAGACTTGCACGATTTATATTCTGTCAAAAGCTCCTTTACTGGTTACGATCTGTCAGATAGGCCTGAAATATTTATTCTCTGCTAAACATACCAGCACTGTTTCCATTCTGTCAGACACACCTTTATACTGCATACATTCTGTCAGATAAACAGACACTATTTAAATTCTTCATTGATTGTATTCTATCAGATACATCTTAACTGTTTATATTCGCTACGATGGACCGTTGTTTGTTTACTTTATTATGGATAGCTCTTCCTTCAGTCTTGTGTCTAAACATAAGTACCTACGTATTGCTATAAGTTCGTTAAATCTGAACTTGTACTCAACCAGAAAGCTTTCACATTTATAATAGCAGACTGTCTTGCACAATGTGCATCTAATCTATAACATACTGTTGTATAATGTGCATCTAATTAGTAACATACTGTCATGCACAATGTGTATCTAATCAGTAACAGACTGTCTTGCACAATGTGCATCTAATCTATAACATACTGTTGTATAATGTGCATCTAATTAGTAACATACTGTCATGCACAATGTGTATCTAATCAGTAACAGACTGTCTTTCACAATGTGCATCTAATCAGTAACAGACTGTCTTGCACAATGTGCATCTAATCTATAACATACTGTTGTATAATGTGCATCTAATCAGTAACATACTGTCATGCACAATGTGTATCTAATCAGTAACAGACTGTCTTGCACAATGTGTATCTAATCAGTAACAGACTGTCTTTCACAATGTGTATCTAATCAGTAACAGACTGTCTTGCACAATATTCATCTAATCAATAACATACTGTCTTGCACAATGTGTATCTAATCAGTAACAGACTGTCTTTCACAATGTGTATCTAATCAGTAACAGACTGTCTTGCACAATATTCATCTAATCAATAACATACTGTCTTGCACAATGTGTATCTAATCAGTACAGACTGTCTTGCACAATGTGTATCTAATTAGTAACAGACTGTCTTGCACAATATTCATCTAATCAGTAACAGACTGTCTTGCACAATATTCATCTAATCAATAACATACTGTCTTGCACAATGTGTATCTAATCAATAACATACTGTCTTGCACAATGTGCATCTAACCAGAGAGATCCAAATGTAATATGTAACCGCACTTTACAATTAATAAGCTTTGTGTAATCAAATATTCTCGACCACTTACTTACATATAATCAGATTCGCCTGCTTGTTAGGTCTGAACATATATATATATATACCTGTGTTACTTAGTTCTATTCAGACAATTATGCTTTAACAAGACAGTCTACCTCAATATACATCGTATGGAAGCGAATATAAATAAATACTAATTAATATTGTTGCTAACAGAACAGAGCAAACAAAACGTAGACAGATTTACAATAATTTTATTTATTCGGGAACACCTCTATCCATAACATTCAGTGAATTATCCTTCTATTAATAATATAATCATTTTTCCTCACGAATACCAGGACAAACGTGGCTTTATTTCAATGGAAACTGACACAAAACTAGCACGTTAAAATTCAAGGACAAGTGCTCAGAGATAAATACATATATACGTATGACACGTTATTATAACAGTAATAAAACGGCTGTCATCTACAAGAGACTAAACAAAGTGATAATGGGTATTGCACCATTTGTTATTGGTTTCATTTAAGAACAAATAACTTAACTCGTATTTCTACAATGTGCAACTGTGTTTGACAACGGCGTTGTGCACGTAAAAGCCAAACAGCCAAGCTGCCTATTCGAGGACGAACCTTAAGAACGTTATAACTCGTATTTCCAATCTTCCAAGCAGCACCGCTATTTCTACAATCTCACTACTGTGTCTTTGTCTATCTCCTCCTCGTGTGTTGTCTCGTGTTTAGCACGACGAAGTCTCTTGTCACTCGGCATGATTTCGTGCCGAAACTGTCAGATTCAGACCACAGATGCAGACGCGGCCTGTTCGTTGTCAAACAAAACTAAAAACTGGCAGCACAAAATTAAGGGCGGCGTTGTAGAAAAGGTGATAAATTACAATTTATTTTGTTTGGATCTACGTTAAGGTTGGAGGTTTGAACATCGCCTGTTCTTACGCCTGTGTATATCCTGAAATGCCTCGAAATAATTTAGTTTTTTTTAGTTTTGTTTCACGAGTCGCTGAAAGACGCATAATCAATACAAGACTAGCAGTGAGCTCTTCCATACATTGATTGCGATAGTTTAGAGCAGTTTAAGAAGTTATAACAGCTCGTTTATGTGTAGAATAATCATTTGTCACATTTTAAGAGTCCCATTTACTAACAGCAAACTTCTACTTAAAGAAGTGGCTTGTTCAGGGGTCCAGTGCTATCCACTGCTAAAAGCGTAGCACAGACTAAGTTAACGAAACACAATAAACTATGTTCTAGGGTCCAGTGCTATCCACTGCTAAAAGCGTAGCACAGACTAAGTTAACGAAACACAATAAACTATGTTCTAGGGTCCAGTGCTATCCACTGCTAAAAGCGTAGCACAGACTAAGTTAACGAAACACAATAAACTATGTTCAGGGGTCCAGTGCTATCCACTGCTAAAAGCGTAGCACAGACTAAGTTAACGAAACACAATAAACTATGTTCAGGGGTCCAGTGCTTTCCAATGTTGAAAGCGTAGCACAGACTAAGTTAGCGAAACACAATAAACTATGTTCAGGGGTCCAGTGCTATCCATTGTTGAAAGCGTAGCACAGACTAAGTTAACGAAACACAATAAACTATATTCAGAGGTCCAGTGCTATCCATTGTTAAAAGCGTAGCACAGACTAAGTTAACAAAACACAATAAACTGTGTTCAGAGGTCCAGTGCTATCCATTGTTAAAAGCATAGCACAGACTAAGTTAGCGAAACACAACTAATTATCAACAGATGTTTCTCATCCTTACTTTGCAATTTCATTACTTTCATAATTTTCGTTAAGTTGTAAATCTTCGAAAAGGAAAACTTACTTAAACTATCAAGTTAAATGTTACCTTTTCCATTAAGAGTCTAGTCTCACGTGGCAATACCACACTGTCATTCACAAATACTAGTATGTATCTTACCGATACACCTTTTGTAATTATAGAAAAGGGATGTTATTTATATAGAAATAGAATCATATTTTAGTATTCGCTTTAACATGAACATCTTGTCTCTCGTTGTACATAAAAGTTCGTTAATAAATATCAGTTCCTAAAACACCTTGTTTAATGTCTCAACATTCACTAACGCAGTATCAGATGTCCTGATGTCAGTAAAATGGGCAGACTCCTCTCCTCAAAAAGACATTAGGTGCTACTTAAAAACAGTTTCTCAGAAATCAAACTGTCAGTAAAAGACTTGTCTGAAGTCGAAGTTTAGAAAAAACATATTTTGCACATTTTTATTACAGAAATAAAACTATTTCGGATGTCTGTCTCGGTAGTCTATATTATCATGTTGGGTTAAGGTGTTTTATAGGGCCAACTTGTATATGTTAAGACTGTAATATATTGCTACGAATAGAAGCGACAACAGTTCCATATAAGTTCGATTCAAGGCAAATTTCCTACCATTCGTCAACGCAATACTGCAATGAATAGATCTGTGGATGGAAAAAAACAATTCCAAAGACATGTAGTAAAAAAAGCAAGTCAATAGCACTAACAAGAACTACCGCCACTGTTTCCAAAATTCGCATCCTTGCTAAAAAGTTACACACATTTCGATCAGTTATGCACATGAAAATTCACAGAGAAGCACAAACCACGAATGCTAAAGTTGCTAGTCTGACGTACTGGCGAAATAAAATGGTACGTTCTACATAAATACCTTCTTTTAAGAGATGGAAGTTTATTGCAACACTGAACTAGGCCTGGATGTATTTAAATGACTGCTACAAAAAAACGATTATTTGCTACCAACCAAAAAGCGTTTAAGGTTTGTTTTAAAGCAATACAAAGACTGTAAAGAAATATTTTCGTCGAGTTCAATACTGAAGATTTCTATTAAAGTAAAAAAAATCAAACTTCACAAATGCACAGCAAAGCAGAAGTGGTTTCTACCTGCTACCAGGAGAACGAATTTACGCCAATGATATGAGACGAAATTTATCCAAATGATGGCTAGGACCTGCGTCAAATCTTACTTCTGAGTCTACAATAGCTTTACAGCATGAGTCATGAACAATAGAACTTGAGCTGTCTCCCTTCTCTTGCTTACCAGTGGCATCACGTGATTGCACATCCACTGAATTCTATGCACTTGACTTGTTTAAGTGTGATTTTGGATGCCGATGTTCATGTTGAGAGGAAGATTTTTGGATAATATGTCCAGCTATGAGGTCTATAACGAGAATAAGAAGCAAAAGCTAGTAACAGTCGAATTATGGCGTGTCTGATAAAACTGTGTGATCATTGGAACTGTGGCGTGTTGAAACAAATTACAAAATCATTGGATTTATGGTGTGTTGAATACAGTTACAAAATCACTGAAATTGCAGTGTCCAAGAAAATTAAATAATCAATAGAATTATGGTGTGTCCAACGAAACCATATAATCATTAGAATTGTGGTGTGTTCAACGAAACTATATAATCATTAGAATTGTGGTGTGTCCAACAAATTAGATAATCATTGGAACTGTGGTGTGTCCAACAAAATTATATAATCACTGAAACTGTGGTGTGTCCAAGAAAATTAGATAATCAATGGAAAAGTGGTGTGTCCAACGAAACTATATAATCATTAGAACTGCGGTGTGTCCAACGAAACTATATAATCATTAGAACTGTGGTGTGTCCAACGAAACTATATGATCATTAGAACTGTGGTGTGTTCAACGAAACTATATGATCATTAGAATTGTGGTGTGTTCAACGAAACTATATAATCATTAGAATTGCGGTGTGTTCAACGAAACTATGTAATCATTAGAACTGTGGCGTGTCCAACGAAACTATATAATCATTAGAATTGTGGTGTGTCCAGCAAATTAGATAATCAATGGAATTGTGGTGTGTCCAATAAAATTAGATAATCAATGGAATTGTGATGTGTCCAACGAAACTATATAATCATTAGACCTGTGGTGTGTCGAACGAAACTATATGATCATTAGAATTGCGGTGTGTCGAACGAAACTATGTAATCATTAGAATTGTGGTGTGTTCAACGAAACTATATAATCATTAGAATTGTGGTGCGTTCAACGAAACTATATGATCATTAGAATTGCGGTGTGTCGAACGAAACTATGTAATCATTAGAATTGTGGCGTGTTCAACGAAACTATATGATCATTAGAACTGTGGTGTGTTCAACAAATTAGATAATCATTGGAATTGTGGTGTGTCCAACAAAATTAGATAATCAATGAAATTGTGGTGTGTCCAACAAAATTAGATAATCAATAGAACTGTGGTGTGTCCAACGAAACTATATAATCATTAGAACTGCGGTGTGTCCAACGAAACTATAAAATCATTAGAACTGTGGTGTGTTCAACAAATTAGATAATCATTGGAATTGTGGTGTGTCCAACAAAATTAGATAATCAATAGAACTGTGGTGTGTCCAACGAAACTATATAATCATTAGAACTGCGGTGTGTCCAACGAAACTATATAATCATTAGAACTGTGATGTGTTCAACAAAATTAGATAATCAATGGAATTGTGGTGTGTCCAACGAAACTATATAATCATTAGAACTGTGGTTTGTCCAACGAAACTATGTAATCATTAGAATTGTGGTGTGTTGAACGAAACTATATGATCATTAGAATTGCGGTGTGTCGAACGAAACTATGTAATCATTAGAATTGTGGTGTGTTCAACGAAACTATATAATCATTAGAATTGTGGTGCGTTCAACGAAACTATATGATCATTAGAATTGCGGTGTGTCGAACGAAACTATGTAATCATTAGAATTGTGGCGTGTTCAACGAAACTATATGATCATTAGAACTGTGGTGTGTTCAACAAATTAGATAATCATTGGAATTGTGGTGTGTCCAACAAAATTAGATAATCAATGAAATTGTGGTGTGTCCAACAAAATTAGATAATCAATAGAACTGTGGTGTGTCCAACGAAACTATATAATCATTAGAACTGCGGTGTGTCCAACGAAACTATAAAATCATTAGAACTGTGGTGTGTTCAACAAATTAGATAATCATTGGAATTGTGGTGTGTCCAACAAAATTAGATAATCAATAGAACTGTGGTGTGTCCAACGAAACTATATAATCATTAGAACTGCGGTGTGTCCAACGAAACTATATAATCATTAGAACTGTGATGTGTTCAACAAAATTAGATAATCAATGGAATTGTGGTGTGTCCAACGAAACTATATAATCATTAGAACTGTGGTTTGTCCAACGAAACTATGTAATCATTAGAATTGTGGTGTGTTGAACGAAACTATATGATCATTAGAATTGTGGTGTGTCCAACAAATTAGATAATCAATGGAATTGTGGTGTGTTCAACGAAACTATATGATCATTAGAATTGTGGTGTGTTCAACGAAACTATATAATCATTAGAATTGCGGTGTGTTCAACGAAACTATATAATCATTAGAATTGTGGTGTGTCCAGCAAATTAGATAATCAATGGAATTGTGGTGTGTCCAATAAAATTAGATAATCAATGGAATTGTGATGTGTCCAACGAAACTATATAATCATTAGACCTGTTGTGTGTCGAACGAAACTATATGATCATTAGAATTGCGGTGTGTCGAACGAAACTATGTAATCATTAGAATTGTGGTGTGTTCAACGAAACTATATAATCATTAGAATTGTGGTGCGTTCAACGAAACTATATGATCATTAGAATTGCGGTGTGTCGAACGAAACTATGTAATCATTAGAATTGTGGCGTGTTCAACGAAACTATATGATCATTAGAACTGTGGTGTGTTCAACAAATTAGATAATCATTGGAATTGTGGTGTGTCCAACAAAATTAGATAATCAATGGAATTGTGGTGTGTCCAACAAAATTAGATAATCAATAGAACTGTGGTGTGTCCAACGAAACTATATAATCATTAGAACTGCGGTGTGTCCAACGAAACTATATAATCATTAGAACTGTGGTGTGTTCAACAAATTAGATAATCATTGGAATTGTGGTGTGTCCAACAAAATTAGATAATCAATAGAACTGTGGTGTGTCCAAAAAATTAGATAATCAATGGAATTGTGGTGTGTCCAACGAAACTATATAATCATTAGAATTGCGGTGTGTCCAACAAATTAGATAATCAATGGAATTGTGGTGTGTCCAATAAAATTAGATAATCAATGGAATTGTGGTGTGTCCAACGAAACTATATAATCATTAGACCTGTGGTGTGTCCAAAGAAACTATATGATCATTAGAATTGTGGTGTGTCGAACGAAATTATGTAATCATTAGAATTGTGGTGTGTTCAACGAAACTATATGATATTAGAATTGTGGTGTGTTCAACGAAACTATATGATCATTAGAATTGCGGTGTGTCCAACAAAATTAGATAATCAATGGAATTGTGGTATGTCCAACAAAATTAGATAATTAATAGAACTGTGGTGTGTCCAACGAAACTATATAATCATTAGAACTGCGGTGTGTCCAACGAAACTATATAATCATTAGAACTGTGGTGTGTCCAATAAAATTAGATAATCAATGGAATTGTGGTGTGTTCAACGAAACTATATAATCATTAGAATTGCGGTGTGTCCAACGAAACTATGTAATCATTAGAACTGTGGTGTGTCCAACGAAACTATATAATAATTAGAATTGTGGTGTGTTCAACGAAACTATATAATCATTAGAATTGTAGTGCGTTCAACGAAACTATATGATCATTAGAATTGCGGTGTGTCGAACGAAACTATGTAATCATTAGAATTGTGGCGTGTTCAACGAAACTATATGATCATTAGAACTGTGGTGTGTTCAACAAATTAGATAATCATTGGAATTGTGGTGTGTCCAACAAAATTAGATAATCAATGGAATTGTGGTGTGTCCAACAAAATTAGATAATCAATAGAACTGTGGTGTGTCCAACGAAACTATATAATCATTAGAACTGTGATGTGTTCAACAAAATTAGATAATCAATGGAATTGTGGTGTGTCCAACAAAATTAGATAATCAATAGAACTGTGGTGTGTCCAACGAAACTATATAATCATTAGAACTGCGGTGTGTCCAACGAAACTATATAATCATTAGAACTGTGGTGTGTCCAACAAAATTAGATAATCATTGGAGTTGTGGCGTGTCCAACGAAACTATATAATCATTAGAACTGTGGTTTGTCCAACGAAACTATGTAATCATTAGAATTGTGGTGTGTTGAACGAAACTATATAATCAATGGAATTGTGGTGTGTCCAACGAAACTATATAATCATTAGAATTGTGGTGTGTCCAACAAATTAGATAATCAATGGAATTGTGGTGTGTCCAATAAAATTAGATAATCAATGGAATTGTGGTGTGTCCAACAAATTAGATAATCAATGGAATTGTGGTGTGTCCAATAAAATTAGATAATCAATGGAATTGTGGTGTGTCCAACGAAACTATATAATCATTAGAACTGTGATGTGTTCAACAAAATTAGATAATCAATGGAATTGTGGTGTGTCCAACAAAATTAGATAATCAATAGAACTGTGGTGTGTCCAACGAAACTATATAATCATTAGAACTGCGGTGTGTCCAACGAAACTATATAATCATTAGAACTGTGGTGTGTCCAACAAAATTAGATAATCATTGGAATTGTGGCGTGTCCAACGAAACTATATAATCATTAGAACTGTGGTTTGTCCAACGAAACTATGTAATCATTAGAATTGTGGTGTGTTGAACGAAACTATATAATCAATGGAATTGTGGTGTGTCCAACGAAACTATATAATCATTAGAATTGTGGTGTGTCCAACAAATTAGATAATCAATGGAATTGTGGTGTGTCCAATAAAATTAGATAATCAATGGAATTGTGGTGTGTCCAACAAATTAGATAATCAATGGAATTGTGGTGTGTCCAATAAAATTAGATAATCAATGGAATTGTGGTGTGTCCAACGAAACTATATAATCATTAGACCTGTGGTGTGTCCAAAGAAACTATATGATCATTAGAATTGTGGTGTGTCGAACGAAACTATGTAATCATTAGAATTGTGGTGTGTTCAACGAAACTATATGATCATTAGAATTGCGGTGTGTCCAACAAAATTAGATAATCAATGGAATTGTGGTGTGTCCAACAAAATTAGATAATTAATAGAACTGTGGTGTGTCCAACGAAACTATATAATCATTAGAACTGCGGTGTGTCCAACGAAACTATATAATCATTAGAACTGTGGTGTGTCCAAAAAATTAGATAATCAATGGAATTGTGGTGTGTCCAACGAAACTATATAATCATTAGAATTGTGGTGTGTCCAACAAATTAGATAATCAATGGAATTGTGGTGTGTCCAATAAAATTAGATAATCAATGGAATTGTGGTGTGTCCAACGAAACTATATAATCATTAGAACTGTGGTGTGTCCAACGAAACTATATGATCATTAGAATTGTGGTGTGTCGAACGAAACTATGTAATCATTAGAATTGTGGTGTGTTCAACGAAATTATATGATCATTAGAATTGCGGTGTGTTCAACAAATTAGATAATCATTGGAATTGTGGCGTGTCCAACAAAATAAATAAATAAATAATCATGCTTAGGAGGATTGAAGATGAAAGAACTCAGAAGACCTGGAACATGTTTGCAAAAGTGAGACAAACCTTGGAAAACAAAAACATTCTTAGAATCTTGACTGTTATACCAAAATAAGAACTCATTTAAAAGAAAACATTTATTCGTAAATGATAAAAATGCTAACAAAAATGTATGTTATTGTTCGAAAAGAGCATTACATTGTTGTTTACTGAGACTGCATCTGATGTTGTCACATAAGTATAAAATGAAACAGGAAACCTTCGCCACACTGTGTCTATCTTATTTACAGCTATCTTTAAACAGTTGTACTTTAATTGTTTATTATCGTTTTGAAATCGATATAGTTTGAGTGATTCAGAAAAGTTTATCATGTAAAAAGTAATAATGTTTTACCGTGAGTCTTTCATCAAGTGCGTGTCTGAAACGTGTTACGCAAATTGGTGAAGCCACCGAAGAGTGGCCATTTACGTGTGCTTTAGTGAAATGCAAATTTCATTATAACCTTTGTTATGTTAATAGATTTTTAACTCCCCGCTTGTCTTGTCACCTTGTCGTGCTCAGAAAGGGTTTGGCTGGCGTAACGAAAAAACTACTACGAAAACATAAATATTTAAAGAATGAAACAACCAGAGCGACCTGAAATGAAAAGGGAAAGAGAGAACGTCATTTGAAAATGTGCCATCTTTTCTTTTTATGTTTTAGCTTTACAAAAGGTGAATAGATTCGGTCCTCAAAACTTTTTGTAAATATTTCAATAATACACATTGTCAATTTCACTTCTTCGTCGGAAAGACATCACGTTGAATATGTATCGTACTATTTGATGAAAACTGGTATATTTCTTTATCCAAAGATGACTTTAGCCTGACAGAAGCTGATCTGTTTATTGACGACAGCATCACGTGATCGTATGTCGTTTGTTTCATTTTTATTTGATCGAAACTGATAAATATTTTATTTTTTGAGAGAAATCGATCTCTTTCTCGGTCATGATGTAGATTTTGATCAATGAAACTGGCATTTTTTACATAATTCCAAAAGTTACAAGTAAGCTTTACTGTCTTATGGTAAATGGTGAGCTAGGTTGCCTTAACGGTTTTTATTTTGAAATTTGAAGTGATTCGTTTCGTGGAATGTTTGCTGTTTACTCCAAACTGATTTTTCTTTTACTCGTGATATCATATATGTGAGAAATAATATTCTGTACTTGGTTATCTGATTAAGTAATCAAATAAAGTTCCATATTAAGAGCATTCCCACTTTGTCTAAGGGATAGATGTTATCAAATATTTCAAGGCAGTTTTCATTATGAAAGGAACGTTGAAATGAACAGTTATACTGTAACTAAAAAGGTTATTGTGTATTACAACGTGAAGTGTCGCTCATATCAAAACGAGATGTTTTTCCCAGCGAGTACTGACGTCATTAGAACTAGGACTGAAAGGCTAAAGGTCAGGGCGTTACTAGATCCTATTATAAAGCAGGGACTATTGACGTCACAAGTGTTCGTGTTCCACACAACGCTGAAGATATAAACAACACGATTTTAACCAATAACGGGATTGCAAGAGAACTGCAAATAAAACAAACAAACAGACTTCACGAGTAATAATGATATCAGGCATTTCTAACCTATGAAAAATCATAAAGCTACAGTTCTGCAAAGTGTCAAGATTAACAGCGTTTAATAACAGTCCTTGTTCGTACAAATCTCCAAAACTAAGAGTTACAGCAGAGACTATTGACTTTGTCGGTTATATAGAGGCTGATTCACGCGCATCTAACCTCCAAGAAATCACTGGATCTAAGTCCAGAAATGTTCAACAAAATGTTAAGATTAGCAGCGTCCAATAACTGCTCCAATGCTAAGGGTATAACAAAAATTGATGGTTCTGTCAATTACGTAGAAACTGATTTGCACGTAACCAAGGTAGACGCATTCCTCTTCAATCACCTTCTGCAAAGGCGGCTTCGGTAGCTATGGCAACAAGGAACAACGACAACGGAAGGGAAGGTATTCGCATTAAAGTTTCAAGCCTACAAATAGTTAGTGCGATGAGTAAGGTTCCAATTATTTACCACTTGAAGAACAACAGACAGTCCCAAAGCCTTTCTTACATGCTACGAAATGTATTCATGCGATTTGTGGCATTTCAGTGTACAAGTTCTATTCATACATATTGTGGCATTTTAATGTATAACTTGTATTCCACACATTATGGCTTTTCAGTGTAAAATTATATTCACACACTCAGTGACATTTCAGTGTAGAAATTGTATTCACACATATTGTGGCATTGCAATGTATAAACTGTATTCACATACTCTGTGACAATCTAATGCACAAATTGTATTCATAAACTTTGTGACATTTCAGTGTACAAATTGTATTCACACATACTGCGGCATTTTAGTGCATAACTGAATCACAGAACAATCAGATAACTTATTTTAAACTTTTACAGGATGCTGTAAGAACACAGATTTTGAGAACGCTGAAAGCAACATGGATATAGATGTAATTATATATACAGAGAAGGCTGCGTGGAGAGAAATAAAACAGGGTAAAACTACAAGAGCATTCAGTAAGATTGGTTTGTTTGTTTTGAGTTTTGTAGCGCAAAGCTACACGAAGGCTATCTGTGCTAGCCGTCCATAATTTAGCAATGTTAAGACTAGAGGGAAGACATCTAGTCAACACCACCCACTGCTATCTCTTGAGCTATTCTTTTACCAACGAATAGGGGGATTGACCGTAATTTTATAACGCCTCCACGGCTGAAAGGGCGAGCATGTTTGGTGTGACGAGGACTCAAACCCACAACCCTCAGATTACGAGTCGAATGCCTTAACAACTTGGCCATGCCGGGCCTGGCACTCAGTAGAGCGAATGCCTCCTTCACATAATCTTAGGATTGCGGGTTCGAATCCTCATTACATCAAACATGCTCGCCCTTTCTGCCGTGGAGGCGTTATAATGTCATGATCATTGATGAAAGAGTAGCCCAAGAGTTGGCGGTGGGTGGTGATGACTAGCTGCCTTTCCTCTAGTCTTACGCTGCTAAATTAGGGACGGCTAGCACAGATAGCCCTCGAGTAGCTTTGTGCGAAATTCAAAACTTCCGCCACGCAGCGTTCATCACAATCGGACTTCACAAAATACAAAAATGTGTCAATTTCTAGCGATATAGAACAACTATTTTCGGCGGAGTAATGATAAATAATATTCTTCATATATCCATCATCAAGTTTCATCAAAATGATTTTTCTCAGATGATATACAGCAAATATAGTGTTAACAATCGGTCTCCATTTAAAAAAAAAAAAGGATATTTTGAATTTTCTAGATTTTTCTGTCCCTTCAGAAACTAAATAATATTATGTTGAGTCATAACCCAAATGTATACCAAATTTTGCCCAATCTCATTCAGACGTTTGTGAGAAATCTTGCTGACAAACACGCACAGGAGTGAAAACATGAACTTCCATCCAACTTTGGTGGATTGGGTGAAAACATAATAGTTAACCGAAAAAAAAATCAACAGTAGTGTGCTTATTGATGGCGTGCTTGTTGATAGTGTGCTTGTTGATAGCGTGCTTGTTGACAGTGTGCTTGTTGATGGCGTGCATGTTGATAGTGTGCTTGTTGATGGCGTGCATGTTGATAGTGTGCTTGTTGATAGCGTGCTTATTGATAGTGTGCTTGTTGACAGTGTGCTTATTGATGGCGTGCTTGTTGATAGTGTGCTTGTTGATGGCGTGCTTGTTGACAGTGTGCTTGTTGATGGCGTGCTTGTTGATAGTGTGCTTATTGATAAATTAAATAACTGATAATTTTTCAGGTAAATTCATGAACTATTTTTTATTTTTAATTTTCAAAACAGGTTGCACTAAATAAATAAATTTGCCCCCTAGTGGCCCAGCGGTATGACTGCGGACTTACAACGCTAAAAACCAGGTTTCGATACCCGTGGTGGGCAGAGCACAGATAGCCTATTGTGCAGCTTTGTACTTAATTCAAACAACAACAACAACTCAATACATTTGTATGCAAAACGAATTATTTTTAAACTCACGATGGACACAGCGCAGATAGCCAGTCCACTGTGCGGGTTTACGTTAAAACGACACAATTCTCTTTCACTATTTTCTCTGGTCAACTCACACGCTTTTAAACTATATTTTTAAAAACTGCAACATGTCGGAGAGACAACGGTGAATTTATGGACTTATAAGATAAAACTGAATGTTCGACGCAGCAAATATCCTAATATGGCTTTGCTTTGAAACAAAACAACATAAAATTGTAATAGTCAAACTTGTATATACTTTATATACGTGTCTATTTAAGAATGAAATGCAATACATGAAAAAACTATCGAGGATGTTTGTTTGTTTTCGAATTTCGCACAAAGCTACTCGAGGGCTATCTGCGCTAGCTGTCCCTAATTTGGCAGTGTTAGACTAGAGGGAAGGCAGCTAGTCATCACCACCCACCGCCAACTCTTGGGCTACTCTTTTACTAACGAATAATGGTATTGACCGTCACATTATAACGTCTCCACGGCTGAAAGGGGCGAGCATGTTTGGTGCGACCGGGATTCGAACTCGCGACTCTCTGATTACGAATCGAACGCCTTAACACGCTTGGCCATGCTGCCCAACCTATCGAGAAACAAAATTAACTTGTCTAATATTGTTGAGTTTATTTTGTTTGATGGGAAATACTATTAACAGACCAGCAATATAACTTGTGAAAATATTTTCATTTTCAAACAACTGTTTGTTCATTTGTTTTGAGTTAATCACAAAGCTACAGAATGGGTTATCTGTGCTCTGCCCACCACGGGACTGTGACACTAAAGTGGGGAGCAAACAGTAATTAGACCAACAAGTACATCGAACCAGATGAGTACAACAACATATAGCGGACCATCAACCAAAGTTGTTCAAACGATGGGGAACGATCTTCAGGTTTTTATCAATGTCTATATAAATAATCAATTTTGAGGGGAACAAGTGATGTTAACGATCCTTATTAACAGAGACAACAATGCTGCTTTGTGGAAAACCGTTTTAATCTATATTGAAACAGATGTTTCTGTTCAGTAAAGGATAGTGTAACTGGCCCTTTAATAACAACTGTGAAGCTAATTCATTCTCAGGCAGAAAGAATGGTGTTAAAAAACCGTTTTAATCTGTATTGAAACACATGTTTCTGTTTAGTAGAAAATGGTGTAACTGGCCCTTTAATAACAACTGTGGAGCTAGTTCATCCTCAGGCAGGAAGAATGGTGTTAAAAAACCGTTTTAATCTGTATTGAAACAGATGTTTCTGTTTAGTAGAAAATGGTGTAACTGGCCCTTTAATAACAACTGTGGAGCTAGTTCATTCTCAGGCAGGAAGAATGGTGTTAAAAAACCGTTTTAATCTGTATTGAAACAGATGTTTCTGTTTAGTAGAAAATGGTGTAACTGGCCCTTTAATAACAACTGTGAAGCTAGTTCATTCTCAGGCAGGAAGAATGGTGTTAAAAAACCGTTTTAATCTGTATTGAAACAGATGTTTCTGTTTAGTAGAAAATGGTGTAACTGGCCCTTTAATAACAACTGTGGAGCTAGTTCATCCTCAGGCAGGAAGAATGGTGTTAAAAAACCGTTTTAATCTGTATTGAAACAGATGTTTCTGTTTAGTAGAAAATGGTGTAACTGGCCTTTAATAACAACTGTGGAGCTAGTTCATTCTCAGGCAGGAAGAATGGTGTTAAAAAACCGTTTTAATCTGTATTGAAACAGATGTTTCTGTTTAGTAGAAAATGGTGTAACTGGCCCTTTAATAACAACTGTGGAGCTAGTTCATTCTCAGGCAGGACGGGTGGTGTTAACACTTGAAACTGTTGTTCAGGCTGTTGTAATAATTCTAATAATCATGTCTTTAAAATGCATTCAGTGTCCAGTTATGTTAATCATACTAGTGTCTGATTAATATAATTGAACAATCTCAAAACATTTTTTTTAAATATGATAATTTTTAGTAAAAAAGGGAGTTTTGTTGAACTCAACGTATCGAGTTTTCAGTTTCTTAAGGCAAGATAATGGTATAATTACAGATGTCATAAGCCATAAGCATTGGGCCTATTACGTTTACAAAAATTACGTTCTTAATCCAGTAAACTAGGGATTTTAATTAATTAAATGACTATATACATACTGTAAAGGTTATAGTAGAACATGATAAAACATTAGATGTCAATTTAGATCGCTTCCCTTTGTTCAGACATTGATGTTTCTAGTGGGTTTTATTAACTTTCTTCAAACGCCATTTTCTTCTGCAGATGACAGTAAAACGGTTTATATGACCAGTTATTTTTATCTAATGTTCGAAATATCTGATATAGCGCTTAGCAACGGCAAGAAACTGTTACATTGTGTGCACTGAAATAAGAATAACTGATTCATAAACCCATTTTTCTTTGTTTCTTTGGTTGTTGAATTTCATAAAAGACTACTTGAGCGTTTACTGTCCATAATTTTTAAATGATAAACTGGAGAGAAAGCAGTTAGCTAGTCAACGCCTCCACTACCAATTGTTTACCAACGATGAGTGAGAATATCTGAACATTATAACGCCCCACGACTGAGAGGGTGAACACGTTTGGTGATAGTATTCGAACTCGCGACAGTAGATTGCTAGCTTAACCACCAATCCAAGCCATAAACCTGTTTCCTTAGTAATGTTATCTGAGATGAACTTGTTGTCTGGGAATTTTAATTACGGAACACTGTTATATGCGTTCGTTAGAATAATTTTTCAGTAATTTAAACAGATTACACCAAACGTATGTCACTATAGTTATTCACAAGTATTGAATGGCCCGGCATGGCCAGGTGGTTAAGGCGCTCGACTCGTAATCCAAAGGGTCGTGGGTTAGAATCTCCGTCACATCAAACATGCTCGCACCTTTCAGCATGTTGGTGTTGTAATGTTACGATCAATCCCACATTATTCATTGTTCAAAAGAGTAGCCCAAAAGTTAGCGGTGGGTGGTGATGACTAGCTGTCTTCCTTCTAGCTAAATTAGGGACGTCTGCGCAGATAGCCCTCGTGTGACTTTGCGCGAAAATCAAAAAAAACCAAACCACAAGTATTGGTATATAAAACGTCATTTATTGATATCTTAAAAAAATCAATTTACTATAACTATTCGTTGTAATTAATTAATTAAATGTTTATGGACCTGGCTAACTAATGAGTGTGGAAGTCATTAGATGATCAAAAATATATTAGAAAAGAAAATAATGGATAATTAATAGTTATATTCACTTACAAAATGACATACGTAAAATAGAAATATTAAGAATTGGAACTCTGTAATAGTGTGTTTGGTTCATAATTTTGGAGCAAAGGGCAAATAGTCAACAGCACCCACCGCCAACTCTTGAACCACTCTTGTCCGACTGAACAGTGTAACTTTTATAGCGTACTCACGGCTCTAAAGTACAGAGTACGCTTGTGAAAACAGGAAGTGAACCATAGGATCCTTGGATTCACAGTCCGGGAAAGTTAGCCACGAGGCCACTGTTGGCCCCTCTATAGTATAAAAATATTTCACCGTCTGTAATTAATGAAAATTGTTTGTTTGTTTTTGAATTTCGCACAAAGCTACTCGAGGGCTGTCTGTGCTAGCCGTCCATAATTTAGCAGTGTAAGACTAGAGGAAAGGCAGCTAGTCATCACCACCCACCGCCAACTCTTGGGCTACTCTTTTACCAACAAATAGGGGGATTGACCGTAATTTTATAACGCCTCCACGGCTGAAAGGGTGAGCATGTTTGGCGCAACGGGGATTCGAACCCGCGACCCTCAGATTACGAGTCGCACGCCTTAACACGCTTGGCCATGTCTGGTTAATTAATGAAAAAAAAAACGTATTTTTGAAAACCCCTTTGATTAGTTTGAATGCTTACTACGTGCAACTTTGCAGGCAAAATATCACAGTGATAATTCAACTTTCCCTCATAATTCTAATTACTTAACAGCTCCTAAAAAATTGTTATAAACGATAATATAATCTTCAGAATAGATTTACTTGGGTACGACAGAAAACCATGTTCTGACTTTCCCAGGTTTGGGGATAAATTTTAAATATTCTCTGACACTTCTATAACCCCTGACCTTTGTCCTCCCTGTTATTTTTTCAATTCCCTAACTTTTGTCCATTTTGTTTTCAAATATCCTGACCTTTCCAGGCTCGAGGTTATCTTCATTTACACATTAGTAACATTAAAGTCACGTTACTTGGAACAAACAACTCTAAAGTGACAGAAGTTCATTTTTCACAGATAATTATCCGAACGCATCTTAATGGTCCAACGAAATTGGCCAACTCTGTGTAATTATTAACTAATGTGTTACTCGATTCATTTAAATACTCTTCAATGAAGAAAATCTACCAATAACTACATCATTAACACAGCGTAATTTTAGTACAGTTATTTGAGCTGTTTTGTATATGTTCTTACGTATTAGTATTGCAACTAAAGCAGGAACGGTTTTTGAATAACAATTTATAAGCATTTCTATTCGTGAACGCTGACAGCCTGAAGAAAAAATAAGTTCAAATCGAAAGGAAATTGTTGGAAGTCTAAGCATGAAAAATCCATTACAGAATGCGTTTCTGCAGTTGGCTTTCTTTTTACTTAATACGTTAACAAATAAAAATCATTCATTCATCTATTTCTTCACTTTTGGCCTTTTTTTTTTTTCACTATTTACAAACTCTTTAATCATGTTCCTAATAAGGAAGTACGTGGTTACGTCTTACGTTGTTAGAATCAACAGAGTGTGTTCGTTCATGCTCTGTTTTGGTGTTGACTTTTATCAAACTGAAGTTTCATTAAAATATTCGTAAAATGCCCGGATGTATTTAATTTTCCTTTTTTTTTTTTTTCTAGAGCTCAAAATAACAACAGGCTTGTATAAGGACCGTAAGACTCATGCAAAGTAAAACTGTGGTTTGAACATACATTTCTTGTAAAGGGAAAACGAGGAACATCAAAGACATTTCATTACGGAGTAGAATGTTCTTCATAAAGATGAACAAGTTTAGCATTAAGGATGAACAAAGACATTTCATCACGGAGTAGAATGTTCTTCATAAAGATGAACAAGTTTAGCATTAAGGATGAACAAAGACATTTCATTACAGAGTAGAATGTTCTTCATAAATATGAACAAGTTTAGGATTAAGGATGAACAAAGACATTTCATCACGGAGTAGATTGTCCTTCGTTAGGATGAACAAGTTTAGGATTAAGAATGAACAAAGACAATTCATCACGGAGTAGATCGTCCTTCGTTAGGATGAACAAGTTTATGATGAAGAAACAACAAAGACATTTCATTACGGAGTAGATTGTTCTTCATAAAGATGAACAAGTTTAGCATTAAGGATGAACAAAGACATTTCATCACGGAGTAGAATGTTCTTTATAAAGATGAACAAGTTTAGCATTAAGGATGAACAAAGACATTTCATCACGGAGTAGATTGTTCTTCGTTAGGATGAACAAGTTTAGGATGAAGAAACAACAAAGATATTTCATCACGGAGTAGATTGTCCTTCGTTAGGATGAACAAGTTTAGGATTAAGGAACAACAAAGATATTTCATCACGGAGTAGATTGTCCTTCGTTAGGATGAACAAGTTTAGGATTAAGAAACAACAAAGATATTTCATCACGGAGTAGACTGTCCTTCGTTAGGATGAACAAGTTTAGGATTAAGGAACAACAAAGATATTTCATCACGGAGTAGATTGTCCTTCGTTAGGATGAACAAGTTTAGGATTAAGGAACAACAAAGATATTTCATCACGGAGTAGATTGTCCTTCGTTAGGATGAACAAGTTTAGATATTAAAGCTGAGATCGATATCATATTGCTTTCCGTGTTCTTCGTACACGTTAAAAATAACTAACGTCTACAATATTCAACGAACAGTCTAATTTATAACTTTACTATAACTATACGTTTCTAGAGTTTAAGGCATGAATGTAAAAGTGATTGGCTCGAGGGAATATAAGATATACATAGACAGATCTCACTATTCGATCAGTCCAGAGAAGACCAAGAGCTGGCGGTGGGTGCATTTGATTAGCTTCCTTTTCTTTAATCTAAATAATTCAAAACTAGAGACTGACTGCTTTACAAAGACAGCATTGTGCGTTGCTTTTCACGATGATTCTGCCCAGCTTTATAAAACACTTCATGATAAATTCAGTCTGTTTCAATAATAAACATTATAAGGAGAAACAATCACAGCGAAATGTTGAAGATTAAAGACGGCAATCTATAATTTAAAACATTGATTGAAAATATTGTGAGAACAGGGTTTATCAGAAAGAACTATGATCAGCCAGGAAAATTGGGTCTGTTTTCTTTTGAATTTTGTACAAAGTTAGTCGACGACTATTTGCATTAGCTATCTCTATCTCAGCAGTAATAGACTAAAGAGAAGGCAGCGAGCTAGTCAACGTCACTCTCCCACCAAAACTTAAGCTATTCTTTTACCAGCGAATAGGAGGACTGGTTTTTAACATTATAACTCCCACATGACTGAAGAAGCAAGCATGTTCAGAAACGGGATTTGAGCCCCCTAACCACTAAACCATGCTAGGCCTACTCAGGAAAAGAGTGTGCAACAAGTAATCGTTCAGAACCTGGAATATTGTTCACAGCTCTGCTTCCTAACCTTCGCTATTGTTTTAAATCTCAGTGAAGTAATTTCTCTCGTATTTTCCTAACTTATTTCTTTATTATTATATCCATTACCACCAGAACCTTCTTTCAGTAGAATATTTATTAAGTCCTTCTTCGTTCATAATTATATTAGATTTTCTAGTTAAATCATTGATAGATATTACGTCACAGTCGGGTTTTTCTATAATGGCCTAGTAGTTAAGACACTCGACTCGTAAGCTGAGGGTCGCGGGTTCAAATCTCCGTAACACCAAACATGCTCGCCATTTCAGTAGTATGGGCGTTATAATGGAACGGCCAATCCCACTATTCGTTGGTAAAAGAAGTATAAGACGTGTTGATGGTAGGTTGTGTTCATTACCTGCTTTCCATCTATTCCATGACTGTTAGATTAGGGACGGCTTGTGCAGATGGTCTTCTTGTAGTTTTGTCCGAAATTCAAACCAGAATATTTTCTATCTTTAGAGTTTATCAGCCCTCTAATCCACATCTACTAAACAGGTTTATTTAAATAATGTAACATATGTAGATTACTAACGTCCTGAAAACATATATTTTTTCTTTTGTTGTAAAGCTCTGTGGTATTAGTTGTCGCTTTATTGTATATGTTATATCTAACCCAAAAATATTTTGATATATTAGCTACAATATTCTTTGGATGTTAAGCCTCAAATTCATATAATAGGCTAGAGTTTCGGTTGCTTTTGGAATTGTATGTTACAAGACAAAATGCTTATCAAAATAATAACCTTAAAGATTCAAGGCTTAACGGTTTCTATACAACCTTTATAATTTTAAAGCGATACACCAAACAAAATGGCGGCAATATTCAAAATATTATCACTTGCACAAACGTACATTAGGGCAAATATAGCCCAACAGCACTAGAAATGGTTAACATTTACTAGCTAGTTAAACCAGAGTTTGTTTATACATATGTTTTTATTATATCTTAAATTGAAATTATCACTTCCAGGACGTCGGTTAGAAACTGAGCTAACACAGCATATCGTGAAAATAACGTGGCGTAGTACTGTAAATATAGCGCATTACCTCATTAAAATAAAGTTTAAAAAGCCCACCTTTGCATACTGGATTCACCCTAAACAAAAAGTTTGTGCAACTAAGAAACTAGGAGGTTAAAAAGTATTGTATCTCCTAACCTGATGACAGGCCGACGAAAAGACAGAAAAACATACAAAGTGCAAAAAAAAAAAGGAAAACTGGATCCTAACTAGTAAATTCTTTCAATAGCAGTCAGGATTGAGGCAATGAAACTTCAGTTAAACCAAGTTAAAGAACCTGACATATAACTTCTAACAACCAGAACAATCCCTAAAACATTCACTCAAGTGCTAATAGAAGAAACAGGATGGGAGACATTGGACAACAGCAAATTTGTTATGTGATCTCATGAGCTTTTCTTGGTCTGTCACTGTACCAACAGTAGTACAAACATTTGAAGAAAAATCTTTGAATTATTTTAATCTAATACCAAAGCGCTGGAGGTGGTGTAGTAGTGTTGGAGAACATACTTGTGACAGATATATGATTTTCTAATTCCTTTAGGAAGCTGAATAACATCCATATTATAGTTTGACATTGATGTTGCTTATACTCGTTCCATAATGACTTATTTCTACATTGACATATCTAAAATGACAACATAACAATTCAACTGGTGTTGCCAAAAAATGTTTACACAAGTATTACTTCAGTTTCTTCTTGTCTATCATTGGCATGGGATATAATTTTAATTAAGCATATTTAAGGGTAAATTTTAGTTCTCTACTAACACACATGAAAAAGTTTAAGTACATGCTTCGTAGTAAATCTATTACAATCGATTAACACAATGGCATCTCGTGGAAACAATGTCATCTCTGGTCCAGGCTATTTTGGCAGCAAAAGACTATCAATTCGATATTAGACATTAATTTAATAATATGGTCAAACAGCACAGTGTGCGCAAAAACCTATACAGTTTCAGCCGCGGCATAGTGGCTAGTAAAATGGCTCTGATTTTATTTATTTGTTGTTGTTTTTATTTAGTACAAACGTTCAGATCATAGCTCCGTTATCTTTTGACTGAGTTTAGATCTAATCACAGTTTCGAACTCAGGAGAACAAGCTCACTCTTTCGAATGATGTTTTTGATCACGCCAAAGGTTTCAAACATTTATTTACTCTGATCCTACCTAAAATAATTTCAAACTGAGGGCAGGCTGGTAGATATTCTGATGAATAATAAAATCCTATTGGGTACACGCGCACCCCACGCTTGGTATTGTTGGCACACAAAACTATAGCTAATAAAAAGAAGGAAAAAACGGTCCCATCTATTAGTTCATTTTGATCCTGCTTAAAGTAATTGTAAGTGGTAAGTGCCTTAGATATTGAGGATCCTCTCTTGTTTTAATCAGATATTTTCTTAAACCTCTATGTGTCATTTCCTGGAGAACAACCAATACTTTCTGTAAACCTTTTCACTTTAAATACAAAGGCATTTATCAACATAGGCTAATAAAAACGAGCTACACCCAAACATAATGAAAATATATTGTAAATTATATGTTTTTGCCACTACCACTTTCAAAGTCAATGATAGCACCCTGATAATTCCGTAAAGAAATTTAAAAACAGTATAATAAAAGCACAATATACTTGTAGTTCCTCTTAAGAATGATTGACAACAATTACAAACTAATTTAATTAATCATTTCATTTGGCCTAGTTTCGTTTTGTCTTTTTTCGGGGGGTATCGAACTAGGTTTTTAGAGTAGGTGCGTCACGTTTTGTGTGTATATTAAAATATTAAAGGAATTCATTTTTGAATGTAGACTAGTTTTAAACACAAAATTTTTTGCTAAGCCATAGATCCTATTTGTATGAATAGTATTTTCGCCTTACATCTTAATATATCTTGTCTTCGTGAAAGATGTCAGGTTACGCATGAATCTACTACCAGCAGCTAGTTTATGTAAATATGACGAAAAAATTATTTTTTTTTTCTTATGTATAGTGTAAATATACCTTTCTCTTTCCCAGCACGGTCTTTTCGTTTCGTGCTTTGAACAATAATAGTTCTGTTAGAGTTTAATGTAATCATACTTGGTTTGGTTTGTTTTCAATTTTGCGCAAAGCTACACGAGAGCTGTCTGTGCTAGCCGTCCTTAATTTAGTAATGTAAGACTAGAAGAAATACAGCTAGTCATCACTAGACACCACCAATTCTTGGGCTACTCTTTTAATCAACGAATAATGTGGGATTGATCGTAACATTATAACCCCAACACGACTGAAAGGGCGAGCATGTTTGATGTGATGGGGATTCGAACCCGCGACCTTCAGATTACCAGTCGATTGCCTTAACCACCTGGCATTGCTGAGCCTAATCATACTTGAAAGAGGTAAGGTAATCTCTTTCTTCTCTGACTTTACCATTCCTTATCGGGCCCGGCATGGCCAAGTGTGTTAAGGCGTTCGACTCGTAACCTGAGGGTCGCGGGTTCGAATCCCAGTCGCACCAAACATGCTCGCCCTTTCAGCCTGGCATTGCTGAGTGGGGCGTTATAACATGGCCAAGTGTTTACGGTCAATACCACTATTCGTTGGTGAGGGCGTTAAAGAGTAGCCCAAGAGTTAGCGGTAGGTGGTGATCGTAACCTAGCTCGCCATTCCCTCTGGTCTTACACTGCTAAAGTTAGCGGTAGGGACGGCTAGCGCAGATAGCCGCAGATCCAGTAGCTTTGTGCGAAATTCAAAACAAACAAACAAACAAACCATTCCTTACCATCCAATCATTGACGTGCTAACAACACAATTTCACTTCTCTCTACATTACAATGTTATGAAAATAATTAATGAAATTTAAGCCAAGCTGTTTGAAATACATCTAACAACTTTAACTTAATCTATCAAGGACTGCTAAATCAAGCCATTCACCATCCTTTTGATGTGTACTTCAAGGTTTTACTTGTCTAAAACCGATTTTCTTTATGCCTTTGTGCATTAAATAAACGCCCCCAGTGGCTCAGCGGTATGTCTGCGGACTTACAACGATAAAAACCGGTTTACGATACTTGTGGTGGGCAAAGCACAGATAGCCCATTATGTAGCTTTGAGCTTAATTAAAAACAACAACAACAATTAAATAATAAAAAATATTGATCAAATTAGAACAAAATAACTTACACAGGAACTGACTTGATGTAACAAAAATGCTTCTAGAATGAACTGGTTCTCCAGTGGCTTATTAATAAGCTGGACGGCTTATATCGCCAGAATTTGGAATTCGATCCTCGCGCACCCTCTAGTAGCTCAGTAGTGAGTCAATGAGCTTATAACGCTAAGCGTCTGTTTTTGTTACCCGTGGTGTGTGTGTTGTTCTTGTAGCAAAGCCACCTCGGGCTATCTGCTGGGTCTACTGAGGGGAATCGACTCCCTGATTTTACTGTTGTAAATCCGAAGACTTCCGCTGTCCCAGCGGGGGACGTTACCCGTGTTGACCCCAGCACCGATAATCTATTGTGTAGTTTTGGGTTTAACAACAAAAAATAAAACAAACGATCCTTTCGGCATAGACGGCGCACCTTTTTCACTGCGTAGCTTTACGAACAAATATGGCTCGGCATGACCAGGTGGTTAAGGCGCTCAACTCATAATCCGAGGGCCGCGAGTTCGAATCCCAGTCACACCAAACATGCTCGCCCTTTCAGACGTGGAGGCGTTATAATGTGATAGTTACTTGTATTCACACATAATGTGGCTTTTCAGTGTATATATTGTATTCATACACTCGGTGACATTTCAGTGTATCCACACATATTGTGACATTTCAATGTACAAATTATATCCACACATACTGTGACATTTTAGTGCACAACTGAATCACCGAACAACCAGATAACTTATTTTATAGGATGCTGTAAGAATACAAATTTTGAGAACGCTGAAAGCAACATGGATAGAGATGTAGTTATATATACAGAGAAGACTACGTGGAGAGAAATAAAACAGGGTAAAACTACAAAAGCATTCAGTAAGATTGGTTTGTTTGTTTTGAGTTTCGCGCAAAGCTACACGAGGGCTATCTGTGCTAGCTGTTCATAATTTAGCAATGTAAGACTAGATGGAAGACATCTATTCATCACCACCCACCGCCAACTCTTGGGCTATTATTTTACCAACGAATAGTGCGATTAACCGTAACTTTATAGCGCTTCCACGGCTGAAATGCGACCATGTTTGGTGTGACGGGACTCGAACCCGCGACCCTCGAATTATGTAAAGGAGACATTCGCTCTACTGAGTGTCAGACCCGGCATGGCAAGTTGTTAATGCATTCGCCCTTTCAGCTGTGGGGGCGTTATAATGTGACGGTAAATCCAACTATTCATTGGTAAAAGAGTAGCCCAAGTGTTGGTGGTGGGTGGTGATGACTAATTGCCTTCCCTTTAGTCTTACAGTGCTAAATAAGGGATGGCTAGCACAGATAACCATAATGCAGCTTTGTGCAAAATTCAAAAACGAACGAACAAATAGATAGAATGTATCAACTTGAATTAGTATGCGAATGTGTGAAACGAATAAATAAATACGCAAAAACATCAGCAGTGTCTATAATATGCTGGTACATCATGCATTTTCTAATTTTCATAATGTTACCTAAAACTTCTCAATTGCCATGTTTTCGACTGGTAGTGGCAACAACCGTGATTTAGAATATTGTTAATATTAATTTTTTTCCAATTTTTTCGTTTTTTGTTGTCTTTATTATTGTTGTTCTCTTTAGTGGATGAATTATTCTCTGCTCAAAATGATATTTCAGCATTGGATGAAGCATCTGGGTTGAATTGGATAGCATTGGAATATATTTTTGTGGCCAATTATAACAATGACTGAAAGTGAAAAGAGACCAACGCTGTCCCAGAACAGAGGTCTCAAGGTAGAACTGTCCCCAGGACAAAGAAAGTGAGTTTACATTCTAGAGTTGAGAGCACATTCTTTGTAAAGTTCGTTACTATACGATGTACGGAGATATGATATCTGTTTAAGATCATGGCGTTTGGTTCTTCTAGTCTAGTTAGTGTGGATATATGCGCTGTATTTTCTTATCATTTGTATAATAACAGGAAATCGGGCTTTGGTCCCTAATTAAGTAACTCTCAATAATTTCTGGGTGGACTTGTTGCTACCGACGGGTCAATTACGTAGGCTGTCTTACCTATTGGGCAAACTTGGCAATTGCCTGGAGTTCCACACATAGAGGGGCCAACGATGAAGTACCTTTTAATTTACTTCTGAGTTTTGTATCATTATGGGGCCACCATTTACTGAATTTTACATGCAGCTCCAGAGCGATTAAAGCCGCCCCAGGTGAACTAATACTTGTTCAAAAGCTAGTTACAGGTCAGCTGAGCTTTGAAGGTAGAGTTTCTGGTTATATGGTTATATAATGTGATAAGGTGAAACTAACTAGCGCGTTAAAAAATGTTTTTCTTACTTTTATGATTCGCAGTTAATGTAGATATTTGTGCATAAAATTCAAAACAAAATACTTCAATTTATCCACATTATCATTGAGACATTTTAAATAGATTCAAAGCGTCCAAAACCATGTAATCGCTGGTTTTGTTCAAATTCAGGAGATCTGAGTAATTAAGGGTGAATTTTTTACTCAAGCATAAGCTATGAAAATCATAAAATTAAAAAAAAAAAAACCAATAAATATTGAAGGAGCTTTTGGTGGGTAAATATTCCATCATCGCAGTAAATTTCTGGTAGGGTTCAAAAAGGATATCTTACTTTCATATTTATCTTTATTATAAAATTAAATGTTATCGTATAAGCTAAATCCATAAATTAACAAAAGATTGCTTCAATTTAGTATAAAATGTCAAAAGTGTGTGTTTTCTTATAGCAAAGCCACATCGGGTTATCTGCCAAGCCCACCGAGGGGAATCGAACCGCTGATTTTAGCGTTGTAAATGAGTATACTTACCGCTGTACTAGCGAGAGGCAGGGTACATGATAATTGATGTAGTTAGACTTATGCGTGTTGTGAACTGAAGAAACTCCAAATAAACATTTTTTTTTACCCATTAATCTATTAATGGTGGTTTCTCTTTGCCTGCATCCAAGTAAGTTGTTTAAAACGAAATGCTGGTATTATCCCCTCTCGTCAAATAGAAAAAAACCTGAAGTCACTCAGTGAACAACATAGGACACACACAGAATCTGAGCCTAACGCGTGCCTAACATACAGACATAACGATAAAAAAAATACTAATGATATTTTTTAAAATTCATTGACAAGTATTTGTTTTAACATCGTTTTTTTCTGTTATTTACATTGGGTACTTTTAAGATAAAATCGTATGTTTTGTCTGTTTGTTTGTTTTTGAATTTCACACAAAGCTACTCGAGTGCTATCCGCGCTAGCCGTCCCTAATTTAGCAGTGTAAGACTAGAGGGAAAGCAGCTAGTCATCACCATCCACCGCCAGCTCTTGGGCCACTCTTTTACCAACGAATAGTGGGATTGACCGTCATATTATAACACCCCCACGGCTGAAAGGGCGAGCATGTTTCGTGCGACGGGGATGCGAATCCGTGACCCTCAGATTACGAGTCGCACGCCTTAACCCACCTGGCCATGCTGGACCTGGATGTTTTTGATTGTTTGTAAATAACTGCGAATCCATTCCTTCCAGTCAGTAAATGATACGTTCACTGACTAGCGTGTCAAGCTGCGGATCGAAAGACTTGAAGCCCATGATGTACCACTGAACTAGCTCCGCACATTCAGTTACGAACACATTATATGTACGAAGAGCAGGTGCATGAGCTGTCGGTGTGACTGACTGGTCTGTTTACTGACTGACTGGCAGTCATATACTATGACTAGATCTATCTTGTCCTTATGATTTCTGACCTGGATCTTTAGTCTATGTGCTATTGAGGTTAAATGTACAAAACACTAATAACTAGAATTATTGAAAATACAAACGTAAACTGGAGATTTATTTAACTGACCCCTATTTGCTGTGAGTACTGTTACCATCTCTGCTAGGGTTAATGGTTGAAACGTGAAATAAGTAAAATAGTCAAATTAGTTAAACTTTTAAGTTTCTGTTACGTAATGGTATTCCAAATAATTTTATTTTTAAAAAACGTTATAAAATAAAGTCAGTTTGAAAGATGTCAGACAATATACGTTAGTAAATTAATATATACTTACTTATCGTAAATATTTTCAAATTTAAATAACATTCAAATTATATGTGCAGAACACCATTTACATTGTTGGTCAAATGGTGCCTGCTTACTTGTGTATTTAGTGTTCATGTCATTAATCATTATACGTGAAATTGGGTTAATTAAACCTCAAAATGTTCAGTTTTAGTTATTTAAAACAGCTTATCAAGGAGTGACGATTGTAAGTTTGTACACTTTAATAAGTAAACTTATTTACGGATTTCTTGTTTTCGTTTTGTTGTTTGTTTATTGTGTTTTTTTTTAGTTTATACTTTGTTTTAATTAGTTATGATTGAAAATATAAAAAAAATATTTCAACACATTGTAATTGCCTCACTAGGTTATGGAAATTCCAGAAATTCATAAAAATTCTCATGTTGTATACCACCCAAAATTATTTTAATCTATAAAAGCACAGTAGATTTTGCCTGAGGTGTCATTAAAGTAATGAAAAATACAGCTGGCACAGATTTTTTTACGGCAAATACGAAACATTGCTCACGAAATACACACAAAGATAAAAAAATCTGCTTTAAAATGTAACCAAATGACAATTGAGCAGCTGATAATTTGAGTTGTCTTGCTTGTATTCTAGATAGGTTGATAAACTAGGGTTAACTAATTCTGTAAACAGCTGATAAGTGAGTAATCCTGCTTGTATTATAGGTAGGTTGATAAATTAGGGTTAACTAATTGTGTAAGCAGCTAACGATTGAGTTTTCCTGCTTGTATTCTAGACAGGTTGATAAATTAGGGTTAACTAATTCTGTAAGCAACTGACAATTGAATTATCCTTCTTCTATTCTAGATAGGTTGATAAATTAGGGTAACTTATTCTGTAAGCAGCTGACAACTGAGTTTTCCTACTTGTGTTCTAGGTAGGTTGAAAAACTAGGATTAACTAATTTTGTAAGCAACTGGCAATTGAGTTGTCCTGTTTGTATAGTAGGTAGGTTGATAAACTAGGGTTAAATAATTCTGTAAACAGCTGATAATTGAGTTATTCTGCTTGTATTCTAGATAGGTTGACAAACTAGGGTTAACTAATTCTGTGAATAGTCATAGACATGAATACACAAAAAATAGAGATAAATAGGTGGATGAAAAACAGTTTTCTTTTTTATTACTTCAATCTCATCAGACACCACAGAATACTCAATTATATTCTTTTTTAATATAAAAACCTTTCACAAATGACTTGAAACTATTGTTGAACAATTAACAAAAACTATAGAATTTAACTAAAACAAATTTATCTGTACTTCTATAACGTACTCACTCTTAATATATTTCATCAGTCTCGAAGTGTGTTTTAAGGCCAAGTAGGTAATATACATGCTATAGTACCAGAAGAATATTTATAAATTAACATTTATTCAACACTGGCTCTATATCGTTAGTGATAGCAGGCCTGCTTGTAGTCTTAATGTAAACATTAGGCCTAATACATAAATGTAATTTATGGCTTAGCTGTAACACTTCTTGATAAGTTGTATTTGGCTTTTGGATACAACTCGATGTCACAAAATGTCTGAATTAAACTATTTTACTGTGGCATAACACAAGTTACCAAAATATGAAAAATAAAAAATAAACTTTTCAAACATGTCAACATGAATATTAAACATTCAATATCAACGCCATAGTCGGCCTCTAAGAATATTTAGATGATAGTTTTGTTGCTAAGCGACAATGTATATTGTTGAGCATTATTAAAAAAAATGAGTGTTAAAGTGTTCTTGACAGAGTGACAAAGGGAATAAGCCTTTTATATAGTTAACGATTACATGAACCTTCTCTTGCATCACAGAATACAAGTTGTCTGTGTGTTGAGTCTTTGTTTTCGGGCTACTGCAGTAGTCCATGCCAAAAAAACAAGTGTGTTCCAATCGTACTGCAAGTAATAGCTGATAAAGAGATACCAAGTAACGCCTTGTACGTGGCACATAAGAGGAGTAGTCCCAAGAGACCATGACTACATGAGGTCGAGGGACCAGGAAACAAACGGTCCGAAGTGTTTCTATGCCAACTGGACAAACAAAAAGACACGACCCGTACAATATGTTTAGGTGTTCACTAGTAACACTACAGCGATGAACGGAAGGGGAGGGCTGTCTTCATTTAAATTTTTTTCTGTTTTATGAGAACCCTTTGGAAATATAAGGTAAACAAATTTTAGAGTAGATTGTCAAAACTGTAGGTTTTTAATGACTTGTATTTCTTCGTAATGTCTGTATTTTTCAGTATTTGTCTACTCTTGCTACATAGAGTGGATCACAGTGGCTTCCTCCCTATATAGAAATACCTATAACTAGAAATAACAGCAAACCATTCTTCACGATTAAACTATATTTATATGATCACGAATGAGCCTAAAGTTACAAATATTCAATGTGTTTGCGTGTAAATATCACCACATGAAAACCTCACACGTAAAACAACAAAATTATTTGGTAGATTCCTAATGACTCACTCAATTATTTACAAGGTTTATACAATATGAATGCTACGTGTTCTACAATAATTCCCTATGATTAACTCAGTTATTTACAAGGTTTATACTAATATGAATGTTACGTGTTCTACAATAATTCCCTATGACTCACTCAGTTATTTACAAGGTTTATACTAATATGAATGCTACGTGTTCTACAATAATTCCCTATGACTAACTCAGTTATTTACAAGGTTTATACTAATACGAATGCTACGTGTTCTATAATAATGACTTTATTAAGACTATCACAAATAGTGTTACACGTGATTCTTACTGTACAGTAATGCCAGAAAGTGGAACAGCCTCAGAGACTGCTTCTTCCTTCAATCTACAAGCTTTGTATTACAACTAACATTGATAAATGATAAACTCTGGAAGAAAGATTAAACAAGCAATGTTTCATCACGTAACACAAAATTAATTAATATTTCTTATTAATTATAGTGTTTTCTATAGAGTTGACTGATTAGCTTCAAAGATGAAAATACGATAGACAGAGTGAGTTGTATCTAACTTGTAGAATTGTGTAGTCATTTTATCAAGTATAATTACTACAGACAGAGTGGATTGTTTCCAACATGTATATACCAAGTAGTGATTTTATGAGTTATCATTATTGTAGACAAAATGAATTGTTTCTAACTTGTAGAATTGTGTAGTCATTTTATCAAGTATAATTACTACAGACAGAGTGGATTGTTTCCAACATGTATATATCAAGTAGTGATCTGAGTTATCATTATTGTAGACAAAATGAATTGTTTCTAACTTGTAGAATTGTGTAGTCATTTTATCAAGTATAATTACTACAGACAGAGTGGATTGTTTCCAACATGTATATACCAAGTAGTGATTTTATGAGTTATCCTTATTGTAGACAAAATGAATTGTTTCTAACTTGTAGAAATTGTGTAGTCATTTTATCAAGTATAATTACTACAGACAGAGTGGATTGTTTCCAACATGTATATACCAAGTAGTGATTTTATGAGTTATCCTTATTGTAGACAAAATGAATTGTTTCTAACTTGTAGAAATTGTGTAGTCATTTTATCAAGTATAATTACTATAGACAGAGTGGATTGTTTCCAACATGTATATACCAAGTAGTGATTTTATGAGTTATCCTTATCAATAAGCACACATTTTCATACAAACCGGAACAGCAGGTGAACAACTTTGAAATATTTAATATTCAGTATCAGCATTCGAGAAGTTGACCTTGTTTGTTGTTAAGTACAAAGCTACACAATCGGCTATCTATGCTCTAGCCGTAACTGGTATTGAAATCCGGATTTTGGCGTTGTAAGTCTCGCAGATACGCCGCTGTGCCACTGGGAGGATGGGAGAGGAGACGCTTGATCTGCATACACACATTTTGTATTCTTTTTCAGAGTAGGAATACATACCTAAGTAACTCATAACGTCGTCCTGTTCATATTTATCACATCTTTATCATGTACGATGCCAATTATTTCACTCATAAACGTCGATAACAGCCTTTTATGTTCTATTTTACAGTCCAAACTTTAGAGACAGTAATGATTTTACTGAAAAAAAAAACGTATAATGTAAGTAATGTTGCTGAGCTTTCACATCATATTTTTTACGCAGCTTTTGAATCTTTTATGAGCCAAAGCGTGTAATCATATTAGAAGAGATGACACAGCTCTAGAGTGCAGAGAAATAGCAAGTAAACGTTGCTTAAAGAGCAACAAGAAATGTCGTTAGAAAGAACGTGAAACGTCGCTAGAAATAAGTGAAACACCACTAGGAAAAAACAACGTGGAAAGTAACCAGAAAGAACGTGGAATGTCGGTAAAAAGAACGTGAAAGGCCGCTAGAAGGAATGTGGAATTGCTAGAAAGAACGTGGAATGTCGGTAGAAAGAAACTCAAAAATCGTTAGAAAGAAAGTGAAATGTCTCTAGAAAAAACATGAAATAACGCTATAGAGAACCAGAAAAATCGCCAGAACGAACGTGAAATGTTGATAGAAAAAGCGTGGAATGTCGCTGGAAAGAACATGAAAAGCCATTAGAAAAAACGTGACATGTCACTAGAGGGAATGTGAGATGTGGCTAGAAAGAACGTGGAATTTCTCTAAAAAGAGCGTGATAGCCCATAGAATGTCGCTATAAAGAAAGTGAAATGTAACTGAAAAACAACGTAAACGTGACTAAGAAGTGCGTGAAATGCCGCTCCTTTATGAGCCTTCACAGAAATAAATAAGTGTAATCTAATAAGTGTAAACAAATTAAAATATAGTCCTATTCTCAAAAACATCGTATACACATTTATGAACCTACTGAAGATACAACTTCGCCTGTTTTGTAGTACCTTGCTAAAGTAATGGTGCACTGAAATGCACGTAGCTAATACACTTTGGGAACAGAAATACCAACGTTTGCAATGTTTTCTCTCAAGTGCTTATGTTACGTGTTTTTGTAGATATTTATATATATATATATGTTATTCTAGGTAAAATTTGATTGTTGGTTGTTTTTTAATTTCGCGCAAAACTACATGAGGGCTACCTGCGCTAGTCGTCCCTAATTTAGCAGTGTAAGACTAGAGGGATAGCAGCTAGTCATCACCACCCACCGCCAACACTTGGGCTACTCTTTTACCAACAAATAGTGGGATTGATCGTGACATTATAACACCCCCACGGCTGAAAAGGCGAGCATGTTTGGTGTGACGGAAATTCGAACCAGCGACCCTCGGGTTATGTATGAGTCGAACGCCTTAACCACCTGGCCATGTCAAGCAAGGAATGAAGCTGTCTATCTACACTGTTATATAATATCACTGCTAATAATAAGCTAAATAGTGCGTCTTTACGTCTAGTTGGACGAACAGAAATAGAACATGTAATGCCTTCCACTCTCTTAACTGTTCATATCGCGAATCCGTCATGATATGGAACCAGGAGAGATGGCTGATACTGACGGGAAACAGGTAGTAAATTGTGGACACAGCAGATTTTCAATTATTTTTATAAATCTGTCACGGCACTTTAATCATCCAATTGTAAACACACATCGACCATTCTTTAATACCAGATCGTATAAGGTCAACACACTGGTACTGCACGGACGGCTGGATCTGAGTCCTAGGGGGTGTCTGACTGGCCTGACCATTTAACCAGTTTTGTGCATATTGTGTCTTTTAGGTTGAAAATACAAATACTTTCTTGTGTTAAGCATGATTTGAAATGCACGATGCACATCCATAACTAACTGAATGAAACAGAGATGAGAACAGATAGAAATATTGATGAATAACTCAGGCAGGGCGAGTGAAAATGTTTCGTACTTAAACGTAAAACCAATACATAAACAGGTACATAGCTAGTACTCTGACACAAAAGTAAGACTACAGCAAACAAAACGACAAAGTACACAAACAAGTTATTTTGTTTTATTTTACCCAATCAACACTCGATTTTATAAGTTCTTTAGTAACGTTAGTCTTGTCCATAGTGGTAGGCATTCTAAAAGCACTTAGCTATAAGATATTTTAGCACCTGCTGACATTTAACAGACATAAACGAGTTGAATATTTACGCAGTGATTGCATTTCACGTATAGAAGTATCACTTTTATAACCATCATTTTATAATAATTATTAGAAGAATAAACAAAAATAAGAAAGAAACATAATGCGGTTGCTGGTGGTAATAAGTTTGTTTCATATATTAAATTAGCAAGTAATATAGATGCTGGTCATGTGATCTATTTGTTGAATACTGTATATACATAGTCGTGTATTTCTGTAAACAGCTTGTACCTGAAAATGATAAAATCTTATTGAACTTCGTACATTTATATTAAAGTTATTTCATAACCCAGTTAATCCGTCTCAAAAGCTCTATGTTCCTAAAAGTGGGTTTGTCTTTATCGCGTTTTAATTCATGAGCGTGAAAATGCACCTACGGGCCCAAAAGTATCCAGCCTTTTCCTCTTTTGTTGTTGTTGTTGTAACTAGATTCACATAATGGTAGCAGCGGTTCCATAGTTTGACACACTAACAACAGGGCCACACTCAGTCTGATAAAGTAGCTCCATAGTTTGACACACTAACAACAGGGTCACACTCAGTCTGATAAAGCAGCTCCATAGTGTGACACGCTAGCAACAGGACCACAATCAGTCTGATAAAGTAGCTCCATAGTTTGACACGCTAGCAACAGGGCCACAATCAGTTTGATAAAGTAGCCCCATGGTTTGATACACTAACAACAGGGACGTATTCAGTCTGTTAAAGCAGTTCCATAGTTTGACACACTAATCACAGGACTACACTCAGTCTGTTAAAGCAGCCCCATAGTTTGATACACTAATCACAGGGACTACACTCAGTCTGTTAAAGCAGTTCCATAGTTTGACACACTAATCACAGGACTACACTCAGTCTGTTAAAGCAGTTCCATAGCTTGACACACTAATCACAGGACTACACTCAGTCTGTTAAAGCAGTTCCATAGTTTGACACACTAATCATAGGACTACACTCAGTTTGTTAAAGCAGTTCCATAGTTTGACACACTAATACAGGATCAGTTTGTTAAAGCAGTTCCATAGTTTGACACACTAATCACAGGACTACACTCAGTCTGTTAAAGCAGTTCCATAGTTTGACACACTAATCATAGGACTACACTCAGTTTGTTAAAGCAGTTCCATAGTTTGACACACTAATCATAGGACTACACTCAGTTTGTTAAAGCAGTTCCATAGTTTGACACACTAATCATAGGACTACACTCAGTCTGTTAAAGCAGTTCCATAGTTTGACACACTAATCACAGGACTACACTCAGTTTGTTAAAGCAGTTCCATAGTTTGACACACTAATCATAGGACTACACTCAGTTTGTTAAAGCAGTTCCATAGTTTGACACACTAATCATAGGACTACACTCAGTCTGTTAAAGCAGTTCCATAGTTTGACACTAATCACAGGACTACACTCAGTTTGTTAAAGCAGTTCCATAGTTTGACACACTAATCACAGGACTACACTCAGTTTGTTAAAGCAGTTCCATAGTTTGACACACTAATCACAGGACTACACTCAGTTTGTTAAAGCAGTTCCATAGTTTGACACACTAATCACAGGACTACACTCAGTTTGTTAAAGCAGTTCCATAGTTTGACACACTAATCACAGGACAACACTCAGTTTGTTAAAGCAGTTCCATAGTTTGACACACTAATCACAGGACTACACTCAGTCTGATAGGAAAGTACAGAATAAATCACGTTGTACAGATGTAACTATACGAGTATGAAAACTAATTATTAGTAAGAGTGTAATTTTTGCTGAATTTATTTACATAACTTTTCTTATATCCTTTCATAATTATTGAACATTCATCGACAAACACACGCGCGCTCTTTAGTCATGTGTAAAAGCAAATAGAGTTTATATTCAAATTATCAACTTGTTTTTATTCTTTACCCTAACTGTGGATCCCACATATTGTTTTACCGATTAACACGTGAGTTAAAATTGCATTTATACAAAGTACATATGGCATTCCATCTGTATAAGTAAGATTAATTGTAATAGTAAAGAATATTCTGTCCAGGTATATTTTACCTTATAAAGAATTCTGTAACCAACGTATTCATGGACTTACGACTCATTTGGTAAATAACTAATTTATAAAAACTGATTTAAATAATCAATGAGGTCCATAAACCTTACTTGTAGTTGGGAGTTAATTTTTCACAGACGTTGTTTTGATGGCAGCTTTGAAAATCCGCTAAACTAATTTCTGAGTTTTGTATAAGTTTAAAGTCGATTTCTTACCTCGAGAAACAAAATAAAGCTCCTGGAACATCGTGTTGATGTTTAAGAAGGTCTCCCAAATAAGGGTTATTTTTACTCAGGGACATTCTATTTTTACTTCGATTTACATCTAACACAGTCTTCACAGGTGGCAGAAACAACAACAAATGATATTCAACTGTTTGTTACAACTTTCTTTGTCTGAGGTTTGACCAATCACATCTGTCAGTCACTGAACGATTTAAGACAGTAATATCGGTTACAGTAACAAGAACTGTTACTATTCCATCTGGTTCGCAGGTTGTACCCTAAGATTCTTGTCGCTACTAAAACTTTAACAGAAGTCTATCGTGACTACATCCGGAACATTTGCATTACATCCAAACTTTAATTCCAGTCTTGATGAGAATGACATTAGCTTCCAGATATTGTCCTTCTGTGTATGTGTATTTTCTTATAGCAAAGCCACATCGGGCTATCTGCTGAGTCAATCGAAAGGACTCGAACCCCTGATTTTGAGCGTTGTAAATTGTAGACTTATTGCTGTACCAGCGGATTGTCCCTCTGTGTTAGGCTAGTTTATTTAGTACTGAAAACAGGTCTTTTATAGGTAAAGTATGGCCAGGGAAAATTTTAGGTAAGAGAGAGAAGTCACGAGGTGAACTATATAAATGTTTTAGTAGTTTCTTACAGTTTACGTCTATTCTTGTGTTTATATATTTCGTAATTTTGTCAATAGGAGATAGGTTATCAGATATATGTTAGAAGCCACAGGATTAGATATGTAAAGATTCCCTCTGCTATGTATTTGTAAATTCCTGCTATTGTGTTATTTCCTCACCCAGTTCAATCTTTTTGACATGAAACTGATACACTCATGGTCTTTGCATTAAACCTTTCAAATATCTTGTTATTTAAGGGACCGCTTTATCAACAGGATTTTTACAGACAAAAATCCCACAATATGACAACTCGTGGTACTCTTTTCTTACAATATATATATATATATATATATATATATATGTGTGTGTGTGTGTTTGTTTCCTTTTTTACTTTGGATAGAGCTACACGAGCGCTCTCTGCCCCTAATTTAACTGTGCAAGACTAGAGAAAAGGCAGATAATCATCATCACCCACCGCCAACTTTAAGCTACTTTTATCAACGAATAGTGGAATTGAAAGTCACGTTATAACGCTCCCACGACTGAAAAGGCGAATATGTTTGGTGGGGCGGGGATTCGAACCCGCGACTCTGAGATTACGAGTCAAGTGCCCTAACCATCTGGCCATGTTAGGCCTATTTGCAAAAGGAAATGAATTCCACTTAAACCATGACACAAACTAGGGAAGAACTCCACAAGAATTAAAGTTACAAGCAGAACAGCTGTAATGTTTTAAATATCAAATGCTAAGTTATCGTCGCAACAATAAATTTAGTTCTTTTTTATTGTATACAGAATATTGTGATGTTCGGAACGGCCATTAATTCCTGTACGATCGACACACGATTCAAGGTTAAAGATAATGTTATGCAATACATATATATATATATGTACAATGAGAAGAAATTTTTTCAAAAAAAGGAAGTGAAGTTAGGGACGGTTCATGTTATTCATTAACAAATACAAATAAGATAAATTAAACTCAATTGTAATTGTATCTCAGGTCTTCTGGAACGGGTATTAACCCTTTTACCAATTATTACTTTAAGTGGGTTTCTTGTCATCACGAATCAGTTGGGCCCGGCATGGCCAGGTGGTTAAGGAACTCGACTCGTAATCCGAGGGTCACGGGTTCGAATCCCCGACACACCAAGCATGCTCGCCCTTTCAGCCGTGGGGGCGTTATAAAGTGACGTTCAATCACATTATTCGTTGATAAAAGAGTAGCCCAATAGTTGGCGTTGGGTGGTGGCGGTCTTATACCGATAAACTAGGGACGGCTAGCAAAGATAGCCCCCGTGTAGCTTTTCACAAAATTCAAAAACAAACAAACAAATATCTATTATCGGCTAGTAATTCCTGTTTCACCCTGTACGCAAGATTTTTTAAGGAACAATAAATTTAGTTTAAAAAAGACAACTAGCTTCAAGTGATAATAATAACATCATTCACATTAGAATTATGGATTATTCTGATTAGTAGTAGTAAATAGTAATACTTATAAAGTATATATTCCATTTAAAACTATGTCGTCCCGTGATATTCGTTGACACGGTAATTTTGGTTCTGAATTATTTGTGAAATTAACAAAAGCAGAAGAAAGAAAGAAGAAGAAATCCTTGCTACAAACATTTACAAACATTTCCAGAACTTGTGAATAAGTCATTACATATATATATATTGTTATAAAAGGAAACATGATAAAGTATTGTAATATTCTAATGACCTATTAAGGAAATATGAAATATTCAAAATGTCATTTCGATGAACAATTCGAGCCATTACTACATAAGCAGTGATACCGCCTGCCTGATATAAAATATATTTATGCCTGCAGCTATTACATACGCAAATGTTATAATTACATGATAGAGAGACAGAGAGAGACATAAAACACGTGACAGAAGTATTTAAAATAATAAAAAACATCATATGTTCCGTGTCTTCGTAAATGTATAATCACTCATATACAAGAGTATTCTATACAAAACAATTTAGTATTCTATACAAAACAATTTAGTATTCTATACAAAACAATTTTCATACATTAATATGACAACATGTTCTATTTCGTTTTTTTCCGACTTCGATCAAAAATATTCAGTTGCGATTTTTTGTTTTTGATTTTGCTTTTATACACACACAAAATAAAAAAAAAATATATTTTAACTGCATCATTTATGATTCATTCTAAATAAATTACACAAACGATTTTATTCATGTTATGTTAAAGTTTCAAATAATGAAACACATACAGAAGTTTAATTCATTCTGCTGTGTTTAATATTCAAATAACGAAACATATGCAAGATTTATCTTCATTCTGTTATGTTTAGTTTTTAAATAATGAAAGTTATATGGGACTTTTTTATTACTCTATTATGTTTAATTTTAAAATAATAAAAGACAAACGTGATTTTATCCATCATGTTATGTTTAGTTTTCAAATAATGAAAATCATATGGGACTTTTATTACCCTATTATGTTTAATTTTTAAATAATGAAAGACAAACATGATTTTATCAATCATGTTATGTTTAGTTTTCAAATAATAAAAATCATATGGGACTTTTATTACCCTATTATGTTTAATTTTAAAATAATGAAAGACAAACATGATTTTATCCATCATGTTATGTTTAGTTTTCAAATAATGAAAATCATATGGGACTTTTATTACCCTATTATGTTTAATTTTAAAATAATGAAAGACAAACGTGATTTTATCAATCATGTTATGTTTAGTTTTCAAGTAATGAAAATCATATGGGACTTTATTACCCTATTATGTTTAATTTTTAAATAATGAAAGACAAACATGATTTTATCAATCATGTTATGTTTAGTTTTCAAATAATGAAAGTTATATGGGACTTTTATTACCCTATTATGTTTAATTTTAAAATAATGAAAGACAAACATGATTTTTATCCATCATGTTATGTTTAGTTTTCAAATAATGAAAATCATATGGGACTTTTATTACCCTATTATGTTTAATTTTTAAATAATGAAAGACAAACATGATTTTTATCAATCATGTTATGTTTAGTTTTCAAATAATGAAAATCATATGGGACTTTTATTACCCTATTATGTTTAATTTTAAAATAATGAAAGACAAACATGATTTTTATCCATCATGTTATGTTTAGTTTTCAAATAATGAAAATCATATGGGACTTTTATTACCCTATTATGTTTAATTTTAAAATAATGAAAGACAAACATGATTTTTATCAATCATGTTATATTTAGTTTTCAAATAATGAAAATTATATGGGACTTTTATTACTCTATTATATTTAATTTTTAAATAATGAAAGACAAACATGATTTTTATCAATCATGTTATGTTTAGTTTTCAAATAATGAAAATCATATGGGACTTTTATTACCCTATTATGTTTAATTTTTAAATAATGAAAGACAAACATGATTTTTATCAATCATGTTATGTTTAGTTTTCAAATAATGAAAATTATATGGGACTTTTATTACTCTATTATGTTTAATTTTTAAATAATGAAAGACAAACATGATTTTTTATCAATCATGTTATGTTTAGTTTTCAAATAATGAAAATCATATGGGACTTTTATTACTCTATTATGTTTAATTTTAAAATAATGAAAGACAAACATGATTTTTATCCATCATGTTATGTTTAGTTTTCAAATAATGAAAATCATATGGGACTTTATTACTCTATTATGTTTAATTTTTAAATAATGAAAGACAAACATGATTTTATCAATCATGTTATGTTTAGTTTTCAAATAATGAAAATTATTTTTTATCCATCATGTTATGTTTAGTTTTCAAATAATGAAAATCATATGGGACTTTTATTACCCTATTATGTTTAATTTTTAAATAATGAAAGACAAACATGATTTTTATCAATCATGTTATGTTTAGTTTTCAAATAATGAAAATTATATGGGACTTTATTCTCTATTGTTTAATTTTAAGTAATGAAAGACAAACATGATTTTATCAATCATGTTATGTTTAGTTTTCAAATAATGAAAATCATATGGGACTTTATTACCCTATTATGTTTAATTTTAAATAATGAAAGACAAACATGATTTTTATCAATCATGTTATGTTTAGTTTTCAAATAATGAAAATCATATGGGACTTTTACCCTATTATGTTTAATTTTAAATAATGAAAGACAAACATGATTTTATCAATCATGTTATGTTTAGTTTTCAAATAATGAAAATTATATGGGACTTTTATTACTCTATTATGTTTAATTTTAAATATTGAAAGACAAACATGATTTTTATCAATCATGTTATGTTTAGTTTTCAAATAATGAAAGACAAACATGATTTTTATCAATCATGTTATGTTTAGTTTTCAAATAATGAAAATCATATGGGACTTTTATTACCCTATTATGTTTAATTTTAAAATAATGAAAGACAAACATGATTTTATCCATCATGTTATGTTTAGTTTTCAAATAATGAAAATCATATGGGACTTTTATTACCCTATTATGTTTAATTTTAAAATAATGAAAGACAAACATGATTTTATCAATCATGTTATATTTAGTTTTCAAATAATGAAAATTATATGGGACTTTTATTACCTATTATATTTAATTTTAAATAATGAAAGACAAACGTGATTTTTATCAATCATGTTATGTTTAGTTTTCAAGTAATGAAAATCATATGGGACTTTTATTACCCTATTATGTTTAATTTTAAATAATGAAAGACAAACATGATTTTATCAATCATGTTATGTTTAGTTTTCAAATAATGAAAATTATATGGGACTTTATTACTCTATTATGTTTAATTTTTTTAAATAATGAAAGACAAACATGATTTTTATCAATCATGTTATGTTTAGTTTTCAAATAATGAAAGTTATATGGGGCTTTTATTACTCTATTATGTTTAATTTTAAAATAATGAAAGACAAACGTGATTTTTATCCATCATGTTATGTTTAGATTTCAAATAATGAAAATCATATGGGACTTTTATTACCCTATTATGTTTAATTTTAAATAATGAAAGACAAACATGATTTTATCAATCATGTTATGTTTAGTTTTCAAATAATGAAAATTATATGGGACTTTTATTACTCTATTATGTTTAATTTTTAAATAATGAAAGACAAACATGATTTTTATCAATCATGTTATGTTTAGTTTTCAAATAATGAAAATTATATGGGACTTTTATTACTCTATTATGTTTAATTTATAAATAATGAAAGACAAACATGAGTTTTATCAATCATGTTATGTTTAGTTTTCAAATAATGAAAATTATATGGGACTTTTTATTACTCTATTATGTTTAATTTTAAATAATGAAAGACAAACACGAGTTTTATTCATCATGTCATGTTTAATGTTTAAACGGTGCAGGTCATAGAAGGTTTTATATTAATACTGTTATGTTTAATTTTCAAATAATGAATGATATAAGGGATTTTTATATACCTGGCTAAGTTTCGTTTTATAGAATCACAAATATAAAAGATTATTACTCAGTTTTCCTATCATTCATTTCTATGCATGACAAACACAATCACTTCTAATTCTGTTTTGCTTTCATACAATGACAGGGCTTTCATTCACCTACTTATCTTTAATGTGTTTCATGTTCTGACAGGAACAATGGATATTTGTTAAGCCTACAACGTTTGATTTAATATTACTTGACAGATACCAAAAATTGTTTTACAGCCAGCAAGTTTCTCGTGCACAGACAAACTGATTTTGTCATTCACCCAAATATTTTGATATTTTTGTTAACTGATTTTGCAGCTTGATATACTAGATACATTTAGAGACAGAGATATAAAAAGTATTGGTTACAGAAGGCTAGTTTAATTAATATTCTACGCTACAGTATTGTAAGTTTCACAACGTTTAATGTGTGTATGTATACATATACATATATAGATACATACAAATCAAAGCTCAAACGTTCACAATTAAATAAAAAAAAGGAAAACATTGTTCATTACTAGTCCTTGTTATTAACATTAAGTGAAAATGTCTGTGTTCATAGGTTCCAAAAGCGTTGAAGATATGCCAACTTCAAGACGTTTGTATTGTTTTTACTTAAATCTAAATAGTGTACGTAATTGTAACCGTTATTACTTCTTTCTATTATGAGTTCCACTGGATATATTTGACTTGGATTACAATTTAAATTATCGATTGGAATAAATTAAATCGTCAATGTAACAAAATGTGTAGCAGCACAAGTCTCATGGAAGTACACCACACATACATTTAGGGTATATTTTAGACAGACATACAACGCTAGAATTTGGGGTTCGATCCCAGTGACAAAACACGTTGACAGACATTTTTTATTTTTTTAATGTGATGTCGTTCTTTTCTTGAATAGGCATAAATGTTTTAGTTTCTAGCTATTTGTATCAAGATATAATGAAGAAATACTCTTGACATAGCTGACAAAAGCGCAATTTCATAAACACAAACCATAAAATATATCTTGTACAGTCAGCTAGATTATGACTCCCGCTAGTACAGCGGTATGTCTACGGATTTACAACGCTAAAATCAGAGGTTCGATTCCCCTCGGTGGGCTCAGCAGATAGCCTGATGTGCTATAAGAAAACACATACACACAGATAGATTATATTTATATACGAAATGCAGACATCAAATGCATTTAGTCATTTGCATACGTACCCACAGCAGAAGATTGTTTGTTTGTTTGTTTTAAATTCGCGCAAAGCTACACGAGGACTATCTGCGCTAGCCGTCCCTAATTTAGCAGTGTAAGACTAGAGGGAAAAGGCAGCTAGTTATTACTACCCACCGCCGATTCTCGAGCTACACTTTTACCAACGAATAGTAAGACTGACCGTCACATTATAACGCCCCACGGCTGAAAGAGCGAGCATGTTTGGTATGACGAGGATTCGAACCCGCGACCCTCGGATTACGAGTCGATTGGCTTAACCACCTGGCCATGCGCAGCAGAAGAAGCAAATATTCTAACGCAGTTTGTTTCTATATAAATTATAGATTCAAAAAATATTTAAAAAAACACAATGGGTCTTTAATCTATTCTGACTGGGCGTAGCTAAAAATTACTGTGCCCGGATGGTAAATCTGAGGGCTCTCGTAGTTTGCGTTCCATCACGTTGAATGCACTATAAGAGTGACAGCGAAGTAAGAATTGTCTTCTCTTTATCAGTTCAAAATTACATACGACTATGTGCAGAGAAATGGTCTTTGTATAGCCTTGCGCAGAACATTAAAAAACCGGCAAAGACAAAATATTTTTATTGAGTTAGATGTGTGCTTTTTTGTTATTTTGTTTTTTTGTCTATACGCAAAAGATAAAAGCTATACATTTTATATGTAAAAAGAAATACGCTAGCTTATATATTTATATACAATAAAAGATGAAGCTTCCCTATTCAGGGTAGAATTAGGTTATATAAGCACACATAGAAAATACGTTTCTGTTTCCACTCAGTATTTTCTGACTACACAAAACATAGTCCAGTCATGGGGTGTTAGTATCAGACGATCACGTGCTGAACACTGTGCACACAGAAGAAATACTGTTACTTACGGGATCTAATTTTACTTTGTACATCCACAGACATTGGCAAGGGGATTTACCCAACTGTTTAATCTCAGTTATATCAACAGGGATCTTTTATCGTCAAACTGCATTTCTGACAGAAATAAAGACAAAAACAACGATATGTTATTGCTTAGTCGCCTATGTCTCTTTTAATCTGCAAACGATAAACTAAAAGAATGACCGTGTAAATAATATCCAGCTAGAAACAATTCCACATATATTTTAATATATATATAGAGAGAGAGACAGAGAGTGGAAAGAAATGGTCACCTACATAAACACACCCTAAATTGTCATAGATAGATAGAAAGACTTTAGTTTTATTTTGCTCAAAGCTACTCAATGGCTATCTACGCTTGCCGTCCCTAATAATGAAGAGATAGACTAGAGGAAATGCAACTAGTCAATACCACCTACCGCCAACTCTTGAGATACTTTTAGCCAACGAGTAGTAAGGTTGACCATCACAATATATAATGCCCAATAGCTGAAAGGACATTCGTGTTCGAGAAGAGGATTCGAATCCACGAACTTCGAGCGCTAGTGGAATGCTCTAACCATAAGACCATGCCAGAAAGATAGAGAGATTTTCGAGTGCACTTAAAAGGAATCTAATCCTTCAATATGTAAAAGCCGAATACGTTTTCCTTCATATTTATTGCTGTCTCTGAAAACTGCTTAGACCTTTCTATTTCTTGTATAGTCGGTTGAACAAGTACTTATATGGAACAACATGATCCTGAATTTGTAAAAAGCTTAAAACGAGATGGGATTTGGCTACAGCTAAGCCTAAAATAATCTTTATTGAACAGTTAAGAAGTTTAGAGTAATCGAATTTTTGTTTGGTTTGTTTGTTTTGAATTTCGCGCACAGCTACACGAGGACTATCTACGCTAGCCGTCCCTAATTTAGCAGGGTAAGACTAGAGGGAAGGCAACTAGTCGTCACCACCCACCGCCAACTCTTAGGCTACTCTTTTACCAACGAATAGTGGGATTGATCGTCCCATTATAACGCTCCAACCGCTGAAAGGGCGAGCATATATGGTGCGACGGGGATTCTAACTCGCCACCTCAGATTACAAGTCGAATACCTTAACCACCTGGCCACGTCGGGCTGCTTACAAATTGAATTAATTGTATCAAATGACATTACCCAAAGTTAACTTGAGTGAAAAAAACCCACGAAAAATAAATGAAATAACTGACATCCTCTATCATTATTTTAACCAAGCATCTGATTAAAAAAAAAAAACATTAATTTTCCACAGTTCAACATGATGAACAGAATTTACATTCAAATGTTAAATGTATATTTAACTTAGTGATTTTGTGATAACTTAATAATCGTAAATTTTTGGTCCATAAAGAATTCCGATTTTTATTTCGTGAGAGCTCAAAAGCTTTTCACCCCGTTGAGCTTCAAATAGATAGAATTTTTCAATATTTCATTATTTAGGTTTAGCGAGCGTTGTGACAAATATATTTACATATCACGTTAAGTCCCTCAGCTTGAAATACAACCATAAAGTTTATGCAACTATATGATTTGATACACAAAAATGCATTTCTTATATAAAATCACTTACCTTTTTCAGTGTCTCGATTTTTATATTTTTGCCACGTTTCTTTCGGTTTGAATATAAAGTAATATAGTCTTGATTTCAATTGTTTGTCATGTTTTCTTTAATATATATAGAAAATAATTTAGTCTTGATTTCATGTATCATGTTTTCTTTAATATATATAGAAAATAATTTAGAAAATAATTTAGTCTTGATTTCATATGTTTGTCATGTTTTCTTTAATATATATAGAAAATAATTTAGTCTTGATCTCTTGATTTCATATGTTTGTCATGTTTTCTTCGGTGTATATCGAAAATAATTTAGTCTTGATTTCATATGTTTGTCATGTTTTTTCGGTATATATCGAAAATAATTTAATCTTGATTTCATGTTTGTCATGTTTTCTTCGGTGTATATCGAAAATAATTTAGTCTTGATTTCATATGTTTGTCATGTTTTCTTCGGTATATATGGAAAATAATTTAATCTTTGATTTCATATGTTTGTCATGTTTTCTGGTGTATATCGAAAATAATTTAGTCTTGATCTCACTCATATGTTTGTCATGTTTTCTTCTGGTACATATGGAAAATAATTTAATCTTGATTTCATGTTTGTCATGTTTTCTTCTGGTGTATCGAAAATAGTCTTGATTTATATATATGTTTGTCATGTTTTCTTCGTATATATGTAAAATAATTTAATCTTGATTTCATGTTTGTCATGTTTTCTTCGGTATATGGAAAATAATTTAATCCTGATTTTATATGTTTGTCATGTTTTCTTCTGGTACATATGGAAAATAATTTAGTCTTGATTTCATGTTTGTTGTGTTTTCTTCGGTACATATGGAAAATAAATTTGATTTCAAACGTTTGTCATGTTTGAATAGAAGATCATTACAAACACTAACGTTTCTGTCATACTTACCTGGTGTAATGTATTCAAAGACAACCTGTTTCTGAACTCCGGGTTGTAGTTCATGTTTAACCAGCGATATTAATAAAATATTGTATAAATGTACCTAGAACACAATTTTAACTTCGTGAAGTTACGAAAATATGTTATGTAGCATTGAATCAAACATTCTGAGGTAAAGAGTTTGCGATGAAAAACATACAAGTATTTCTAAAGGGTATTTAACCTGTGATAAAATCAGGTATTAATGTTTTTCATGTAGAATTTCGTGAAAAGCTACTGAGGGCTACTTGCGCTGGCAGTCTCTAATTTCAAAGCAGCCACTGGCTACTCTTGCACCAAAAAAATAATGCGATTGACCATAACGACACCATGAGTAAAAGCGCCAGTATATTTGATGACAGGATTTAATTGGTAGCCGAGAGCACTAATCACAAGGCAACAAGTGTTAATGAGGGATAACTCTATTGAAATATTAAAGAAGTGGCTTTAATAATAATTTACGTTTTCTATTTGTAATTTGTAATTAAAATATGTTTCTGTAAAAGAATAAACTTATAACACGAAAAGTTTTATTTTATTTGTGTTATCTTTGACATTATAAAATAAATGAAGAACTGAAGGTATCAATCTATTGTCTCTTGATAACTGATAAGTACTTTAAACCATTATGACATATTATCAAATCCTTCCAAAAACTATTATTAAAGTCGCGCTATTTTATCTCATTTTATCATTAACACGTACTGGGTTACTTGAGAACAGTGGTATGATATTTCATTTCATTTGTTTTCCAAGTGCTCAGCATGACCAGATGGTTAAGGCGCTCAACTCGCAATCTGAGGGTTGCAGACTCGAATCCTCGTCACATGAAACATGCTCGCCCTTTCAGTCGTGGGGCGTTGTAACGATGCACTCAATCCCACTGTTCATTCGTAAAAGAGTACCTTAAGAATTGGTGGATGGGTGTTTTAGACTAGCTGTCGTCTCTCTAGTCTTGCAATGCTAAATTAGAGACAGCTAGTGCAGATAGCCTTCGTGTAGCCTTGCGCAAAATTCAAAACAAACAAGCAATTTCTAGAACTTTTTATTATTTTTCTTCAGAGTTTACGATGAGGAATTAAAAGTAATTTCAAGGAAGACGAAAAAGAAAAACAAATAATTCAGTTGTCTTCCTTGGAAAAAAAAACACGTATTTCTAGTATAGCTGAAGATCAAACAACATAGCTAACAATTATGCATGGTTGTTTCCCTTCTTACCGGATATTTAACTAGCATGCGGACCAAGCAAACGAAATCAGCTGGACACAGTGATCAAAGCTGAACAGAGTTACTAATCGAATCTCTTTTCTTCTTAATTTGTATTTATGGCAAAGTTACCACAGCTACTTGCCAGCGTTCCTAATTTTGAGCTACTGACCAAAGACAGTGCACCCAGTCAGTTTGTTTGTTTTGGAATTTTGCACAAAGCTACTCGAGGGCTATTTGTGCTAGCCGTCCCTAATTGAGCAGTGTAAGACAAGAGGGAAGGCAGCTAGTCATCACCACCCGCCGCCAACTATTGAGCTACTCTTTTACCAACGAATAGTGGGATTGACCGTCAGCATTATACGCCCCCACGGCTGTGAGGGGCGAGCATTACGAGTCGCACGCCTTACGCGGTTGGCCATGCCAGGCCCGCACCCAGTCAGAAACACTCTACCATTTAAGACTCATGTCAAGGGATTGGCTGGCATTCTTATAATGCATTCAGAATTCATAGTTTAGATAACATTTTATAGTGTAGCACGGACTTGAATTCACTCGCCAGCTCTGAAATTCGGAGCTCAACCAGAGGGCTAATTTCTGCCCTAAAAGGTAGAAGCAAATATTAGTACAAAAATCTGTGACGTGAGCTTATGCCTAACATAAAACTACAAGAAAACAAGTTTTAGTGCCCAAGCGCAACTTACCCGAATCGTTTGTGAAAGTTTTTTTATCGTTTTTTTTTCTTTATAAAAGATGTCTAATTTTTCAAAACACCAGGGATGTTTCCTGACACTGATCACTCTAACCCTTCTTTTTCTGGGACTGAGAAGCATCATCTTTTATAAAGAGTTTTATGCTAACAAAAAGCTACACGTTTTAAAGATAACTTAATAAACATGAAAAGCTCTATGAATCAAATAGTCGTAAGAACTACCACCCTAGATATACCATACTGAACAGTGACGTACGTTTTTCGTTACTATCTCAACGATTAGGCTTAGCAAGTGTAACGTAACTGTGGTTCCAATTTAGCTTATTGATAAGTTATAAAGCAAACAAAATATATTGTAGTATTATAGAAGTAAGACCTGAAGACTAGTTATCTATCACTTCTTACGTTAAAAATAAATTTAATTGTTTTGATGAGGAGATAAGATAATGATGAAACAAGATTGTATTTAACGTTAGGCTTAACAGTGATTTTAATAAGTTGTTTGTATTTAATGTTGATTATTTATTCCTAGGCTGCAATAGTTAAGAATAAAGAAGGCTTAGGGCGCTCACTGTTTGTAAGGTGCAATAGGTGCAAAATGTAAGTTTTATTTAGGAATTAAGAACTAGCATGCACTTTAAAGAAGCTACCAGTGAAGGTTGTGTAACTTTGTATATAGAATATGCAAGGTGAAGAAGAAATTTGGAGCTATTATAAATAGAGTAGAGACGGCAGATAAAGGCGAGCTGGAGAAAACGGTAACAGAATTTCAGACAGCGGTATGTTTGCGGATTTACAACGCTAAAAACCGAGTTCGATACCCGTGGTGGGAAGTGCACAGATAGCCCATTGTGTAACTCTATGCTTAACTACACACGAATGAACAATTGAAAATGAGCTTAATGTTTTCATGTGGGTGATACAGTATTTAATGGTGACTGTCAGGAAGTTAGAACGAGAACTGATGAGAAATGGTGGAGTTAATTGTAATGGACATGTTCTACAAAGTAACAGATTTGTGTCTTTAGTTTGTGTAGATAAAGAACTATGGGGTAAAGGAGAACAAAAGGGGAAGTGAAAACATGAGAAGGTTATAATTATATGCAACCATACAGCACGTGAATAGAATCGGTCTGTGGGGATAAATAGAGAGAAAAGAATTAAACTATGCTATTTTTTGCAAGGTTAGAGAATATAACACAGAGCAAGTTATATAGTAGAGGTGCTAGCAGTGACGTAGTTCATACAGCGCACCTAGAGACTAACGATGTACGTGAGACGCTGTTGTTTTTTTATTATTAAGCACAAAGCTACACAAAGGGCTATCAGTGCTCTGCCCACAACGGGTATCGAAACCCGGTTCCTAACAGTATCAGTCCGCTGTGAGAGAAGAGCTAATTGTTAGAGTACAAGGCGTTTTATAAATGCATTTCAGGAAAAGAACCAGAACAACTTAATTCTGCCATTTATACCTCCTAGGCCTAATTATAAAGATGTAATTATGAGTAGTTTACTAGGGCCAAACGCCAGGCTGAGATTAATACATAAGAACTTGCATATTAAATTTGTGAGATCAAATCAGTTGGGAAAAGGTTTTGGAATGAATAATTTCATTTAAACAGAATATGGGTGGCTTGTTTGTGAAAACTATTTTCTCAAATATAAAGGTAGGTTTGAACTAGGACTGGAAAATGGTGAGAATCAGAATAATAAAAAAAATTAAGACGTAAATAGAATTATAATGTAGGAACAAAGTGCAGAAATAGGGTTAATGGTAGAATAAACTGTTACCATTGTAATGCTTTAAATATAAGAAATAAAACAGGGACTTTTAGCAGTAGTCAGAGTGAAAGGACTTGGATGTTATGGTAATAACTGGAACACATAGTTAAATTGTAGACAATTCTGATGCCAGAAATATTTTAAAAATACAGAATTATAGTAAGGTTATGAATTGGGATAGGTACAAAAAAAATGAGGAGACGTTTTATGCGCTAAGTATGAGTTACATTCTATTTAAGTTGAGGTTATGAAAGCTAATCACAAAGAGGTTAAATCTGTTTGGGCTCTGTGCGTCAACAAGGTGAGAAGACTTTTGTTGGAATTATTTACAAACCACTATATGAAACTGAGGAAACTGATGAGGAACCTTTGGAATTATTTACAAACCACTATATGAAACTGAGGAAACTGATGAGGAACTCTTGGATTATTTACAAACCACTATATGAAACTGAGGGAAACTGGATGAGGAACTCTTTGGAATTATTTACAAACCACTATATGAAACTGAGGAAACTGATGGGGAACTCTTGGAATTATTTGCACAAACCACTATATGAAACTGAGGAAACTGATGAGGAACTCTGGAATTATTTTACAAACCACTATATGAAACTGAGGAAACTGATGAGGAACTCTTGGAATTATTTACAAACCACTATATGTATGAAACTGAGGAAACTGATGAGGAACTCTTGGAATTATTT